>NC_135813.1:65239061-65881264 GCF_964213995.1 Mustelus asterias | reverse complement strand
ATGCCTCTATAGCCTGTTTATTTATTTATTCTTTCATGGCATGTTGAGTGTCATTGGCTAGGCCAGCACATGTTGCCCCTCCCTAATTGTCCTTTCGAAGATAATGGTGAGCTGCCTTCTTGAAGCAGTGTAGTTGTGGTGTGGCTACACCCACGATGCTGTTAGGCAGTCTTAGGTTGTCTCTCAAAGACAGCTTAGTGCACTATCCACTGATAAGGCAACTTGATTTAAGTTCTCATCTGTGAATCCTTTTAGTCACTTCTTCTTCAGTCATTCATGGGATATGGGCATCGATGGCAAGGGCAGTGTTTATTGCCCACTGCTGATTGCCCTTGAGAAGATGATGGTGCTGTTTTCATTGTTGGGGTTCTTAGCTTGGTTAGGATTGAGAGAGACTGTTGGAGGCAAGGCTGTTAGTAACCTTCACTTTTAATTAAGTATTTTCTAACCATATACAGGATAAAGCTTAGCACGAGGTTTCACATAGAACTATCTCCCAGCATACTCTATTGTCATGTGAGCTAAGATCACTGATGATCCAGACTGTCTATTTACATAAACCCTTAACACTACATCTCCCTGCCCAAGTCTCTGACTCTGTTAAATACATTGCTTATGTTATCCTACATCTCTCGCCGAAGTCTGCCTTCATCCTTGGTTCAGAGAGATGTGGTCGTTTCACCAATCGCCCTGACCTTGTTTCCAGCTCTCTCGGAAGATGTAAAGGATTCACGTTCTCCATATTTTTTCCTGAACTCTCTAGAATGGAATGTGAATCATCAGAGACTACCAGCTTGTTGTTCGGGTCATCTTGCTGATTGTCTGGGAAAAGGATCATTCCATTGACGGGCTTCTTCTTGTAGATACGAGTGTGCTTCTGTTTCTTCTCACTATTCCATTCTCAGTCTCCACAAGACAAGATTGTGGATGTAGGGGCAAATTTTCCCGTTCCGCCTGCCACGGGAATCGGAGCAGGCGAGGGGCGGACCATGGAATGGTCCATTGACCTCATGTGGGATTTTCCGCTTTAGGGGCGAATGCGGCCGGAAAATCAGACCCCTCGTGTTTTATCCAAAACCTGGCCTTTATGATTTTGGTCTCAAACCCATACTGACTCACCTGCCTGGAGTTCTGCTACGTTAGGTCCTCTGTGGCATTGACTATAGTCTCTGGTTTGATTAGCACGATACTCATCCTCCCTTACTTTCTCCATATCTGTTGTGTGGAGGCACAACATAAGCCTGTGAGGAAGAGCGAGAAGTTGAGTCCGCAGTTGTCTTGCTATTAGAGATTGGACCATTTTGGCACGGTATGGAATGGTAGCTCAACGGTGCCAAGTTGACATTGTCATTTTTCTTCAATAAAGCCTCCACCATCCTTACTCCTTGGTGGCCCGCCCATTAGTTTACAGGTATCTGGTAGTCATGTGCACAAACCCATTAGCTTCACTGAACGACTGAAAATGTGTGTTAGCAAACGGTGGGCCATTGTGTGAAATGACTAGGTTGGAAAAACCATGTATTTCAGTAATGTGTGGTCGCTTCTGATGTGGTGATGTGTAACCTCAATCCATCTGGAGTAATAATCAACAATTATGAGGAATGTCTTCGCCGTGAACTCGAAAAGGTCCATTCGGAGACCTTCCCACGGGCCTGGACTGGAATGAGGATATCTTTAGTGGGTCTCTTTGTTCCTGGATTCAGTTTGGAATGTGTTGTGGACAGGAGTGGGTTTAATTTAAAACCAAACCTGTTTTCTCTCCTTACCACCTGTCCATAAACAGAAAGGTGTTTTCGAGTTTTGACTTGGTGGTGATCATGCATTTTCCCCAACCCTTCAGTTTTGGAGTGATCAAATCCTCTATTAATAACCCCACAGCAAACTCCGGATCAGGTAAAATCAGAGGGTTAGTATATTTTACACCCACTGAAAACCTGGGAGGAGGTTTTGCAACATCACCCCCACGTTTTTGCATTCATGCAATAGAAGAGGGATAGGGAAAAATCGAGATGTAGGGCAAAGACCACAGACAGAATGAGAGCCATTGTTTCACATGGGTCCAGTGTCCAGAATCAAACATCCAAGGGTGTATTCTTTCAGAGAGGTTGACAGGATGAAGCTGATGCAGGGTAAATCACTTTTCCAGTAGCATGACTTCCACAATGAAAGAAGCACGTGGAGATGGATGAATCTTGTGGTAGTCACTGGTATAGAAGTTCAGATGTTTCAGTAGAAAACAGTGTAGAGGAGTGCTAGGGACCCGGATCCAGTTCTGACCTCGGGTGGCTGTCTGTGTGGAGTTTGAACGTTCTCCTCATGTCTGCGTGGGTTTCTTCCGGGTGCTCCAGTTTCCTCCCATAGTCCAAAACTGTGCAGGTCGGCACGGTGGCACAGTGGTTAGCACTGCTGCCTCATTGCGCCAGGGACTCGGGTTCGATTCCCAGCTTGGGTCACTGTCTGTGCGGAGTCTGCACGTTCTCCCCGTGTCTGCATGGGTTTCCTCCGGGTGCTCCGGTTTCCTCCCACACTCTAAAAGACATGCTGGTTAGGTGCAATAGCTATGCTAAATTCTCCCTCAGTGTACCCAAACAGGCGCCAGAGTGTGGCAACTAGGGGATTTTCACAGAAACTTCATTGCAGTGTGAATGTAAGCCTACTTGTGATACTAATAAATAAACTTTAGGCTAGGTGTTGCTCATGCTAAATTATGCTTTAAGTGTCTAAAGATGTGTGGGTTAGGGGATTTAAATATGTGGGGTTACCAGGACAGGTCAGGGGAGGACCTGGACAAGATGCTCTTTCAGGGAGTTGGTGCAGATTCGATGGGCCGAATAGCTTCCTTCGGCACTGTAGGGATTCTACGATTCCATTCTATGAATTTAAACTTGGACAGAGCTGTGTTTCTGCTGCTGTTTTTGTTGATGGAAGATAGCAGGGACCCTCCTTTAGCTTCACAAGGCAATATTATAGGTTCTAGCACATTTGGGGAGGGTGGTAGGGGTTGTATGATGTAACTCCCAATTCTTCCCCACGGTTTGGAGAAAGGATGTATATCCCTGGTGTGGATCCTTGAGATGGTTATATCCATTAATAAGTTTACCAGAGCTTCCTGTCTCCTTTGTTCACACAGACAGATTGTCCCCATCGTCAAGGGATTTACCTCAGAAATGTAAAGAGTCCTTTGTTGCATTTCCTTACAGCTTGAGTTTTGCAGTCACAGAGGGCGTTTATGCCTATTTAGAGATAGCGAGGTTGCTGTAGTTTTCTGAAGGCTAGAAATTTCTTTTGTGTAAATCAGAGAGAGTCAGGTCTTACGTCAGCGTCCATTATTTTAAAAAAGTATATGGAATTTTATAAAATAGCCAGGATGTTATAGATATATATAAAATTAGAGAATCATAGAATCCTACAGTGCAGAAGGAGACCATTCGGCCCATCGAGTCTGCACCGACCACAGCCCCACCTCGGCCCAATCCCCATAACCCCATGTTACATATATTTTTTTTTTCTTTCATTTCTTCTTATTTTCTTCTAATGATTTTGTGATCCCTGGCCACCAAACTGAATTCCATGCTCTACCATGAAACATTTTAATGCCCAGTTGTGCCTGTTATATTCTCTAAAGACTCTTGAGTTTGAGGACTCTATAGTTGACCAATCTCTCACCATTGCTCAAAGTAATGCTTCAGGATGAGATTATTTGGAAGGTTTTCTGGCCATCCTTTGATGCAGTATTCCCAAATTTGGACACATTCCTCATCTGCTTTTTGTGTTTTCTAAATTTCATTTAGATCCTGTGTTGTTGCTGGTGGAAATCTTTGTGCTCAGTGAGGTATGGGACTCCACAGGCAGAATTCCCCCCATCCCCACTTCCTGCAGCATACTTCCAGTTGTGGCGGTGGCCTGCCATTGACTGGCAGCAGTATTGTCCAGTCTCGCCCATGTCTATGGTGTTTTGTATGTCTCGCACCCTCTGCTGCTGGGGAACGCAATGCGGGAGAGTCACCATCGGCACAAATGGAAGGTCCCACTGGCCGAAAGGGCCGGGAAATTTCGGCCCACTTCTTTGACAAAATGTATGTCCTCTTATTGGTCTCTTCTTCTTGTGCTCACGTTTCTCCATTGGTTTTTTGATTGATGCAAGTTACCCTTCCTGCTAATTAACTGGTGATTCCTTTACCTGCAGATCATGGGAAACTTTCTACCTTTTTTTCCAATGTTTTCACATGGTTCTATTAGGTTCTGGTGCTCCCGCTTCTGGGCATTAGTTTCAGTCTCCTCAAGACCTCTAATTAAGTTTGGAAAATCTATCCTGAATTCTTTCAGTTTGTCTTGGCTTCCCAACTTTATATATGAACTGTAGATCATGCAAGCTTTTCGATTTAATCACGAACACTCTTGGTTTTGCATCACTTACAAAGTTCCTGTGATTTATCTTCCTTTGTACTGAAGTTTTGCAGTCCCTTGACATTCAGCTGAGTGCCTCCTGGACCATGGAGTTGTATGGTCGATGGCTGGAGGAAGTCTTGCTTTAGCCATTTGCTTTAGTCTGAAAGAACTGAAACTCCAGCTCCGGTGTCTAATTTGAAGTTTGTTTTAGGCCCATTGACTATAAGCTCTGCACTCCAATAGTTCCTATTATTCCTGTAATTTCTCACAGGAATGGCACTTCATTGCCTTTTATATCTTTAGTTTCTTGAATGCAACACACTTCAATTATTTCCCCCTTACATTTATGTTAGGAGTTTTCTGCTGTGGACATATGGCTTAAAAATGGCCTCGTCTCTTACAAAACCGGCACTCCATATTTTTGGCGGGACACTCTAAGTGCCAATGCAGCCTTTGCCCACCACAGTGAGAACACTGAATAATAGCAGCTTCTGTGTCAACTCGATTTGCTTTGATTCATTATTGTCACATGTATTGGGATACAGTGAAAAGTATTGTTTCTTGTGCCCAATACAGAAAAAGCACACCATTCATAGAGTTCATAGGGGAGAAGGAAGAGAGCAGAATGTAGTGTTACAGTCATAGTGAGGGTGTAGAGAAAGATCAACTTAACATATGGTAGATCCATTCAAAATTGTGACGGCAGCAGGGAATAAGCTGTTCTTGAGTCAGTAGAAAGTGGAAGAGAGTATGTCTGGAGTGTGTGGGGTCCTTAATTATGCTGGCTGCTTTTCTGAGGCACGGGAAGTGTAGACAGAGTCAATGGATGGGAGACTGGTTTGCGTTATGGATTGGGCTTCATTCACGGCCCTTTGTAGTTTCTTGCGGTCTTGGTCAGAGCAGGAGCCATACCAAGCTGTGATACATCCGGAAAGAATGCTTTCTATGGTACATTTGTAAAAGTTGGTGGAGTCATAGTGGACATGCCGAATTTCCTTAGCCACTTCATTCTTTCTTTTTTTTTGAGTAGCTGCCCCTGTATACAAAACTCTGCACTCTGTCATTTTCCTCCATAAAATCTCGCAGCCATCTCACACAAATATATGATCTTGCTTTCTCATTTTTGCCTACCTTGTTAACTGCCCAGCTTCCAATAGCATTAAATGCTCCCTGGGCTGTAGAAAACCTGATAAAGTCTCCTCGGAGACTCCCACAACTTCGCAATCCCAAATTCATTTGTCTTTCAGGGTCCCATATTTACAATTTACAGGGAGATGGTGGTGTAATGGCAATGTCACTGAATGAGTAATCCAGAGGCCCAGGGGTCATGGGTTCAAATCCCACCCTAGAAGCTGGTGGATTTTAAATTCAATTAGTACACCCAGAATATAATGCTAGTCTCAGTAATGGTTACCATGACAACTATTGCCAATTGTTTTGAAAACCCATCCCTTCAGATGCTAGCTCATCATTAACTTTTCTTCTGCTTTAAGCTGCCTCAACTATTACTACTACCAAACTAGTACTAAACTAGTACTAAATTACCACTGAACTCCAAACAGCAGTGACAAAGGGAGCAAATGAATTCACTGTATTATTCAGTCCAGCACTAGCCTGCTCACTTCAGGCATCTGTATCTATTCTGTGATAAGTCACTCTTGGCATTGTCTATCCAGCACATATCCCTTGCCATGTGATGGGAGATGGTGCCCTAGCAGTAATTTCACTGGGCTAAGAATCCAGAAGCCCAAGCTCATGGTCTGGGTGGCACTGGTTCAAATCTCACCACAGCAGTTGGCGGAATTTAAATTCAATGAATAAATCTGGAATTATAAAGCTACTGTTAGTAATGGTGACCATGACAGCTATCATTGATCATCATAAAAACCCCATCTGGTTCACTAATGTCCTTCCTTCACCCAAAGAGTGGTGAGCCTGTGGAATTCATTACCACAGGAAGTAGTTGATGCCAAAACATTGAACGTATTCAAGAGGTGGCTGGATATAGCATTTGGGGCAAATGGGATCAAAAGTTATGGGGAGAAAGCAGGATTAGGCTATTAAGTTGGACGATCAGCCATGATCATAATGAATGGCGGAGCAGGCTCTAAGGGCCAAATGGCCTCCTCCTGCTCCTATCTTCTATGTTTAGGGAAGGAAGGTGACATAGTGATTAGCGTTGCTGCCTCACAGTGCCTGGGACCCAGATTCAATTCCCGGCTTGGGTCACTGTCTGTGCAGAGTCTGCATACTCTCCCCGTGTCTGCGTGGGTTTCCTCTAGGTGCTCCAGTTTCCTCCCACAGTCCAAAAGACGTGCTGGTTAGGTGCATTGGCCATGCTAAATTTTCCCTCAGTGTACTCGAACAGGCGCCTGAGTGTGGTGACTCAGGGATTTTCACTGTAACTTCACTGCAGTGTTAATGCAAGTCTACTTGTGACACTGATAAATAAACTTTAAACTTCAATCTGTCATCCGTACCTGTTCTGGCTTACATGTGACTCCTGATCCACAAAATGTGGCTGACTCTTAGCTGCATCTCTGAAATGACCGAGCAAACCACTCTAGTCAAGGGCAATTAGGAATGGGCAACAAATGCTGGCCTTGCCAGCGGTGCCTACATCCCATTAAAGAATTGGCTCCATTCCTGAAACCTGCTCAAACCACCACTGGTCTTTCACGGATCTTCTAGACAAGCCATGATCTTATTATATCATTTGTGATTAAGGTTATCCTGGATAACCTCCCAGTGCTCCTTTCAGCAATTTGACCCCACTGTTAATTCAGCCTCCGCGGCACTAAGTAAAACTAAGAGTCGGCACCCAAAACAGGAAGAGCTGGAAGTGGCGGATTCCATCCCAGAGCTACACGGATATTCCGGAATTGTTTGAATGTCACGGATCCAGTTTACAATACTGTCGGACGTGCCTGACTAAATGATTGTGATGAGACACACCGCCAGTCAACTATGATCCACTCACCCTCCCCGTTATTAACATTCAGCTTTCATTGCAAATGGGCTCTGTTCTTATTGGCTTTCCTCACAGTTCTGCATCACTCACTTTATTAAAATCAGATGAATAAATCCAGATGAATGATTGTTTTGAGGAATTTTCTAATACTCTGCGTACTTTTATTTACGTTTTCATTCTAAGGAAGAACTTTGACCTTGTTCTCTGTCTACTACAGGAGGTTATGTAATGGCACTTTGGGACGAAGCCCCCTCAACGACTCAGTGAACTTTATTTAGCGATTTAGCTAAGCCTTTCACTCCAGAACGGCCATGGGTTCAATCCTCGAGTAAGCTAATCTTGACCAGGGGAGATGTCAGGGCATCAACACTGGCTGCTACATGGGTGGGTTAAGGAAAGAAATTCTATTTTGTTTCATTCTATTTTATTTAATTTTTTACTGTTCTCTACCTTTTATTTCTTTATTGTCTTTCTTCATTTTTCTTCCCCGCCCCCCCACTCTTTCCCCCTACTTCATCCCCCTTCCCTTACCTTTTCACCCCGTTTCCCCTTTTCTATATTCTACCTCTGTACCCCCCTTCCCCCAACATCTCCATCTGTCACAACTTACAGCTTCTCTGCCGTTTGGCCATTCACACCCTTTATTCTCTCTGCAGACAGCTATTAGCAGTCTTTTCCCCTGGTTTCTATGGCTATGACTCATCTTTCATTCCCTCCCCCTGCAGTATAAATATCTCCCACTTTCTTTGCCTTTTAACTTTGACAAAGGGTCATCTGGACTCAAAACATCAGCTCTTTTCTCTCCTTACAGATGCTGCCAGACTGCCTGAGATTTTCCAGCATTTTCTCTTTTGGTTAAGGAAAGAAATATTGGCCAGGGCTCCCACAACTGATCGTTGTCCAATAGCATTGGTTGCATGCTGACATCAAGGATCTGGCTCAGTTATGAACTTCCTTACGATTGATTAAGCCACCAATACTGACTGTCCAGGGCTCACACGTGAATCACTGGCCGTTTGGTGAAGATACAAGGTCCGCACTTGCCAGAGCAAAAGGGCAAGAAAGGCTGGGGGGCAGGGGGAGGAGAATAAGAGAAACAAGGCACTTCCTGAACCTTGTCATGAAGAACATAGTTGTGCCTTAGCTATCCTCAGAGAGCACAGTGGCAGGCACTGCTGCCTCACAGCACAGGGACACGGATTCAATTCCAGCCTCAGGTCACTGTTTGTGTGGAGTTTGCAAGTTCTCCCTGTGTCTGCGTGGGTTTCCTCCGGGTGCTCCAGTTTCCTCCCACAGTTCAAAGATGTGCGGGTTAGGTTGATTGGCCGTGCTAAATTGTCCCTTAGTGTCAGGGGGATTAGCAGAGTAAATACGTGGGGTTGCGGGGATAGGGTGTGGGTGGGATTGTTGTCGGTGCAGACTCGATGGGCTGAAAGGCCTCCTTCGGTATTGGAGGGATTCTATGATTCTATGAATTGGCCTAGCAAGCCCCTCGGTTATGCCAGACCGCTCCCAGTTGTTCCAGAAGGCAGCTCGCCACCATCTTCTTAGGGCAAAGGGGGATGGGCAGCCATGCCCACATCCTGACACTGAATTAAAAAGACAACAATCACGGCGATATCCTGGCTCCCAGAACTAAGGTACATTTGCTATCAGCAAGAAGGTCAGGGGCAAAGAATAATGGTCAAGGCCTTTCAGGAGATGCCAATAGGCCGCCACTGTTTAATGACAGTTATCACTAAGTTAAGAGTGCAAAGGGCAGATGGAACTTTTCCACTGAACCACACTGTAAAAGTGCCACACATGTGACTCATAGGCCTCAGTTTGCGGCACCACTATTTCCAAGTACTTTTAGTCTGATGTGTTTAAATCTATAAAACTTAAGTGTGGTAAGAGGCCTTTCCCCTTTGATTGTGTAAGAAATGCTCGTGTTAATTTATGCTCACTGTTAAATGGTTTCCTTGTTCCTATCAGGGTTACAAACCCAAAATCTATCCATTTTTAATTGTAGTAGGGTATTTTTTTTCTCTATGATATAGGTGATTTACTGTTAAACCTGCAGTTTTTTAGGCTCCCTCACCCTTTCCTGTTGTAAATACAGATGTATGAAGTTCATCAACTACTGTTAAGCAAATCATAGAATCCCTACACTGCAAAAGAAGGCCATTTGGCCCATCGAACCTGCACTGACAACAATCCCACCCAGTCCCTATCCCCATAACCCCACGCATTTATCCGGACACTAAGGGGCAATTTATCATGGTCAATCAACCTAACCCATACATCAGTGTGGGAGGAAACCGGAGCACCCGGAGGCAACCCACGCAGGCATGGGGAGAACGTGCAAGTTCCACACAGACAGTGACCCGAGGCCAGAATCGAACTTGCGTCCCTGGCGCTGTGAGGCAGCAGTGCTAACCACTGTGCCACCGTGTTGCGCTGTGAGGCAGCACTGCTAACCTGTCTCACTCGAATCCCGTTGCGCAGTCCGAACCTACCCTTGCAAGTACAGAATTCCATCCTGAATTTGCTTGTGTTCTTGTATATTTTTGGCATACATCTGTCCAACAAGGTCACAGGCAGGCAGACTTCACTCATCTGCAAGCCAACAATTCTCACTAAGTATGAATGACGATTACTCATTTGCACGTTAAATGCAGCCTGCTTTGATGTATCTCATCTCCAGAAAAGTAAAGAGATTTACAATCTCACTCAAACACATCACATTGGAGTTACCACCTTGGAAACAGTGGGCTGGATTTCTGCAAGGCAGATTCAGGTCGCAACGGACGGAGACCCACGGATAAAATGGGACAACATTTGTGAGATCAGATGCTCTGTCTTCATTTCAGAGCTCAGCTATGTTTAATAAGGACTGCGGCTCAGGGGTTGTGAGTGCTGGGGGAGGGAGGGGGGGGGGTCTCCAAATTCACTCATGATCCTAAACCGGCCAATTAAAGTAGTTAAGGGTTTGTTAAAAGCCCATCTCTGCAAATGTTTTGAATCCTCCTGGCCGGAGGCAGATAAAGACCATGTCTGGAGCGAGTCATTGGAGGCAAGAAAGGTATAAAAGAGTGAACGTTCATGCTTTTCATAGATTAAAGGACTTGCCCCTTTGAAGTTAAAGTTGCAGCAGCTCAAGGGGATCGATTCCTGTTGGGAAAAGGAATCAAAGCTTAAAGAGGATAGACGGAATGTGGAATTAGAAACGCAAACAGACCAGCCATGATCTTATCAAATGGTGCAACAGGCTCGAGGGGCCAAATGGATTATTTCTGCTCCTATTTTATATGTTCATATCACAGATAGAATCATAGAATCACTACAGTGCAGAAGAGGCCATTTGGCCCATTGAGTCTGCACCAGCTCTCTGACAGAGCACTTTACCCAGGCCCACCCCACCCTATCTCTGTAACCCCGTGTATTTACCATGGTTAATCCCCCTAACCTGCACATCTTGCAGCACTAAGGAACAATTTAGCATGGCTAGTCCCCCTTACCTGAACATCTTTGGACTGTGGGAGGAAACCGGAGCACCCGGGGGAAACCCACGCAAGCACAGGGAGAATGTGCAGAGTCCGTACAGACAGTGACACAAGCCGGGAATCGAACCCTGGTGCTGTGAGGCAGCAGTGCAAACCACTGTGCCACCATGCCGGCTGATCAGAGAAGGAATCAGAATTAAGAACTTTGCTGGTTCAGGTGAACTCTATCCTCCTGGCATCACATGGGCATCGGAGCAGTGGGTTAGGGTGTTGGGATGCCACCTGAGCATCAACAAGGCTGCAGCTGAAAATGGGCACTGCGCCCTCAGAAATCACAGCCATTGAAGATGAGGGGCAGTGACCTGCACAGGAAGGACAGTGCGTCGGGTACCAGCAGGCTGGAGGAGAGGGACAAGGGGCAGAAAGCAGAAGGAGATACTACACAGAGCACAGGATTTATGGGCAGAGGCAAAGCTACCTGGACATGATTGAGAACCACTGCCAAAGGAGACTGCAACTCTCGAAGCAGACGGCCACAGATATCTGTGTCCGTGTCAGTGTGGAGCTCTGCAGCATCCTGCACACTAGAACATCACCCAGGTGACACCCTCATCACCAATACATCAGACTTACATCTGATGGAGCATTACAGGCTCAGATAGCAGTGGGTCAGGGGAAAGTGAGTCAGAGGGCAGTGGGTCAGAGGGCAGTGGGTCAGAGGGCAGTGGGTCAGAGGGCAGTGGGTCAGAGGGCAGTGGGTCAGAGGGCAGTGGGTCAGAGGGCAGTGGGTCAGAGGGCACTCAGGCACGTGCTTGGAACTGTCAGTTGGTACCCTGCCTCTTGCAAAGATCTTGGGCCATTGTGACAATCTGTTACACGCCTCATAACATGGCTCTCCAGAGGTCAGGAGCCTGATGATAGTGGGGCCTTGGAAAGTTCAGAAGGGAAGGAGCAGCAGGTGAGACAGGAGGAGGATATGGAGGCGGAGAGGGAAGATGGTGAACAGAGAGGTGTCCCTGTTACAGGATGAGGCAGCGTCCTCCTGCCACTCTCTGTGAAGAGGACTACCTTTCTCTCCCTCATGGCTGTCTGGCCTCCAGTTCACTTGGACATCTTGCTTCCCTGTGTATTTGGTACAGATCTCTCCCTCAGGACTATCAGCAGCTTCAGTGTTGGCTGCCATGGTCCATTGAATTGGACCCACCTCCATTACTACCTCCACTGGCTCTAGTTGCACAGGAAACTGCTCTCTGTGTAAATTAAGGGCTCACCCCCATTAAAAGCTGAACTTCAGGCAGTTTCCCATCAAAGGGGGTTACAAATATACATCGAAAGGCCAACAACACACTGTGGCTCACTTCTAGAGGGAAAACATTGCAAAGCAGGTATGCTAAACTTGTAAAGAACCTTGTTTAGTCTACTCTTGGAATCGGTGTACTGTTCAGGTCTCCATTTGTAAAGAATATGGGGCACATGAGAAAGTATAAAAGATCTTTAAGAAGGATACCAGAACCGGGAATGTAAACTATTGAAAAAGATCGAATGGGCTGAGACTGTTTTCTCTAAAAGATAAGACCAAAGGGTGGCATGTTCGAGGTCTTTACAATTACGGAAGAGTTTGGTAGGGTAGACATGAAGAAGAGGATTCCACTGGGAGGAGACACCAGAAAAAGAGGTCGTAAATCTAATGATTTACTTCAGATCTCCAGCTTCTGCAGTATTTTGCTTTTCCTTCTGGGATTGCTTATTCTGAATAATAGATGCTGAAATAGGCAGATATTGCATTCCTAACATCCTTCAACTTGATGAGCACAGTTCCCCAAAGGATGCAAACTAGAGGTAGGGAAGGAATGAAATCTTTTATTCATTCACTTCCTTCAGGATCAGTAGGGAAACATTCAGGCAAAGGTGGCGGTGATAAAATAGGGTTCAAAATAAAAATTAAGAATGACACAATTGATAGACAAGAGGGGCAGGGGCGGGGGCGGGAGCGGGGGGGGCGGGGGGGTGGCGATCTTACCAAGCAAATTCCAAGTGCCAACCGAGCGTGAAAAGGGGAGCGAATCACACCTATTTTTTGGGTGAGCTCCCAGACACAATGGTATGGCACTTAGTCTGCTTTTGCAGAACAAGTGTTACTGACATTGCACAGCCCGGTTTTAACCCATTGTTTTATTGGAGAATTCCTTCAACAGGAGGCTGTGCCAAGCATTCCATCGTATCTATCAAACCTGCGTTGAAATTATTTTGAGAAGCAGCACTTGTCGCCACCTCATTCCAGTAGTGGGAGCAGAAAAGGAATAATGAGGATAATTGCCTGGCCTCAGTTTCTTTGCAGCTGTACTCTGACCTTTGTGAGTGTTGTGTTGTGACAGGAGTGTCGTTTCAGGAACGCAACCAAGTTCGGACACAGCAGCTCAAGTTCTGGAGCTGAGTAATATGAGCAGAACCCAAAAATGTTTGTTTCTGTTTGATTCTGTCTGAAGGGCTCATTCAGGCCTATTCAACTTGGCACAGCTCCTCAAACAGTCTGCACAAAGAACTCAGGGCGGTGAAAGTAATTTGCACTGACAACTGCGCAGCGTCACTGATGTGAGCAACCACCCCTCCCTCTGAGTTCAAAAGGATAAGAGACTCAGCTTGCTTCAGTCAGCAGCCGTTCTTGTCTGGGATTTAAGGTTGTGGCCATTAAAGTTGCCGAGACCAGGTGGCACAGTGGTTAGCATTGCTGCCTCACAACGCCAGGGACCCGGGTTCGATTCCCGGCTTGGGTCCCTGTCTGTGTGGAGTTTGCACATTCTCCCCGTGTCTGCGTGGGTTTCCTCCGGGTGCTCCGGTTTCCTCCCACAGTCCAAAGGTGTGCGGGTTCGGTGAATTGGCCATGATAAGTTGTCCGAGGGACTGGCTAGGGTAAATGCATGGGGTTATGGGGATAGGGCCTGGGTGGGATTGTGATCGATGCAGACTCGATGGGCCGAATGGCCTCCTTCTGCACTGTAGGAATCTATGACTATTTGAAGAGCAGCAGGAAGTTTGCCTGGTGTCTCGGATCCTATTTCTCACAGTTAACTGCTTTCACATTTTTGGTGTTTGTTCTGTCTTTCTGGAAGTCACTGGACCAGTAATCCGGAGACCCAGGTTCGAATCCCACCACAGCTGACTTTTAACTGCCCTCTGAAATGGCCTAGCAAGCCATTCTGTTCAAGAGCAATTAGGGATGGGCAATAATGCTGGCTGCATCCTGTAGATTAATTTTTAAAAGTGAAATCCCTGCTGTATTTGCTGATGTTAAAACAGTCCCTGCATTTCCCACTAAGTTTAAGTTTATTTATTAGTGTCACAAGTAGGCTTACATTCACACTGCAATGAAGTTACTGTGAAAATCCCTTAGACCCCACACTCCAGTGCCTGTTCGGGTACACTGAGGGAGAATTTAGCACGGGCAATGCACCTAACCAGCACGTCTTTCAGAGTGTGGGAGGAAACCGGAGCACCCGGAGGAAACCCGCACAGACACAAGAAGAATGTGCAGACTCCACACAGACAGTAACCCAAGCCAGGAATCGAACCCGGCTCCCTGGCGCTGTGAGGCAGTAGTGCTAACCACTGCACCACCGTGCTGCCTCGTTTGTGAGGTAGCTTGCAGTGTTACTGAGAAACATGAGTGGACAATATATAAATTCAATCTTTGCATTTAAAAATAACTGACTTTTTAAAATTCAGCAACATTATTCTATCCTTCACTGTGGGGGAAAATCAGTTTATATCAGCACTTGTGGGTTCAAAGAATTCAAAATGAAAACAAATAATATTAAATTCTCTGCTTTTAAAACTGCAGCAACAAGTAATATTAATATAGCACCTTTAATGTCACAAAATCTCATTTTGCCATGAAGCAAAGTTTACTTAATTCTTTCATGGAACGCTGCCCATCTCTAACTTCCCTTGAACTGAACATTTTGGAGGGCATTTAAGACCACATTGCTGTGGGTCTGGAACCACATGTAGGCCACACTGGGTAAGGATGGCAGATTTCCTTCCTTAAAGGATATTAGCAAACTGGATGGATTTTTATGGCAATCAACAATGGTTTAATGGTCATCAATAAACTTTTAATTCCAGATTTCTTTTTCATTTAATTCAAATGTCACTATCTGCCATGGTGGGATTTGAACCCAGGCCCCCAGGTCTAATGGATTACTAGTACCAGCGATATTACTATGTCGCCATCTTCTCGCATTACACCAAGCCACAAAAGGACACGGCCAAACTCTTGGTTAGCGGTAAATTTTAAGATTTATTTTGAAGGAAGGGAGCGAAGGACAGAAGCGAAATGTTTCAGGGAGAGAATTCAAAAGCTTAGGCAGTTGAAGGCACGGCCACCGATGGAAGAGCGTTTAACTTCAGATCTCTTCCAGGGGCAGAATCAGAACAGTGCAGATATCAGGGAGGGTCGCGGGGCTGGAGGGCATTACAGAGATAGGGACGGACGAGACCCAGGAGGGCTTTGAAAACAGCGATAAAATTTTAAAATTCTAATTAAGTTGCTTAAACGGGAACCGAATGCAGATCAGTGAACATAGGGGAGATAGGGAGTTTCGAATGAGCTCAAGTTTACAGAAGGAAGGCCAGCTGTGAGTGTCTGCAAATTTAGAGATAACAAAGACTTTCTGAGGCTCTCAAGAGCAGATAAACAGAAGCAGTGGTGAAGTCAGGCAGCATGGTAGCACAATGGTTAGCACTGCTGCCTCATAGCCCTAGGGACCCCAGGTTCAATTCTGGCCTTGGGTGACTGTCTGTGTGGAATTTGCACACTCTCCCCGTGTCTGCGTGGGTTTCCTCCGGGTGCTCCAGTTTCCTCCCCCAGTCCAAAGATGTGCAAGTTAAGTGGATTGGCCATGTTAAATTGCTCCGTGGAGTCCAAAGATGTGTGGGTTAGATGGATTAGCCATGGTAAATGTGTGGGGTTACAGGGATAGGGTGAGTGAGAGGGCATGGGTAAGATACTCTCTCAGAGAGTCGGTCAGACTCAATGGGCCAAATGGCCTCTCTGCACTATAGGGATTATATGTTACAGAGGTGGAAATATCTTAGTGATGATGCAGGCATGTGGTCAGAAATTCATCTCTGGATCAAATAATGCACCAAGGTTGAGATTGGACTGGTTTGGTCTCAGACAGTCTGCCAAGGTATGGGATGGAGTTGGTAGCAAGGAATGGGCGTTTGCAGCAGAGACTGAAAACAATGGCTTCAGCCATCCCAGTATTTAAATAGAGGAAATTTCTGCTCATCCAGCATTCAGATGATGAATAAATAGTCCGATTATTTAGCAATAGTGAAGTCGAGAGAGGTGTTGGTGAGGCAGAGCTGGGAGTCATTAGGGAGTCTGTGGAAACTGACACTGTGAATGATGTCATGGGAGGGGCAATAAGTTTATGTTTATTTATTAGTGTCACAAGTAGACTTACATTAACCCTGCAATGAAGTTACTGTGAAAATCCCCTAGTCGCCACACTCCGGCGCCTGTTCGGGTACACTGAGGGAGAATTTAGCACGGCCAATACACCTAACCAACGGGTCTTTCGGACTGTGGGAGGAAACTGGAGCACCCGGAGGAAACCCACGCAGACACGGGGAGAATGTGCAGACTCCGCACAGACAGTGACCCAAGCCAGAAATTGAACCCGGCTCCCTGGCGCTGTGAGGCAGCAGTGCTAACCACTGTGCCACAGTGCCACCCATTATCTCAATAATAAGAGGGGGCTGAGGTTGGGCCCTTCAGGGACACCAAACGTAATAGGTAGAATCAGGAAGAGAAGCCATTTCAGGTGATACTCTAGCCAAATATATACTGTGGCAACAAGGGCAGATCCGAGGTGGGATTCTACAGGCATTAACTGGCCTCCTGACTCCCAAAGCCAGTCCACCATCTACAAGGCACAAGTCAGGAGTGTGATGGAATACTCCCCACTTGCTTGGATGGGTGCAGCTCCAACAACACTCAAGAAGCTCAACACCATCCAGTAAAAAGCAGCCCAGTTGATTGACTTTCCATCCACCACCTTAAACATTCACTCCCTCCACCATCAGTGCACAGTAGCAGCGGTGTGTACCATACACAAGATGCACTGCAGCAACACACCAAGGCTCCTTTGCCAGCACCTTCCAAATCTGTGACATGTACCTGTAGAAGCACAGGGACTGCAAATGCATGGGAATGCCAGCACTTCCAAATACCCCTCCAAACCATACACCATCCTGACTTGGAAATATATCGCTGTTCCTTCACTGTCGCTGGATAAAATCCTGGAACTCTCTCCCTAACAGCACTGTGTGTGTACCTACACCACGTGGACTGCAGTGGTTCAAGAAGGGAGCTCACTACCGCCTTCTCAAGGGTAATGAGGGATGAGCAACAAATGCTGGCCAGGACAGTGACATCCACATTCCGTGATTAGATAAATATAAATGGAACCAGGCTGGTGTCCCCACAGCTGAGGAACAGTGGAAAGGTGTTCAAGGAGGTTAGTGCAGGTCAACTGTGTCAAAAGTTACAGACAGATCGAGATGGACAAGGAGAGAAAGTTTATCTTTGTCACAGTCAGGATGCCAATTAATTCATCTAGTTAATTCTAATTAATTCCGATTCTAATTAATTGGACACTTTGTCCTTCACCTCCAGAGCTCCACAATGCTGTTAGTGACTGCGCAAACTGTCTGCTTCATTAATGTCACCGGGACCTGTCACTGGAAGATGACAGTCTTCATTTCTGACTCTAAGTAACGAGTCAGTGTATGAGAGGGCTGTCCTAGCCAGTCCAGCCAGCAGGAAACCCAGCAGTGATCCTTGTTGATAAGCTGCACAGTTTTCTACTGGTTCCAGATGTAGCCATACACACACTTAGTGATCACATTGAAACACAGGCAGTCAGTGTGTGTGTGTGTGCATTTCTGTATGCATGTGTGCATGCGTGTATGCATGTGTCTGTGTACGTGTGTGTTCATACGTGTTTCTGCATGCGTTTGTATGCATGTGTGTGTGTTAGAGAGAGAGTGCACGTGCGTGTGTGTGTGTGCGCGCGCATGTGCGAGAGAGAGTGTGTGTATGTGTGTGCATCTGTGCACGTGTGTGTGCGTGCATGTATCTTTGTGTGCATGTGTGCGGGCCTGTACATGCCTATGTGTGTGAGAGAGCGAGAGTGGGCGTATGTGTGTGTGAGAGAGAGAGAGAGTGTGTGCGTGTCTGTGGATTGCGTGCGTGGGAGAGAGATAGAGTGTGCATGTGTGTGTGTGTGTGTGTGTGCGTGCGTGCGAGTGCGTGCGCGCACACGTGTGTGTGCGTGCGTATGTGCATGTGAGAGAGAGTGTTTGCGTGTGTGTGTGTATGGGTGTGGTGAAGGGAAGGGGATAGCTTTGGGCTGGACCCATTTCCAATCCTACCAGTTTCCACTTGGCAGGGTTAAGGTTAAAATTAGCCCAACCAACTTGGAGGTATAGAAGGGGAGCATGAAATGGGGGGATTATTAGGAAGCTGACCCCATTGAAGAGGTAGATTTTGAAGGTGAAAGAATTTAAGAAGAGAATTCTAAAGTGCTCTGCCACCACTGGCCTAGCAGAGTGAGACAGCTGAACAGAGGGTGAGTCCTGGGACTTTAGGCTGCTGGAGGCGACAGAGATGGTGTACAGATTTACAAAATGAAGATTTTTGAAGCAGACACACCAAGAGATGGGAAGGCAATGGAGGTTGGTGATGAGTACACTTGATGAGCTAGCCCTTTCCCCTGTTGTGGTGATACTAGGCCTCAGGTAATTGTAGTACTGGGAGCAGCATCTTGGCTGCACTAGTGTTCAGCCTCTGGTTGGCCAATATCTCTCGGCAGCATGGACTTCCACCCCGAGGTCCTCGATCCCAGGGGAAGATTTGTTGCTGGCCTCTCAAGTGCCTGAGTGGAACAAGATGTGGCGGGTCTTCCCAAACAGAGGTGTCCTGGGGCTCACTCACTGGTTCTCTCCAGCCAGCACCTGTAACCCTGGTCGTCTCCACAAGATTCCACCCTCTAACTAGCTTCAATATCATTCTATGTCACGAGCTCAGATATGGCCCGCTCTTGACATCCTTTCTCACTGAGGAACATTGCACATAAAAATAATGTTGCTAGGAAACTGGTGTGAATGAAGCAAAATGGTAAAAATAAACAAGAGGTCTTGAAGGGTTAATGGAATTTTGGAAACAGCTCAATGGGTTTCAGAAGCTGCTTACTGCCCTGGTAAACTCTTCACATTAAGGTTTCAATTGTCTTCACTAACATCATGAAAATTTGTAGAAAATAATTATTTTGCATACACTATCTCTCAAAATTCTCAATGCTTTTAATAGGCAGTACGGTGGCACAGTGGTTAGCACTGCTGCCTCACAGCGCCAGAGACCCGGGTTCAATTCCAGCCTCGGGTCACTGTCTATGTGGAGGCTGCACATTCTCCCCGTGTCTGCGTGGGTTTCCTCCGGGTGCTCCAGTTTCCTCCCAAAGTCCGAAAGATGTGCGGGTTAGGTTGATTGGCCATGCTAAATTGCCCCTCAGTGTCAGGGGGATTAGCAGGGTATATATGTGGTTACAGGAATAGGGCTTGGGTAGGATTGTGGTCGGTGCAGACTTGATGGGCCGAATGGCCTCCTTCTGCACTGCAGGGATTCTAGGTGCTCTGAATTACACCTGCAACCGGGTCTTACTGGGTCATGGGTTCCTTAACACTTCCAACATCAGTGAATAAATAAAGAGGGCATTGCTGGATTCTCTGCAGTTGGGGAAAGGGCAGGGCAGGTTCTCCCCTGAGCTGCTTCATACTTCAGGATGTTTACCAGCATGATCGATCTGACTGGCTGGCAGCTCTGTACTCCCAGCAGCATCAGAAGATGGTAGTGCCACTGCTGGGACTGCAAACAGTGCCCTGGAAGGAAGAAGATGGCTCCCAAACTTGGTCAGACCAGGTATTTTGGTCAGGCAGGGATTGGAGATCCCAACGAGGTGGGAGGGTGAAGAGGGAGTGAAGGTTTAAGGGCTGGTGAGGAGGCACATCGGGGGAGGGGGGGGTGGGGAGGTTACGATCTGGGCTTGGGGTACCACCAATAGTCCGCGATGGAGGTATCCCTACCCCTTCCTACTTGCATTTAGCCCATGCGGTAAAATCTGTCGGGCTAGTCACCTTCTGTTTGTCTTGCCCATCCGCACACATTACAGCGGAGGAGGTGGGTGGAATGAGATCCTCAAGTAGCCATTAGTTGACCACTTAAGAGCCCCAGTAGACCCAAGGACAGGCCGATGCCTTAACCAATCCCAGTTCGAAGTCTCACAGCACCAGGTTAAAGTCCAACAGGTTTATTTGGGAACACAAGCTTTCGGCGCACTGCCCCTTCGTCAGGTGAGTGATAAAGGGACAGCGCTCTGAAAGCTTGTGCCACCAAATAAACCTCAACTTTAACCTGGTGTTGTGAGACTTCTTACAGTGCCCACGCCAGTCCAACACCGGCATCTCCATATCTTAACCAATACGAGATACAGATCAGGGTGGGCAGCAAGGCGCTGGATTGGCTACCTGCTTCATTTTACATTCCCTACCCCCCTCTCCCCAACTGCCTGGCCTTCAACACATCAGCGGGGCAAATATTCACCCCACAATTCAACATGTGCTCAGTTTAAGCTAGCACAGCATCTATAATAAGAATAACAACCATTATACATTATGACAGAAGGGGTTTCTGTCAAGCTTCAAGCCCTTCAAGGTTTTGAGTGGAAACCTGGGGCGAGATTTTCCGGCTCTATCACGGCCGGAGCTGGGGTCGGAAAATGCAGTGAGCTGTTCGAAAGTCCGTTGACTTCGGCGGGACCGGAAAATCCCGCCCGTGGGAGGGGCTGAAAAATTCCACCACACAGGTTTACAAAGCAACAAGTATCACAATGTCTGATAAGAGCAGAGTGCTCAAGGGTAGAGCCTGTGGACTATGACTGTTATCTCCTGATGACAGCATCATCCTACATAAGACGTCGTGATTCTATCACTTCTGACGCACTTACCAGTTTGGTATCCGTAGTCAACAAGCTATGGCTTGGTTCCAGGCCAGGAGGAGAAACAGGTTGGAGTACAGTGTGAGTTGTCACCATAGTGCTGTTGCCCTGGTGACTAACAGATGGAGGCACCACATCATTGGATGCTTGCTGCCCGTACCTTACTCCTGTCATGAGAAAAGAAAGGAGAAATTAGGGGACTTACTGAAAACCACTCATCATTGAGTAGAAAGGATCAGCCCGAGAGACATCTTGTGGGAACGATGGATACTGAGGGTCAGATGTTGAGCGCAGCCCTTTCTTTTAGTTGTCAAGACAACTGGGCAGCACGGTGGCACAGTGGTTAGCACTGCTGCCTCACAGCGTCAAGGACCTGGGTTCGATTCCCGACTTGGGTCACTGTCTGTGCGGAGTCTGCACGTTCTCCCCGTGTCTCCATGTGTTTCCTCTGAGTGCTCCGGTTTCCTCCCACAGTCTGAAAGAAGTGCTGGTTAGGTGCATTGGCCGTGCTAAATTCTCCCTCAGTGTACCTGAACAGGTGCCAGAGTGTGGGGATTTTCACAGTAACTTCATTGCAGTGTGAATGTAAGCCTTACATGTGACACTAATAAATAAACTTAAAACTTTAAGACACTTGAAGGATACAGGAAAGTTGGCCATGTAACTGGCTACATCATTTCACATTTATAAACTTCAAAGTACTTTTTGATAAACTTGTCATGTCACAGTGGTTAGTCTTTTAGTGTGAATGTCACTGACTTCAGCAAACAATACTGAACACAGATATCCACTTTCAATACTGCTACTAACAATATCTTAGAATCATAGAATCTCTACAGTGCAGGAGGTCATTCAGCCCATCGAGTCTGCACCGACCACAATCCCACCCACCCTATCCCTGTAACCCCACGTATTTACCCTGCTAATTTCCCTGACACTAAGGGGCAATTTTCCAAGGCCAATCCACCTAACCCGCACATCTTTGCACTGTGGGAGGAAACCGGAGCACCCGGAGGAAACCCACGCAGACATGGGGAGAATGTGCAAACTCCACACAGACAGCGACCCGAGGCTGGGAATTGAACCTAGGTTCCTGGCGCTGTGAGGCAGCAGTGCTAACCATTGTGCCACCGTGCCGTCCTTCTTAGATCAAATATCTCAGATCAAGTATGGAATAAAATAGATTCAAGAAGAAATTGTGTTTATATAGACTTTATAAATATTCCAGAGGAAGTTGCAGAGTAAGCAGTTGAGGGCGATAGGGCCGATGTTAAATAAATACATTAGATAAAGGAATGAATGCTGAAACACGATAGGAGGGAGAGTCACAGGACGTGGCTGAAAGCTCTTGGTTAATAAGATAGACTTTCAGCAGGTTGTTAAGGCAGTGGACTGAACCATGAGGGGTTTACGGAGGGAAATCAAGAGGAAAATAATTCACAATATATGTTACAAAACATTGGAGTGATTTGACTCTGTTAAGTCTCTATCCCTGCCCAAGGTGAATGGGCTAGGATGTGCCAAACTCCAATTATCCAGTGATTTTGTGAATACCTAGCAATTCGGATGATAAATATTAGGACAAGTAATGGTGCACCCAGCAAATTACCTTCACTATGGTTTGATTTTTCACAAATTTGAAACTTGCGATATTCAGCAGATCACTTGGCCCAACAATTCAGAACAGTGGAGATTCGCACTGACTTCCTTTTATCTTTCCCACTGGCTACTCACCTCTCCCAAACGTGGATTAAGACATTTCTCCACTTTCAAAACTAGTCACAGAATTGGTCAAATTCCATGAGTGAGATGGACTGCTTTTTTTGTTATGGTAAGTGAGCGCTCTGCCCTTCTATGTCCAGGAGCTGGGTTTGAATCCTGTCCGTGCTGCAAGTCACTCTACAGTGGGTGCCAGGTAGCTTGGTGAAATGCATCTGACAATCTCTATCCAATTAGCCCAGGTCCATAGCACCAAACTACCCTCAATCCAGACACATTGAGACAGATCGAAATGGCACCGTCATTGAATTAAAACATTGACACATTAGTATGGCAAACATAAATGCCATTTTGGTGCAAGAGGAGGTGGTGTGTTGACATTGAGTGGGAGAACATTGCTGGGGTAGCGAGAAGGAGCATTGCTCAGCATCTAACCCATACAGTACCTAACCTGCTGCTGATACAGGTGATAAAAATAGGGAAGAAGTGACCTTTACCAGAACCAAAATCACCAAAGGATGCATACATTTTAAGCGCAACAACAATAATCTCTCCCTCAAAGTCAAACAAAACGAAGGAAATAGTCACTGACTTCAGGAAGCGTAATGGAGAACATGCCCCTGTCTACATCAACGGGGACGAAGTAGAAATGGTTGAGAGCTTCAAGTTTTTAGGTGTCCAGATCACCAAAAACCTGTCCTGGTCCCCCCATGCCGACACTATAGTTAAGAAAGCTATGTCCATTACGACTCTCACCAATTTTTACAGATGCACCATAGAAAGCATTCTTTCTGGTTGTAACACAGCTTGGTGTGGCTCCTGCTCTCCCCAAGACTGCAAGAAACTACAAAGGGCTGTGAATGAAGTCCAGCCCATCACTCAAACCAGCCTCCCACCCATTGACACTGTCTACACTTCCCGCTGCCTCGGAAAAGCAGCCAGCATAATTAAGGACTCCATGCACCATGGACATACTCTCTCCCATCTTCTTCCGTCAGGCAAAAGATACAAAAGTCTGAGGACACATACCAACCGACTCAAGAACAGCTTCTTCCTTGCTGCCATCAGACTTTTGAATGAACCTACCTCACATTAAGTTTTGATCTTTCTCTGCACCCTAACAATGACTGTTACACTACATTCTGCATTCTCTCATTTCCTTCTCTATGAATGGTATGCTTTCTCTGTAAAGCGCGCAAGAAATAATACTTTTCACTGTATACTAATACATTTGATAAAAATAAATCAAATCAAAGAAATTAAAACAGCACTTTGTCTTGTTATTATGAGCTCAAGTATCAGCGTGTTAATGTACTCACTGCTAAAGGCTTGATGGTATTGGAAGGATTGCTTCGTACACACTGAAGGAAGCTGAGAAATAATTGAATGTGATTCAGAATTAAGTACAAGGGTTTATCCAGCAGAATTACAAAATGGGAGTTAAATCGGATGTTGTGTTGGTGCCGGCAAGGTTCCAGCTTGCCTACTGAAGCTCCATAGCTTTGGACTACAGAGGGAAGAAACATAAAGTGGGCAGGGTGCCCACTCCTAAATCATCAGTAGATCTCCCTGCGCACCTCTTAGAGTACAAGCTCTCCTATTAAGTAAATGGAGGCTCGTCCTATGGGGAAGGGGCAACAGGGGTGGGGGGTTTAAAACCAGCTGGCTCCACTCCGGCTGGCAGTCAAAGGACTGCGGGGTTTGACTTGTACACTGTAGCCACAGAAGCGGTACCTCATGCACACTGTAGGTAAAGGGTGTTGGTGACGGAAGACCGTCCTTGGCGAGATTATTACACATACCTCCTCCCAGGTGCAGGAACACTGAGAAGATTTTCTTTACTTCTCAATCAGCTTCTGTCGCTGGAATGAGCTGTTTATTACAGAGCAGCAATCAACCTTTGGAACTGAAGCTGAACAGACTGGATACAGGGCTGATGGTGGGGGTGGCGGGGGGGTGGGGGGGGGGGTCTAAAACAAGGGGGTCACAGTATCAGGATACGGGGCGGGTCATTTAGGACTGAGATGAGGAGAAACTTCTTTACTCAGTGGATGGTGAAACTCTCTACCACAGAAGGCTGTGGGGGCCAGGTATTTAAAAAGAAAATAAATAGATTTCTAGACACTAAAGGCATCAAGATATATTTAGATGGAGTGTAAGTGATCATATTGAGCAGGCTCAATGAACTGAATGGCCTACTCCTGCTCCTATTTCCTATGGTTCTATGAAGTATGTATATCCATAGCAACCATCCTTAGGTCCCTCTGAATGACAGTCCAATTTTATACTGTCAGCATTCTACACTCGAGCAACTGGATTCAGATTGCACGAGTATGTTTCACACATGATTCCTAAAGCTAGCAGACAGAGGAACTTTCATCCTGAGCCAATACCCGAGATGAGAGGCCAGTGTCCGACACTGCAATTCTCGGATTCCTGATTAACTACTTAGCAGTAGCCCGCATGCTGAATACATTCTTATCTCCTCGCACAGGTTGAGTCAGTAAAGAGGAGCAGTCTTTAGTGATGTGAACAATAAGGATGGGCCTTTGAGTTTGGTATCGCTGCACAACAGACTTTAACAATGAGAAGAAAGTGCTGAAGCTAATTAATCAGCACTTGTACCTGGATTCACATTTGAACCATTCCGCAGTTTCGACTGAGCATGCATTTTACTATAATATGAAATAAATTTACAGAACAGCTCAGTTCAAGAAAGTCAGCAAAGCAATGTGGAATTTGTTGCTTTGCCAACAAGCCAATACCAGTATGGAAAGCACAAAAGTGAAAATCAACAATGGTGATTAGCAACCACACCTCATAGAATCCCTGCAGTGCAGAAGGAGGCCATTCGGCCCATCGGGCCTGCAGCAACAACAATCCCACCCAGGTCCTATCCCCGTAACCCCACATATTTACCCTGCTAATCCCCCTGACACTAAGGGGCAATTTAGCATGGCCAATCAACCTAACCTGCACATCTTTGAACTGTGGGAGGAAACCGGAGCATCCGGAGGAAACCCACGCAGACACGGGGAGAAGGTGCAAACTCCACACAGACAGTGACCCGAAGCTGCAATCGAACCCGGGTCTCTGGCGTTGTGAGGCAGCAGTGCTAACCACGGTGCCGCCCCTAACAGGGCAAGGTTATTATAATGCCTCAGCATTGGTGTAGATCTCTGAAAGGAGCTATAGGAATTATGAAAGATGTGTTAAAAGCCTTTCAATTATCTGGCTGACATTTTAGCAAAGTCCCCAGAAAGCAGAGCTTCTGAGCAACGCCAACATTCTATTGTGCAATGTAAATGTTGGTATTTCTATGCATAGTGTAAAAGCTGTACTGCTTCAACAATACAGGGAACAGGACCAAGATGCTGGGAAATCTCAGTAGGTCTGACAGCATCTGTGGAGAAAGAATAGAGTAAGAGTTTTAACAACACCAGGTTAAAGTCCAACAGGTTTATTTGGACTTTAACCTGGTGTTGTTAAAACTCTTACTGTGTTTACCCCAGTCCAACGCCGGCATCTCCACATCATGAGAAAGAATAGAGCCAATGTTTCCAGTCAGAATGACCCTTCGTCATGGGTGGAACAGAAGCTACTGATCACTCACTTTCCAACTTAACGTTAGTTTTATGTACTATTAATTTTGCAATTCTCTTTACTTTGTCCTTTAGCCTGTGCTTCCAGGTAACATCCTTCCTGCTTCCCATTTCTGCCAGGCACTGATCTTTCCATGGTTTCCCTTCCTACATTTCCTTACACTGCCAGCATCTGGATGCACCAACCTAAACTGGCTGATTGGCCAGAAAAATATAGAGTGGCTTTGGTGCTGACACTGAGGTAAAAAACCTCCGCTTTATGGTGGAGTCCAAATGGAAGGTTATCGATATAAGACAATCACTAATAATTCCAATAGGAAATTCAGGCAGTTAACCCAAAAGAGTAGTAAGAATTTGACAAGTATTGAAGGAGTAGTTGAACATGGAAGCATGCAAGGGGGAAGTTAGAAAATAGATGAGAGAGAAAGGAATAGATGGATATGCTGAGAGAGTGAGATTAGGAAAGTGGCATGGACTCACATGAAGCATAGACACTTATGTAGGTTAGTTAAGCTGAGTGGGATATTTCTGTGCTGTATGGCAAGATTTTCCAGTCCCGCCCGCCGCCGGGATCGTCCAGTCCCGCCAAAACTCAATGGGCTTTTGATTGGCCTGCCGCACCCCACTGCGGCAGATCCCGTTGGAAAATCCCAGCCGTAGACTTGATATAACTTGAGGGGCTAATTGCTGCTCACGAAACCAATCACGGTTAATGAGAAAATACTTCACTCGAGTGTCAGCTTTTCTATGTTCATCAGAAGAGGAAAACATTAGAGGCTGTACACTGAGGGCACCGAATGCAGATTGGGTGTGTTTCTGGATCACTTTATCGGAAATTAAATTACAATTGACAGGTTGGCAGTGTTTCTCCCTCTCTCTGCCAAAAATCCACCCATTGTCCTCCTCCTCCTCTCCTGAAGGATTTGACTCCTTACTGAAATATGAGTCAACGTAACCAGCAATCTCCTGTCCTGAAATGTGGCCCAGATGATCATTGTTTATCTGCAAGTCTAGACTGTAAGGGAATAATCTGAAGCTAACCCGTCAAGCAGGAAACCCGATAGCAGGAAGGAACTAGTGTCATGTCTGATTCTGTCAGTACCCTGACATGGGAAGTACAAACTCACCCGCTCCCCGCCCCACTGACCCCAGCACCATCTGCTCATTTTATCACAGAGTGTGGGCGGGAGGGGCCGTGGGGTATTTCAGATTCAAACCTAATTCTCTCACCACTCCTGCCACACCACACACACACCTCCAGTAACGGTCAGCGGCCAGCAATCAGGATGATTCACCTCTCTCCCATGGAAGGAAGAGAGAGATCCAGTTATTGAGGTCAGCTAACATTTCAGGCTGATGACCATTCACCCGAACTAGAAAAAGTTTGAGCCATTACACTGGGGAAAGCAAATGCAGATCGGGGAATCACTGTGAGGAACACATAGCAGGGTAAATACATGGAGTTACGGGGTTGGGGCCTGGGTGGGATTGTATTTAGTCTACAAATGTGACTCTGAGCACTTGTTATTTTAATCCTCTGCCCCACTCTAACCTCTCTATCATCGGCCTCCTACACTGTTCCAATAAAGCTCAATGTAAACTCATCCTTCAATTGGGCAACTTGAAGCCTCCTGAACTTAACATTAAGTCCAACAATTTCCGATCAGGACTATTGCCCTAGTTTTGAGACAACAGATAATGGTAATGATTTCCTTTTTGTACCTCCTCTAAGCCCATCTTTTGTTTCGCTCCTTGTCTCATTACCATCCCTTGCACCATCACCCCTTTATTGTTGCTTCATCTCTCCCACTTTCTGCCCTATCGGACTTTCCATTTTGTTCTCAGCCTCCGCTCCCACCCTTTCCCTGGCTCTGTATTTGATTTCAAACATTTTCACTTCTAATGAAAGGCCATCGACTCGAAGTATTAAGTTTATTTCTATCTCCACAGATGCTGCCTGACCTGCTGAGTATTTACAACAATTTCCATCTGCCAGCACCCATAGTATTTTATGATTCTGTACGGAGATCAGTTAACTAATTACCAATCAGAAATCCAAACTGGAACTTTCCTGGTCTTGTTGCCTCCAATACTCACTGGCACACTCAGCTGAGCGAAAGTGGAACTCAAGAATTATTTTTAAAAGGCAAATGTTTTTGACAGCAAAGAAACCACAACTGAATGAAGGGACATGTAGAACCTGTTTATAGTGGATATTCTTGCTTACTAAGAAGAGCTTGTCGTCATAGTTTTTTCCAGCTTACTCAAGAGCTTTCGTTACACCTCAGCGCCAATCTCCAGACAGATATGTTCAAATTATCATTGGAGGCTTCTTTCCTTTGGTATCAAACATTTGGTAGAAGTTTATTTACTAGAGTTGTCTATTTATCGACAAGTAGATAGGGCAGCATGGTGGCAAGCACTGCTGCCTCACAGCAGTGCTAATCCTCTCTCCACTCACATTGTCTGTACCTTTAAGACTTGAGTACTTGTAAAGACTCGCATTCCAACCATTATTTTGTAAATTGAGTTTGTGTCTTTATATGCCCTGTTTGTGAACAGAACTCCCACTTACTTGATGAAGGAGCAGCGCTCCGAAAGCTAGTGGCTTGTGCTACCAAATAAACCTGTTGGACTTTAACCTGGTGTTGTGAGACTTCTTACGGTGTTTACCCCAGTCCAACATTGGCATCTCCACATCATGGCCTCACAGCACCAGGGACGCAGGTTCGATTCCGGCCTCGGGTGACTTTCCGTGCGGAGTTTTGCACGTTCTCCCCGTGTCTGTGTGGGTTTCCTCCAGGTGCTCCGGTTCCCTCCCACAGTCCAAAGCTTGTGCGGATTAAGTTGTTTGGCCATGCTAAATTGACCCTTAATGTCAGGGGAACTAGCAGGGTAAATACATGGAGTCATGGGGATGGGGCCTAGGTGGGATTGTTGTCGGTGCAGGCTCGATGGGCCAAATGGCCTCCTTCTGCACTGTAGGGATTCTATGATTCTAGGTGTCAAACAACAAAAACCTTGCATTTGCATAGCACCTTTAATGTAATATCCGAGGGTATTTTACATGTGTATTATCAGCAAACATTCAGCACAGAGCCAGAGAAGGAGAGATCAGCGCAGGTGACCCAAAGCTTGGTCAAGTATATACTGGGGCAGAGTGGGTGCAGTCGTTTAGGATGGAATTCCATATCTTAGGAGCTAGGCATTATTCATGCAGGGGATGTGGGCTTCGCTGGCTAGGCCAGCATTCATTGTCCATCCCTAACTGCCGCCTTCTAGTTGAACATAAAGCTGCCAATGCTGGGGCAGGGTAAATCAGGAATGCACAGAAAGCTAGATTTCGAGGACCACAACTTCATGACTTGAAGATATATCGTCGTTCCTTCACCGTCACTGGGTCAAATTCCTGGATCTCCCTCCCTAACAGCATGGTGGGTGTACCAAACCGCATGGACTGCAGCGGTTCAAGAAGGCAGCTCATCACCACCTTCGCAAGGGCAATTAGGGATGGACAATAAATGCTGGTCTAGCCGGCAATCAACACTTCCTGTGAAATTTGGGGGCTTTGTTTTGAAATATTGTGGGCAACACGGTGGTCAGCACTGCTGCCTCACAGCGCCAAGGACCCAGGTTCCATTCCTGGCTTGGGCCACTGTCTGTGTGGAGTTTGCATGTTCTCCTCGTGTCTGCGTGGGTTTCCTCCGGGTGCTCCAGTTTCCCCCCCCCACAGTCCAAAGATGTGCGGGTTCGGTTGATAGGCTATGCTAAATTGCCCCTTAGTGTCAGGAGGATTAGTGGGGTAAATACGTGGGGTTACGTGGATGGGACCTGGGTGGGATTGTTGTAGGTACAGGCTCAACGGGCCGAATGGCCTCCTCCTAAACTGTAGATTCTATGATCATAATTATTGTTGACATCTTTCCCAAAGCTTCAGCTTTTACTTCACATTTTCCCCACATATTCCAGTTGTGTAGGGCTGGGAGGTGTTCTCCATAGTGCAGACCGTGGCTTGCCTGGAACTGTGAGGTGCTGGGAGGATATGTGTTAAGTATTTTCAGCTTTCACTGATGGCATTTGGAAGAATATAAACTCAATCTCGAGATCTCCAGAAATGCCATTATCACCACTGCAACAGTTCAAGCAGGACAGCTCAGCACCAGTCTCTCAAGGGCAATTAGAGATGGGCAAAGAATGCTGACCAAGCCAGTCATCCGCACATCCCATAAATCAATTTTTTTTAAACTGCCATATTTGACAGCTGGGCTCCCCTTTTTAAAGGTTGCAATACCAACTCATTCCTAGGCTTTTGTGCCTAAGGTACTTATGTGACCATACTGTACCTTTAAGAAATATATTTTAGTCATGGTTCTGTACAGGATATTTCTAGCAGTCCCTTCCATTTTATTGCAGCCATTTTGTCTACCGGAATCCTGTAGTGTTGCTGCAACAGCATAACTGTTTCTAACCGCTAGAATGTTGGTTTTATGTCTGAACTAATGCTGTTCTGCTGCTTTTCCCTGGGATTTTGCAGAGTGGGGCTTGTTTGGGATGATTGGCAGGTATCGTCGTAGAAACATAGAAACTAGAAGCAGGAGTAGGCTGCCCCACCATTCATTTTGATCATGGCGGATTATCGAATTCAATATCCTAATCCCCCCCTTATCCCTTGATCCCTTTAGCCCCATGTGACGGGGAAGCTGGGCTTATACAAGATATTCAAGCTTAGACCCTGCTTTTTGAGTCGAGGGGGAGCAGTGTCTCTCTTTTCCCCTCTCTGAAGTGGGAGACTGGAATCTACAGGAGGTAAGTTTCTTTCTTGGAGATTCTGTATGAGAGTGGATCTCTCTCTGAAAATTGCTCTCTGGATTTCTGTCCAGAAGTGTTAAAAAGCTGGAAGTCTAGCATCATGTGAGCATCTTTGGCTTCTGAGCTAATTGGTTCTACAGAAGGATTTGGATCTATGGGGCATTCCTTTAAATTGGAACAACAGAGATAGCTAGCTATTAAGGATTATACTTTGTCAAGTCCAAGTGTTTTAATTGGAAAAAGTTTTTCTAATTCTTTTTGTTATATCCTAACTTTTCTTGATAAAAACTTCCCAGTGGGTCACTTCATTCATACCTGTAGTGAAACACCTTATGCTCACCCTAATGCAAAAACCAGATGCAAAAATTGAGGTCTAGGCTAACTGCATAAAATACCTTGACGGCACGGTGGCACAGAGGTTAGCACTGCTGCCTCACAGTGCCAGGGACCCAGATTTGATTCCCGGCTTGGGACACTGTTTGTGTGGAGTTTGCATGTTCTCCCGGTGTCTGCATCGGTTTCCTCCGGGTGCTCTGGTTTCCTCCCACAGTCCAAAGACATGCAGGCTAGGTGGATTGGCCATGCTAAATTGCCGCTTAGTGTCAGGGGGATTAGCAGGGTAAATAAGTGGGGTTATGGAGATAGGGCCTGGGTGGGATCATTGTTGGTGCAGGCTCGATGGGCCAAATGGCCTCCTTCTGCACTCTATGGGATTCTATGAGTTTCTGGCCTGAGCCTTAACACTTAAATTATGGCTTAATGGCTTTGAGACTTTAACTTTCATCCACAGAGAGATACTTCAAGGCAGAATATGGCATTAATCGTTGTACAGAGGTTTCTGTGGTGTACGCTAATCAGATTCTCAGGAAATGACAGCATCATCTTACTTGGAATGATATAAATTTTAGCGCAACATGTGGTTCCAGGACATTCTAAGCCATAATTAATTCAATTCTCAGCCTATGCTACCCTGCTAGTCCCCCTCACACTAAGGGACGATGTGGCATTGTCAATCAACTTAACCCGCACATCTTCGGACTATGGGGGGAAACCCACGCAGACATGGGGAGAATGTGCAAAGTCCACACAAACAGTGACCCGAGGCCGGGAATCGAACCTGGGTCCCTGATGCTGTGAGGCAGCAGTGCTAACCACTGTGCCGCCGTGCCACCCTTTTCCATCGTGAAAACGCCAGAGTCAAAAGCTAATGGAGAGCTCTCAGCATCTTCAGGAAGTTACAATTTATCACAGCAATTTGGAATGGGGCCAACTTGGCAGAGGATAACTGGAGATTCAGAACTGAATTGAGAGCAAATTGGTGTTTGTTTTGACTTGGATGGAATTGGTTTCCCGATTGTGCCTCATTAGATAGAAGAGAGGTTTCAAAATGTCTAGCAAAAAAGGCTATCCGTTCTATACAGAGTATTGAAAGAATACATTAGTTATTGAAAGAAGTCTCACAACACCAGATTAAAGTCCAACGGGTTTATCTGGTAGGACGAGCTTTCAGGTGATGAAGGAGCAGCGCTCCGAAAGCGCGTGCTACCAAATAAACCTGTTGGACTTTAACCTGGTGTTGTGAGACTTTTCACTGTGCCCACCCCAGTCCAACGCCGGCATCTGCACATCTTAGTTATTGAAGTACATGGGATTGAGTTACCAAAGTACAGTTCACATAAATAAGCCATGATTTCACATAGTACGATTGTTACAGCGCTGAAGGAGGCCATTTGGCCCATCGTGTCCACACTACCTCTGCAAATGAACAAGTCACTTTGTGCCGTTCTCCTCTGTCTTCCAGCTGCTCGGAGCGTGGAACTTTGCCAACTCTTTGACTGAGCAGCCGTTCCTTCAGGATGTATTTACTGCTCTCTCAGGTCAGAATGTGATCTATCTGAGCAGTTGATAGCAGGGCTGTTTTTACATTTGAAAATTGCTCATTGCATTATGCAAATATTGGATGTATGATGAATCACAAATAGCTGCATACAAAATCTACAGAGATCTGCCGAGGAAACCTTAGGATTGATGTGTAATCAGGCTTATTCTACACAATGCTAAGAGCTCTAGCTGGTGTGCAGACCAGGACGTAGGATTATTACAAGGAGTTAATAAACAGGAGGCAAAACTGAATGGACTGATGGTGTGTATTAAGGACAGGAAGTGGCAAAAAAATCCACCTTCCGTTTAATGAAGGCTTACGAAAATTACAAAGTCAATTTAACACAAGGAAGAGCAGGGCACATGATTGGAGAGAAGGACAGTGGCTTATGAACCTACTGGATTATTAAGTATTATCTGCTATAGGCAGTGGTGTAGCGGTATTGTCACTGGACTAGCAATCCAGAGCAAGATCTGAGGATCCCAGATTCAAATCCCGCCACGGCCGATGGTGAAATTTGAATTCAATATAAATTGTTGATTGTCAGGAAAAACCCATCTGGTTCACTAATGTTGCTTTAGAGAAGGAAATCTGCCATCCTTACCTGATCTGGCCTACATGTGACTCCAGAGCCACAGCAATGTGGTTGACTCTCAAATGCCCTCTGAAATGGAGGGCAGTAAAGGATGGGCAATAAATGCTGGCCCAACCAGTGATGTTCACATCCCATAAAATGAATTTTTTGAGTGGCACAGTGGTTAGCGCTGCTGCCTCACAGTGCCAAGGACCCGGATTCAATTCCAGCCTTGGGTTACTTCTGCGTGGAGTTTGCACGTGCTCCCTGTGTCTGCGTGGGTTTCCTCCGGGTGCTCCGGTTTCCTCTCACGCTCCAAAGATGTGCTGGTTAAGTGGATTGGCTGTGCTAAATTGCCCCTTAATGTCAGGAGAATGAGCTGGGTAAATACATAGGGTTACAGGGATAGGGACTGGGTGAGATTGTTGTCGGTGCAGTCTCAATGGGCCAAATGGCCTCCTTTTGCACTGTAGGGAGAAAACAGAGAAACACAGACAAATATTCCATCTCTAATCTTCACTGGTTCACTCCGATCTGCTGTAGGACCCCCCAGCCCAATGCAGAGCCAAATATTTTTAAATGCCTGTGAGAAACACTGGTTGAAGAGTTGCATAATGGGAGATTGGAAGAAAGTTTGCAAAATAAGGAAACCGATTTTCTTCCGTGTAACATCCAAAACGCCCATTAATTAGAACCTTGTATTGGCTTCACTTTTGTTTCTTATTTGTCCAGGGGATGTGGGTGTACCTGGCTGGGTGTCACTTATTGCCCATTACTAATTCCCCTTGAACTGAGTGGCGTGCTAGGCTATGGAGTCACATGTAGGCCAGACCAGGTAAGGAGAGCAGACTTCCTTCCCTAAAGGACATGCATGAACCAGATGGATTTTTATGACAATTGACAATGGTTCCATGGTCATCATTAGACTTTTAATTCTAGATTTTTATTGAATTCATCTGCTGTGGTGGGATTTGAACCCAGGACTCCAGAGCATTACCCTGGCTCTCTGGATTACTAGTCCAGTGACAATACCACTGCACCACCACCTCCCCTTAGGAGTGGAATTGAGGAGAGGTTGAATAAACTAGGATTGTTTTCACTGGAAAGACGGAGGTTGAGGGGAGACCTGATACCACCTCCCCCTCGGAGCTCCATTATTGGTGACTGGATGTCTCACCTCTGAATTAGAAGCTTAGTCCAGAACTTGAGCTCATGACTAAGCTGACACACTATTGCATATTTAGTGGCTGAGGTGGCATTCCAAATCTCTGGACACTATTCAACAAAGAGCAGGGAGGCGCCGCAGCCAACATTCCTCCCTCAAACAACATCCAAAAAGATCCAGCTGCTTATCCAGGCCAGCTGCTGTCTGTGAGACCTTAATGTGTACAAAATGGCTTCCATACTTATCCACATGACAATGGTAACTCCAGGTTTGACTAATTCATTGTGTATGAAAGTAAATTTTATTTATTAGCGTCACAAGTAGGCTTACATTAACACTGCAATGAAGTTACTGTGAAAATCCCCTTATTACCACAAATCCGGCACTCCGGTACACTGAGGGTGAATTTAGCATGGCCAATATGCCTAACCAGCATGTCTTTCGGACTGTGGGAGGAAACCAAAGCACCCAGAGGAAACCCACGCAGACACGGGGAGAATGTGCAAACTCCACATAGACAGTGACCCAAGCTGGGAATCAAACCCACTCCTGGTGGTACATTGTGGACATGGCAGGTTGGAGTGAGGGGGGTGGTTTCCTTGTCCGTGGCCCCCTCTCTGGAGAATGAAGTCTCCAGCCTTGATGGTTCCACAGTCAGTCAGCCCCCCCTTGAAGCTGGCAGTGACCCCCCCGCAGGGGTGTGGACTGGCTGGAGGGGGGTATTACCTGCTAAACATCAGCAGGCTAGGAAAATTGCCCTTAACAGAGCCTTTAGTGATTTCAATTGACTGTCAGCCTCTGTCCAGCAGCCTGCCAATGTAGACCCTGTCTTACTGCTGGGAAATTTCATCAGCTATGGCACTGCTTCAGACAGCTGTCCCCACAAGGCCCCGCACTAATTTCCAAACTACCCACCTCCCGGCCTGACACCTGGGGTTGGGAAAATCCTGCCTCTTAAATTGGTGCCAGTCCAGCCCTCACCAGAACACAGAACCTGCAGTAACTTTCCCCCTCCAGTTCCTTCCCACTGCCGTTTGCTTCCTCCTTACCTCAACCTGTTCCTCATTCTCTGATTCACAAAGCCTCTGTTGATCTCCCAAAATGCAGCTCTCGGCCACTTAGCCACAAAAGACCAAGTTTTGCTCCTCTTAACTCAGCAAGGGACCAATTAAAAGTTAGGAGTTTATCGTCAGAGACCATTCAATCAGCAGGGTAGGGCCAGCCTACAAACCCATGTTTTAAATTCCGAGTCATCCTCGACTGCCTTAGCAAAGCTCGAAACCAGGGCCTGGGTGTTTTCTCTGTAGTTCGTGCACACTCAGCGGGTCCGAAAACGGGCATGAAACGCGGTGCCGGCCGTAAACTGCCCTGGAGCGCAATTCCATGCTGGCTGGCCAACTAATGACCATCCGGTGTGAAGCACGTGCTGCAAAAGGCTGAGCGCTGCCGGGGAGGGCGGTAAGAGGGCGGCACTGAGAAGTGGGAGGGTGCGGCCTGGTGCCCCCTCAGGGGGAGCGGCTGCTCTGGAGCTATCTCTGGGAGTTGCAGGCATGTGAAAAATAAATAGCGATGGAAAAAACTATGCAAAGAGTGTCTAGGCAGCACATTCAAACACTGGCCTCATACCCCAGACCCCCTTTTAATGTTATCTCAGCCCGGACAGTTCATCCCGTCCTGGATTGAGGTTGAAGCTATAACGTAAAGCCCGCCCGGCCAATCAGCAGACCCGCCATCTGTAAAACCAGATGGCCAGGTAAAACTATGGTCAATTGGCTCCTTAATTGGTTAAGTTGCCTGCTTGATTCTTGGCAGGCATGTTTCCTGCCTCCACCAACCAAAATACAAAGAACAAGGAAAAGTACAGCAGAGGAACAGGCCCTTCAGCCCACCAAGCCCGTGCCGATCATGATGCCCTAACTAAACTACAAAAAAAACCTTTTGCCCTTACTCGGTCCGCATCCCTCTATTCCCTCCCTATTCATGTACCCATGCTTCTTAAATGTTGCTAATGTGTCTGCTTCCACCACCTCCTCTGGCAGCGGATTCCAGGTACCCACCACTCGCTGTGTGAAAAACTTTCCCCACACATCTTCCTTAAACTTTCCCCCTCTCACCTTGAACCTTGTAATTGACACTTCCACCCTGGGAAAAATCCTCTGACTATCCACCCTGTCTATGTTTCTCATAATTTTGTGGACCTCTATCAAGTCTCCCCTCAACCTCCATCTTTCCAGTGAAAACAATCCTAGCTTATTCAACCTCTCCTCATAGCCAACACCCTCGAGGCCAAGCAACATCCTGATGAACCTCCTTTGCATTCTCTCCAAAGCTTCCACATCCTACTGGCCCGAACAGGCGCTGGAGTGTGGCGGCTAGGGGATTTTCACAGTAACTTAAGACCATAAGACATAGGAGCGGAAGTAAGGCCATTCGGCCCATCGAGTCCACTCCACCATTCAATCATGGTTGATTTCAACTCCATTTACCCGCTCTCTCCCCATAGCCCTTAATTCCTCGAGAAATCAAGAATTTATCAATTTCTGTCTTGAAGACGCTCAACGTCTCGGCCTCCACAGCCCTCTGTGGCAATGAATTCCACAGACCTACCACTCTCTGGCTGAAGAAATTTCTCCTCATCTCTGTTCTAAAGTGACTCCCTTTTATTCTAAGGCTGTGCCCCCGCGTCCTAGTCTCCCCTGCTAATGGAAACAACTTCCCTACGTCCATCCTATCTAAGCCGTTCATTATCTTGTAAGTCTCTATCAGATCTCCCCTCAACCTCCTAAACTCCAATGAATATAATCCCACGATCCTCAGACGTTCATCTTCATTGCAGTGTTCATGCAAGCCTACTTGTGATGTTAATAAATAAACTGAAACTAGTGTGGCGACCGGAACTGCACACAAAATGCGGCCTAACCAAGGTTTTATATAGCCGATGAGGTCAGGACATGCGCCTGACGTTTCCGCATGCTTCCAGAATGGGCGCACATTCTCCTGAGCAATGTTAAATTCTGGCCCCAGGGAATTTTGATGTTGATCAGTGGTGTAAAAGGGGCTACATCGGATCAGCTATCCATTCTCTGTCACTCCCCGATCAGGACAGATGCAAGACAAGAGCTACCCCCATTTCATCCATATTTCAACATTGCTCAGAAGGAGGGCAGTGCAAGGCATTAATGATGAGAGATACTGGATGATGTATTTCTACCATTAACATTGAATCTTCCAACTCTGTTCCTATTCCTGCGGGAAGGCCTGCAGAGGTCAGAGAGTCAGTGGAGACAGCTCCCTGCCAAACATCTCACTCTTACCTGCCAGGAAGAGGGTGGAAAAATGCAGGCTGATAATAAATGAGGTGTATAGCTGATCTAGCACATATTGCAGCCAAAACTTTGAACATTATGATCGTTAATATGTTGTCCATCCATCATCTACTGACCTACTTCGAGCCTTTAGTGTTCATTAGGCAGCGCTGTTAAGTAATTGATAAAAGACTTTCAAAGCATTATTATTATTAATTGGTTGTCAAATCAGAGCACAACAGCCTGTCAGCGCTGGAGTGCTGGTAACAGATGACAGGCCCTGTGAAGCAATAAGAGTTGCTGACAGCGGGAAGTAGGTACGAGTTGCCAAGTCGCAAGTTTGAGGTCTGAACCTGGTCCAAAAGGTTTTGTTTTGCTTCTCCTGTCACAAACAATGGATGGGATTTCCCACCCATTCCTCACCCACTGCCATTGTTCACACCCTCCGCTGCCAGGGAAGATCCCACTAGCTGGAACGGCCGAAGAATTTCGGCCAATGTCTTCAGTCTGATAGCTCTTCAAACAGAATGTGGGCACATTGTCAGCCAGGCTCACCCTTTGTCTCAATCCAACCCAACGCGGGGTTTTCTATCTACTGGGTGGCCATTGTGAAAGGCAATGGGATCAGGTTCCCAAGCATCATGCAGAGAAGCTGACCATTGTTGATGTACAAAGTGACAAGCATGCTTCACTCTGGAACATAATTCATCATTTTTATTAGCTCAATATTGCTGCAGATATTTGAAACTCCCCCTGCTTGGACCCTCACACTTCTGTAATTGAGAGATAATGAAGAATGAAATGAAAGACAGATTATGTGACAAAATAATCAACGGCTTGTATTTATGTCGGTAGCTCTTTGAAAGTAGGAAATGTCCCAGGGTGCTTCATGTGTGCATTTCAGATACTGAATCAAAGGAGGTGGTACAGGAGCTGTGAGGAAAAGCTTTGTCAAATAGACAGGCTTTGGAGAGTCTTAAAGGAAGGGTGGGAGGTGCTGAGAATTCCGGAACGTTGTAGCCGCGGTTGCAGGATGGGGTAGGAGCTCAGGCGGCACGGTGGCACAGTGGTTAGCACTGCTACCTCACAGCGCCACGGACCTGGGTTCAATTCACAGCTTGGGTCACTGTCTGTGCAGTCTGCACATTCTCCCCGTGTCTGCGTGGGTTTCCTCCCACAGTCCAAAAGATGTGCTGGTGAGGTGCATTGGCCGTGCTAAATTCTCCCTCAGTGTACCCAAACAGGCACCAGAGTGAGGCAACTAGGGGATTTTCATAGTGACTTCATTGCAGTGTTAATGTAAGCCTACTTGTGACATGAATAAATAAACTTTAAAGGGACACAGAAGATGAATCTTGTCACCACTAGCCCATCTTGTGGGCTGTTCACACACATTTGTTCAATAGTAATTGGAACAATATGCAACCTAAGGCATGATCCATTATTCTGCTGCTGAATTACAGCTTGAATGTGTCCCTTTAAGGTCACAACATCTCTTTGTTCCACCTTCTGGAGGTCACTTTGAGGGGGGAGGGGGGTGGGGATGGTTGTTATACCAAAACCATGTCTGCCATGTCAGGTAAATCCCACAGCGCTATTTTATAGAAGAGTAGGGGAATTGATGCCAGGGTCCTGACCAACATTCATCCCTCAACCCAGCGCCACTGACAAATATCAATAACCTGGCCATGATCTCAATGCTGTTTGTCAGACCTTGCTATGAACAAATTGGTTGCTGTTTTACATACGTTACAAGACAGAATGTGCTTCAAGAGTTCTTATTTAACTGTAAAGCACTTTGAGATGTATAGAATTCATGAAAGGTGCTAGAAGGCCGCACACCTATCTTTTTTTAAAAGTTTATTTATTAGTGTCACAAGTAGGCTTACATTAATACTGCAATGAAGTTACTGTGAAAATCCCCTACTTGCCTGTTCGGGTACACTGAGGGAGAATTTAGCATGGCCAACGCACCTAACCAGCACGCCTTTCGGATGGTGGGAGGAAACCGGAGCAGCCGGAGGAAACCCATGCAGACATGGGGAGAACGTGCAGGCCCCGCACAGACAGTGACCCAAGCCGGGAATCGAACCTGGGTCCCTGGCGCTGTGAGGCAGCAGTGCTAACCACTGTGCTATCGTGCTGCTCCATTTTATAAATAGTCGGGGTAACCAGGGCAGCATTTGTTGGCACAGTATCTGCAACTCCCCCTCGACCTTATAGGCTGAATCCAGATGATGGGCGGGCCACCCCTACATCTGGAGCCTACTCCAGAAGGTAACTGCTTAACGGGAATACCAGGCACCCTCAGACCCCACTGCAGTGCCCGTGACTCTCCTGAGCCAGACCCACAAGACAGTGGATACTATTTGACCCATAGCTGGGACCTGGCTGATTGATGCAAGGACACGCAAATTCACAAGAGGGAATGTATATCACAGCTGTGAACAGCAAGCTTCCTCCGAGATTACCAGCAGATCAGCCTAGGGCCCTAGGGTGTCTAGTTACTGTATGCTGCTGTGAGGAGGCATTACAGGGGGTCGTGGTGATGCAGAGGCTACGTCCTGGCAACAGAGCCTTACACGTTCTGCCTCCCCATCGCAGTAAGCTAGCCAGCAGCAGCAGATCATACAGCTACACTTGACACACAGCATCATCCTGCGGTAAAGCACTGACACACAGGCAGAGCCAGTTATTCTAGTGAGACTCCATTGACTAACCAACAGAATACACCAAGAAGCACAATGTGGCTTCAGAGAAGGCAGATCCACAGTGGACATGATCTTATCCCTATGTCAGCTTCAAGAGAAGTGCAGAGAACAGCGAACACTACTCCACCTTGATGCAGTGAGCAGAGCGGACGTCTTCTAGATAGTAGGGAAAATCAGCTGTCCTCTCAAGCTCTGCATTCTCTTACACTCCTCTCATATAACATACACAATGCTATTTAGTCAGTCTCCCTGTTTGCTGGCCACAGTGCTGCCCCCCCAAACCCCCCACAGCCTGATCACGGTGTCCACAAGCATTCCCGGCCAGCCACGACCACCTCCCCGACCTCCCCATCCTGGAGCGCCCCAATCTCCAGCAAACCCCCCACCGCTAACCCCCCCCTGCCCCGGAGACAGACCCCCCGGCAGACCATCCCTCTTAGCCCGCCCCGAGCGCTGGCCTCCCTCCAGCCCCAACCGATATCAATGCAGAGTGGCAGCGGAACCCCCATTCCCACCGATCACCCCCTTAGCCCTGCCCACAACAGGCCCTGCCCCTTCTCCCCACCCCAGGCCCCATCTCATTGCCCTCTAGGCCCTGCCCCTTGGCCCTGACCCATTCCCGATGGGCAGTGCCAAGGTGCCCCCTGGGTATGGGCACTTTGCCTCTTGGGCAGTGCCAGGGGGTACAGGCTGTCATTGCTAGGGTGCCCATGCCCAGGAGGCACCACCCCCTGCTGCCCAACCCCTGAGGGGGCCCCGACTGCCCCCTGATTCACTCCAGAGTCGTCTCCCGCTAGTTCCCTGCAAGTGGGGAGCTACTCTGAACCCCGCCGGAGTGAAATACTCCTGACGAGGTGGGAGATGCTATCGGGCCCGGAGAATTCCGTGCCGGGCCCGATAATCACATTTAAAATACATTTAAAAAGGATTTAAATTACTTGCCTCTCTTCCCGTCGGTTTCCAGCGCGGTTCCGACTGCGCCTGTTCTCCGGTTGTGGGAGACGCACATGCATCAAGAACGCATGCGCAAATCCCTCAAAATGGCCGACATACAATTCTCCCATCCCAAAGCGTCAAACGACGTGCGCGTCGGGATGGGAGAATCGGGCCCATTGATTCTTGCGCGCTATACAAACAAAGCATACCGTTCATAGAGTAGGAAAGGAGAGAGTGCAGAATGTAGTGTTACAGTCATAGCTAGGGTGTAGAGAAAGATCAACTTAATGGGAGGTAGGTCCATTCAAAAGTCTGATGGCAGCAGGGAAGAAGCTATTCTTGAGTCGGACCTTTCACCTTCTTCCATCGGGAAAAAGATACAAAAGTCTGAGGCTGTGTTCTCAGCCCCCCGACTATACTCCTTATACACCTCTGACTGCGGCCAGATTCCCCTCCAACCCGACTTTCAAGTTTGCTGATGACATCACCGTAGTAGGTCGGATCTCAAACAATGATGAGACAGAGTACAGGAATGAGATAGAGAATCTGGTGAACTGGTGCGGCAACAATAATCTCTCCCTCAATGTCAACAAAACGAAGGAAATATCATCGACTTCAGGAAGCGTGAAGGAGAACATGCCCCTGTCTACATCAACAGGGATGATTAACACGCTGACTAACATATTGCCAATGAAACTCCTGTGTGCACTGTTTTAATGAAGTTAGTGTCCAGTTTTAAATCCACTTGGTTTAAACTGGTTCATTAGTGGTAAAGTTACCTTACAAGAATTTGGAAGCAAGCGTTGAAAATAGTGAACGGGGAAATTTCAGCTGCGAGATGGATCAACTGGGAGCTGCATGTGGAGGCTGATGCTCGAGAATAGCTTCAAACAGTTTCAAAGGATCATGTGGATTGTACTCCTTCAAAATGCTTCGATGCACGGTTAATGGAACACTAGTGCTGGATAACCTGAACGCGTTTGATGCAATTCTCCTGCGAGAGTACAGGCTGGGATTCTCTGGCTGCGTCCGCAGCTGGGATTCTCCAGTCCTGCTGTAGTGAACGGAGACTTGGCTGAGCACCAAATTATCCATTCTCGCTGCAGTGTGAACGGCCAGAGAATTCCAGCCTATGTTTTGGAAAAGTGGTATCCGCTAAACTGCACAGGACAACATGGTATCTAAGGTTTCAGGAGGTTGCCCATAGCCTTTGACTCTTAACATACAGTCAACTCAGTCTGAGGTCCAGCGTGCCCTGTCTTATTTAGATTGAATATCCCACATTAGGTACCTTAAACACTGTAGTCAAAAAAAGTGAATGGATTGAACCTTACCATGTAATTTATTGGGTGACAGGGCACTTGGCTGCATGGGCAAGTTATTATGGGGTGTCACGGGGGTTACCGTGTGGGGCTGTTGAGTGCCGTATGCATCCATCGCTAACTTGTGCCGAAAAGCCTCTTCCTTCCTTCGATTAGCAAACCAGTTGTACACCCGCACCTCGGTAACCAGGTTCGAGCCCAGCCCATGGGCCTGTGATGGGGAAACCCCTCGTTGTATACACTCTGCTCTGCAATAAAGATGGATAATAAATGTGAAAGAGCAGGAGCCCATTTAATATCAGTTTGTCTGGAAGCTTCCAGGGAAAATTTACATGAGATAGATTCTTTACAGCTTTCCCAAATTCACACTGTGAATACACATTGAAAAAAAACATTTCTGCTTTGGGTCAAAGAAGTTTTTGTTAGTCCTTATCATCATAAACTTTCATTCCCTTTTCCAGGCTAGGAATTAAGTAGCAAAGGATATAATTGCATTAGAAGCAGTTCAGAGAAGGTTCACTCGACTGATAGAATCCCTACAGTGCAAAAAGAGGCCATTTGGCCCATCAAGTCTGCACCAACACTCTGAAAGAGCACCCGACCCAGGACCTGCCCCCCTCCCCCACCCCGCCCTATCCCCCTAACCCTGCACATTTACCATAGCTAATCCACCTAACCTACACATCTTTTGACACGAAGGGACAATTTGCCATGGCCATTGCATCTAACCAGCAAGTATTTCGGACTGTGGGAGGAAGCCGGAGCACCCGGGGGAAACCCACGCAGACACGGGGAGAGCGTGCTGACTCCACACAGACAGTGGCCCAAGGCAGAATCAAACCACTGTGCCTCCGTGCTGGAGGTCCTGGGTCGGATGCTCCTTCAGAGAGTTGGTGCAGACGTGATGGGCCAAATGGCCTCTTTTTGCACTGTAGGGATTCTGTGGTTCAATGATACCTGGGAACGGGAGGTTATCTTCTGAGGAAATGGTGGACAGGTTGGGCCTGTATTCATTGGTGTTTAGAAGATAGAGAGGAGATCCTGAGAGGATTTGACCGGGTGGATACTGAGAGGATGTTTCCCCTTGTGGGGGACTCTTTCAATAGGGGACACCTTTTAAAAATAAGGGGTCTCCCACTTAAGACAGAAATGAGGAGAAAATTTACCTCTCAGGTGATTGTGAATCTTCGGAACTCTCTTCCCCAGAGAGCAGTGGAGGCAGGGTCATTGAATATTTTTAAGACAACAGTATGGTGGCGCAGTGGTCAGCACTGCTGCCTCACAGTGCCAGACACCCGGGTTCGATTCCCGGCTTGGATGCCTGTCTGCGGAGTTTGCATGGGTTTCCTCCGGGTGCTCTGGTTTCCTCCCACAGTCTGAAAGATGTGCTGGTTAGGTGCATTGGCCATGCTAAATTCGCCCTCGGTGTATCCGAACAGGCGCCGGAGTGTGGCGACTAGGGGATTTTCACAGTAACTTCATTGCAGTGTTAATGTAAGTGATGCGCGATTAATTCACTCGGGAGGCTGGATCGTACCCGGGAAATAAAGGCTTTTATTAGCAATAAGAATGGAGCATACTGCTTAACAATACAATCCCAGACTAAAGAGTCACTAGGAAGTAGCAGTGACCTTTATACTCCTATAGGAAGGCGGAGCCAACCGGAGTGTACCACAGAACAATACCAACAGGTGGAACACCCCAACCCTAACCCCAACAGTAACAAGAGTAACATATGTACAAGTACCCATAGTGATAACCATCTATGGTTCAGTACCCATAGTGGTAACCATCTATGGTTCACCACATTCACTCCTCCTTTAAAAACAAAGGCCGGTGGGGCAAAAAAAAACAGTACGAACTGTCCATATATTCACAAGTTCAGTCGTATCGGAGGGCCGCACCGTCTCTGCGACCTCCTCAACACTGGCGGTAGCGCCGGTTCTGGTGACCGTGATGATCCTCTCTCCAAGGCAGTGTCCAGTGAGTCCTCCAGTTCCTCACGGACGGGTGGAGCTCGAGGTGGCGACAATCTCCTGGACTCAGGCAAGCTGTACACGGGAGTAAGAGGATTAAGTGGTGGTCCCAAAACTGCCTGCGCCGTGTCAGGAGGGGAGATAAAGGGCAAGGGGTCCCTAACCAGGGGTGCGGGAGCGACGGGGGTTTCCAGGTCCCCTGCAGGCGCCAGATCTCGGATAGAGACCGTGTCCTCTCGCCCGTCAGGATATGCTACATAGGCATATTGAGGGTTGGCGTGGAGGAGATGGACCTGTTCAACCAAAGGGTTGGACTTGCGGGTCCTAACATGCCGCCGCAGGAGGACAGGTCCTGAGTACATCAACCAAGACGGCAGTGAGGTCCCAGAGGAAGACTTCCTAGGGAAGGTAAACATCCGCTCATGTGGGGTAGCGTTGGTTGCCGTACACAGGAGGGACCGGATTGAATGGAGCGCATCAGAAAGTACCTCTTGCCAACAGGAGACTGGAAGACCCCTAGACTTCAACGCCAGGAAGACAACCTTCCAGACTGTAGCGTTTTCCCTTTCGACCTGCCCGTTACCCCTGGCGTTGTAACTCGTAGTCCTACTTGAGGCAATCCCTTTAGAGAGCGGGTATTGCCTCAAGTCGTCGCTCATAAACGACGAACCCCTATCACTGTGGATATAACTGGGGTAGCCGAACAGGGTGAAAAGATCCCGCAAGGCTTTGATAACCGTGGCAGAGGACATGTCTGAACAGGGAATGGCAAAAGGGAATCGAGAGTACTCGTCAACCACATTGAGGAAGTACACATTCCGATCTGTCGAAGGAAGGGGGCCCTTGAAATCAACACTCAGTCGTTCAAAAGGGCGAGTGGCCTTAATGAGATGTGCCCTGTCAGGTCGGTAGAAGTGCGGCTTGCATTCAGCACATACCTGGCAGCTTCGAGTTATCGACCTGACATCCTCTACGGAGGAGGGCAGATTCCGGGCCTTTACAAAATGGAAGAGCCGAGTGATCCCCGGATGGCAGAGATCATTGTGGAGGGCCTGTAGCCGGTCCTCCTGCACACTGGCACATGTTCCATGCGACAGGGCATCTGAGGGCTCATTGAGCTTCCCCGGACGGTACATGATATCATAGTTGTAGGTGGAGAGTGCGATTCTCCACCTCAAGATTTTATCATTTTTGATCTTACCCCTTAACGTGTTGTTGAACATGAAAGCCACGGACCGCTGGTCCGTGAGCAGGGTAAATCGTTTTCCAGCCAAGTAATGTCGCCAATGCCGGACGGCCTCCACAATGGCCTGAGCCTCTTTTTCCACCGCGGAGTGCCGAATTTCAGGGCCTTGGAGGGTGCGAGAGAAAAAGGCGACGGGCCTGCCCGCCTGGTTAAGTGTGACGGCCAGGGCGAAATCAGATGCATCACTCTCCACCTGGAAGGGGATGGACTCATCGACAGCGTGCACCGTGGCTTTCGCGATGTCAGCTTTTATCCCTTCAAAGGCTAAGCGAGCCTCTGCTGCCAGGGGAAAAGAGGTAGACTTTATGAGCGGACGGGCTTTGTCCGCATAATTGGGAACCCACTGTGCGTAATACGAAAAGAAGCCTAAGCATCTTCTCAGTGCTTTGACGCTAGTGGGTAGGGGAAGTTCAAGGAGGGGACGCATACGGTCTGGATCAGGGCCGAGGACCCCGTTTTCCACCACATATCCGAGAATTGCTAGGCGGCGCTTGCTGAATACACACTTCTCCCTGTTATAGGTCAGATTCAGGCGAGACGCAGTGCGTAAAAACTTTAGGAGGTTGGCATCGTGGTCCTGCTGGTCATGGCTGCAGATAGTGACGTTGTCCAGGTACGGGAAGGTAGCCCGTAGCCCGTTTTGGTCCACCATTCGGTCCATTGCACACTGGAAGACCGAGACCCCATTAGTGACGCCAAAGGGGACCCTTAAGAAGTGGTAGAGACGGCCATCCGCCTCAAAGGCCGTATATTTTCGGTCCTCTGGGCGAATGGGGAGGTGGTGATAGGCTGACTTCAAGTCGATGGTGGAGAACACCCGGTACTGCGCAATCTGATTGACCATGTCAGATATGCGCGGGAGAGGGTACGCGTCCAGCTGCGTGTACCTATTAATGGTCTGACTATAGTCTATGACCATCCGGGGCTTGTCTCCAGTCTTAACCACCACAACTTGTGCTCTCCATGGGCTAGTGCTAGGTTGAATGATCCCTTCCCTGAGGAGCCGCTGAACCTCAGATCGAATAAAGATCCGATCCTCAGCGCTGTAACGCCTGCTCTTAGTTGCGATGGGCTTGCAGTCTGGCACGAGATTTTCAAATAAAGACGGCGGGGTGATTCTGAGTGTCGAGAGACTGCACGTGGAGCGCGCTGGGCAATTTGGAGGCTGCTGTTCTCCCACTGAAAGTGGAGGAAGTGGCCCATCGTACTGCAGGGTCACACTCCTCAGGTGGACCATAAAGTCTAGTCCCAGGAGTACCGGAGCGCAAAGGTGCGGTAACACGAGGAGCCTGAAGTTCTCATAAACTGTGCCCCGCACCGTTAGGTTTACCACGCAGCTCCCAAGAACGGTAACAGATCGGGACCTCGACACCATAGAAATTGTCTGTCTGACAGTCTGTACTCGGAGACAGCACCGTTTCACGGTGTCAGGATGAATGAAACTCTCCGTGCTCCCGCTGTCAAACAGACAATGTATCAGGCGTCCGTTTACCTCTATGTCCATCATGGACTTGTCGAGTCTGTGAGGCTTGGCCTGGTCCAGGATGATTGACGCCACCGTTGAATCTTGAGTGTAACTGCAGGCAGCTGAGATGGTCGATGATGATGACCCCTGCTGGTCGTCTGCGGTCAGTGTCGACCAAAATGGCTGCGCCCATGGATCGCACGTGGTCGATGGCGTTGAAAGTGGCGGCACTCGCAGGTCGCACGTGTCTTGCGTCGTCGTCCTCAGGAATGGCGGCGCTCGTGAATCGCACGTGGTTGAAGACTTCGATGAAGCCGGAGACGAGGAGACAGATCCTGGAGAGTCACACGCAGCACTGCTTGGCTTCGAAGGTGGTTTCGCTCGGCACACTTTAGCATAATGTCCTTTCTTCCCACACGCAGAGCAAAATGCCGTTCTGGCCGGACATCGCTGACGAGGGTGCTTCGCCAATCCACAGAAATAGCACCGTGGGCCACCTGGAGCTGCCGCCGCCGTCAGGTCCGAGGTTGAAAGCACGATCGCACAGTTCCTAGGAGCCGCTGGGTAGAGTTGAGTCGGTGGCTGTACTTGCCACGATGTTCCCACGTGGTCGGTGGGGTAAGTTTCAAGACTTCTGGAGGCCGTTTCCATCGCATCAGCCAATTCCACCATCTTAGCTAGGTCTAAGTTACCTTGCTCTAGCAGCCGCAGGCGAATATAGGATGAGCCGATTCCCGCCACGAACGCATCTCGGATCAGATCGTTAGTGTATTGAGTAGCCGACACCTCCCTGCAATTGCAGGCTCTGGCTAGCTGCTGAAGTTCGCGCAGGTACTGACCCGTCGTTTCGCCGGGCTGCTGCCGTCGAGTGGCTAGTAGGTGCCGAGCATGAATCTCGTTTGGCGGTTTATTGTACAGCTTCTTAAGTAGTTCGATGGCCCCTTTGTAGTCTTGGGAATCACGGATTGTTGCATACACAGTGTCGCTTACCCTTGCGTGGAGGACCCGCAATCTGTCGGCGTCGTTTTGGACTGCTGTCGAGGCGTCGATATAATCCTAGAAACACTTCAACCAATGGTCGAAAGTGTTCGACGCTCCAGCGGCACGCGGATCTAAGGTAAGCCGATCGGGTTTTAACATTTGCTCCATGGTTTTTTTTTTCTTCAAACAAAATTTATTGCTAATAAAATTGATGCGCGATTAATTGACTCGGGAGGCTGGATTGTACCCGGGAAATAAAGGCTTTTATTAGCAATAAGAATGGAGCATACTGCTTAACAATACAATCCCAGACTAAAGGGTCACTAGGAAGTGCAGTGACCTTTATACTCCTATAGGAAGGCGGAGCCAACCGGAGTGTACCACAGAACAACACCAACAGGTGGAACACCCCAACCCTAACCCCAACAGTAACAAGAGTAACATATGTACAAGTACCCATAGTGATAACCATCTATGGTTCAGTACCCATAGTGGTAACCATCTATGGTTCACCACAGTAAGCCTACTTGTGACACTAATAAATAAACTTAAAGACAGTGGTAAACAGATTCTTGACTAACAAGGGCGTCAAAGATGATCGGGGTAGATGGAATGTGGAGTTGAAACCACAATCAGATCAGCCGAGATTTTATTGAATGGCGGAGTAGCCTCGAGGGGCCAAATGGCCTACTTCTGCTCCTAATTTGTATGTTCACCACCAAATATGTGCTTTTAAAACTCTAATATCTTTTCAAAACATAAATTAAAACACATTCTGGCCTAGTTCAGTCAACTGTTGTAACAATTAATCTTTCCGATGACAGGTCTCAGTGGCACAGGCAACAACAACAAACTTGCATTTATATGGCACCTTTGTTTTCATAGAATCCTCCAGTACAGAAGGAGGCCATTTGGCCCATCGAGCCTGCACTGACAACAATTCCACCCAGGCTCTATTCCCGTAACCCCACATATTTACCATGGCCAATTTAACATGGCCAATCAACCTAACTCGCACATCTTTGGACTTGTAACATAACAAAATTTTCCAAGGCACTTTCAAACTGCTTGGTTAAAGAAGTAGGTTCTGAGGAATGTCTTAAATGAGGAGAGGGAGAGGTAGCGGGATGGAGAGGCTCAGGGGAGAGTTCCGGCGGTCAAGACCCAGAGAGATGATGGCACGGACGTCAATGATGGAGCAATTTAAACCAAGGATGCACGGAATTGGAGAAGTATGGATGGCTGTGGGGCTGAAGGAGATTCATGAAATAGGGAAGACTGAGGCCGCAGAAAGATTTGAAAACAAGTTTGAGAATTTTAAAATTGAGGTGATTCCCGACTGGGTCCCAGAATGTAGTTCAGCAAACACAGGGGGTGATGGGCAAACGGGTCTCTCTTTGAGGGTTAGGATGTAAACTGACGTGTTTTGGATGACTTCGGGTAAGAGATGTATCAGGACAGCATTGGGGCCTGGAGGTGGCAACGGTTGGTTGCGGGTTTCAACAATGGAGGGGGTGAGATGGACCACATAACAAAGATAGAAGTAGGCAGTCTTGGTGATGGAGAGAATAAGGTTTAAAGCTCAGATCAAGGTCGATAAAGGTGCCAAGGTTTTATCCGGTCTACTTCAACCTACAATCTGGAGAAGGCAGGGGTTCGTGGCTGGAGTTAGTTTCTGGAGAATGGAGTTTACCATTTTCTTGCCCTTCCCGCCAGTCCCACTGACGCTAAGCCCCCAACCATGGGTTCCCCGGCAGCGGAGGGCGCGAGCAAAAGAAACCCCGTTGACAGCAGCGGGACCGGAAAGTCCTACCACTAGCCAATTGCAGACTGCCTCCGCCGCCACAAAACACGTCACGCAGAGCGGTGGAAAACCCTGCTCACTGGCTTCGATATTTCATTGAAGCAAATTTCCCCTCATTACACCTTGGTAACCGACAGGCAGTTTGACAAATCAGGGGCATTGAAGGAGTCAGAAGCAGTGATGGCAAGGTGGGGCATCAATGGACATGTGGAACCTGGCGCCATATCTCCAGATTATGTCACTATGGGGCAGCATAGAAATGAGAAATAGGAGAGGTAAAGAGGAACCCCAGAGGTGACAGTGCGGGAACATAAAGATAAGCCATCGACACTCAATCCTGACACACAAAATGTCATTTGAACTTTTGGGAGTGGCAGAAGCTAAGCAATAACAGATCAGCCATCTGATTTTCCTTCCCACGATGGAATACAACAAGCCAACAATCTACTTCTGCCTCTTTTTCACCAGTGATGGAACTTAAAATCAGCCCTAAACATTCTGTGAGGTTAATTAACATGTACGTCAATTGAAAGGTCCCTTTGAAATTAAACTTTGTTTAAAGAGGATTAGCGAGGCCATAGTTTGAGGATTAGGAAAAAGAGCAATAACTTTGTAAGAAAGATTGCTCACATCATAGATTAATGTAGAAGTTACAAACTGTTTATTATTTTTGAACAGCAACAAGGATCTAGTTAAGTTTAGCAATTACTGTTAATACCTCAATTCATTTGCCCCATTTCTCTTTACTACATCAAACTCAGTGCAGAATTATCCCGATGCCTTATGAAGACAGAAGGTGGTGTGTCGACATGAAATTGTAATAAGGCTTTGGAAGCAGATGTGCCTTCACCAAAATCCCATTATTTACAATTCCAACAGCAGGACACACAGTGCTATCAGTCAGCAGCCTACCTTCAGGACTGCCAGAGGAACTGACACTCCCAGTTAAGTACAAGGAAAAGGCTCCCTGATTGACCTGTCAATTGGATCCTTAACCAGGGAGTTCATATTCCAATAGGCCAACTCCAATGGCCTGATTGAAGTCATTACAGAAATAGAACAAGTAGCTGAGGTGATCTGCATTAGTCCAAAGATATGCAAGTTAAGTTGATTGGCCATGCTAAAAGAAAATTACCCCTTAGAGTCCTGAGATGCGTAGGTTAAAGGGATTAGTGGATAAAATGTGTAGGGATATGGGAGTAGGGCCTGGGTGGGATTGTGGTTGGTGCAGACTCGATGGGCCGAATGGCCTCTTTCTGCACTGTAGGGTTTCTATGATTATCCAGACGTGCTAAAAAATCTGCCAGACTACCACAGCTAAGGAAACAACATTTCATTTCCCACTGGGCCAGGGCAGCGCGGTGGCACAGTGGTTGGCACTGCTGCCTCACAGCGCCAGGGACCCGGGTTTAATTCCCGGCTTGGGTCACTGTCTGAGTAGAGTCTGCACGTTCTTCTCGTGTCTGCGTGGGTTTCCTCCGGGTGCTCTGGTTTCCTCCCACAGTCTAAAGATGTGTAGGTTAGATGGATTGGCCATGCTAAATAGCCCCTTAGGGTGGAATTCTACCGCCCCATGGGGAATCGAAGCGGGCGAGGGGCGGACAATGGAAAGGTCCATTGACCTTGGGCGGGATTTTATGGTTTCAAGACAAGTGAGGCTGTAAATTCCAGCCCTTAGTGTCAGGGGGATTAACAAAGGTAATTAGAGATTACGGAGATAGAGCCTGGGTGGGTTTGTGGCTGGTGCAGACTCGATGGGCCGAATGGCCTCCTTCTACACTCTAGGGATTCTATATGCAAATTGTCACTAGAGTTACCAGCCCTTCAGCATTGCCTGGAAGTGCTCAAGAATTAAGAATGAATCTGGGCACTGCCCAAGAAATAAAATCATCGGGGCATTAAATATAATTGTACACTTTACTCACTTCCTTTTATTTGGTGTGAAAACAGTGGAAATGGGATAAGAGGCTGTTCGACTGGGTGGGGCGGCTGGAGACGGGAGGTCATGTGATGAAACCTGAAGGAAAACATCCACCCTGCTTTTGTGACTGGAGAATCGTGTACACACGAGACAAGTCTAGTCTGGGTGACAGATGACATGTGCAAACATTAAAGAGGCTTGACAGAGCTTGTAGTGTTACTTCCCCAAATGTACATTGTACGTGACCCCATTTTGTGTCCCTCTCAGAGGCAGCTGTCTCAGAATTCGATTACATGTAACAGCAAGCTGTGCAGCGAGAGGCAGTTCTCTATCCTCTTCTGAATGCACGGTATAACTATCATCAGAGAGGCCATTCTTGTGCTCTTGTCATGTGTTTGTCTCTCACTGTGCACCAAAGAATGGGTTGTACCTGACAGAAATAGATAGCTTCTCGATTGGTAGGGGGATCAAAGGTTACGGGGAAAAGGCTGAAGAATGGGTTTGAGAAATTTCTCAGCCATGATTGAATGGCGGAGCAGATTCGATGGGCCAAATGGCCTAATTCTGCTCCTATATCTTGTGGTCTTATCGAATGTCACACAATGCAATCACTAGGCAGACAATTTCCCGACATCTCCCTGACCCTTCAAACACCACCTGCCCCGTATTTTGTCACCTTATCTAAGGAAGGATATACTGGCATTGGAGGCTGTCCAAAGGTTCACTAGGTTGTTCCCAGGTATGGAGGGATTTTCTGATGAGGAGAGGTTGAGTAGGTCGGGCCTGCACTCCTTAGGGTTTAGAAGAATGAGAGGTGACCTTATTGAGACATGTAGGATTCTCAGGGGGCTTGACAGGTTAGATGCTGAGAGGTTGTTTCCCCTTGTGTGAGAGTCCAGGACCAGACGGCATAATCTCAGAGTAAGGGGTCGCCCATTTAAGACAGAGATTAGGAAGAATTTTTTTCTTTCAGAGGGTAGTGAATCTGTGGAATTCTTTACCGCAGAGAGCTGGAGAGGCTGGGTCATTAAGTATGTTCAAGGCTGAGATAGACAGATTGTTAATCAGGAAGGGAATCAAGGATTATGGGGATAAGGCGGGGAAGTGGAGTTGAGGATTATCACATCAGATCAGTTATGATGTCATTGAATGGCGGAGCAGACGCGATGGGCTGAATGGCCTATTTATGCTTCTAAGTCTTACGGTTTTATGTGGCAGAGTCTGCAGACCATGTAGTGGGTTTGTCAGTTATCTCAGAAACCATTTAACCAGAGTGGAATCAAGTCATCCTTGGCCCTGACAGGGGGCTGCCTAAGAAGAGAGAAAGATTTCCAACAGGAGAACCAAATGGTAATTAGGAACTGATGGCTGATCTAGCTCCTCATTTCCTGGTCTGAGGTTGTTCAAGTCAATAGCAATTGATACCAATACTACCAATGCCTAAACAAGTGGTGAGAGTGCATTCCTCCACCACGCAGTGTTAACACAATGTTATTACAATTACACCACTCTTCCCTGAGTTGTTTCCTTGTCTGCTTGATGCTCTCTAACTTCAAAAAATACAAAATGAAATCTTTTTACCAGCAGTTTCCAGCTCATGGAGGATACTTCAGGCCAAAGGACAACCAACAACCTGCACCGAAAACTCTGCGCACACTTTGACAGGCGTCCTGCCACAGCAACTGAGATCATCCATAAATCAATCAAAAACATTCTAAATAAAGCTATTTATTCCTATCCCACATGGTGGCACATTGGTTAGCACTTCTGCCTCACAGTGCCAGGGACCCGGGTTCAAATCCAGCCTCAGTCTGTGTGGAGTTTGCACGTTCTCCCTGTGTCTGCGTGGGTTTCCTCCGGGTGCTCCGGTTTCCTCCCACAGTCCAAAGATGTACTGGTTAGGTTGATTGACCATGCTAAATTAACCCTAGTGTCAGGGGGATTAGCAAGGTAAATATGAGGCCGGAGTTGAACCCGGGTCCGTGGCGCTCTGGGGCTGCAGTGCCACTGTGTGGGATAGGAATAAATAGCTTTATTTAGAATGTTGCTGATTGATTTATGGATGATCTCAGTTGCTGTGGCAGGATTTGTTATACATGTCAAAGTATGTGCAGAGTTTTCGGTGCAGGTTGTTGGATGTGGATTGGCCTGAAGCCTCCTCCAAGAGATGGAAACTGTTGGTAAAACGATTTCATTTTTTATTTTTATAAATAAAAATGACGGGGATAGGGCCTGGGTGGGATTGTGGTCGGTGCAGACTCGATGGGCCTTCTGCACTGTAGGGATTCTATGATTCTATGAATGTTAACAGATCCTCCAGGATCTGGATCTATAACTTCACCAAAGTCTAATCAGTTCTTCCTTGAGCCAGGCCCTATCTGTGTATTAAATATCATTGCGATCACTCCCCTAGTTTGTGAAATGTATCATTCACAAAGGGAATAACAGGAGCAAAAACATTACCTTCGCCCAACTTCAGTGACGGAGATAATTAGTCAACTCGGCACTGGATAGAGATTGCATCAGTTTCCTTCCTAATCTGATAGGTTAAAAATAGGGCATTGTATTTACCCGGTGAGTCAGCAAAGGAGCTATAATTAAGGTTACCTTTTCAGTCAGTGTTGTTTCAGGCAGGCTGGCTCAGTGACATCTCTGAGGTAAACACAGCCCTGTGCTCACTCTCCTACACTGGTTTCCGATGCACCAACACCCGCACTTTAGGAATCACATTCTTGTTTTCAAATCCTTCCATGGCCTTACCCATCTCCCCCAGCCCTGCAACCCCCCGCTAGAACACTATGGAGAAAGGGTTCAATAAAGCCCGATAGCCAGCCCAAGGATTTCACTGTGCAATTACCCCACGCCCAATGGAACTGATACAGGCAACATGTAAACTTTGTGTTTCATGTTCATCTCCTCCTCTGGGCATCCGGGCCAGTGTTAATGTGATGCTGAGTGGCAGTTAGCTCAGCAGGGGACCCAGGTTTGTGTGAGACTAGCAGGAATTAAAGTTAGTCTGTACTCCTTAAAAGTAACATGGACCTCTTAAAGGTGTATTTTGTCTGCTGCAGATGCTGCAAGCGGTTCAGAAAGACTTTTGGAGCAGGAACAGGTGGAGCAATATAGTAGCAGACCAGAGACAGGGTTCCTAGGTTCTCAACTGCAACACTGGGGGCCTTAGAGCATGAGGTGGAAAGGAGGAAAGAGTTCATCTTTCCATAAGGAGATCCTGCAGACATACATAGAATCATAGAATCATAGAAACCCTACAGTGCAGAAAGAGGCCATCTGGCCCATTGAGTCTGCACAGACCACAATCCCACCCAGACCCTACCCCCATATCCCTACACATTTACCCGCTAATCCCTCTAATCTCTCTAACCTATGCATCTCAGGACACTAAGGGGCAATTTTTAGCATGGCCAATCAACCTAGCCCGCACATCTTTGGACTGTGGGAGGAAACCGGAGCACCCGGAGGAAACCCACGCAGACACGAGGAGAATGTGCAAACTCCACACAGACAGTGACCCAAGCCGGGAATCGAACCCAGGTCCCCGGAGCTGTGAAGCAGCAGTACTAACCACTGTGCTACCGTGCCGCCCCAACCACTGTGCTACCGTGCCGCCCCTATACATACCCTATAAAGGTACATACCCTATAAAGGTAGTTGGAGTCAGTCACAGAGGACAATGACAAGAGTCTAGCCCCAGAAACATGGGCACAGTGCTGGAAAAAGTTCAATGAACCTCACTCAAGTTGCCAAGGTCAGCGAATGCTTCCTCAAATGCCATCTCCCACCCACTGCACCACCATCCTCACACACTGCTCAATACCCCCCACTCTCGTCACTCACTCATCAACAATTTCCAGTAGTCAAAACTCACCCCTAACATTCATATGCTCCGCCTCACACTCACATACCTGCCGTGGCTACAAACCTCACACCTTCATCTCAGAGCTTCCACATACTTCCAGATTTTCAGCAACAACAGGCACTTCATTCAAAGACATTACAACATTTTCACCCATAGTTTTCCGGCTGTCTTGCAGGACATGGTGGAGGCAGCAAAGAATGGGCAAGGGATACGCACATGTCCACAGTCCCTTGGAGGAGACATCACTGTGGCTATACCAAATGCTGAAGACATCCAGGATGCTTCTGCCTTATGCACCTTCTGAATTCGCACTTAACTCTCACCAAGCAGCAGATCATACGTCCATGCATCTCTTGCTTCCTACCCATCTCTTCCTTCACTCACCCCCAACCATCCCCTTGTGCCCTGATGCTTCCAGATGTCCAGGAGCTGCTGCTTCAGGATAAAAGCTTTGAGGAAGAGCAGACCTCAGAGGATGAAGCACTCATCAACTGATCTGACACTCACAGTCACCAGCTCAGATACATGGGATCACCACCGCCTGCAAGTTCCCCTCCAAGCCACTCACCGTCCTGACTTGCAAATCTTTCACTGTTCCTTCACAGTCGCTGGGTCAAAATCCTGGAATTCCTTCCCGAATGGCATTGTGGGTCAACCCACAGAACATGGACTGTAGCTCTTCAGTCCATGTATGGAGGCAGCTCACCACCACCTTCTCAAGGGCAACTAGGGGTGGGCAATAAATGCTGGCCAGCCAGCGACGGTCATAGAATTATCATAGAATCCCAACAGTACATAAGGAGGCCATTCAGCCCATCGAATCTGCACTGACAATGATCCCACCCAGGCCCTATCCTTATAATCCCATATATTTACCCTGCTAATCCCCCTGACACTAAGGGGCAATTTAGCATGGCCAATCCATTTAACCTGCACATCTTTGGACTGTGGGAGGAAATCTGAGCACCCGGAGGAAACCCACACAGACATGGGGAGAATGTGCAAACTCCACACAGCCACCCGAGGCCAGAATCAAACCCGGGTCCCTGACACTGTGAGGCAGCAGTGCTAACCACTGTGCCGCCCCCCCCCCCCCCCCCCCCCCCCCCCAGTGCCACTGTGTCACCCCCATGTCCCACAAATGAATGAAGAAAAGCCAGCTCAGATACTGGTACTGCACAAACCTCACAGGGTGGTACAGAGGCAGGATCTGCATGTGATGAGTCACCAGGTAGGAATGGGCTGCAGGGAAGTCGGGGGAAGGAATGGTGAGTTAGCCAGCTCCCAGAGGGTGAGGTTGCCGATAGGTATGGACAGTGATGGGGTGGCATACAGGAAAAAAGGTGATGGGCCCATGCACCAAAATTCTTGGTGGCTTCGCAGCTCTGCTAGAAAGCCTGCTGTCACTGTCAAGGTACACAGTGGAGTCTGCTCCAACATGGCTCAGGCCTTTGCACAGAGCTTGGAGCCTATACTTCCCATTGTGGAAGTGGTGACTAATTTCAATAGAAGACTTGTAGACCCAGCTATAGTGCAGCAGCTGGTAGATGAAAGGGGATTTTCACAGTAACTTCACTGCAGTGTTAATATAAGCCTACTTGTGACGAATAAATAAAACTTTAACTTGAAGTCGTAGATTCCTATTCAGCACAGGCTGGAGCCACCAAATAACAGGAAATTGCTGGAAATTGCCCCGATACATCCTGTTCAGGAAAATCAAGATCTCGGTGTCTGTGCAGTGAAGTTTATTTATTAGTGTCACAAGTAGGCTTACATTAACACTGCGATGGAGTTACTGTGCAAATCCCCTAGTCGTCACTCTCCGGCACCTGCTCGGATACACCAAGGGAGAATTTATCACGGCCAATACACCTAACCAGCACGTCTTTCGGACTGTGGGAGGAAACCGAAACACCCGGAGGAAACCCTCGCAGACATGGAGAGAACATGCAGACTCTGCACAGTGACTCAAGCCGGGAATCAGCTGTGAGGCAGCAGCGCTAACCACTGTGCCACCATGCCCCAAGTTTCAGTGTCTGAGCTGGTGGCTGGGAGCATCATATCAGTTGATGGGTGCTTCTTCCTGAGGTCTGCTCTTCCTCCAGGCTTTTATCCTCAGGCAGCGGCTCCTGGATATCTGGTCAAGTGCATCAGCCTACTCTCACCCATCGGTGCAATGACACAAGGTGTCATTGATGCGCGATTGATTCACACGGGAGGCTAGGACGTACCCGGGAATAAAGGCTTTTATTCACGACAAAATAGGAGCACACTACTTAACAATATTATCCCAGACTAAGGGCTACTAGGAAGTAGCAGTGACCTTTATACTCCTGTAAGAAGCAGAGCCGAACGGAGTGTACCACATAAACAATAATAACAGGTGGAACACCCAAACGCTAACCCCAACAGTAACAAGAGTAACATATGTACAAGTACCCATAGTGGTAACCATCTATGGTTCACCACATTCACCCCTCCTTTAAAAACAAAGGCCGGTGGGGTAAGGAGACAATACGAACTGTCCACATGTTCACAAGTTCAGCCGTATCGGGGGTCCGCACCGTCTCTGCGACCTCCGCAGCACTGGCTCCAGTGCCGGTTCTGGTGACCGTGGTGACGACCCTCTCTCCGAGGTGGTGTCCACTGACTCCTCCAGTTCCACTCCCGACTGCCGACCTCGAGATGGCGACAATCCCCTGGACTCAGGCAAGCTGTACACGGGAGTAAGAGGGTTAAGTTGAGGTCCCGATGCTGCAAGCGGCGTGTCAGGAGGGGAGAGAATGGGCAAATGAATCCTAACCAGGGGTGCGGGAGTGACGGGGGTTTCCAGGTCCCCTGCAGGCACCAGATCTCGGATAGAGACCGTGTCCTCTCGCCCGTCAGGATATGCCACACAGGCATATTGAGGGTTGGCGTGGAGGAGATGGACCTGTTCAACCAAAGGGTTGGACTTGCGGGCCCTAACATGCCGCCGCAGGAGGACAGGTCCTGAGTACATCAACCAAGACGGCAGTGAGGTCCCAGAGGAAGACTTCCTAGGGAAGGCAAACATCCGCTCATGTGGGGTAGCGTTGATTGCCGTACACAGGAGGGACCGGATCGAATGGAGCGCATCAGAAAGTACCTCTTGCCAACGGGTGACTGGAAGACCCCTAGACCATAGCGCCAGTAAAACAGCCTTCCAGACTGTAGCGCTTTCTCTCTCGACCTGTCCGTTACCCCTGGCGTTGTAACTTGTAGTCCTACTTGAGGCAATTCCCTTAGAGAGCAGGTATTGCCTCAAGTCGTCGCTCATAAACGACGAACCCCTATCACTGTGGATATAACTGGGGTAGCCGAACAGGGTAAAAAGACTCCGCAGGGCCTTGATGACCGTGGCAGAGGACATGTCAGAACAGGGGATGGCAAAGGGGAATCGGGAGTATTCGTCAACAACGTTGAGGAAATACACGTTCCGATCCGTCGAAGGGAGGGGCCCCTTGAAGTCGACACTCAGTCGTTCAAAAGGGCGAGTGGCCTTAATGAGGTGTGCCCTGTCAGGCCGGTAGAAGTGCGGCTTGCACTCTGCACAAACCTGGCAGCATCGAGTTATCGACCTGACATCCTCTATGGAGTAGGGCAGATTCCGGGCCTTTACAAAATGGAAGAGCCGAGTGATCCCCGGATGGCAGAGATCATTGTGGAGGGCCTGTAACCGGTCCTCCTGCACACTGGCACATGTTCCACGCGACAGGGCATCTGAGGGCTCATTGAGCTTCCCCGGACGGTTCATGATATCATAGTTGTAGGTGGAGAGTTCGATTCTCCACCTCAAGATTTTATCATTCTTAATTTTTCCCTTTAACGTGTTGTTGAACATAAAGGCCACGGACCTTTGGTCCGTGAGCAGGGTAAACCGTTTGCCAGCCAAATAATGGCGCCAATGCCGTACGGCCTCCACAATGGCCTGAGCCTCTTTCTCCACAGAGGAGTGCCGAATTTCGGGGCCTTGGAGGGTGCGAGAGAAAAAGGCGACGGGTCTGCCCGCCTGGTTAAGTGTGGCGGCCAGGGCGAAATCAGAAGCATCACTCTGCACCTGAAAGGGGATGGACTCATCGACAGCGTGCATCGTGGCTTTCGCGATGTCGGCTTTTATCCCTGCAAAGGCTAGGCGAGCCTCTGCTGTCAGGGGAAAAGAGGTAGATTTTATGAGCGGACGGGCTTTGTCCGCGTAATTGGGGACCCACTGTGCATAGTACGAGAAGAAACCTAAGCATCTTCTCAGTGCTTTGATGCTAGTGGGTAGGGGAAGTTCAAGGAGGGACGCATACGGTCTGGATCGGGGCCGATGACCCCGTTTTCCACCACGTATCCGAGGATTGCTAGGCGGTGCTTGCTAAATACGCACTTCTCCTTGTTATAAGTCAGGTTCAGGAGAGATGCAGTGCGTAAAAACTTCTGGAGGTTTGCGTCGTGGTCCTGCTGGTCATGGCCGCAGGTAGTGACGTTGTCCAGGTACGGGAAGGTAGCCCGTAGCCCGTTTTGGTCCACCATTCGGTCCATCTCACGCTGCAAGACCGAGACCCCGTTAGTGACGCCGAAAGGGACTCTTAAAAAGTGGTAGAGACGGCCATCCGCCTCAAAGGCCGTGTATTTTCGGTCCTCTGGGCGAATGGGGAGCTGGTGGTAGGCTGACTTCAAGTCGATGGTGGAGAACACCCGGTACTGCGCAATCTGGTTGACCATGTCAGATATGCGCGGGAGAGGGTACGCGTCCAGCTGCGTGTACCTATTAATGGTCTGACTATAGTCTATGACCATCCGGGGCTTGTCTCCAGTCTTGACCACCACGACTTGTGCTCTCCATGGGCTAGTGCTAGGTTGAATGACCCCTGCCCCGAGGAGCCGCTGAACCTCAGATCTAATAAAGATCCGATCCTCAGCGCTGTAACACCTGCTTTTAGTCACGATGGGCTTGCAGCCTGGCACGAGATTTTCGAATAGGGAAGGCGGGGTAATTTTGAGTGTTGAGAGGCAGCATGTGGAGCGCGCTGGACAATTTGGAGGCTGCTGTTTTCCCACTGAAAGTGGAGGGAGTGGCCCATCGTACAGCAGGGTAACACTCTTCAGGTGGACTATAAAGTCTAGCCCCAGGAGTACCGGAGCGCAAAGGTGCGGTAACATGAGGAGCCTGAAGTTCTCGTAGACTGTGCCCCGCACCGTTAAGGTTACCACACAGCTCCCAAGAACGAGGACAGATCGGGACCTCGACGCTATGGAGATTGTCTGCCTGACAGTTTGCACACGGAGAGCGCACCGTTTTACTGTATCCGGATGGATGAAGCTCTCCGTGCTCCCGCTGTCAAACAGGCAACGCGCCAGGCGCCCGTTTACCTCTATGTCCATCATGGACTTGTCGAGTCTGTGAGGCTTGACCTGGTCCAGGATGATTGACACCACTATTGGATCCCGAGCGTAACTGCAGGCAGTTGAGATAGCCGACGACGAGGACCCCTGCTGGTCTCCTGCGGCCGGTGTCGACCAAAGTGGCTGCGCCCATGAATCGCACACGGTCGAGTATGTTGAAAATTGCGGCACCCGCAGGTCGCACGTGGCTTGCGTCGTCATCAAAGGAAATGGCGGCGCCCGTGGATCGCACGTGCCAAGACATCGACGAGGCTGGAGACGAGGAGATGGATCCTGGGGAGTCGCACGCAGCACTGCTGGGCTTGGAAGGGGTCTTCGCTCGGCACACCTTTGCAGAGTGCCCTTTCTTTCCACAGGCGGAGCAAAACACTGCCCTGGCTGGACATCTTTGGCGAGGATGCTTCGCCAAACCGCAGAAATAGCACCGTGGGCCTCCAGGAGCTGCCGCAGCCGAGAGGTCTGAAGTTGGGAGCATCATCGCGCAGTTCCGAGGAGCCGCCGAGTACAGCTGAGGCGGCGGCTGTTCTTGCCACGCTGTTCCCGCGTGGTCGGTGGGGTAGGCTTCGAGACTCCTGGAGGCCGTTTCCATTGCATCGGCTAATTCTACCGTCTTAGCCAGGTCCAGGTTACCTTGCTCTGGCAGCCGCAGACGAATATAGGATGAGCCAATTCCCGCCACGAACGCGTCCCGAATGAGGTCATTGGTGTATTGAGTAGCCGACACCTCCTTGCAGTTGCAGGCTCTGGCTAGCTGTTGAAGTTCGCGCAGGTACTGTCCCGTAGTTTCGCCGGGCTGCCACCGTCGAGTGGCTAATAGGTGACGAGCATGAATTTCGTTCGGCTGTTTGTTATACAGCCTCTTGAGCAAGTCGATAGCATCTTTATAATTTTGGGAATCGCGAATTGTTGCATACACAGTGTCGCTCACCCTGGCGTGGAGGACCCGCAATCTGTTGGCGTCGGACTAGACTGCTGTCGAGGCCTCAACGTAATCCTCGAAGCACTTCAACCAATGGTCGAAAGTGTTCGACGCTCCAGCAGTACGCGGATCCAAGGTTAGCCGATCGGGCTTTGGCATCTGCTCCATTTTTTTGTTCGAACAAAATTTTCAGTATTTTGTCATGAATAAAATTGATGCGCGATTGATTCACACGGGAGGCTAGGACGTACCCGGGAATAAAGGCTTTTATTCACGACAAAATAGGAGCACACTACTTAACAATATTATCCCAGACTAAAGGCTACTGGGAAGTAGCAGTGACCTTTATACTCCTGTAAGAAGGCGGAGCCGAACGGAATGTACCACATAAACAATAATAACAGGTGGAACACCCAAACCCTAACCCCAACAGTAACAAGAGTAACATATGTACAAGTACCCATAGTGGTAACCATCTATGGTTCACCACAGTCATTAACAGTGCTATCGAGCAACACTTACTCAGCAATACTTTGTTCATACATGCTCAGTTTGGGTACCACCAGGACCATGCACTCAACTCAACTCCATTGCAGTTTCTTCCATACATGGACTGAAGAGCTGAATTCCTGAGATCAAGGGAGAATGTCTGCCCTTGATATCAAGGCAATATTTGACTGAGTATGGCAGCAAGGAACCTTGGAAAATTGAAGTCATTTGGAATCAGGGGAAGAAAAACTCTCCGCTGGTTGGAATCATACCCAGCACAAAGGAAGATGGTTCTAGGAGGCCAATCATCTCAGCTGTAGGATGTCTCTAGGGGTTCCTCAGGACCAACCATCTTCCACTGCTACTTTAATGATCTTCCCTCCAGTATAAGGTCAGAAGCGGGGATATTCATTGATGATTGCACAATGCTCACACCACACATGGGTCTCCTTCAGTATCTATGGAGTTATGTCCAAATGCAGCAAGACCTGGACAATATTCAGGCTTGGCCACTTCCACAATGGGAAGCATAAATCATTTTGTGATTTATATGGCTGGTCCAGTTCAGTTTCTGATCAATGGTGGCCCCGGGTGTTGATACTGAGGGATTCAGCAATGGTTGTGCTATTGACTGTCAAGGGGCTGTGATTAGATTCTCTTTTGTTTGAGATGGATATTGCCTGGCACTTCATGGTGCAAATGTAACTTACCACTTATCAGCCCAAGCCTGGATATTGTCCAGGTCTTGCTGTATATGGACACAAATGCTTCAGTATCTGAGGAGTTGTGAATGTTGCTGAATATTGCGCAATCGTGAGTGAATTTCCCCATCTTTGACCTTATGATGGAGGGATCATTATTGGTGATGAAGTTGGAGATGGTCAGGCCTCGGGCACTGCCCTCAGGATGTCCTGGAGCTGAGGTGATTGACCTCGAACAACCACAACCACCTTCCTTTATGCCAGGTATGACTCCAACCAGCGGAGAGATTTTCCCCTGATTCCCATTGATTCCAGTTTGCAAGGATTTTTTGTTGCTGCACTTGGTTAAATGCTGCCTTGATGTCAAGGGGAGTGACTCTCACCTCACCTCTTGTACAGCCCTCATGACAGAGAGCAAGTGTAGTTCTGGTTGCCACATTATCAGAAGGATGTGATCACGCTGGAAGGGGTATAGAGGAGATTCACCAGGATGCTGCCTGGGATGGAGCATTTAAGTTATAAAGAGAGGTTGGATAGGCTTGGGTTGTTTTCTCTGTAGCAGAGAAGACTGAGGGGTGGCCTGAGTGAGGTGTTCAAGATTATGAGGGGCATGGATAGGGTGAGCCTTAGTTGAAGGGTCAGTTACAAGAGAACACAAGTTAAAAGTGAGGGGTGGGAGGTTTAGGGGGGGGATTTGAGGAAAAACTTTTTAACCCAGAGGGTGGGGACGGTTTGGAATGTGCTGCCTGGGAGGGTGGTGGAGGCGGGATGCCTCACATCCTTTAAAAAGTACCTGGATGAGGTACTTGGCACGCCATAACATTCAAGGCTATGGGTCAAGTGTTGGCAAGTGGGATTAGGTGGGCAGGTCAGGGCCTTTCATGCGTCGGTGCAGACTCGATGGGCCAAAGAGCCTCTTCTGCACAGTAGGATTCTGTGATTCTGTGAAGTGGTGTTCTTGGAGACCCTTCAAATCCATAGCAATCATTCCAAAGATGCAGTGCCACTGGCTTCTAAAACAACATCTGCCAACTCCTCCAACAACACTATCACTGCAGCAGTCAAAAGATTATTAAAGGCACCTCATGCCTTTAAACAGTGCCGGTGAGGCAGTCACTCAGTGTATTGTGTGCATGTTTTAGAGAGGGCGTTAACAGGAGCAGTAAGAGTGAAAATGACATGTTGTACATCAAACCAGAGTTAGAAGCTGACTGATATCACAATCTGCCCACTCCGCAGGGTGGCTGCGCCATTGCCTTTCAAAACAAGGCAAATGGTGCAAACCACACCACTAGCCAGTAAGGATAGGAACCCCTGCCATTCATTTGTCACCTGTCTTCCGTAGCACTGAAACCAGCGGCAGAGCTGAATCTCGCAGCCTGTGCTCCTCCACCTCCGGCCTCCAAAGCATTCCCCACTCTTTTAAAGCTTATTTATAAGTAGGCTTACATTAACACTGCAATGAAGTTACTGTGAAAACCCCCTCGTCGCCACACACCAATGCCTGTTCAGATACACTGAGGGAGAATTTAGCATGGCCATTGCACCTAACCAGCACGTCTTTCGGATTGTGGGTGGAAACCGGAGCACCTGGAGGAAACCCACGCAGACACGGGGGGAACGTGCAGACTCCGCACAGACAGTGACCCAAGGCTGGAACTGAACTCAGGTCCCTGGCGCTGTGAGGTAGCAGTGCTAACCACTGTGCCACCATGTCGCCCGAGTTCCTACCCCATCCTGCAACCGTGGCTACAACTTCCTGGAATTCTCAGCACCTCCCTCCCTTCCTTTAAGACTCTCTGAAACCTGTCTATTTGACAAAGCTTTTCTTCACAGCTCCTGTACCTTCTCCTTTGCCTCAGTATCTGAAATGCATGTATGAAGCACGCAGGGACATTTTCCCACTTTCAAAGAACTACCTACATAAATACAAGCCGTTGATTATTTTGTCACATAATCTGTCTTTCATTTCATTCTTCATTATCTCTCAATTACAGAAGTGTGAGAGTCCAAGCAGAGGGAGTTTCAAATATCTGCAACAATATTGAGCTAATAAAAATGATGAATTATGTTCCAGAGTGAGGCATGCTTGTCACTTTGCACATCAACAATGGTCAGCTTCTCTGCATGATGCTTGGGAACCTGATCCCATTGCCTTTCACAATGGCCACCCAGTAGATAGAAAACCCCGCGTTGGGTTGGATTGAGACACAGGGTGAGCCTGGCTGACAATGTGCTCACTTTCAACATATGGGAATGTGTAAATGCACAGAGGGAACAGACTGCCATCTGCTTTGATTAGGATCAGCTCACATTTTTCTATTGCTGTCAAGTCCAATCTCCAGATGTGCCTCTTTAAGGGAGGTAGGAAAAGCCACCCAGGGTGGCAAAACATTATCCACATTCTCTCAACAGTGAACATTGGCAATATCAACTGACTCGGAAGCAGACTTGTACGAGATTCCCTTGTCTGCCATTTTAATCAGTATCTTAAAATCGATGCCTCTACTAAAGTAGCGCTCTGAAGAACTCCACATGTACACCCCATGCAGTCGCCTGTTATTATAACAGGCAGTCATTGCAGGGTTTGAGTCCTTTCTTCCCTCTGCCGCTGGGCACACTTGACACAAGAAGGTCATCGAGCCCCTCAGGCAGTTCAATCGGATCATGGCTGATTTGTATCTGAACTCCGTCCACCCTCCCTTAACACAAATCTATCAAACACAGCTCTGAAATGTTTCAGTTTACTCCCTCAGCCTCGACAGCCTTTCAGAGGAGAGAGTTCCACATTTCACTCGCCTGTTGTGCTTCTCGACATGACTGCTGCGTGGCCACTCACCTCAGCAAAGCAGCTTCCCTCATGCATGGCTCGAAGCGACGGGTGTTAGCAAGAGTGTGAGAGAGTCATCACAGCTTGAGCTGCACCCTGATGTGTCCTTTCCAGAAGTCGGGGATCAGGAACCCTGGCCGGCATTCCTCCCCATTCACAGAATCCCTACAGTGCAGAAGGAGGCCATTCGGCCCATCGAGTCTGTACCGACCACATCCCACCCAGGCCCTATTCCCGTAACCCTACACATTTACCCTGCTAATCCCCCTGACACTAGGGTCAATTTAGCATGGTCAATTCACCTAACCTGCACAAACCCACGTAGACATGGGGAGAACATGCAGACTGCGCACAAACAGTGACCCGAGGCCTGAATTGAACCCGGGTGATGCGCTATCAATTAGGCAAAAGACTACTCGTGTGCCAATACAACTGTAGGCTTTTATTCATAACAGAATCAGGAGCACATCCCAACAGGTAACCGACCCAGGACTGAACAAGGGGGAGGAGACAGCCACCTTTATACTAGGTGACAAGGGGAGGAGCCGAGCCGGCAGGGGATGTGCCCAGGCATGACAAACACACAACGGTGGTCCATGTAAGACAAGGGCACAACTGAAGTCCACCACACCGGGTCCCTGGCGCTATGAGGCAGCAGTGCTAACCACTGTGCCACTTTGCTGCCTGGATAGTTTGTTAATCATCTCCAAAGGCTGCGACACAGATACACAGCGAGTTCTTTCTCTTGGTCACCTGAGCCAGCTGGTTCTATTAAACCCATCGCTGTCCCTCAAAGTTTGGTGTACTTTGGAATTTTTTTTCGTAATGTGCAAGTTCACAGACAAAAGAGTATTTAATTTATCAGCAGGATTACCTGTGTCATCATCAAAACTGAAATAAGGAGGGAAAATCACTGGATAACTCAACTCTTCTCTGGAGCCGACAGACACCTGAGCAAATCTGAACAGCTCAAGTGTTTTCATTGGCTGCAGAGCCATCTAAATGCTGAATGGTCCTGAAGGCGATATGAGGAAACAACATTCTGGGTGGAATTTTCCCGTCCCGCCCGCCATGGGAATAGCAGCAGGCAGGACAAGACCATGCAAAGGTCCATTGACCACAGGCGGGATTTTCTGGTCTTGCGGCAAGTGCGGCTGGAATATCCCATCCTATACCTTTATAAGCCAGGACAGCATGGACCGTCGCCTGCATTGAAAATCCTCTTGAAATTAGATCACAAATACAACAACTGTTTATAAAGGTTCTGCACTGGCGTGGCTCTTTAAGCAAGGGCGCGGTTCCCGAGGGCCACGTGATTGGAGAGGACCCTATGGATCGTCCAGGCGGGAAGCTAAGCCAATCAGCAGGAGGGCACATACCCTGACCCTGGTCGAACAGGGACTCACAGTTGAAGCCAGGGAGTTGAGTAGAGCGGTTGCATTGTAATTCGGTCTGATCTTGTTGTATATATTACTCTTTATTTGGCAATGAAGCCTTTGTTGATTCAAGCCACAGCAAGTCCCCCTCAATCTATTACAGATTCAATAAGCTCGTCTCTCCCTTACTCAGGTCTCCCCTCCTACAGACATTAAAGGTGGTGACTATAACTTGGTGTGACACTGCAAACAGATGGGAGTGAGTCAGCAATTAATTTTCCACGCATGACAAATTGCCAATGCAGCAACATTATCAAAATCACAAAGAGATTCCAGGGAGGTACCTTTCCTCATGAAGCTATTGGTAAAGTAATGCAACTTGTGGCAATTTGCAATTGACTTTGTACCTCTTATTCATCACAGATTGCTGGATGATTTGCATGTGAATATGCAGTGTGCGCTGTTCACACAATGTCATTTTTACAGCAAACTCTTGTTTTTTAATGTTTTAAAATCCTAGGAATCTCCATGTAAAATACTGCAATAATAGAGGGATAGATCTTGACAACTGCACAATTGTGAGGTGGCAGTCCGTTTGACATGTTCCCCATTGGTCACAGTGGAAATAAAACATGTCCAAAAATGTGCAGTTTAGGTGGATTGGCCATGCTAAATCATCTCTTATTGTCCCAAAATGTGCAGGTTAAGTTTAAGTTTTTTTTTATTGGTGTCACAAGTAGACATACATTAACACTGCAATGAAATTACTGTGAAAATCCCCTAGTCGTCACACTCCGGCATCTGTTCGGGTACACTGAGGGAGAATTTAGCATGGCCAGTGCACCTAACCTGCACATCTTTGGACAGTGGAAGAAAACCGGAGCACCCGGAGGAAACCCACGCAGACACGGGGAGAATGTGCAAACTCCACACAGACAGTGACCCAAGCCGGGAATCAAACCCGGGTCCTTGCGCTGTGAGGCAGCTATGCTAACCACTGTGCCACCCTGAAAATATTTGGGGCTACGGGGATAGGGCCTGGGTAAGATGCTCTGTCGGAGAGTCGGTGCAGACTCGATGGGCCTTCTTCTGCGCTGTTGGGCTTCTATGATTCTATAAAACGCCATTTTATACTTAGGCTCAAAGTAAATCTTTAGCCCAGAAACATTTATCACAATAATATTGAAAACTGCAGGGCATTGAGATACAGCGTACAAAAGGTTAAGAGAAAATTGCTGAAAGGAATTCCAGCCTTATCAAAATACACTTTGAAATATGCTTGACCTGGTTTTCACCGAGCATTCCATGTTATTCTCATCCTGCTGTGCTATTTGATAGACTGATGGCTCAGAAATCAAGGTGACTACAAATGCAGTTTTCAGGAAATCGTCAATTCACTCAGCGTCTTTTATCATGTCCATCCGCTTTAGTGCACCGGGAAATCATATAACATCAGCTTCATGTAAAGCCATCAAAATAGCTCAGTCGGGGCAAAAATTACCAAGTGTCTGAATCTGTTCAGTGCCAGTGGTTTAAGGAATTGAGGTTCTGTTGTGAACCAATGCAGGCAAGTAAGCTGAAGAGGCAGAGGGAGCTGCATGAAGGGAATCAAGAGGAGGGGGGGGGGGGGGGGGGGGGGAGTGAACCTCACTCAAAAACACGGGGTGGAATTTAGTGCCCTCCCTCCCTGCTGAGCTTGGAAGCCCATTCAATCGGCAGAGTGGTGCCAGATGGGATCCCGCCAACTTCCCACTCCCACTCCAAGTCCGTGGCAGGAAGGCCCATAGGCAGCCTTCCATTGAGGTCCTTCAGTGGACAATTAATGCCCAATTAGGGGCCTGAGTCCATGGCTGCTGGTATTAAACCAGCAGCAGACCAACCTGTTGCCACATGGGACCACACAAGCAAACATGTGCAGGGTCAAGAGGGGGAGATGTTCCCTTGTTCAAAGTTACTTAGTGCCTGATTGAGGAGCCTGGTATCGGGAAGCGGGGAGGTCAGCTGAAAGTGGACCCCATGCCCTTGCTGCTGGACCCCCTGACACCCTCAGCCCCTCCGAGATTCCATCGGCGATGTCCCCCCATCCCCCCCGGCCGTCACTTACCTCCAGTCTGGGTTTACTCTATAATCCCAGGCCTCCAGTTTTATCACACAGACCTCGGATTGGCCGGCATCTCTTGTTGGGTTGCTCCCCACCCCCCTCACCTCCTCCCGGGGCCTTTGATCCTCGGGAAGGCCCATCCACAGCCTGTTAATTGTCCGATAGGCCCATAATGTGGCATGCCTTCCCCAGAGGTGGCAATATGGGGCTCTCAACAGCTCTCCAGCCTCATTCTCCCCAGGGTTGACAAAGAAATCTTGCACAAATTGATTGCACGAAAGATTAAGACCATAAGATATAGGAGCAGAATTAGGCCATTCGGCCCATCGAGTCTGCTCCACCATTCATGGCTCATAAGTTTCACAAACCCATTCTCCCGTCTTTTCCCCATAACCTTTGATCCCTTTACCAATCGAGAACTCATCGATCTCTGTCTTAAATACACTCAATGACCTGGCCTCTACAGCCTTCTGTGGCAATGCATTCCACAGATTCACCACCCTCTGGCTAAAGAAATTCTTCCTCATCTCAGTAAAGGTCGTCTCTTTACTCTGAGGCTGTGCCCTCGGATCCTAGTCTCTCCTCCGAATGGAAACATCTTCCCCACATCTACGCTATCCAGGCCTTTCAATATTCTGTAAGTTTCAATGAGAACTACCACCCCACCCCCCACCCCATCCTTCCAAACTCCATCGAATACAGACCCAGAGTCCTCAAATGCTCCTCCATCAAGCTTTTCATTCCTGGGATTATTCTCGTGAATCACTTTTGGACCCTCTCCAAGGCCAGCACATCCTTCCTTAGAAACAAAGCCCAAAATTGCTCACAGCGTCCTTGGACAGAGCACAGGGTGACCACTGATATGCTCGTGACTTTTCACAGCCAGTGGGCACCACAGGGGCTGGTGGGCATCAGCTCCCACCAAAATGTTATTTCAATTTAATAAGTTTCCATCTTAGGCACTTCAGCCTCACACTCCTCTTGTTTAGTCACCCGATGCTGAGAGGGATAAGCAGAGGACCTCCTCATTAACCTCCTGGGCCTAGCCAAGTAACAGGTCCAGCAGCTGGGTGGTTGAGGGGCTCATTTGACCCGACTGTTTGCCACACGAAACCCAGTTTGGGAAACCCTGAATCTGTTTTTTTTTTAAATTTAAGTTTATTTATTCATGTCACAAGTAGGCTTACATTAACACTTCAATGAAGTCACTGTGAAAATCCCCGAGTCGCCACACTCCAGCGCCTGTTCGGGTGCACTGAGGGAGAATTTAGCATGGCCAATGCATCTAACCAGCACATCTTTCGGACTGTGGGAGCGCCCGGAGGAAACCCAAGCAGACACGGGGAGAATGTGCAAACTCCGCACAGACAGTGACCCCAAGCTGGGAATCAAACCCGGGTCCCTGCCGCTGTGAGGCAGCAGTGCTAACCACTGTGCCACCGTGCCGCCAGAGTGGGCACAAGATCTGAATGGTCGACTCATTCCTACGGGTTAAACTGCATTCCCCTGCCTTAAGCCAAGGACGGTGATGCTAATTTGAATGTTCAACTGCCAACTCAGTTCAACTGATACAACACAGATCAAAGAAAAATAGATTGCTAAAGCTTATGTATCGCCCACTGCCGTCCTGAGGGGAAGATAGAAGTGAATAAATGCAAATGAATCAAATTCCATTCCTTCAACCCATCCGATACTGGAAGCAGCTATTCAGAGACTAAGTAGCTTGTCACTAAATTTGTCCTTGTTCTGCCTCTTCCTCCCCTTCCCCAACAATGCAGTTTCACAGCCTTTTGCTCTTACTCAAACCAGTAGCTTATCAGGATAAAATTGCTGGGTTCGTGTGATCAGCTTCACTTGTGTTAGAAAGATCAGACTTCACTGGCAGGCCTTGTTTTGAATCATAGAATAGAGTCATAGAATCCCTACGGTGGAGACGCAGACCATTCGGCCCATCGAGCCCGCACTGACTCTCCAACAGAACATCCCACCGAGACCCTAACCCTGTATCCCCACGCATCGACCCTGCTAATCCCCCTAATCTACACATTCTTGGACAATAAGATATTCCCTTCCTTCTGTTGGCAATGACTGAGGAATAATTTGAAGGCTTCATGCTGGAGGCAAGATGTTACACATGTTTGGAAAAAATTGAAGCTGAACAGGATTGCAGTATAACCAGTTAGGAAATATGAACAGAAAATACTCTGCCGCTGTTGAATGCATGTGAGATTTGCTGAGCAAAACAAAGGTGTGATTTACCAATGCAACCACTGTTTATGAAATAATTCTAATGATCCGTGCAAAATGAGGACGCATTGCTGTCACACTTCAATGCTTGTTCAGCCCTCAAATTCCACACAGGGAAGGAAGTAAAAAGCTGTGCGACCAAAGGGATCATAGTCAGGTCCACACAGGTACCAGCCTAAGCACCAATACTAATGTTGGAATAGAACATAGAACAGTACAGCACAGAACAGGCCCTTCGGCCCATGATGTTGTGCCGAGCTTTGTCTGAAACCCAGATCAAGCTATTTCCTCCCTATCATCCCGAAGTACTCCATGTGCCTATCCAATAGCTTCTTAAATGTTCCTAAAGTTTCTGACTCCACTATCACTGCAGGCAGTCCATTCCACACCCCAACCACTCTCTGCATAAAGAACCTACCTCGGACTTCCTTCCTATATCTCCCACCATGAACCCTATAGCTATGGCCCCTAGTTACCGCTCCATTCACCCGAGGAAATAGTCTTTGAACGTTCACTCTATCTATCCCCCTCATCATCTTATAAACCTCTATCAAGTCTCCTCTCAACCTCCTCCGCTCCAAAGAGAAAAGCCCAAGTTCATTCAACCTTTCCTCATAAGACCTACCCTCCAAACCAGGCAGCATCCTGGTAAATCTCCTTTGCACTCTTTCCAGTGTCCCCACATCCTTCTTGTAGTGAGGTGACCAGAACTGCACACAATATTCCAAATGTGGTCTCACCAAGGTCCTGTACAGTTGCAGCATAACCCCACGGCTCTTAAACTCAAACCCCCTGTTAATGAACGCCAACACACTATAGGCCTTCTTCACGGCTCTATCCACTTGAGTGGCAACCTTCAGAGATCTATGGATATGAACCCCAAGATCTCTCTGTTCCTCCACATTCTTCAGAACCCTACCTTTGACCCTGTAATCCACATTTAAATTTGTCCTACCATTTGTCAGGGTTAAACTCCATTTGCCAAAGGAATGTCATTGATTACATGAATCCAGATCAGACGGAGATGATTGGATAGTTTTGCCAGGAAAATCAAGCCTGCAATGCTCCAAGTGATTAGGATCGATTTACACACCAAATCTGTATGGTGCAATAACCCTCCACTCACTGCATTTTGCAAACAAGTGAATTGGGCAGCACGATGGCACAATGGTTGGCACCACTGCCTCACAGCGCCTGAGACCCGGGTTCAATTCCGGCCTCGGGTCACCGTCTGTGTGCATGTTCTCCCTGTGCAAGTTTTCTCCGGGTGCTCCGGTTTCCTCCCATGCTCCAAAGAGGTGCGGGTTAGGCTGATTGGTCATGATAAGTTCACCCTTGAGGTGGGATTTTATGGCCTCGCTTGTCCCGAAACTATAAAATCCTGCCCACAGTCAATGGACCTTTCCATGGTCCGTCCCTCGCCCGCTCCGATTCCCGTGGCGGGTGGGCCAGTAAAATTCCGGCCTTAGTGTCAGGGGGATTAGCAGGGTAAATATGTAGGGTTATGGGGATAGGGTCTTGGTGGGATTGTTACCAGTGCAGACTCGATGGGCTGAATGGCCTCCTTCTGCACTGGTGGGGTTCTATGATTCTATTCCAAGTTACATTATGTAATTATCTTTAATCCACTGCTATTTGCTGGAGATGAAATCAGTTTGCATTACAGTACATGACTATCCTCCACTCACTGCTTTTTGCTAGGCAATGAATCAATTCATATTGCGTAACTCATTTTTTCCCAAACTCTGAGTGGTGGAGACAGCAATGGCAACTGTCGAGCGGAGGAGACTCTGGCAGATGCTCCTGGGATCGGTGACTAGTTGCCATTACGTGCTCGCGCAGTTCCAAGGCCCCATCCAGAACCTCCAGAACAGCTGTGAACAAAACCATCAGGCTGCCTTCGGTAGTTCCCCACCCCCCACCAACCCCGCTCAGTAACTCTCCCCGACCCCTTCCTGCTCTCATTGCACCTTTGTCCAAGCATTGAAATAGGGTCACAGTAAGAAAATCATAGAATCATACAGTGCAGAAGGAGGCCATTCGGCCCATCGGGCCTGCGCCAACCACAAACCCACCCAGGTCCTATCCCCATAACCCCATGGATTTAGCCTAACCAGTCCCCCTGACACTAAGGGACAATTTAATATGGCCAATCCACCTGACCTACACATCTCTGGAGTGTGGGAGGAAACCCACACAGACACGTGCAAACTCCACACAGACAGTGATCCAAGTGGGGAATTGAACCCAGGTCCCTGGCGCTGTGAGGCAGCAGTGCTAACCACTGTGCCACCGCGCTGCCCGTGTTTGGGAAACGCTGGTGTAACTATCTCACTTACTGCATTTTGGTAGAGAAATGAAATAAACACAGAAAATGCTGGAAAATCTCAGCAGGACTGACAGCATCTGTGGAGAGAGAAGAGAGCCAACGTTTCGAGTCTGGATGACCCTTCATCAGAGTTGATGCTGTCAGACCTGCAATCTACAATAAGGAGGCATCATTAAAGTGTAGTCCAAGCTGATGCGAAGAGAATCGCAGGGGAATAAAGTTGACAGAGGGGATTGTGAGAAAGTAAATGCGCTGTCCTGGAAGCCAATTGATGCAGACTCAATTAAAAGGAAGATCAAAATGTTGTTACGAAGCAAAAATATTAAAGAGTAAGAAGAAAGGGTGGGCTGGGATTAGAGGCAGAATTACTGTGACTAAAAAATAAGTAAATTTTATTTATTAGTGTCACAAGTAGGCTTACATTAACACTGCAATGAAGTTACTGTGAAAATCCCCTAGTCGCCACACTCCAGTGCCTGTTCGGGTACACAGAGAGAATGTAGCATGGCCAATGCACCTAACCCACACGTCTTTCGGACTGTGGGAGGAAACCAGAGCACCCGGAGGAAACTCACGCAGATACAGAGAGAACGTGCGGCACGGTAGCACAGTGGTTAGCACTGCTGCTTCACAGCTCCAGGGTCCCGGGTTCGATTCCTGGCTCGGGTCACTGTCTGTGTGGAGTTTGCACATTCTCCTCGTGTTTGCGTGGGTTTCCTCCGGGTGCTCCGGTTTCCTCCCACAGTCCAAAGATGTGCGGGTTAGGTTGATTGGCCAGGTTAAAATTGCCCCTGAGATGCGTGGATTAGCGGGTAAATATGTGGGGGTAGGGCCTGGGTGGGATTGTGGTCGGTGCAGACTCGATGGGCCGAATGGCCTCCTTCTGCACTGTAGGGTTTCTATGATTTCTATGACTCCACACAGACAGTGACCCAAGCCGGGAATCGGACCCGGGTCCCTGGCGCTGTGAGGCAGCAATGCTAACCACTGTGCCACCCAACGGACTATGTGGTTTGCTCCCGTTCTTTTGCTTCTATGTGATCGCTAAACCTCTCTCTTCATCTCTTCCAGTGGGACTAGCTCACACTTGGGTTCAGTTACGCACGAACGGGCAGCCTTTTGCAGCTCGTCCCAATTGCCATTCCGTATATTTGAATTAAGCTTGTGACTATCGTCATGGCAATGTCAGATGGGAAGGCTGAGCCCACCTGCCTTTTTTTAAAAAAATTACTTCTTAAAGTTACAAAGCTAACGTGCAGAGTGGACTGGGCGAACCCTTCATCCATCTCCTTGCTTGCTCCACAAACCAATTCCAATTCAAACTGAATCTGATGTATGGTCCCCACAAGAGAGACATACAAGTTCCAAGCTGTCAAGAAACACCATTACACCAGACCTTTGGCTCAATCTGATGCTTGATCACAGCCAGAAGGCCAGGAAGTGAACCCCAGTCTTATTAGCCGCATTAGTTCAGCAGTGTTAAGATCAAGTTAAGGCCAATTGTAGCATCTCTACCACCAGCTGGGCTGAAACATTAAATTTATTTTTGTTAGTGTCACAAGTAGGCTTACATTGACACCGCAATGAAGTTACTGTGAAAATCCTCTAGTCGCCACACTCCGGCGCCTGTTCGGGTACACTGAGGGAGAATTTAGCATGGCCAATGCACCTAACCAGCACGTCTTTCAGAATGTGGGAGGAAACTGGGGCACCCAGAGGAAACCCACATAGACACGGGGAGATCATGCAGACTCCGCACAGACAGTGACCCAAGCTGGGAATCAAACCCGGGTCCCTGGCACTGTGAGGCAGCAGTGCTAACCACTGTGCCACCATGCCACTCAGACTAGTTTCCAAACCTGGGAACTTTCAAGTCTGCATTATTCCGTCCCACACTCAACACAGTTACCCATTCTTGCTCGACCTACCTGTTGCACTCTTCCACCAATGCTTCTCGCTCTTCCTTGCTTGGGTTCTTCTGTCTCTCATAAGCCTGGAATAGAATTTGCTGCGACGCAGGCCCCCACTTGAATCTGTTTCTCCTCATCTTCTTGTTGGCTGGTTCTTCAACGGGTTCATCCCCAGGAACTCCCTGGGCTGAATTGTTGAACTCTCCAAAGAGAAACAGCTGCTGCCTATTTTCCACCACATGTTGCCCCATTTTCTGTGTCGGTTGGCTGAACTCTGAAACGAGAAAGAGGAGACAATTGTGGCTAATTTAAAAAAGAAAGGAAGTTGCATGATCAAAGGCTAAAAAAACAAGAACATTAATAGGCAGCATATTGTGACCATCCTGCTTTTGCTTTCAGGAGTTTTCATGTTGCCCGAAATACAATAATAATCCAGTCATAAAACACAACCTGCAGTCAGGTTAGATCTGATTTCTACTTGTATTGTCCAGTCTGCCAACTTCAGAGAACTCATTCTGTGACAGAAATACAATTTGTAACTGCCTCCACCTTTCCCTCCAACACTGTTATTCCGGTTTATTCTTCTGAGAGATTTATCAGGATGAAGAACTTGCTGCATACAGTGCAGTTTTCATGGAAATGAATGTGAGTACTGCAGAATATAGCACCATGCAATGCCACACTGTGATTCGTCCATGCACAGATGGTTTAAAAGTAAACGGCCACAAGTTATAGAATCGTAGAATCCCTAGTGCAGAAGGAGGCCATTCGGCCCATTGCGTCTGCACCGACTACGATCCCACCCAGGCCCCATCCCTGTAACCCCAACCATTTAACCTACTAATCCCCCTGACACTAAGGGGCAATTTAGCATGGCCAATCAACCTAACTCACACATCTTTGCACCATGGGAGGAAACCGGAGCACCCGGAGGAAACCCACGCAAACACAGGGAAAATGTGCAAATTCCACACATACAGTCACCCGAGGTCGGAATCAAACCTGGGTCCCTGGCGCTGTGAGGCAGCAGTGCTAACCACTGTGCCGCCCTTTGAGAGCCATTGAATAGTATTTTACACTGTGGCTATGTTTTAACAGACGATGTTCTGTAGGTGCAATTGGTCTGTATCAGAGGCATGGAACTGACTTGTAAAGGAATAGCAGCATGTTAGACGTCAATGAGTAAGGAAGGCGGACCTGGTGTAACGGGGACGTTGATTTTCTATATCCCCATTTGGTGCTGTCAAGCACAGGCCAATTCCACCTGCTTTAAGCGCTTTACGCCTGCGAGAGTCTGGTGTCCATTTTATCGAGTATTTGTACTATATGGAGTGAGCAATATTGAGTTTATCTCTCCATAGAGTCTCCAGATGTTAAGGCTGCCAGGTACCATACAGATGTACCTGACTGTTTCAAGGGAACCCTTGAATTCAACACCCCCGCCCCCACTTTTCCCTCTCTTGTGATGAAGATCTAGCCCAGGTTTCAGTTCTGGGAGTTCCTCGTGCGAATTACACTATGAATCATCAACAGCTGAAGATACCGGTCATAAATCAGTCATGTAAATCTGGGTTGTAAGTTGCGTCAAGAGACACCAAAATTGATCTTGCCCAAAACCCGAAAATGAGCTTGAACATACGACAGAAAGATAGCTGCGACTCGCTAAAGGCTAATATCTTTCTGAAAATCTAGAGGAGAGAGAATGTGGACACACTCCCACCCGCCCCCCCCCCCCCCCCACACACACCCCATTCACCCCCAAACACACACACACACCCCCACACACATACTCCCCCACACACAAATACACGCACACACATCCACACAACCCCCCCGCCCACACACACACACAGGAGTGTAATGGTTACCTGAGAACAAATTAAATACTAAAATGTCAGCTTTCAGACAATACATATTTGATCTTGTATTTTTATTATCGGTGTCCACTAACTGTGGACCAGCCACCATCCACGAACTTGCATGAGAAATGGAATGGGATGCCAACAATGCTGGTAAGATTAATCCGGTAGGATTTTTCAGCATAATCCACTCTGAAAAACATATCAGTGAGTAATAAACCAAAATACTGCGGATGCTGGAAACCTGAAATAAAAACAGAAAGCACTGGAGAAATTCAGCAGGTCTGGTGGCATCTGTGGAGAGAGAAGCAGAGTTAACGCGATACATTAGCTTTGGGGTGGCGTGGTGGCACAGTGGTTAGCACTGTTGCCTCACAATGCCAGGGACCCGGGTTCAATTCCCAGTTTGGGTCACTGTCTGTGCAGAGTTTGCACGTTCTCCCTGTGTCACCAGATGCTCCGGTTTCCTCCCACAGTCTGAAAGGTGTGCTGGTTAGGGGCAGTGGCCATGCTAAATTCTCCCTCAGTGTACCCGAACAGGCACCGGAGTGTGGCGACTAGGGGATTTTCACAGTAACTTCATTACAGTGCTAATATTAGCCTACTTATGACAATAATAAATAAACTTAAAACTTAATTTCAGTCTCTTGGATTGTTATAACCTGACTGAGAATTAATGAAACTCATCAGCATCTCTCCTTCTCTTTAACTCTAAAAAAGAATCACACAGACTCAGAAAGTTAACTCTGTTTCTCTCTCCACAGATGCTGCCAGACCTGTTGAGTTTACCCAGCGTTTTCCGTGTTTACATTGGTGATTAATATGGTTGTTTGTCAGAAGCGCGCTGTGCTTCACTGTAGTTTATGTTGGTCCCTGTATTTCTCAGAGCAGGGATTGTGCACTGGACACGAGAGGAGGGGCCAACAACGGGACTGAAACGTCCTAGTTTGGGTTCATTCGGACAGTGAATGGGAGTTACATTCCCTGCTCCCAAATACGAACCTGTCTGTAAATTAATTCCATGTATCAAGCGAAGGGGCATGATGGCTCCAGGACAGCTGATCCATTTCAAGGGTATACTTAAAGGATTTCAGTAAGTAGAGGCAATCATCAAGTGAAGGTATTGATATGCAGAGCAAACTTCCTTGGGGTTAAACTGTGCATTATTAACATCAAGTGGAGGTATTGATATGTAGAGCAAGATTCCGTGGGAATAAACAGTGCATTATTAATCCATGCCCAGAACCGTTTTTTTAATATAAATAAGCACATTTCACTATAGGTGAATTATTTAGCTAAATGTACGATACTTATATTTTTTTAGAATTCAGCGTACATTGCACCAAAGAAGCAGTGAATCCCTAGAGTGCAGAAAGAAGCTGTCCAGCCCATCGAGTCTGCACCACCTCTCCGAAGGAAAATCCCACCCATTTATCAAGACTGAACCCTGGGGCTCTTCTCTCTGAGGGGTGTACCAAGAGAGGTCTTTCAAACGATGAAGAGGTCGATAAGGCAGGCAGAGAGATGTTTCCTTTCTAGGCGAGTCCAAAACGAAGGGGTCACAAATACAAGATGTATTTTAATTGGATTAATAAATCCGATAAGAAGATGAGATGTTTCTTCACCCGGAGAGTGGTTATAATGTGGGAATTGCGACAATACGGAGTAGTTGAGGAAATAGCATGGGTGGGTCTCAGAGAAAGCGAGATAGATGGATATGTTGATACAGTGAGAAGGAAAAGAGTGGGGAAAGGTTTGGTGTTGAGCATTAACACCAGTACGGACTAATTGGGCCGATGGCGTGTTTCTGTTGCTGTATATTCTATGGTATGTCAAATCGATCCTACTCAAGATCTGAATCTGAGCTTTGACACAGAGCGGACAGTTGCAACTAGCTAAAGGCTAAAATCTTTCTGAATATCTAGAGGAGATAGAGGATGTGGACAAATACTCATTCACACACACACACACACACCATGTAACGGGAACCTGAGAACAAATTCAATACTATATGTCAGCTTTCCGACAATAAACTATTTGATCTTTACTGTTGTATTTCTATTATTGATTTTCCCCAGTTGTGGACCAGCTACTATCCATGAACATGCGCAGTAAATGAAATGGAACACATTATTCTCTTCTCTGTTAGATCTTCATTGTACATGAGCTCACGAGAAGTGGAGGTTTATTGTATTCGAGATCATTACAGTCAAGTTACATTCAATCAATTTTACTGCAAATGCAGTTTCATTAAAGCAATCATTTCTGCTTAAGTATTAAACTCAGAATATTTCTGCAATGTGCCACGATCTCAGAGTCCTGTTTACACGAGGAAGTCTGCTCTCAATCATTCTCTGTTGCTATAGGTCTGGCTCCAGGCCCCACAGGTGCAACTCTGTGGATGTTGCTGTAGCTATAACTCATTTCTGGCAGGTTTAATTTTCCTCTAATGAAGTCAGTCCCAATCTAAACAAGGCTGACGAGTAAGGAGTGGATTCTGGGGTACCTTAGATTATATTTCATCGCCGTTGGGAACCTTGACAAACTATAGTGAGAGATTAATTTGCATTTTACTGATTGGGATGCATTAGCTTCAATCCCTTGCATTGTTATAACCAGATTGAGAATTGACAAAACCCATCAGCATCTCTCAGGAATGGAATCCATCATGGCCGGAACGTGTGACAGATGTAGGACACCCGATAAGGAGCAAAAATCCCAAACGCAGGGGGCTTAACATCACAGAATCCTACAGTGCAGATGGAGGCCATTTGGCCCATCGAGTCTGCACCAACCACAATCCCACCCAGGCCCTATCCCCACAACCCCATGCATTTACCCTAGCTAGTTCCCCTGACCAATTTAGCATGACCAATCAACCTAACCCGCACATCTTTGGACTGTGGGAGGAAATCGGAGCACCCGGAGGAAACCCACGCCGACACGGGGAGAATGTGCAAACTCCACACAGACAGTGATCCGAGGCTGGAATTGAACCTGGGCCCCTGGCGCTGTGAGGCAGCAGTGCTAACCACTGTGCCTCCATGTTGCCATCTTGGAGGGATCTGCACTCACTTTTAAACAGTGCTGCTGTGAGGTACCTTAATCAGCTTACTGAGCATGCAATTTTAGTCATCCCCTGTTCTCTATAGCCACATCTTATAATGAGGCGGATTACCCCTTCCCCCACCAACCGCTCCCATTGTGGACCTATTCAGTTGTGGAGTTGCGGAGGGTGGGGGGGGGGGGGGGGGGGGGGGGGTGGGTGGGGGGGGGGGGGGGTGGGGGGGGGGCGCGGGGGGGTTGGCTTGATGTCTGGAAATGGGGTGTCCCAGGCTAGCTTTGTGGAGTATGGAAAAACACTCAATCTCTTCCTGCCCAAAGAAATAGAATACCTTTGGGATTCCCTTTGACCAGGTGGCCAGTTGTGACTGGTCAATGTGTGCGGGTCAAATGCTCTACCCAATGATGAGAATCAGGAGTGTGTCTGTGTCCAACTATTCTGAATAACATTCGAAATCTGCCTGTCACTTGGGGTGTCCCTGGAATTTGGCCATGGGATAACATTGCCATGGTAACAGTGATGGGGGTTGTGGGGGGGCTCGCTAATGATGACTGAAGTACAGCCTAAGTATCAGGAACAGGGTACATATAACATACTACAACTGTATTACTATGACTATATTGTTCCTTGTGCGCTATACAAGCAAAATATACCGTACATAGAGTACATAGGGGAGAAGGAAAGGAGAGGGTGCTGAATATATTGTTATGGTCAGAGCTAGTATGTGAAGAAAGATCAGCTTAATATATGGTAGGTTTATTCAAAAGTCTGATGGCAGCAGGGAAGAAGCTGTTCTGAGTCAGCTGATACGCGTTCTCAGACTTAGATATCTTTTTCCCAATGGAAGAAGGTAGAAGAGAGTATGTCCGGGTGCGAGGGGTCCTTGGTTATGCTGGCTGCTTTCCCGAGGCAGCGGGAAGTGTAGACGGAGCCAATGGATGGATTTGAGTGATGTACTGGGCTATATTCACAACCCTTTATAGTTTCTTGGACAGAGCAGGAGCCATACCAAGCTGTGATACAATCAGAAGGGATGCTTTCTATGGTGCACCTGTAAAAGCTGGTGAGAGTTGTTGCGGATATGTCAAATTTCCTTTGCCCCCTGAGAAAGAAGGAGTGTTGATGGGCTTTCTTAACTATAGCGTCGGTGTGGAGGGACCAGGACGGGTTGTTGGTGATCTGGACACCTAGAAACCTGTCTTTCAAAGGGAGGTAAAGAAAGTCAGAGAGTTGCTCTCTCCTTGACAGAGAGTTTGGGAGCAGTGTTAATAGACGCCTAGGAGAAGGTCATTACCTCTCACTTCAGTCACTAATGCACAACATTGCAAGGGATAAGATTTCTCATTTTAAAAAAGAAAGTTAGGCAAAAATAAATCCCCACGGATCTCAATAATTTTCAGAGTGATGAAAACTGAAGTAAATTACTTCTGAAAGTAAATTATCAAGAGTTCTGAATTGTGTTAGTGCAAAATTCATGGACAGTGCCTTGAGCATCAGGCAAGGTGTTAGCAGGAATGAAACTTACGCTGGACAATCTCCCTCTGTTTCCGGACATACCAGGTGTAGAGGGCAGCACGTTTCTGGTTTTTCATTGGCGTCCCCTTATTCAGATGTTGCGACAGGTGAGACTGGTTTAAGCCAGTTGTGTCCACTACCTCTCGCTGTGGAATATTGTGTTGCTGCATGTAGCACTTTATCATCTTCGCTGCCCTCCATGGGTCCTCTCTGCAGTGAAGGCAAAGAACAGAGTTACAATTCTGGAATTGATTCGTATCATTAGCAAGGGCAGCAAACACATGGGAACACCATCACCTGCAAGTTCCCCTCCAAGCCACTCACCATCCTGACTTGGAAATATATCGGCCGTTCCTTTACTGTCGCTGGGTCAAAATCTTGGAACTCCCTCCCTAACGGCACTGTGGGTGTACCTACACCACGTGGACTGCAGCGCTTCAAGAAGGCAGCTCACCATCATCTTCTCAAGGGCAACTAGGGATGGGCAATAAATGCTGGCCCAGCCAGCGACGCCCACATTGCATGAATGAATAAAAAGGAACTTAATGGCCTTGTCTCCTTGCCTTCCTCTCGCCTTCTCATTTCCCTCACATTGCAGCATTGCTCATAGGTACTGATCAATTTCCTTTATCTCATTCAAGAGGACATCTGTGAAAGTAGACCGTGAGTATACAGGCACTTGGGAATAGGGGCTCCTTCCAGTTTCCCCCAAATGTTGTACACATGTATACACACACACGTGCACAGATATGTGCACACACAACACATATATACGTGTATACACACTGATGCACCTCAAAATGAGCACCCGGAAACAAGGCTTTAGAACTGAAGGCTTTAATACATTAACAATGAAACTACTAACACAAATTCACCCGTTCAGACTGAAGGGGTCCTGCCGGAGCAGGGGGTCTTATACCCTGCCACCGGAGGCGGGACCCCACTGGAGTGTGCCATGATAACACTTAGGACAGGTAAACACCCTATCCCAACAACATAGTACAACCCCCATAACAACAACACCCTAGCCCAACAGTAATACAATAACAACCCCAGTGGTGAACCAACGATGGTTCACCACATTCACCCCTCCTTTAGGAACCAAAGGTGGCGGGGTGGATGAAAACAGACAATGACAAAAAAAAAATAACAGGATTCACAAGTCCAGACGGTCTGGAGGACCACACCGACGCTGCGATCTTCTCAACACCGGTTGCGAAACCGGAGCAGGTGCTTGCGGTGGCTCTCTCAAAACAACATCTGGCTGTCCCCTCAAAGACTCCCGGGCCAGCCGGCCCTGATGAGGCGATGGTGTAGGGGATCCTGGAACGTTTGGTGGTGGTGGTGGTGGTGATGATGGTGGCGCCGATCTCCGAGTCTCAGGCAAGCTGTACATGGGAGTAAAAGTGTTATGCACTGGTCCCGGTGCTGACCGCGCCACGTCTGGGGAAGTAATGAGGAGTAGTGGATCTGTGACTGGGGGAATAGGAGCGACAGGAGTTGCTACGTCCCCTGCGGGCGCCAGGTCTCTAATGGAGACAGTGTCCTCTCGCCCGTCAGGATATGCCACATAGGCATACTGAGGGTTGGCGTGGAGGAGTTGGACCGGTTCGACCAAGGGGTCGGACTTGCGAGCCCTCACATGGCGCCGCAGAAGGACGGGTCCTGGGTACGTCAACCAGGCTGGCAATGAGGTCCCCGAGGACGACTTCCGAGGGAATGAGAACATCCTCTCGTGGGGAGTAGCATTGGTTGCCGTACACAGGAGGGAGCGGATAGAATGGAGCGCAGTTGGAAGGACCTCCTGCCACCGGGAGACTGGAAGGCCCTTGGATTTCAGTGCCAGTAGGACAGCCTTCCAGACTGTAGCATTCTCCCTTTCCACCTGTCCGTTACCCCTAGGGTTGTAGCTCGTGGTTCTACTAGAGGCAATCCCGAATGAGAGCAGGAATTGCCTCAAGTCGTTGCTCATGAACGACGAGCCCCTGTCGCTATGAATATAGCAGGGGTACCCGAACAGGGTAAAAAGCTCACTGAATGCCTTGATGACGGTGGCAGTCGACGTGTCCGCACAGGGGAAAACAAACGGAAACCGGGAAAATTCGTCTATTATGTTAAGAAAATAGACATTCCGATCCGTTGAGGGAAGGGGGCCCTTAAAATCTACACTCAGCCTCTCAAAAGGGCGAGTGGCCTTGACCAAATGTGCCCGGTCTGGTCGATAAAAGTGTGGTTTGCATTCTGCGCAAATCCGACAACTTCTAGTAACTGACCTGACCTCCTCCACCGAGTAGGGTAGGTTGCGGGCTTTTATGAAGTGGTAGAGTCTGGTGACTCCAGGATGACACAGATCATTGTGGAGATTCGTGTCGTGGTCCTGCTGGTCATGGCCGCAGATGGTGACGTTATCCAGGTACGGGAAGGTAGCCCGCAACCCGTTCTGGTCCACCATTCGGTCCATAGCACGCTGGAAGACCGAGACCCCATTGGTGACACCAAATGGAACCCTGAGGAATTGGTATAGACGACCATCCGCCTCAAAAGCCGTATATTGTCGGTCCTCTGGGCGGATGGGGAGTTGATGGTAGGCGGACTTAAGGTCTATGGTAGAAAACACTCGGTACTGCGCAATCTGATTGACCATATCAGAAATGCGCGGGAGAGGATACGCATCCAGCTGCGTGTATCTATTAATGGTCTGACTATAGTCGATGACCATCCGAGGTTTGTTCCCGCTTTTGACTACCACGACCTGCGCTCTCCACGGACTAGCACTGGCCTGTATGATCCCTTCCTTGAGGAGCCGCTGAACCTCAGATCTAATAAAGATCCGGTCCTCAGCGCTGTAACGCCTACTTTTAGTAGCGATGGGCTTGCAGCCAGGTACCAGATTTTTAAAAAGGGATGGTGTTGTGATCTTCAGGGTGGATAGATTGCACGCGGGGCGCTTTGGGCAATTTGGAGGCTGCGGCTGGTTCCCTACTGCCAGTGAAGGGAGTGGCCCACCGTACTGTAGGATCACACTCCTCATGTGGGCCATAAAGTTTAGTCCGAGGAGAATTGGCGCGCAAAGGTGAGGTAGCACAAGGAGCCTGTATTGCTCGTAAACTGTGCCCTGTACCTCAAGAGTTACCATACATTGTCCTTGGATCGGTACAGACCGGGACTGTGATGCCATGGAAATTGTCTGTTTGGCAGGGAGAACCCGGAGTCCACACCTTTTAGCAGTTTCAGGGTGTATGAAACTTTCGGTGCTCCCACTGTCAAACAGACAATTTACAGTTCTGCCACTAACCTTTACCTCCATCATGGAATGTTCCAGTCTGTAATGCCTGGTCTGATCCAGAGAGATCGACGCCACCGTTGGCCCCTGGGCGTCACTGCATGCTGCCGATGTGGATGCTGAGGACCCCTGCTGGTCGCTGCTGCATGCTGCCGATGTGGATGCTGAGGACCCCTGCTGGTCGCTCCTAGTCGTCGTGGACCATGATGGCCGCCCCCATGAATCGCATGTGGCCGAGGGCTCCAAGCGCAGCGACTCCTGGTGGTCTTCCTCCTCCTCTGTCTGCCACGATGGCGCCGTCCTGAGATCGCACGTGGTCGGACCTCGTGGGTACTGCAGCGCCGAAAGAGATGGTCTCCGTTCTGGAGGGTTACAAGCTGCACTGCCGTTTTTAGGTTTGGACCTGCAGACTTTGCCGTAGTGGCCTTTTTTACCGCACTGGCTGCAGATTGCCGTTCTTGCCGGACACTGTTGCCGTGGATGCTTGGCCCCACCGCAAAAATAGCATCGCTGGCCACCTGGAGCTGCCGCCGTCGTCGAATCGATCTGGGAGCGCAGGTTCGCGGGGCGAGGAGGGAGCAGAGCTTGCTCCAACCACGTTGACTGCACGTGGTCCTCGGGGTACAGCGCCAAGCTCTTCGACGCCGCCTCCAACCTCACGGCCATCCCCATTGCCTGGGTCAAGTTGAGTTTCCCCTTTTCTAATAATTTAAGTCTGATGTACGAGGACCCTACCCCTGCTACGAACGCGTCTCGGGCGAGGTCTTGCATGTACTGCTCGGCGGAGACATCCTTACAGTCACAACCCCTGGCAAGCTGCAGGAGTTCATTGGCGTAGTCTTCTATGGTCTCGCCCGACTGCCGACGTCGTGTAGCGAGGAGATAACGAGCGTGAATCTCGTTGGGTGGCGTAATGTACCTATTCTTTAGGAGCTCGACGGCACCCTGGTAAGTGGAAGCTGCACGAATGGCTAGGTAAATCGTGTCGCTTACCCTTGCGTGGAGGACCTGGAGTCTATCACTGTCTGTAGTGATAGCTACCGAGGCTGCCAGGTAGTCCTCGAAGCACTTCCACCAATGTTCGAACGTGTTAGCTGCACCGACCGCACGTGGGTCCAGTGTCAGACGATCCAGTTTTAGGATCTGTTCCATATTCTCAGTTAATGTATTAAATTGATGCACCTCAATGAGCACCCGGAAACAAGGCTTTAGAACTGAAGGCTTTAATACATTAACAATGAAACTACTAACACAAATTCACCCGTTCAGACTGAAGGGGTCCTGCCGGAGCAGGGGGTCTTATACCCTGCCACCGGAGGCGGGACCCCACTGGAGTGTGCCATGATAACACTTAGGACAGGTAAACACCCTATCCCAACAACATAGTACAACCCCCATAACAACAACACCCTAGCCCAACAGTAATACAATAACAACCCCAGTGGTGAACCAACGATGGTTCACCACACACACACACACATGTACACATTTGTATACATGCACATTCACATGTATGCACACATGTACACACAAACACCCACAGACGTATGTGTGGTGAACCATAGATGGTTACCACTATGGGTACTTGTATATATGTTACTCTCGTTGCTGTTGGGGTTAGGGTTGTTGGGTGTTCCACCTGTTATTACTGTTTATGTGGTACACTCCGTTCGGCTCCGCCCAGGACTCCGCCTTCTTACAGGAGTATAAAGGTCACTGCTACTTCCTGGTAGTCTTTAGTCTGACATAATATTGTTGAGTAGTGTGCTCCTATTTGTAGTGAATAAAAGCCTTTATTCCCGGGTACGTCCTTGCCTCCCGTGTGAATCAATCGCGCATCAATTTTATTCACGACAAAATACTGAAAATTTTGTTCGAAGAAAATGGAGCAGATGCTAAAGCCCGGTCGGCTAACCTTGGATCCGCATGCCGCTGGGGCATCGAACACTTTCGACCATTGGTTAAAGTGCTTCGAGGATTACGTTGAGGCCTCGGCAGCAGTCCAGCCCGACGCCAACAGATTGCGGGTCCTCCACGCCAGGGTGAGCGACACTGTGTATGCAACAATCCGCGATTCCCAAAATTATAAAGACGCTATCGACTTGCTCAAGGGGCTGTATAACAAACAGCCGAACGAAATTCATGCTCGTCACCTATTAGCCACTCGACGGCGGCAGCCCGGCGAAACTACGGGACAGTACCTGCGCGAACTTCAAAGGCTAGCCAGAGCCTGCAACTGTAAGGCGGTGTCGGCTACTCAATGCACCAACGACCTCATTCGGGACGCGTTCGTGACTGGAATCGGCTCGTCCTATATCCGCCTGCGGCTGCTAGAACAGGGTAACCTGGACCTGGCTAAGACGGTAGAATTGGCCGACGCACTGGAGACAGCCTCCAGAAATCTCGAAGCCTACCCCACCGACCACGTGGGAACAGCGTGGCAAGCACAGCCGCCGCCTCAGCTGTACTCGGCGGCTCCTCGGAACTGCGCGATGATGCTCCCAACTTCGGACCTGACGGCTGCAGCAGCTCCTGGAGGCCCACAGTGCTACTTCTGCGGTTTGGCGAAGCATCCTCGCCAAAGATGTCCGGTCAGGGCGGTGTTTTGCTCCGCCTGTGGAAAGAAAGGGCACTGTGCAAAGGTGTGCCGAGCGAAGACCCCTTCCAGGCCCAGCAGTGCTGCGTGCGACTCTCCAGGATCCATCTCCTCGTCTCCAGCCTCGTCGATGCCTTCAACCACGTGCGATGCACGGGCGCCGACATTTCCTATGACGATGACGCCAGCCACGTGCGACCTGCGGGTGCCACCATTTTCAACATCCTCGACCGCGTGCGATTCATGGGCGCAGCCATTTTGGTTGACATCGGCCACAGGAGACCAGCAGGGGTCGTCGGCGGCGGCTATCTCAGCTGCCTGCAGTTACGCTCGGGATCCAACAGTGGCGTCAATCATCCTGGACCAGGCCAAGCCTCACAGACTCGACAAGTCCATGATGGACATAGAGGTAAACGGGCGCCTGGAGCATTGCCTGTTTGACAGCGGGAGCACGGAGAGCTTCAACCATCCGGATACAGTAAAACGGTGTGCTCTCCGTGTGCAAACTGTCAGGCAGACAATCTCCATGGCATCGAGGTCCCGATCTGTCCACGTTCTCGGGAGCTGTGTGGTAACTCTAACGGTGCGGGGCACAGTCTACAAGAACTTCAGGCTCCTCGTGCTACCGCACCTTTGCGCTCCGGTACTCCTGGGGCTAGATTTTATGGTCCACCTGAGGAACGTGACCCTGCGGTACAATGGGCCACTCCCTCCACTTTCAGTGGGAAAACAGCAGCCTCCAAATTGTCCAGCGCGCTCCACATGCAGCCTCTCAACACTCAAAATTACCCCGCCTTCCCTATTCGAAAATCTCGTGCCAGGCTGCAAGCCCATCGCGACTAAAAGCAGGCATTACAGCGCTGAGGATCGGATCTTTATTAGATCTGAGGTTCAGCGGCTCCTCAGGTAAGGGGTCATTCAACCTAGTACTAGCCCATGGAGAGCACAAGTCGTGGTGGTCAAGATTGGAGACAAGCCCCGGATGGTCATAGACTATAGTCAGACCATTAATAGATACACGCAGCTGGACACGTACCCTCTCCCGCGCATATCTGACATGGTCAATCAGATTGCGCAGTACCGGGTGTTGTCCACCATCAACTTGAAGTCAGCCTACCACCAGCTCCCCATTCACCCAGAGGACCGCAAACACACGGCCTTTGAGGCGGATGGCCGTCTCTACCACTTTTTAAGAGTCCCTTTCGGTGTCACTAATGGGGTCTCGGTCATCCAGCGTGAGATGGACCGAATGGTGGACCAAAATGGGCTACGGGCTACCTTCCCGTACCTGGACAACGTCACTATCTGCGGCCATGACGAGCAGGACCACGACGCCAACCTCCAGAAGATTTTACGCACTGCGGCTCTCCTGAACCTGACCTATAACAAGGTGAAGTGCGTATTCAGCAAGCACCGCCTAGCAATCCTCGGATACATGGTGGAAAACGGGGTCATCGGGCCCCGATCCAGACCGTATGCGTCCCCTCCTTGAACTTCCCCTACCCACTAGCATCAAAGCACTGAGAAGATGCTTAGGCTTCTTCTCGTACTATGCACAGTGGGTCCCCAATTACGCGGACAAAGCCCGTCCGCTCATAAAATCTACCCCTTTTCCCCTGACAGCAGAGGCTCGCCTAGCCTTTGAAAGGATAAAAGCCGACATCGCAAAAGCCACGATGCATGCTGTCGATAAGTCCATCCCCTTTCAGGTGGAGAGTGATGCATCTGATTTCGCCCTGGCCGCCACACTTAACCAGGCGGGCAGGCCCGTCGCCTTTTTCTCTCGCACCCTCCAAGGCCCTGAAATTCAGCACTCCTCTGTGGAAAAAGAGGCTCAGGCCATTGTGGAGGCCGTACGGCATTGGCGCCATTATTTGGCTGGCAAACGGTTTACCCTGCTCACGGACCAAAGGTCCGTGGCCTTTATGTTCAACAACACATTAAAGGGAAAAATTAAGAATGATAAAATCTTGAGGTGGAGAATCGAACTCTCCACCCACAACTATGATATCATGTACCGTCGCGTGGAACATGTGCCAGTGTGCAGGAGGACCGGTTACAGGCCCTCCACAATGTATCTGCCATCCGGGGATCACTCGGCTCTTCCATTTTGTAAAGGCTCGGAATCTGCCCTATTCCATAGAGGATGTCAGGTCGATAACTCGACGCTGCCAGGTCTGTGCAGAGTGCAAGCCGCACTTCTACCGGCCTGACAGGGCACACCTCATTAAAGCCACTCGCCCTTTTGAACGACTGAGTGTCGACTTCAAGGGGCCCCTCCCTTCGACGGATCGGAACGTGTATTTCCTCAACATTGTTGACGAATACTCCCGATTCCCCTTTGCCATCCCCTGTTCTGACATGTCCTCTGCCACGGTCATCAAGGCCCTGCGGAGTCTTTTCACCCTGTTCGGCTACCCCAGTTATATCCACAGTGATAGGGGTTCGTCGTTTATGAGCGACGACTTGAGGCAATACCTGCTCTCTAAGGGAATTGCCTCAAGTAGGACTACAAGTTACAACGCCAGGGGTAACGGACAGGTCGAAAGAGAAAACGCTACAGTCTGGAAGGCTGTTTTACTAGCGCTACGGTCTAGGGGTCTTCCAGTCACCCGTTGGCAAGAGGTACTTCCTGATGCGCTCCATTCGATCCGGTCCCTCCTGTGTACGGCAACCAACACTACCCCACATGAGCGGATGTTTGTCTTCCCTAGGAAGTCTTCCTCTGGGACCTCACTGCCATCTTGGTTGACGTACTCAGGACCTGTTCTCCTGCGGCGGCATGTTAGGGCCCGCAAGTCCGACTCTTTGGTTGAACAGGTCCATCTCCTCCATGCCAACCCTCAATATGCCTATGTGGCATATCCTGACGGGCGAGAGGACACGGTCTCTATCAGAGATCTGGTGCCTGCAGGGGACCTGGAAACCCCCGTCACTCCCGCACCCCTGGTTAGGATTCCTTTGCCCATTCTCTCCCCTCCTGACACGGCGCGGGCAGCATCGGGACCTCAACTTAACCCTCTTACTCCCGTGTGCAGCTTGACTGAGTCCAGGGGATTGTCGCCATCTTGAGGTCGGCGGTCGGGAGAGGAACTGGAGGAGTCTGTGGACACCACCTCGGAGAGAGGGTCGTCACCACGGTCACCAGAACCGGCACTGGAGCCGGTACTGCGGAGTTCGGCTGAACTTGTGAACATGTGGACAGTTCTTATTGTTTTTTTACCCCACCTGTCTTTGTTTTTTAAAGGAGGGGTGAATGTGGTGAACCATAGATGGTTACCACGATAGGTACTTGTATATATGTTACTCTCATTGCTGTTGGGGTTAGGGTTGTTGGGTGTTCCACCTGTTTATGTGGTACACTCCGTTCGGCTCCGCCCAGGACTCCACCTTCTTACAGGAGTATAAAGGTCACTGCTACTTCCTAGTAGTCTTTAGTCTGGGATAATATTGTTGAGTAGTGTGCTCCTATTTGTAGTGAATAAAAGCCTTTATTCCCGGGTACGTTCTAGCCTCCCGTGTGAATCAATCGCGCATCAGTACGCGCACACACACCCACAGACGTACACGCACACACACCCACAGATGTACACACACCCACACATTCTCTCACTGTCCAGGGGGATCGAGGAAGGCCTTGAACTCAATCACTGGTCTGTGCTGAAATGGCTTTCTACAATTGGTCTTGATCTGTGGGAATGCTGGGACTGGTTTCAGCTAGGATTCTCCATCAAGCCAAGTAATCTGGCCGTCTCACTTATAGATGGCTACATGGGAAAGTTAGAAAAGATGGCTAATGTCCAGAAAACCATATTCTATAAAGCTATTCTCCCACAGATGAAATCACAGCCGTCACTCCACTAACAAGAGTTACAGAAAAACTGGCCGATAATCTGCTTTTCCCCCTCCAAGCCCAGGATATTCTGGTCGCTTTGATCACCACTCCCTGCCTCGTCAGCTGAGACCAGTAAACACAGACAAACCAGGCAATTAATCAGGCATTTTGTAAAACATGGGGCTGCTGAGGCGCATAAGGAGAAGCTAGATAAACATGAGGAAGAAAGGAACGGGAGGCTATGCCGATAGGGTTAGATAAAGAGGCTTGGTACAACCCAAACACTGGCATGGGCCAGCTGGTCTCTTCCTGTGTCACACCACCCCCATTCCAATGCCAGCTTCAGCAGGCCTGACCTAACTCCGGGGCGAGACCTCATCCAAAGGCAGCCAGCAGGAAAAGGGCGGCAAAGAGGGATTGGGAGAGTGGGAGATTTGCCAATCCCCACCCTGGGCCACCCAGCAGGACAGGGCCGAGGGGCAAGGAGAGTGCTGCAGGATTTCATCAGTCAGTCCAAGAGGGTCAGTGTGGGACAGCAGCCTCACTGGGGCAAACCAAACGTTAGAAAGAAGGGTTTTTATTTGAAGAAAGGGCAGGAGCTGTCCCGTTAAGGGATGCTGGTTGGACAGTTCACTGCCTCTCTCCACTTCAACATTAACATTGGCATTCGACAACAATCAAACTCCCAGATTTGTAAATTTAAACCCCACTCATCCCAAAACAGGTGAACTGGGATCTGCCCACTAAAACTTGCATCGGAATGAGCTGCCCCAACCCCCCACCCTGACCCACTCCCCTCCATCCCCATCCTAACACCCTCCCCCTCACCCTGACACACTCCCCCCCATCCTCACCCTAACACCCTCCCCCTCAGCCTGACCCACTCCCCCTCAGCCAGACCCACTCCCCCCTCACCCCGACCCACTCCCCCCTCACCCCGACCCACTCCCCTCCATCCCCACCCTAACACCCTCCCCCTCAGCCTGACCCACTCCCCTCCATCCCCACCCTAACACCCTCCCCCTCAGCCTGACCCACTCCCCCCTCACCCCGACCCACTCCACCCGACCCACTCCCCCCTCACCCCGACCCACTCCCCCCTCACCCCAACCCACACACCCCCGACCCTCACCCTAACACCCTCACCCCGACACGCTCGCCACCCCTCACCCCGACACGCTCGCCACCCCTCACCCCGACACGCTCGCCACCCCTCACCCCGACACGCTCGCTACCCCGACACGCTCGCCACCCCTACCCCGACGCGCTCGCCACCCCTACCCCGACACGCTCGCCACCCCTCACCCTGACACGCTCGCCACCCCTACCCCGACACGCTCCCCACCCCTACCCCGACACGCTCGCCACCCCTACCTCGACACGCTCGCCACCCCTACCCCGACACGCTCCCCACCCCTACCCTGACACGCTCCCCACCCCTCACACCGACACACTCGCCACCCCTCACCCCGACACGCTCCCCACCCCTCAACCCGACACGCTCCCCACCCCTCACCCGACACGCTCGCCACCCCTCACCCTGACACGCTCCCCAACCCTACCCCGACACGCTCCCCACACCTACGCCGACACGCTCCCCACCCCTACCCCGACACGCTCCCCACCCCTACCCCGACACGCTCCCCACCCCTACCCCGACACGCTCCCCACCCCTACCCCGACACGCTCCCCACCCCTACCCCGACACGCTCGCCACCCCTCACCCCGACACGCTCGCCACCCCTCACCCCGACACGCTCCCCACCCCTACCCCGACACGCTCGCCACCCCTCACCCCGACACGCTCCCCACCCCTACCCCGAAACGCTCGCCACCCCTACCCCGACACGCTCCCCACCCCGACCCACTCCCCCCTCACCCCGACCCACTCCCCCCTCACCCCAACCCACACACCCCCGACCCTCACCCTAACACCCTCACCCCGACACGCTCGCCACCCCTCACCCCGACACGCTCGCCACCCCTCACCCCGACACGCTCGCCACCCCTACCCCGACACGCTCGCCACCCCTACCCCGACACGCTCGCCACCCCTACCCCGACACGCTCGCCACCCCTCACCCTGACACGCTCCCCACCCCTACCCCGACACGCTCGCCACCCCTACCCCGACACGCTCCCCACCCCTACCCTGACACGCTCCCCACCCCTCACACCGACACGCTCGCCACCCCTCACCCCGACACGCTCCCCACCCCTCAACCCGACACGCTCCCCACCCCTCACCCGACACGCTCGCCACCCCTCACCCGACACGCTCCCCACCCCTACCCCGACACGCTCCCCACCCCTATGCCGACACGCTCCCCACCCCTACCCCGACACGCTCCCCACCCCTACCCCGACACGCTCCCCACCCCTACCCCGACACGCTCGCCACCCCTACCCCGACACGCTCCCCACCCCTACCCCGACACGCTCGCCACCCCTCACCCCGACACGCTCCCCACCCCTACCCCGACACGCTCCCCACCCCTACCCCGACACGCTCGCCACCCCTCACCCCGACACGCTCGCCACCCCTACCCCGAAACGCTCGCCACCCCTACCCCGACACGGTCCCCACCCCGACCCACTCCCCCTTCACCCCGACCCACTCCCCTTTCACCCCGATCCACTCCCCCCTCAGCCCGACCCACTCCCACTCCCCCCTCAGCCCGACCCACTCCCCCCTCAGCCCGACCCACTCCCACTCCCCCCTCAGCCCGACCCACTCCCCCCTCAGCCCGACCCACTCCCCCCTCAGCCCGACCCACTCCCCCCTCAGCCCGACCCACTCCCCCCTCAGCCCGACCCACTCCCCCCTCAGCCCGACCCACTCCCCCCTCAGCCCGACCCACTCCCCCCTCAGCCCGACCCACTCCCCCCTCAGCCCGACCCACTCCCCCCTCAGCCCGACCCACTCCCCCCTCAGCCCGACCCACTCCCCCCTCAGCCCGACCCACTCCCCCCTCAGCCCGACCCACTCCCCCCTCAGCCCGACCCACTCCCCCCTCAGCCCGACCCACTCCCCCCTCAGCCCGACCCACTCCCCCCTCAGCCCGACCCACTCCCCCCTCAGCCCGACCCACTCCCCCCTCAGCCCGACCCACTCCCCCCTCAGCCCGACCCACTCCCCCCTCAGCCCGACCCACTCCCCCCTCAGCCCGACCCACTCCCCCCTCAGCCCGACCCACTCCCCCCTCAGCCCGACCCACTCCCCCCTCAGCCCGACCCACTCCCCCCTCAGCCCGACCCACTCCCCCCTCAGCCCGACCCACTCCCCCCTCAGCCCGACCCACTCCCCCCTCAGCCCGACCCACTCCCCCCTCAGCCCGACCCACTCCCCCCTCAGCCCGACCCACTCCCCCCTCAGCCCGACCCACTCCTCCCTCAGCCCGACCCACTCCCCCCTCAGCCCGACCCACTCCCCCCTCAGCCCGACCCACTCCCCCCTTCACCCCAACCCACTCCCCCCTCAGCCCGACCCACTCCCCCCTCAGCCCGACCCACTCCCCCCTCAGCCCGACCCACTCCCCCCTCAGCCTGACCCACTCCCACTCCCCCCTCAGCCCGACCCACTCCCACTCCCCCCTCCGCCCGACCCACTCCCCCCTCAGCCCGACCCACTTCCCCCCTCAGCCCGACCACTCACCCCGAACCACTCCCCCCCTCACCCTGAACCACTCCCCCCTCAGCCCGACCCACTTCCCCCCTCAGCCCGACCACTCACCCCGAACCACTCCCCCCCTCACCCTGAACCACTCCCCCCTCACCCCGACCCACTCACCCCCATCCCCACCCTGACCCACTCCCCCTCACTCTGACCCACTCCCCCCCATCCCCACCCCACTCCCCCCCACTCTGACACACTCCTCCACCCCCACTCTGATACACTCCCACCCACCCCCACCCTGACCCACTCCCCCCACCCTCACCCACCCCCACCCTCACCCACCCACTCCCCACACCCTCACCCACTCCCCACCCTGACCCACTCCCCCCATCCTGACGCACACCCCACCCCCACTCTGACACTCCCCCCACCCCCCTACCCTTACTCTGACCCACTCCCCCGCACCCCGACTCTGACCCACTCCCTCTGCACTCCCACCCTGACCCTGTCTGTCAGGGACCCCCAGCTTATCAGCTGAATAAAGACCCAACTGTTAACACAAGTCAACACCTGAAAATCTCTGATATTCACGGCAAAACTGCCAGAAAAGGAAAAACGAGGGAAAGATAATACTCCAGGCCTCCTCTCCGCGTTCTGACAGAAGATGTCACAAATACCAAGCAGGCCACGAGTATCTGAAGCGAGCTGAATATTTTAGGTGAAGACTCTCCAGCCGTATCCTCGGAATTGAGGAAGGATCTATCCTTCAGGCGAGGTGGGGTGTCGATCTCAATGTGTTAATCACTCGGTTGCAGCAATATTAAGATGGCTTTTGGAATTGAGCTGTGGAAGCAGCCATTCCCCGGGCTTCCTGGAGCTCCACAGTGTGAGAACACACATCCATCTGAAGGAGCTGAAGACAAGGCAGGAAGATATGTCATTAAGCACTGAATCCCTGCCCAGCTACTTTCCAAACTCTGCTTGTTGAAAGGCTTTGATCACAGTGCTTGTTCTGAGAGGTAACTTTACAGCATGTGGCGACCTGTACGCCTGATCTTCACTTTGGAGCTGGAGCTCAATGTGGGTGGCATTTACGCTGTTTAACCTTAGACAAGAATCAGGAAGAGCAGCAGCATCAACAGCAGCAGTGACAAAAACAGAAAACACAGGAATAGCACCAGTAGGAGAGGTGCAGGAGGTGAATAGAGAGGCTATACCCGTCACACAGCATGTGCAGAGTGAGGGTCAACCACTGCATCATGTCCAGGTATCTCAGAGGCTCAGCACTGGCTGCTTGATGCAATAAGACATTGCTGGCAAGTAGACCTGGTGGCCTTGCTTTACCAATGGCTGACAGACAGACACTCACACGTACACACATAAATACACACGCACACACACAGGCGCACGCACGCACACACACACAGACGCACACACTCCCACATAAATACACACGCACACACACAGATGCACGCACGCACAAACACACGCGCACACACAGACACATGCGCACACACAGAAACGTGCACGCAGATGCGCATGCACATAGACACGTGCGCACACGCAGACACGTGCGCACACGCAGACACGTGCGCACACGCAGACACGTGCGCACACGCAGACACGTACGCAGACACGTGCGCACACACAGACACGTGCGCACACACAGACACGTGCACACACACAGACACGTGCGCACACATGCACACGTGCACATGCACACGCACACGCACACACGCGCGCACACGCACACACGCACACTCCTGAATTCCACCAATGCCAGTCTGGAATGTGCTCCACCAGAGGAAAACAGAAGATTGGTGTTAGTTAAACCCAACTCCTCAGCTCAGTCCCGGTTCCCCCGCACCTTCTCTGGTGACCTGGACTTGGAGCCAAGTCTGTCTCCCTCTAGCTTTGCTTCTTAAGCAAAAAAGGCAAAAGAAGGTTTTATTAGTGCGCCTTGGCACTTTTTAAATGGTAATTTTAATCCACAACACTTTTTTTAAAAAAACGATCTATTTATTCCTTTGGCTCTGATATTTTGTTTTCTCCATACCTTAACTTGTATTGAAATTAAGGTTTAATGTTTAATGATCTCAGGGAGCTGTTGCCGGGTTTCTTGCTGCAGGAGAAGGTGAGGCTCGCAAGGGGCTGAGTGGATTTTTTTTGCAGGGCTGGCTTGCTCCAATGGAAATAGGAAGTGTTGGAAATGCTCAGCATGCCTGTGCCAAGAGGAACAACAGTGGCCCTCTGTCAGATCAGGAGCAGAGCATGGGCCTGAAGTGTTGACTTTAATCCTCTCTCCACAGAGGCTGCCTGGCCTGCTGAGAATTTCCAGCATTTTCTTTTATATTTCAGACATCTGCAGGACTTTACTCTCCTGTTAGAAGCTGGGAATTTATTAGAGTGGTTATCTTTAATTTAAAATGAGAAAATATGTAACACTCAATGCAAAGTGCATTTTTTCTGTTGACTAAACATGGGGTGGCACGGTGGCACAGTGATTAGCACTGCTGCTGCCTCACAGCACCAGGGACCCGGGTTCGATTCCCAGCTTGGGTGACTATCTGTGGGGAGTCTGCACGTTCTCCCCGTGTCTGCGTGGGTTTCCTCCGGGTGCTCCAGTTTCCTCCCACAGTCAGAAAGATGTGTGGGTTAGGTTGATTGGCCGTGTTAAATTGCCCCTTAGTGTCAGGGGGATTAGCAGGGTAAATACATGGGGTTACGGGGACAGGGCATGGGTGGCATTGTTGTCGGTGCAGGTTCAATGGGGCGAATAGCCTCTTTCTGCACTGTAGGGATTCTATGAAACCGACCTGTTTGAATAGAAATAAGTAAGAGTTTTAACAACACCAGGTTAAAGTCCAACAGGTTTATTTGGTAGCAAATACCATTAGCTTTCGGAGCGCTGCTCCTTCGTCAGATGGAGTGGAAATGTCACAGAAATAACACATTATCGTAGGTGAATTGGTTGGTGTTATTCTACTGGAAGGTTTTACCATTTTTGAATTTAAAAGGGTAACCAGGAGTCATGTGTCAATAGAACACGTTAGTTCAAGATATTCTCATTTGTACAAAGAACAAAGAAAATTACAACACAGGAATGGGCCCTTCGGCCCTCCAAGCCTGCACCGACCATGCTCTCCAACTGAACAAAAACCCCCTACCCTTCCGGAGACCATATCCCTCTATTCCCATCCTATTAATGTATTTGTCAAGACGCCCCCAAATATATGGGATTGTTGTTTGCAGTGCTTGCGAGATTCAAGACTTTTGGAGGTTGCTGTCTGAATATTGCTTAGGGCCAGGTTCAAAGAAGCAGAACTGGTTGCACAATGAGAATGACCCAGTCGTGTGTCTGACCAAGCCATGTTTGTAAAGTATATCATATTGAAACCTGAGCTTTAGATGGGTTTATAAATAGAAGCATAGAGTACAAAAGCCAAGAAGTGTTGCTGAACCAATATAAAACAGTTTGACCCCACTGTGATTATGGACGCCAATTTCCGGAGGATGTGGTGGGGAGGTTAAAGGAGGAGGGGATGAGGCACACAGACACAGAGGGAAACACCAGAGACTCTAACTCTCCTTGGCCCTGATACCCACTTAAAGCCCAGTTGGTGACACCTGAGAGAAACCCAAACAATGAACTCAACCCGGACATGGTATTCTGAAAACGATTTGACAGCCACATGTACCAATGAACAAGCCATTGGCCATGCTGAAGGTGAGTTTCAAGGGCCTGGACACCTCTGGTGCCCTTCAATACACACCAGTCATGGTGTACAGAAGGGCTATGGTGCACTGGGCTCTGTACAATATTACACAGTAGCAAGGCTTGGGCTTTCAAACGTTAAGCAGAAATGTAACATTCAAACACATCCACATATAACCACAAATCTTTCTCTTCATTTTCCTCGCACTTTACTTGCTTTAGCGGAGGTAAAGGTAGGTTGCTCAGATCCATACAATCCCTACAGTGCAGAAGGAAGCCATTTGGCCCATTGAGTCTGTACCTACTCTCCAAAAGCGCATTTTACCCAGGCCATGACTAATCCACCTAACCTACACATCTCTGGACACTGAGGGGCATTTTATCATGGCCAATCCACCTAACCCTGATCCCTGCTCTGACTGTTGAGATGATCTTGTCTGGCGTGTTCTGGGTTTAGGAGCCTGTGAGAGTCGTGCTACAGACCTCTCCACCTACTGCAGTGCAGGGGCAGACCCGGCTGTCAGGACACGAGGCAGCACTAACTGAAGGGGGCATATGGGTGAGAAGTGGAAGCACTTTGAGCACAGTCCTACTTCCTTTTTCCCTTTCGCCATTACCCCTCTTATGCCCGTTCCCACTTCCCTGCTAACAATGAGCGGGAGAGCACTTTGCTGTAGGTGAGTGGAGCAGTGAACAGGCTAGACTGATTGCAGATAAGGTTAACAGTCATAGAATCATAGAATCTACGGCACGGAGACAGGACCTTTGGCCCAAACTGGTCCAAGATCCCAATTGCCTGCATTTGGCCCATTTCCCTCTAAACCTTTCCTATCCATGTATCTGTCCAAATGCCTATTAAATGTTGTCAATGTCCCTGCCTCAACCACTTCCTCCAGCAGCTCATTCCACATACGTACCACCCTCTGTGTAAAAAAGATGCTCCTCAGGTTCTCATTAGTTCTTTCCCCTCTTAACTTAAACCAATGTCCTCTAGTTCTCGATTCCCCAACCCTAGGGAAAAGACTGAGTACATTCACCCTCTCCATGCCTCTCATGACCTCTATAAGATCACCCCTCAGTCTCCTACGCTCCAAAGAGAAAATTCCTAGCCTGTCCAATCTCTCCCTATTTATCAGAGTAGTTAGCTTTAATTTAAAATGAGAAAATATTTATCACTCAATGCAAAGTACATTTTTTCTGTTAACTAAACGTGGGTTGGCACAGTGACGCAATGGTTAGAGCTGCTGCTGCCTCAAAGCACCAGGGTTTGATTCCCGTTTTGGGTGGATTTTGCATGTTCCCCCTGTGTTTGCGTGGGTTTCCTTCGGGTGCTCTGGTTTCCTCCCACACAAAGATGTGCGGGTTAGGTGGATTGGCCATGCTAAATTGCCCCTTAGTGTCAGGGGGATTATCAGGGTAAATACGTGGGGTTCCGGGGATAGGGCCTAGGTGGGATTGTTGTCGGTGCAGGCTCGATGGGCCGAATAGTCTCTTTCTGCGCTGAACGGATTCTATAACTCAGTCCCTTGAGTCCTGGCAACATCCTTGTGAACCTCTTCTGCACTGTCTCCAGTTTAATAACATCTTTCCTATAGCAAGGCGACCACAACGGAACACAATACTCCAGGTGCGGCTTCACCAACAGTCTGTACAACTGCAACATAACTTCCCACCTTCTATACTCAATGCCCTGACTGCTGAAGGCCAGCATGCCAAAAGCCTTCTTCACTGCCCGATCTGCCTGTGACTCCACCTTTAGAGAGCCATGTACCTGAATTCCAAGGTCCTCCTGTTCCATGATACTCCCTAAGGTCCTACCATTCACCGCAAAAGTCCTATCTTGATTTGACTTTCCAAAATGCAACACCTCACACTTATCTGTAGTCATCCTGGTTAAGGTGGCAATTGTGCAAACCGTAGATTGGTCTGTTTGATACTCCATTCAGATGACCACTCTTGCCAAGGATGAAGACATCATTGTAAATACCTGCAGTATTTTGTCACTCATGTCTGAGATGGACTCCTCCAATCTCTATGCAAGTACGCGCAGTGTTGCTGGAACTCCTGCCTGTGTATTTGACATACTGCAATAAAGTATCCTCTATGTTGATGGCCCCTGAGGTTTTATATCTGTCTCTAGCTGAACGGAGATTACAGAATCCTGGGCCTCTGACGCGGTCTCTTCACTCCTGTCCCTGTCTCCACTATCTCCTCTCACTCACCTGTGCTGCATGTGTCACCATCTACCTTCCTATTTCCACTGAAGAATGAGTATCTGAGCTGGTGCATGGTCTGCATGAGTCCATAGTGGCAAAATGAGCAATCTTCCCTGGGGAATCAATGTGAGGGGGATGGGGTGACACACACATCATGATGTAGGTGAATGTACTACGTTACTCACCTTTCCTGTCCTGCTTAGCTCATTAAACTCCTAGCATCACTGAATCCATGAGCATGGCGTGGTATAAAGGGTTAACAGACGGGATATACTAATGTATGATGTAGATGATGCTGTACCACTGATATCAGCCAGTCATGTATTACACTCTCACTCTTGAGAGAGAGAGGTCGGAGTCATGCCTAGGAGCAGCATACCTACTCTGTAACCTGTTTTTGAATTCATTTGCTGGATGTTGGTGTCACTGGCTGGGCCAGTATTTATTGTCCATCCCTAGTTGCCCCTGAGAAGGTGTGGTGAGCTGCCTTTTTGAATCGCTGCAGTCCACATGGCACCCATAGTCCTGTTAGGGAGGAAGTTCCAGGATTATGACCCAGTGACAGTGAAGGAACGGTGATATATTTCCAAGACAGTATGGTGAGTGGCTTGGAGGGTAATTTAGATGTCGTGTTAATAAATAAGTGTTAAGCAGGTACCAGAGTATGAGTATACTGAGTATATCTAAAGCCCAGAGAGAAGGACCATCTCTGAACATGTGACACATCAAGGACTGGTGCCGCTGACTTTGTGGACAGCCTCCAAACCCACCATCTTGGTTTCACTGACAGGCCCCTTCTTTCCGTCAGTCGGGAACAGTATCTCCCTGACGGCCCTTATAACCGCTGGCATCAAATCCAGGGAAGCACCAATTAAAGCAAGTACATCCCTTGAACGTATGTATTCCATTCTCTTACTTCCTCATGTTCTGCTCCCAACACCAAGAGTCATCAAGTTCCATGTCTAAAATGTCCCTTTAAAGGCTGGAGTTGGAATTAACTCATAAGAGTCGTTATCCTACCCGGTCTAACAGACTCGTCAGGAAACCCAATGCAGTGGTTCGGTTAAAAAGCCACTAACAGACGTCCCACTCTTCCACATTTTCCATCCACTACCAAGTCCGCGCTCTGAATGTGGCAGGAACACAAATTTCAACCCTACTTTTCTGCAGATTCATTCTGTAATTCCCCCGTCAAACCCAGGCTGTGACCTCCAGCTCCCTGTCTCTGGACAAGGTCAAATAGTTTGACATGGCCTATGCTATGCGGTTCCTCAAAAATCCTAAAAACAGTAAATATATCAGCGCTCTTTGCCAGAGAGAACATGCCCAATTCACATAGCTGCCTTTCATAATCCAATCCCTCATCTCTTCAGTCTAGACAGTTACCCAAGGCCAGAATTGAACCCAGGTCCCTGGAGCTGTGAGGCAGCAGTGCTAACCACTGTGCCAGCTCTTCTGAACTCCCCTTCACACAAATACATCTTGAAAGAATTTCATTGGCTGTGAGGCTCCTTGAGATATCCTGAGGTTGTGACTGGTAAGTTGTAAATGCAAATGTGATTAGCCCAATGATGTATAAAAAGTGACAGAATTATTTCCTTCAATATCAATCCTTTAATATATACCAATGCCTGATTTGCAGGTGCAGAAGGGAGATTAAGTCACCCTCAGACACACCCAAAACAGCGCAAAGTGAAGTATAAAGTAGATGCCTGTGAATAGCTTATGCTCCCACACCCGTGAATAAGGGAAAGATTAATGGTGTGGGAGTATGCAATGAAGAGAAAAATCTTGTCATCGTTAAACACCTGCTCTCACCTCTGCCCCTTCAACTTTTCTTTTCATGTCAACCTCAGCTTCTCCTGAGAATATTTTCGTTCCTGCTCATATCTGGAGCTACCCGGTGTGATCCTTCTCCCCACACCATCTCTGTGTTGAAATTAAGGCTGACTGTATCAGCTCCAACTCTCAACACGTGTCTTTCTCGGGACTCGAGCCTCGTGGAGTGTCTGGTCTCCCACAGCTTTCCCTTCCTCCTACAATCTGGAGTCTTTGGGGTTAGCACTGCTGCCTCACAGCTCCAGGGACCTGGGTTCAATTCCAGCCGTGGGTCACTGTCTGTGTGGAGTTGGCATGTTTGCCCCGTGTTTGTGTGGGTTTCCTCCGGGTGCTCCGGTTTCCTTCCACACTCCAAAGGTGTGCGGATTAGGTTGACAGGCCATGATAAATTGCTCCTTAGTGTCCCAAGATGTATATGTTAGGGGAATTAGGAGGGTAAAAATGTCGGGTTACAGGCTTACAATGATGCTCTGTCAGAGAGTCGGTGCAGACTTGATGGGTCGAATGGCCTTCTTTTGCACTGTAGGGATTCTATGATTCTTTAAAAAGCCACCTTAACATCACCTATAAGGGAGAAATGTGATGGCTTTGATGCTGGTGAGGGATGGGGGAGGGCCAGGTAGAAGAAGAGGAAAAGTCAAGGATTGCTTAAAGGTCGGGGGAGATTAAATGTCAAAAATGTCCTGGAACAAAAGGGCAAAGGGAGAGGTAATGGTTGTAGCAAAGAAACAAAGCATTGATCCAGAGTAAGTGTTAATGGCAGAATAAAGGACAGCTCTTTCTGGAAGCATGAAAACAAGATGCAGACTGGCACTCGGCAAAGGAGGAAATTTGTGTGAGGTTATGGGGATAAGGCAGAGGGGTGGGCATGAGTAACTGCCCTTTCGGAGAGTCAGTGCAGACTCAATGGGCCGAATGGCCTCCTTCTGCACCATCAGGACTCTATGGTTCTGTTTATGGTTCTTTTCATTATTCTTTGATATATCTGGTCTCCTCTCCCACTCTCCTGCCATCTCCATGGTGCCGTTTCCTCCTTCTGGATTAATTCAGTAGTAATTGGAAAGCTAAGGGAAAAAATAACTAGAAAATAAGCTGGCTGTGATGGGACCAATTCAGCCTAAAAATTACAGATTTGTTATAATGCAGACCACAAAGACTTCACCTGTTTAAAATTGAGGCATAAATCGAACAAACATTACAGAATCCCTTTCAACTGCCAGTTTTCTTCAAACTCTGGAGCCCAATTATAAACACTCGGATGAAATGGTAAGTTGCACAGACTGCAGGAACAGTGAAAATCAAGTGATGTCTATTACATTTTCACTGCATGAATGTAAGCTGCAATGTTAGAGTGAAACATACCGCACTCCTGCTACAGCCAGCACTGACTGTACATCAGCAAAATGCAACACAAATCAAGGCCAGACAACTGTTAACACGGTTCTACGTTCCCGTAGCAACACTGCTCAACTCTTAGCGCGGCACGATGGCACAGTGGTTAGCACTGCTACCTCAAAGTGCCAGGGACCCGGGGTCGATTCCCGGCTTGGGTCACTGTCTGTGTGGAGTTTCCTCGTTCTCCCCGTGTCTGTGTGGGTTTCCTCTGGGTGCTCCGGTTTCCTCCCACAGTCCGAAAGACATGTTGGTTAGGTGCATTGTGAGGCACATCTGATAAATAGACAAGGCTGATGTTGCCAGGAACAGAAGGCTTTTATTCGCTAAAAAGGAACGATGTGGAACAGACAATAAACAGAACAATACTGGGCATGAGGATCTCCCGACTGAAGCCGGAGGGGGAGGGCTTTATACCCTGAGGGCGGAGCCTCCAGTTAAAGGTGCAGCCAAATTAAAGGTGTCAGGGAGTGTCTCATATACGAACAGTAGTGGCAACAATATATACAGCTCAACCGTGCCGAAGGCACGACAGTGGTTTACCACACATTGGCCATGCTAAATTCTCCCTCAGTGTACCCGAACAGGTGCTGGAGTGTGCCGACTAGGGGATTTTCACAGTAACTTCATTGCAGTGTTAATGGAAGCCTACTTGTGACACTCTTAAATAAACTTTGAAAAACTTTTCCACCCAGCTGACTGTCTGATCTAATGAACAACCATAACACTCACAAGGTCATAATATGACCTTTGGTCAGTTCAAGATTTTAGGTGAGGTCACTGACAGTTCAGAAACTGACAACAGGTGAAACTGACCATCAACCAAGTTCCCCCAACCAATGGGGTACCACAACAATGCACTAACCCACTGAGATGTCCATCTCTCCCTCTTTGATGGTATGGCAAGGCAAGAAGTCACAATTGTCAAATCCTGGAAATTAATAACCTTTCAGCCATGGCAAGTTACTCAATTAAACATTTCAACTTAAGTACAACTACATGTTGAAGACTTTCTTTTGTATTCATTCTCAGGATGTGGACATAGCTGGGAAGATGGGCATTTACTAGCAGCGGCATATAGTGCACTACACATTCTGGTCAGTTTAGGGATGATTAATTCCCCCATCAATCACACCTGAAGGTCACATTGCTGTAAATAACTTTACACATTTCATTTATATTATGTAACTAATCTCCACCAACTGCATTTTGCTGCAGAAATAATTCTGTTCTTATTGGGCATTTTTGATCGAACTCTGTCTGTGTTTTGCTGTCATTTGTAGAGACTGTCCAAATGACAAAAATAACACGGAGGGCGAATTCATGAGATACATTCAAGACAATTTCTCACCATTTTCAGACAGTTTCCTAGAATATTGCATTTGGCAACCAAGCAGAGAAGAGACTATCTTAAATCTGTTTTGTGGCAGGGTTAATTAGTAATCTCATAGTAAGGGATCATCTTGGAAAGAGTGATCACAATGTGATCTGTATTTCACTCAAACTCATTGTGAAATTCTACGTCTGAAACAAGAGTGTTGAACTCAAATAAAGCCAACTACACAGGCATGAGGGGTGAATTGGCTAAAGTAAATTGGAAAATTAGATTAAAGTGTACGGTGGCAAATGAGCAATGGTGAGCATTTAAAGTAATATTTCAAAATGTCCAAAAAATCCATATTCCATTGGGAAATAATAACTCTATTGGAAAAGAGATTGATTCATGGCTAACTGAGGAGGCTAAGTTTAGCATTAGATTAAAAGGAAAAAAGCTTATCACATTGCCAAGAAAAGTAGTAAACCTGAGGTTTGGGGGAGTTTTTTCGAAACTAGCAAAGGAGAGCAAAAAAAGTTGACAAAGTGGGAGAAAATGGAGCATGAAAGTAAATTACTGGAACTATAAAAACAAATTGGGAGTGTTTCTACAAATATATAAAAGGAATATTCTGGCATATTCCACGCCTGCGTGCCTCTCTCCACTTCACCTGGTGAAGGAGCAGCGCTCCAAAAGCTTGTGATTTCAAATAAACCTGTTGGACTATAACCTGGTGCCGTGTGACCTCTCATATAAAAGGAAAGTGTAGCAAAAGTAAACTTAGGTCTCTCAGAGACTGGTGAAATTATAATGGGAATAAGGAAATAGCAAAGATTGAAGCAAATATTTGGGTCTGCCTTTGCCAGTAGAAGATACAAAGAACGTACCAGAAATAGCGAGGAATCAAGGTGGGAAAGCAAGCTGTAATGAGGATACACAGAGTCTGCAAAGGGATATTTGTAGGTTAAATGTGTGGGCAAAAAGGTGGCAGATGGAGTATAATACGAGGTTATCGCATTGGAAGTAAAAATAGAAAAACGAAATAATTTAAAATGGTGAGAAACTACTCATTTTGATGTTCAAGGGATTTATGGGTCATTGTACTAGTAATATAGTTAATATGAAGGTACCTGTACAGCAAATGGTTAGGAAGGAAAATCATATGTTGGCCTCTATTGCAAGAGGGTTGGAATACAAAAATAAGGACAACTTGCTGAATTATACAGGACTTTGATTAGACAAACCTGGAGCACAGTTTTGGTCTCCTTACCAAAAGAAAATTATATTTGCTTTAAATGTTCTTGGGTGGGTGGGGGAGGGAATAGCCTAGTGGTATTATCGCTAGACTATTAATCCAGAATTTCAGCTAATGTTCTGGGGATCCGGGTTCGAATCCCGCCACGGCAGATGATGGAATTTGAATTTGATTTTAAAAAACTGGAATTAAGAATCTACTGATGACCGTGAAACCATTGTCGATTGTTGGAAAAACCCATCTGGTTCATTAATGCCCTTTAGGGAAGGAAATCTGCCGTCCTTACCTGGTCTGGCCTACATGTGACTCCAGATCCACAGCAATGTGGTTGACTCTCAACTGCCCTCGGGCAACTAGGGATAGACAATAAATGCTGGCCAGCCAGCAACGCCCTTGTCCCATAAATGATTTTAAAAAAAGATGGGGTGCAGTGAATCACCAGATTGATTCCTGGGAAGAGAGGGATGTGAAGTAGCCATTGGGTGGAATTTTGCCATTTTTTTTTAGCAGTGTCATCTCAAGCAGGGAAAGCAGAGGGTAGCCTGTTAACAGTACTGGCAGGGTTTCCCACCATATTTTTTAATTGATGGACAAAAAAGGTAAGGGGTGGATTTCACTCCGAAACGGCAGCAGGGTAGGCGAAACAACCCCCCACTACAGAACTCACACCACTCCCCCACTTTAGAACCCCCCCTGCCACAGAACTCCCCCACCCCCACATCGTTCCCCCCAACCACCACCAAAGCGCCACCCCCTTAGAAACAGTGCCACCCCCCACCCATACAACACCCCCCCCAAAACAGAACACCCCCCTGGCACTGCCTGGAGTGGAAGGGGCTGTGCCATGGCAGTGCCAGAAGGCATTGCCTAGGCAGTGACAGGGCAGTACCAGGGTATTGTCCAAGCATGACCCTCTTGGTATGGTGGCACAAGGGCAGCACGGTGGCACAGCGGTTAGCACTGCTGCCTCACAGCGCCAGGAACTTGGCTTGGGTCACTGTCTATGTGGAATTTGCACATTCTCCTCCTGTGTCTGCATGGGTTTCCCCCGGATGCTCCGGTTTCCTCCCACAGTCTGAAAGACGTGCTGGTTAGGATGCATTGGCCATGCTAAATTGTCCCTTAGAGTACCTGAACGGGTGCCACAGAGTGTGGCAACTAGGGGATTTTCACAGTAACTTCATTGCAGTGTTAATGTAAGCCTCCTTGTGTCACTAATAAATAAATAAACTTTTAAAAGGGGGAAATAGCACAGATGAGTTCAAGTCTTCTCTCACCCAGGTTCACACACTTCCACTTTCCATAAAGAATCACTGGATAAGTGATCAGAAAAGGGAACATTGACTGATAATACTGCCATCCCCCCACACCCCCCCCCAACATATGAGATTTTATGTAACAAGCGATGAAACACCCACGTTCGATGTGAGTGAGCTCAAACCGTGACATGGGCAAAATCTCACGAGACTCAGAAAAGGATAATCTTGCCGGCAAGGTCATTTTCCGATCGTTATTTCAATAAATTTTAATACAAGTACCAGGCATCCCTGCCATATTGTTTCCCCACGTTTGAAATTCCCCCGCTGGCGTGGTTTACAACTGCTTTTCAAAAGCACAAACCAGATGAAGGGAACCCACCGGAGATGCTCAGGTAAATATTACCCCAGGGGAAGAGGGAGATGGTCAGGCCGTCCCCTGGCACTGCCCCCCGGCACTGTCCTGGAACTGCCCCCTGGTGATCAGGCACCACCCCCTGGCACTGCTCCAAACCTCCCCTAGGATCCCATCCACACGTTTTCTCCGAACCCCAACTGATGCCTCAAGACCATCCCCAACCCTGCTTTCTACAATTGCCCTAACTGATCTTTCTAAGCCATCACCTGCCACATCCAATTGATATCCCAGTGGCCCATAACCACTCCTTACCTGCCTCCTCTCAGCTCTATAACTTCAGCCTGGCATCCAGCCAACCTCTCAATCCAGCCAGAAAACCTGTACTTCCAAGTTTCACGACAGATGTGCCTCCGCCCTCCACTCCATGCCTAGCTTTCTGTAAGTATCGGAACCAATGTTTCTGCAGGTTAAGTTTTGGATTTACCAAGCACAGGTCATGCTCTCTGGTTCTACTGCCTAGGACAAGGTGAGACTACTTGCCTTAGTCGACATTGCATTTTAAGAATCTCAGAAAAAGCACAAAATTCCTTGTGTAGCATTGAATAAGACCATAAGACATAGGAGAAGAATTAGACCACTCGGCCCATCGAGTCTGCTCTGCCATTCAATCATGGCTGATATTTTTCTCATCCCCATTCTCCTGCCTTTTCCCCATCACCCCTGATCCCCTTATTAATCAATAATCTATCTATCTCTGTCTTAAAGGCACTCAATGACCTGGCCTGCACAGCCTTCAGCCTCCACAGGCGGCACGGTGGCACAGTGGTTAGCACTGTTGCCTCACTGCGCCAGAGACCTAGGTTCGATTCCCGGCTTGGGAAACTGTCTGTGTGGAGTTTGCATGTTCTCCCCGTGTCTGTGTGGGTTTCCTCCGGGTGCTCCAGTTTCCTCCCACAGTCTGAAAGATGTGCTGGTTAGGTGCATTGACCCGAACAGACGCCGGGATGTGGCAACTAGGCGAATTTCACAGTAACTTCAAGCCTTACTTGTGACGAATAAATAAACTTTAACCTTTTTTCTGCGGCAAAAAAAGGGAGTTAATGATCAATTAGAATCAAAGTGATTGGTTAGAACACAGGAGGAAACTATTTTGCGTGTCACGTCTGTGCCAGCTCCCTACAAGAGTTACTCACCTAGTGCCACACCCTCGCTTATCCCCACAACTCTGTAACTTGTTCCATTTCAGCTAATTATCCCGTTCTCTTTTGCAGGTAGATTGAAACTAAAACTGAATCTGCCTCCACCACAGTCTCAGGCACTGCATTCCAAATCCTAAACACACACTGCAGAAAAAAAAGCTTTCCTTCATGTCATTGTTGAATCTTGTATCCAAAGGGTGGTGAATCTGTGGAAGTCATTGCCACAGAAGGCTGCGGAGGCCAAGTCATTGACTGTCTTTAAGACAGAGATAGATAGGTTCTTGATTGTGATGTGGAGATGCCGGCATTGGACTGGGTGGGCACAGTAAGAAGCCTCACAACACCAGGTTAAAGTCCAACAGGTTTATTTGGAATCACGAGCTTTCGGAGCGCTGCTCCTTCGTCAGGTGATTCCAAATAAACCTGTTGGGCTTTAACCTGGTATTGTGGTTCTTGATCAATAAGGGGATCAAGGGTTACGGGGAGAAGGCAGGAGAATGGGGATAAGAATCATATCAGCCATGATTGAATGGCGAAGCAGACTCGATGGGCCAAATGGCCTAATTCTTCTCCTATATCTTATGGCCATATGGTCTTATTCACCTTAAGTCGCTGTCCTCCAATTCTCACCCTTTCTACCAATGGGAACAGCTTGTCCCAATAAACTCTGTCCAGATTTGAACACTTCTTTCAAATCTCCTCTAATCTTCTCTGAGGCGAACAATACCAGCTTCTCCAGTCTGTCCACAGAACTCAAGCCCTTGTCCCATGAAACATTCTCATGAATTTTCTTTGCACCCTCTCTAACACCTTCACATACTTCCTAAAAATGCAGTGGCCAAAATTGGACACATGGGCTGGAATTTTCTGGCCGTTCCCGGGATATTTCAATGCCGCTGACGGCGACCCCTCCCACGGGTTCCCCAGCGGTGGAGGGAGCACACAATGGAAAACCCCGTTGACGGTGGTGGGACTGGAAGATTCACCGCCACAAATACACCATGGGCAGGATGGAAAATCCCGCTCAATACTCCAGTTGAGGCTGAACCAGTGTTTTGTAAAGATTCTTCATAACTTCCTTACTTTTGTACTGTATGCCCAGATTTATAAAATCCAGGATCCCGTACGCCTTATTAGCCATTTTCTCAGCTTGCTCTGCTGTGTGCCCAGGAATTCTATTCCTGCATCACTTTTAGAATAGTGTCCTTGACTTTATATTAGGAAAATAGGAATTAGGAGCAGAAGTGGGCAAATTCAGCTCTTCGACCTGCTCCGCCACTCAATCAGATCATGGCTGATCTCTCCCTGGTCTCAAATCCACCTCCCCACCTGTTCCCCACATCCCTTTTTTAAATTAGAAATATATCTATCTCCTTCTTGAAACAATTCAACGATTCAGACTCCACCGCGCAACGGGGCAGCGAGTTCCACAAATTCACCATCCTCTGTGAGAAGTAGTTCCTCCTCATCTCAGTTTCAATCTATCGCCTCTCACCCTATACCTGTGACCTCTTGGTCGAGATTGCCCCATAAGAGGAAACATTTGGTCTACTTTCACTTTATCAAACCCTTTTAAAATTTTGTACATCTTGACATATTGCCTTCTACTGCCTCGCCTTGTTCTTTCTACCAAGATATATCAATCCTCTGCATTAAATATTTGCCACATTTCCACCCATTCTACCAAGCTGTGTCTTCTTGTAGTCTTATCACTATCCTCCTCACAGTTCACTATACTTCATCCACAAATTTTGAAACTGTGCCCTATACACCCAAGTCCAAATCATTTATACAGATCAAGAAAAGCAGAGGGCTCACAACGATATCTGCGGAATCCCACAGTATATCTTCCTCCAGTCTGAAAACAAACATTCATCATCACTCTTTCCTGTCACTTAGCCAACCTTGTACCCGTATTGACGCTGTGCCTTTTATTCCCTGGGCTTCAACTTTGCTAGCAAGCTTCTGATCAAATATCTTGCGGAAGTCTGCGTAACCACATTAACTGTACTACTCTCATTAACCCTATCTGTTCCCTTCTCAAAAAACTCAATCAAGTTAGGTAAGCATGATTAGCCTTTAACAAATCTGTCTTGGCTTTCCTGAATTAATGCACACTGACCCACATGACTGTTAATTTTGTCCTGGATTATTATTTCTCAAAGCTTCCCACTCCTGAGGTTAAACTGACTGCTCAGGAGTTGTTGCATTTTTCCATTCTTTAGTCCTCACCATCTCCTCCTTAAAGGCTCCCCAGAGTTCAGTTAACGTTGTGCCTGCCAATCTTTGATTACAAGTTAAAATGGATCAAAGCAAATTACTGCGGATACTGGAATCTGAAACCAAAAGAGAAAATGCTGGAAAATCTCAGCAGATCTGGCAGCGTCTGTAAGAGGAGAAAAGAGCTGAGGTTTCAAGACTTGAAATGTCAGCTCTTTTCTCTCCTTACAGATGCTTTAATTACAAGTTATTTGGGTTCTCACCCCACTGCAACTGATCCTACCTCCGAATTAATTACTTTTATTCTGGGTTGCACCATAGAATCATAGAATCCCTACAGCCCATCAAGCCTCCACCGACCACAATCCCACCCAGGCCCTATCCCCGTAACCCCATGTATTTACCCTAGCTAATCCCCCTGACACTAAGGGGCAATTTACCATGGTCAATCCACCTAACCCTCACATCTTTGGAGTGTGGGAGGAAACCGGAGCAGCCGGAGGAAACCCACGCAGATACGGGGAGAACGTGCAAACTCCACACAGACAGTCACCTGAGCCTGGAATTGAACCTGGGTCCCTGGCGGTGAGGCAGCAGTGCCAACCACTGTGCTGCCTTTAATGTCCTGCTCTATAACTAACCTCAAACCTCATCACTGTCCCTTAAATGTTTTTCGACCTAATCCCTGATCCACTTGGCCCACTTCATTTCCCAGAGCCTGACCCAGCAATGTCTCCTTGTTCGGAAGGGGGGAATTTCATATTGCTTCCCAATGTTGTACAGTGACAATTCAACCCTATTTTTCTGTTTGTTTATCTGGTGAGAATAAGCTGTGTTTACAAAGCATTTGCTTAACTACAATAGATTGAACGGGAGGGTTAAAAGTTTCAGCTCCAGTTCAATGGCTGGGGAAAGCACTTTGACATTCTCACTGAAGAGGTGTTACAGAATTGGGTTCAATTCCCTTTGCAGCATCCATTATGTGGAGGACAGCAAGTGTTTATCCACAGTGTTTTTCTGGCATGGTTAGAGGGTTCATGATGTAAAGGATCTGTCACAACCAATGATTCCTTTCTTTAACAAAGGAACTTTCAGTCACTGCTGTTTACTTGTAAATCTTTGCCACCCACCAGGCACCACTTCTATTCATCTATGAATTCCCTCAGTGTTTTACATCCCTAATAATTGAAGGGCAGGGTTATAGCAGAGACAGGGGCCGGAATTCTCCCACGCCGTACACTCCGCCACCGCTGCCAGCGAGAACGGAGAATTTGGCGCTCAGCCAAAACCTCATTCACAGCAGCGACACCGGAGAATCCCAGCTGCGGACGAGGTTGGAGAATTCCATCCAGTGATTGAACTGAGAGCCACGCGGGACGCCAGGGAGAATGCTGGGAGGGGAAGCAAGGTGGGACCAGGATAGGATGTTGGCATACCCATTGCCTTACTGCTGCCGCCTGCATTTCACCAGTACCAGGGTAAATGACAGATGGCCCTGCCCACCCTCCTATCCTGCATCCAGACGTTCACTGTCCCCCACCCTCAGCTACTGCCCCCACACTCACTGCCCCCCACCCTCAGTTCCTGCCCCCACACTCACTGCCCCCCACCCTCAGTTCCTGCCCCCACACTCACTGCCCCCCACCCTCAGTTCCTGCCCCCACACTCTCACTGCCCCACCCTCAGCTACTGCCCCCACACTCACTGCCCCCCACCCTCAGTTCCTGCCCCCACACTCACTGCCCCACCCTCAGTTACTGCCCCCACACTCACTGCCCCCACCCTCAGTTCCTGCCCCCACACTCTCACTGCCCCACCCTCAGTTACTGCCCCCACACGCTCACTACCCCCCACCCTCAGTTCCTACCCCCACACTCTCACTGCCCCACCCTCAGTTACTGCCCCCACACGCTCACTACCCCCCACCCTCAGTTTCTGCCCCCACACTCTCACTGCCCCACCCTCAGTTCCTGCCCCCACACTCTCACTGCCCCCCACCCTCAGTTACTGCCCCCACCTTCAGTTACTGTCCCCTCACTCTCACTGCCCCACCCTCAGTTCCTGCCCCCACACTCTCACTGCCCCACCCTCAGTTACTGCCCCCACACGCTCACTACCCCCCACCCTCAGTTCCTGCCCCCACACTCTCACTGCCCCACCCTCAGTTACTGCCCCCACACGCTCACTACCCCCCACCCTCAGTTCCTGCCCCCACACTCTCACTGCCCCACCCTCAGTTCCTATCCCCACACTCTCACTGCCCCCCACCCTCAGTTACTGCCCCCACCCTCAGTTCCTGTCCCCTCACTCTCACTGCCCCACCCTCAGTTCCGGAAATCAGGTGTGAGGCCCCTGATGGCATGTTCGAGGAGCCTGCTTTAGTTGGTCACTCCTGCCATTTAAGTGCATTGGCCATGTTAAATTCTCCCTCAGTGTACCCGAATAGGTGCCAGAGTGTGGCAACTAGGGGATTTTCACAGTAACTTCATTGCAGTGTTAATGTAAGCCTACTTGTGACTAATAAATAAACTTTTAAAAACTTTAAAACTTTAGAAACATAGAAACTAGAAGCAGGAGTAGGCCATTCGGCCCTTTGAGCTTGCTCTGCCATTCATCTTGATCATGGCTGATCACCGAATTCAATATCCTGATTCCCCCTTCCTCCCATATCCCTTGATCCCTTTAGCCCCAAGAGCTATATCTAATTTCTTCTTGAATTCAGGCAAGGTTTTGGCCTCAACTACTTTCTGTGGCAATGAATTCCACACATTCACCATCCTCTGGGTGAAGAAATTTCTCCCTACTTCAGTCCTAAAAGATTTATCTTTTACCCTCAAACTATGACCCCTAGTTCTGGCCTCCCCCGCCATTGGGAACATTCTTTCTGAATCTACCCTGTCTAGCCCTGTTAGAATTTTATAAGTTTAAAACTTTAAACATTTGGAACTCAGCGGTTACTAAGTTCTCGTGGGGACTGGGACAGGAAATCACACCCAAAAATTGCTCACTCACCCATAATGTACCACTGGTTTCATCACTACAATCTTTTATATAAACGGAAAATGAACAATTTGCTGTGGTTATAAATAATCCTTAATACTCTCCAGGCTAATTGCTCTATCGCATCGCAAACCAACCTCTGCCACACGCCACCACAGCCCCTCCTCCCCCCAACTCCACCCAATAGAACAAACCAGAGAGGAAAGAAACTTGCCTTGCAATCCAAACTCCTCTCCCCCCGGCCCCAAAAAGGCATGCCAACGTGGAACATCAATTTACAATTTTGGCTTGCAAAGAATTTTACATGGGCTTCACTCTAAGCTCCAAGTCCTGCCACAGATGGCCAAAGCAACACATTTTTAGAAATGCATTGTCACATTTTGAGTTGTCACTGGGAGCTCAGCAAGTGTTCACTCTGTGGCCCTCATAAAGAAAAAGCCAGTGCCAGGGATCCAAATTCGATTCCCGGCTTGTCTGTGTGGAGCCTGCACATTCTCCCCGTGTCTGCGTGGGTTTCCCCCAGGTGCTTCCGGTTTCTTCCCACAGTCCAAAAGACGTGCTGGTTAGATGCACTGACCATGCTAAATTCCCCCTCAGTTTGATTTTGATTTGATTTGATTTATTATTGTCACATGTATTGGGAGACAGTGAAAAGTATTGTTCCTTGCGCGCTATGCAGACGAAGCATGCCGTTCGTAGAGAAGGAAAAGAGAGGGTACAGAATGTAGTGTTACAGTCATAGCTAGGGTGTAGAGAAAGATCAACTTAATGCGAGGTCGGTCCATTCAAAAGACTGATGGCAGCAGGGAAGAAGCTGTTCTTGAGTTGGTTGGTACGTGACCTCAGACTTCTATATCTTTTTCCCAACAGTAAACGGTGGAATAGAGAATGTCTGGGGTGCACGGGGTCCGTAATTATGCCGGCTGCTTTTCCGAGGCAGTGGGAAGTGTAGACAGAGTCAGTGGGTGGGAGGCTGGTTTGGGTGATGGGCTGGGTTTCGTTCACATCCATTTGTGTACCCGAACAGGTGCCAGAGTGTGGCAACGAGGGAATTTTCACAGTAACTTCATTGCAGTGTTAATGTAAGCCTACTTGTGACACTAATAAATAAACTTAAACTTTATAAAGATTAAATGTGAAATATAATCCTAGCACGCAAGCTGTTTAACAAAGCAACTGCTGTTCATGTCCCTGTACCAAGCTTATTTCAGTGAGTGTTGCAAATTTGATTAATTATAGGCCAGACAGCAGATAAATCCAATGTAAATAATCTGTAATCTGATGGGTTCAGTTTGTTCATGAGTGACAGTTCCTTTTAAAAATTTGAACAGTCCATTATTCAAAATCCACAAAGTTCCAACTAACTCTTTACTGGTCTATCTTAAAGGAAGTCAATTCAATCAAGGAGCCAACTCCAGAGTTTAATTGCGATAAAAAATCTAGATCAGTTGAACCTTTGTAGCACAATGTTGAGTGTTGTCTTCTCTGCGGCCATTCATAGATCTCTAACATCCCATAATATTAGTGACATAGGGCCATGCTACTCAGGACCCAGGGCTCCACGGCAGAGCAGTGCTGCAGGAAGTGTAGAAAACATTGTCAACTTCAATGTCTTTTCATCTGAAGTTTTAGACCGAAGTATTCGGTGTATTATCTTTGGGTCTCATAGTATCTGACAAGAGTATAAATTTCCAACCAACTGCTGGGAAATATGCCCCACAGCACGGAACCCCGATGTTATATATGACAAATGTGCAAGGTGGACCAGATATTTGTAGCAGGAGGCCTTATGAAGAAGGAAGGGAATGACAGAGATTGTCACAACTGAGAGTCTTATAATGTGGTGGGAGATAACACACCTTTGGAAAGCATCGTGCAGGACATGCCCCTGTCTACATCAATAGGGCTGAAATGGAAATGGTCAAAAGCTTCACGTTTTAGGTGTCCAGAGCATCAACAACCCTGTCCTGGTTCCTCCATGCTGATGCTATAGTTAAGAAAACCCACCAACTTTCTCAGGAGGCTAAGGAAATTCGGTATGTCCGTGCAAATTTCACCAGCTTTTACAGATGCACCATAGAAAGCATCCTTTCCGGATGTATCACAGCTTGGCATTGTTCCTGCTCTGACCAAGACCACAAGAAACTACAAAGAGTTGTGAACGTAGCCCAGTCCATCACTCAAACCAGCCTCCTGTTCATCGACCCTTTCTACACTTCCCGTTGCCTCGGAAAAGCAGCCAGCATAATCAAGGGCCCCATGCATCCCGGACATTCTCTCTTCCACCTTCTACCATCGGGAAAAAGATACAAAAGTCTGAGACCACTTACTAACTGACTCAAGAACAGCTTCTTCCCTGCTGCCATCAGATTTTTGAATGGACCTACCTTACATTAAGTTGATCTTTCTCTACACACTAGCTATGACTGTAACACTACATTCTGCACTCTCTTCTTTCCATCTCTATGAACGGTATGCTTTGTCTAGCACGCAAGAAACAATACTTTTCACTCTATGCAATACATGTGACGATAATAAATCAAATCACCTCGGACTGAATTTTCAGGACACATCCCCACCAACTCTAACAGGAACATTTTATGTTCAATTGAGCATTGATTGGCAGCAGGCGAGACTTCCGTCCGCCCTTGGAGGCGGTCCTGCCTTGGACAACAGTTGGCCGACAGCTCTCCAGCCCCTCCAGGCACAGCGCTGCAGTGGCCAAAAGAGTTACTGCAGCGATGCACACTTCAGGTAAGTACCCAGGGTCCTGGGGGTGTGAGGGTAGGGGATGCCCGGGGAGGGGAAAGAGCCAAAGCTCTCAGGTCCCTGAGGGAAGAGCACCCCAAATCTAAAGAGGCCTTCAGATTGAGCACCCAGCCCCGCTCCACCCCCACCCCCCTCCACTCCACCCCCACCCCTCTCCGCTCCACCCCCATCCCCACCCCCCTCCGCTCCACCCTTCCTGCCTGGGATGGAGATTGCTAATTTTTACAATTTGGCACCGTGCTCCAACCAGCACGCCTAGAAGTTGAGGATAGGTGGGAAAAGGCCCTTAAGTGGTCACTAAAGGGTCTTAATAGGGGTATGGGTGGGCTTCCCATGAACCCACCCCAGAACCCATCGGGTGATGGTGGAGGAGCATAAAATTCTGGCCCATATTACAACCACAAGTTTGATGCTAATCAGCATTATAATTGTAAGGGTATGCAGTGGGTTGGCCAAAATATTCTGAAATAATGCTAGATTACATTATACAGTCATTGCTTCTTGATGTGATTGCCATGGCTAAGTGACAGTGTTTTGACTTGTGTCACATGTTGTGAGTTGTAGATTCCCCTCCAACATAACACCGAGGGAGTGCTGCACTGTCAGAGGAGCCACCTTGCACATGAGACATTAAACAAAGCCTCTCTGTGCTTTCTCATGTGGCTCTATGTTGAAGTGAAGGGGAGTTCAGCCCTGGCCAATATTTTATATACATTACTACCATAACAGCATCCCAAAAGTATTTCATTGAGTCAAGAATGAGGGAATTGATACACAAAACCGTAAAATTAGACATTAACTGCTCCTAGTGATCTTTAACATGTAAGTTGGCAATTACTATTTATTACTGAATTTGTTTCAGACTTTTCAATCCCCTTCATATGAGTACTAATATCCCCACCATACAGCCACCTAACATCACAAATTAATAAATAATGCACTTTGTGACAAACTACTGCACTTTTGATCATTCACAGCAAACCCAAAATAAAATATAAGTTTATTTATTAGTGTCATAAGTCGACTTACATTAACACTGCAATGAAGTTACTGTCAAAATCCCGTAGTCACCACACTCCAGCACCTGTTCGGGTACACTGAGGTAGAATTTAGCATGGCCAATGCATTCAGCCAGCATGTCTTTCAGACTGTGGGAGGAAACTGGAGCACCCGGAGGAAAACCACACAGACACGGGGAGAATGTGCAGATTCTGCACAGACAGTGACCCAAGCCGGGAATCGAACCCGGGTCCCTGGCGCTGTGAAGCAGCAGTGCTAACCACTGTGCCACCGTGCTCACCATGAAAATATTGGAATGTCTACAAAATCAGCAACTGAAACATTCCCTGGGTGAATGTTTCTCACAGCATCTTGTGTTTTACACAGTTCATTTCATTACTGCCTGTTAGAAATATTCTGTTAATACAAACATTCAGTTGGATAATCCCTCCTTTAATTGCCTTTTTAAAGGGTAAAACAATGCATTGACTCACTTGTTTCCAGTTCAGTCAAATGGGCTCCCCCATTGGAATGCTTGGCTCGCTCCCCTAATGGCTATGCCAGTAAATGCACTGCCATTGTGTAATTTCCCCTCCTGGTATCAGGAAGGCCTGAGCTCAGCCTGTATCAGCTCAGCTCACAATGTGCTGGCTTGAATGATCTCAGGTAGTAGGGCCACCAGTAATCATAGTAACAAAAACAGAAAATCTCAGCAGGTCTGACAGCATCTGTGGAGAGAGAATAGAACCAACATTTCGCGTGGAATTTCCCGGCTGCGCTCACCCCAAGACCGGAAAATCCCACCCGAGGTCAATGGACCTTTGCATGGTCCATCCCTCACCCGCTACGATTCCCATGGCAGGCGGGACAGAAAAATTCCACCCTTCGAGTCTGGATGACCCTTTGTCATAGTAAGCTGGGCTGGTGAAGGGTTGGGGACAGGGAGTTGGTCATTATTCCTCCTGCCGGATAAACGTGTTCAGTGGTCTAGTGAAGAAAGATTAGGCACAGGCATGGTGCACTCCATGCTGGAATTGCCCATCAGGTTTGAATGTCCACCTGTACCTTTCAGAGAGGAAGAGAGACAACCGAACAGGAGTAGCAAAATGAAAAGCAAAGCTTCACAACACATCCAAGATCCCATCCTTTCTGCATTAGTTATTGTCACCTCAAACATTATTACTGTGGAGTAGACCCCATTCAATTTGCCCCCCAGTGGAATGAACTTAACACTTATTAGAGTTTCAATTCTTTCCTTCAGAAACAATTTCCGATTAGTTTCCAAACTTTCATTGTTTTTGACTGTCTTTGGAAATTAGTTGAGATGCAGTTCTTCATAGAATCATAGAATCCCTGCAGTGCAGAAAGAGGCCATTGGGCCCACTGAGCCTGCACAACAATCCTACCCAGGCCCTATCCCTGTAACACCGCATATTTACCCTGCTAACCCTCTGACACTAATTTAACAATTTAGCATGGCCTAACCTAACCCACACATCTTGGGACTTGTTCAGGAACAGGTCTCTTTTCATGTTGTATTTACAAATTGCGACTTGTGATCCATGCTTGGTTCAATTTGTCTGCATGATTCTTCATAGTCAGCTGACCTGGGCATCGCAAGTGTGTCCAACAGCCTTTCCCACTGATGATCTTAACAGTATTAATGTCATTCTGGAATGATTTTCAAATGGTGTCTGCCCCATTCACACTGAAATCTGGTCAGTAGATGGGCAAACATTGCGGGGAGTCGGTTGCGGGTGGAACCCTGCGCATTAATGACCTATGTTTCCCGTCTCCCTGTAATAAGTCTTTGGAGGCAGAAGTCCCTTCATCAAAATCCTTTTATTTACAAGTCTAACAGCAGTACACAGAGTGCTATCAGAGGAACTGACACTCGCGGTTAAATACAAGGAAAAGATTCCCTGATTGGCCCATCAATTGACACCTTAATCAGGGAGTTCATATTCCAATAGGCCAACCTCAGTGGCCTGATTGAAGTCATTACACCCCCCCCCCCACCACAATTTTCAGGCAGGCCTCGAAATGGGCCGTTGGCACTTGAAATGTCTGGTGATGGGGAGGGGGTGGAAACCGGTTATTACCAATTTATGAGTTGCTAAGATTATTGCTGCTGAATTAACCTTGACACCAGCTTTTGATTTGTTAGAAGTTCAACAGCAATGTCTCATTAATAAGCAAATGTTGCTTTACATACTTGATGTAGATATAAATTAGGCAAAGGCATGAGGTGTTCACTGAAGTTTGACAATATGATGGCTTCACATTAGAACCGAGTGCCTTTTCATGCTGCAGAATCTGTAATGATGAGAATGGAACAGCTCTGCCCTCCACTCTGTGCTAACTCGCTGGCTGCATCCGAAATACCAACTTCATTTATAATGATGTTACACAGCGTTTCCAGAGTGCGCTGTTTACAAATACATTTTCGATCTTTAGTATCTGGTAAATAGCACGGTGGCACAGTGGTTAGCACTGCTGCCTCACAACGCGCCAAGGACCTGGGCTCGATTCCCGGCTTGGGTCACTGTCTGTGTGGAGTCTGCACATTCTCCCCGTGTCTGCGTGGGTTTCTTCTGGATGCTGCGGTTTCCTCCCACAGAGCTGAAAGACGTGCTGGGTAGGTGCATTGGCCGTGCTAAATTCCCCCTCAGGCGCTGGAGTGTGGCGACTAGGGGATTTTCACAGTAACTTCATTGCAGTGTTAATGTAAGCCTATTTGTGACTAATAAACTTTAAATTTTAAACATTAATGTTCCTGAGCTAGAAAGTTTCAAGTAAAATTTTGATCATTTTGAAACATTGTACACTCCATGGAATGCTCTTTGTAAGCCAATGCACACTCGATGGGCTGAATGGCTTCCTTCAGCATTGCAAAGATTCCATAATCCTATGGGTAGGATCTTAAGGAGGACAAGCGATCAGCGCTCACCATCCCAAGAATCAGTGCCTAATGCGCTGCCCCCGACTCTGCAACTCCCACTGCCATTTAACACTCACTTGAGCATTGATTGGGAGTTGGGCAGGACCTCCATCCCGCCATTAGAAGGAAACCCTGCCTAGGAGAGCTGTCGGCCAATCAGATTGGCCTCGCCAACCCGACCAGGTACAGCGCTGCACTGGCCAGAAGCGGTACTGCAGCACTCCGCTGGGCACCAGTCCCAGGACCATTGGAAAGATAAGTCCCAGCGGTCCTGGAGGCAGAAGGGTGGGGAACACCTTAGGGGGTCGGAAGGTGTGATCACAATATCGGGGAAGGGGTTGGTCAGCTGGAGAGTGGGTACCGGAGCTTCGACATCCCAGGGAGAATGGCGCCCCAACTCTGAGGGGGTCTTCAGAGTGAGGCGCCTCCCTCCTTGCCACCCAAGATGGGGAAAAGGCTTATCATCACTTTCTCAGCCCACTCGCACCCGCTCCCATCAGACTAAAAATTGAGACTGGCTGAGAAAAGGCTTTTAAGTGGCTTCTTAAGTGCCTTAATAAGTGAAAGGGCAGGTTTCCTTGCCAGGAACCTGCCCACCCAAGCAAGAAATTGCACCTGGGTTTGGGAGGGGGAGTTCCTGGGGGAAATCCCATCCAGTCAATTTTATTGCCCCTCCCCCCTCACAACGCACATTAGCGTAAACTTCTGTCCTCTGGCACACACCATTATTCAGTACATAGCAATTTGTTGATATGGTTGCTGGTGGAATCATCGGCCTGTGCAGGTTATGACACAATGGTGATATATCTGTATTTTATGCTGTACTGTTTTGAGATAATTAAGAGTTCAAATTAGAAGTTGCTTTTTCTTGACCACATTTCAAAACTAAGGTCAGAAAATCAGTTGCCTCCTACAGCAGCCAACCATGGTTATTCATCTAGGAATTAATCAGAATTCAAGACCTTTGCTTGAGGAATAAATTCAATTGTACAATCACAGCATGAGTCCAGGTGAAACATTTAAGATAACTCCAATGATAATTATGCCATCTCCGGGTGCAGATGTCTCTGGATTCAATTAATGGAAGGAATGACTCCAGTACTTCCAGTTCTGATGGGAGATTTGAACCCTAACAATGTGCTGACTTCCACATCATTTACTTACTTTCTTCTCACGGGCTAATTAACTCCTCATGGACTAATTACAAATTCATTTTTTTCAAGTATTATGCTCTTACACTTTTCCTCTGCACTGTAGTTTTTATAAATATATTAACCAACAAATAAAACTGACAAATAGTAAATGGAAGTAGGTTATTCATTTAATTTCAATAACTATATACCATAATTCAACATTAAAGAAGAACTTGTATTTATATGTAATGACCTGAGGGCATGTGGAGACAACAAGGTACTTTTCCAAGCCTGTTCAACTTTGGCAATATAGAATTGCACGCAGTGAAGTCAGAGAGTCATAGAGCAATACAGCACGGAAACAGGCCCTGCAGCCCAACAGGTCCATGCCGACCATGGTGCCCTCCCAATTGCCCGCATTTAGCCCATATCCCTCTAATCCTTTCCCATCCATGTACTTATCCAAATGCTTTTTAAATGTTGCTATTGAACCTGCCTCAACCACTTTCTCTGGAAGCTCATTCCATTTACGCACCACCCTCTGCGTGAAGAGGTTGCCCCTCAGGTCCCTTTTAAATCTTTCCCTCTCACCTTAAACCCAGGCCCTCTAGTTTTCAATTCCCCTTCCCTGGGAAAAAGACAATGTGCGTTCATCCTATCTCTGCCCCTCATGATTTTATGTACCTCAATAAGGTCACTCCTCATTCTCCCCCGTTCCAAGGAATAAAGTCTTAGCCTGGCCCACAGACAGCAATTAAATAATGACCAGATAATCTGTTTCAGTGACATTCATTAAGGGGCAAATATTGACCAGGATACAGGGAGAACTCCTCATGCTCCTGAAGGCAGTACTATGTGATCTTCTAGCTGCAAGAGCAGTCAGGGCCTCTTTTTTAAAGTTTATTTATTAGTATCACAAGTAGGCTTACATTAACACTGCAATGAAGTTACTGTGAAAATCTCCTAGTCGCCACACTCCGGCGCCTGTTCGGGGAACAGAGGGAGAATTTAGCATGGCCAATGCACCTAACCAGTACATCTTTCGGACTATGGGAGGAAACCGGAGCACCCGAAGGAAACCCACGCAGACACGGGGAGAACATGCAGACTCCGCACAGACAGGGACCCAAGTCGGAAATCGAACTTGGGTCCCTGGCACTGTGAGGCAGCAGTGCTAACCATTGTGCTACCATGCCGCCACTGTTGGTTTAACTGGCACCTCTGGCAGTGCAGAACTCCCTCTGTAATACCCTGAAGCATTGGCACAGACCATGTGCTTAAATCCCTGCGTTGAAATTTAACCCAACAATCTTCTGATTGAAGGGCAAGAATTATACTACTGAGACAAGTCTGATAACTTATGAACCGGTAATGTGTTAAGCCATCCACAGACATAGGCTTTTGACCACATGGTCTATTCATGGAAACGGCCATTAACCTTGAATATGAGATGCAAAATGTTGGGTAACAGTTCAAGCCTTAGCTCCTACTGAGTAATGATTTAGATTGAAACGGCTGCCATTAGTTCTGCTGAAATGAATGGTGGATGAATGTGTACATGGTAAACTAGCCATTTACTGCAACATGGGTAACTAACAGATACATTCGGATCACAGTGAGATGTAAACACTTTAAAACTCTGAAATCCACCTCCAACCTGCCTGGAGATGGGACAGGGGCTGCTAGCCACTAATCTGCTCTCAAGAGGTGAGCTATCAATTGCAACATCCTTGGAGTTACCATTGACCAGAACCTCAACTGGACTCACCACATATACACAGTGGCCACAAGAGCAGGTCAGAGGCTAGGAGTACTGCGGCGAGGAACCCACCTCCCGACTCCCCAAAGCCTATCCACCATCTACAAGGCACAAGTCAGGAGTGTGATGGAATACTCCCCATTTGCCTGGATGGGTGCAGCTCCAACAACACTCAAGAAGCTGGACACCATCCAGGACAAAGCAACCCGCTTGATTGGCACCACATTCACAAACATTCAATCCCTCCACCACCGACGCTCAGTAGCAGCAGTGTGTACTATCTACAAGATGCACCACAGAAATTCACAAAGGATCCTTAGGTAGCACCTTCCAAACCCACGATCACTTCCATTTAGATGGACAAGGGCAACAGATACCTGGGAACACCACCACCTGCAAGTTCCCCTCCAAGCCACTCACCATCCTGGAATCCCCTCTCTCACAGCATTGTGAGTCAACCCACAGCATGTGGACTGCAGTATTTCAAGAAGGCAGCTCATCACCCCATTCTCAGGGACAATTACTGATGAGCAATAAATACTGGACTTGCCTGTGACACCCACATCCTACGAATGAATAAGTAAATCAGGGAGCTCATGCTCACAAGGAAGTCCCCATATTTACCATCTATTCCAATTAACAGAAAATTACCTGGGTTCAATTAACAACATGCATTCTACTTCACTCATTTTTTATACATTTGCTGTAAGCCAAAAAATCAATGAGACCCAGGATGAGGGAAATGTTCCCTTGTTGTTTTCTGACAATATCAAATTAAGAACATAAGAACTAGGAACAGGAGTAGGCCATCTGGCCCCTCGAGCCTGCCCCGTCATTCAATAAGATCATGGCTGATCTTTTTGTGGACTCAGCTCCACTTACCTGCCCGCTCACCATAACCCTTAATTCCTTTACTGTTCAAAAATCTATCTACCCTTGCCTTAAAAACATTCAATGAGGCAGCCTCAACTGCTTGACTGGGCAGGGAATTCCACAGATTCACAACCCTTTGTGTGAAGAAGAGACATGGCAAAACATGGAAGGAAACAGGATTTGCAGGAAAATCTAAAACAGATGAGTGAACCGACAAGCGGGTAAATGGGATGAACAATGAAATAGTACATTTCAGAAGACATAAAAGTGAAAGGAACACACTCCTAAATGATAAGATTCAGATCACTCGAGTAGACCATTTAGCCCTTTGACCTCTTTCCACCCCTCTTCACAAAGAAATGTTCCCTAATTTCACCCCTGGAAGTCCTGCTCTCAGTTTTAGACTGTGCGCCTTGTCTTCAACTCCCCAACAAGCTGAAATGGTTTCTCTCCACCAGCCCATTGGCTCCCCTTAATATCCCCAAAACTATGACCAATTCATCCCTTGACCTTCTACATTCTGGGAAATGCAATCTCTTCCCGTGGAGTCCAGCTATCATTCTGGTACCTGGATACGCTCCGAGGCGAGACCTTATCCTTCCTAAGATGTCATGTCTCGAACTGCTCACGGGGAATACAAAAACATACACCTTGGAAGGTGGATTAAAGAAAGAAATAACATAAAAATGGCTAATGGTGGGTTGTACCCATGGGTCACGGAATACAGAAACAAGAAAGTGATGTTGAGTGGGAGATGCTGGTCATCCCCTTATACGGGGAACATTCTTCTTCAGTTATCTGCTCAAAGGCAGGTCCAACTCACAGGACCTCCACAGGAGGTTGGGCATGGAAGCCTATCCCAATCCACCCCAGCCAGAATGGAGATCAAACCCCATCCACACTGGCTGTCCACTCGAGGAGATCCTGTGGCAACCTGCACTTTTACATCTTATAGTCTGGAGTTATGTATAGTGATGGTAACCAAGACTTGGGAGTCAATGTTCAGGATTCTCTTAAGATTAACTTGCGGGTTGACTTGGTAGTTAGGAAAACAAATGCAATGTTAGCCTTTAGTTTAAGAGGACTCGAATACAAATACAGGGATGTACCGCTGAGGCTTTAAAAGGCTCTGGTGAGAGAATATTTAGAATATTGTAAGCAATTTAGGGCCCTATATCTAAGGAAGGATGTGCTGGCCTTGGAGAGGGTCCAGAGGAGGTTCACAAGAATGATCCCAGGAATGAAAAGCTTGATGTATGAGGAGCTTTTGAAGACTCTGGGTCTGTACTCGATGGAGTTTAGACGGATGAGGGGGGAATCTCATTGAAACTTACAGAATAATGAAAGGCCTGGATAGAGTGGGCATGGGGAAGATATTTCCATTCGTAGGAGAGACCAGGATTCGAGGGCACAGCCTCAGAGTAAAAGGACAATCCTTTAAAACTGAGATGAGGAGGAATTTCTTCAGCCAGAGGGTGAAGAATCTATGGAATTCAGTACCACAGAAGGCTGTGGAGGCCAGGTCATTGAGTGTATTTAAGATGAAGAAAATTAGGTTCTTGATTGGTAAAGAGGTCAAGGGGAAAAGGCGGGATAATGAGTTGAGAACTCTATCAGCCATGATTGAATGGCGGAGCAGATTCAATGGGCTGAATGGCCTAATTCTGCATCTTATGGTCTTAGGTACCAATTTTCTTTCCATCACATAGCTGATCAGGAATTGATGGGTTGAATGGCCTCCTTCTGCAGTGTAGGGATTCAAATCTATGCTATGAAATCAAGGCCAGAATTGAACGGGTCCCTGGCATTGTGAGGCAGTAGTGCTAACCACTGTGCCATCCTGCTGCCCATCACAGAGCATTACTCTGGATCACTAGTCTAGTGACAATACCACACTACACCATTGCCTCCTCTTGAAGTTGATATGGTGTGTTGGGCCAATCAGTTATTCAAAGCTTATGATTTCCTTTCCCTTTATTTGTTCTGGTGGGGGGGGGGGGGGTTGTTATCATTCCAGATTCAATATGGGGCTCTTAATGGGGAGATCGGAGGAAAAATTTGCAAGATAAAAGCAAATTACTGCTGATGCTGGGATCTGAAGCCAAAAGAGAAAATGCTGGAAAATCTCAACAGGTCTGGCAGCTTTGACAAAGGGTCATCTGGACTCGAAACGTCAGCTCTTTTCTCTCCTTACGGATGTTGCCAGATCTGCTCAGATTTTCCAACATTTTCTGTTTTGGAATAATTTGCAGGGCTGTGGGGAAAGGCACTTGCAGTGAGCCAGTACAAAGAGGGCGGGCCGAATGGTTTCTTCTTGTATTGTAACCATTGGGCGATGGCACGATTGTATTTGGATGAACAAGTAACGTGCCCTGGTCCACGGTGGGGTCCAGTTGAAATGGGAATCTGTTCAGTGCGGCCACTACTGCAGCTGAACTGGGAAATGAATGAAATGGAGAAAGAGGGAGTGTGGGGCTAGGAGGTCCCAGTATTGAAAATTCAATACATTAATCTCCCCGTTTTCAGGTAAGATCAGCAGCGGCAGGTGATATCACCAACCCCAGCAACAAATACTTGTGTTAAACACCAACAACACGGACATGTAATGGAAAGTGCGGTGATTTTTGATTTAACATTTCGTACAACCTGTTACACAGTTTTCCCTCAAATGAATACGTGCTCGTTCGCCTGTGCTAATCCTGAACTACTTTTTTATTGATCTGTTGATGTTGACTGGACAGATCAAACTTCCAACGTGGACCAAAGTCCAAATCGCATTGGAACAAACAAACGCTCTTTTCCACAGCTTCCATATACACTCCCCCTCTCTGGGTTACAAATTCCACCTTGTGCTTCCTGAGCTCTGGTTTAGTAAAGGGGAGGGACTGTCCTGCCACTCAGTTTAACCCAAATTGGATTAGGCATCAACCCGAGTCCTGTTGCGTTTGAAATGGGAGCCTGGTTGATAAGTTATATATGACTGTAAAAGTCTGAGCAAACACTGTGACCCGCCCAGTTTGCACATTCCACCTTGTCGCTGGCTCCACACGTTCTCTGCTCTTCTTAGTTACTTAAAGGTGACTCCAAAATTCACCCTCAACACTCACCTCACACCAACCGTACATTCCAACCAAACAACCCATACCCTGGCTGCCCGAATGAACTCACTTTTTAGGGGTTACAACTCACTTTGTGGCGTTCAAAATTTGGCGCTTTGCACAACCATAACATAATGTAACTATCAAATTAAAATATTCGATTGCTCCTTTAAAAACGAACTCCCTTCCCTTAAAGTTGGCTGAAAACCCCCACCAAAATAATTCGTTAGTGCACACAGCAAGCCACACTCAATCTCAAACCGGTTACTTTTAAAAGAAAAATCCTGATTGGGAAATAGTTAACGAACTCTTTGTGCAATATTTTAACTTGTTTGACTATTTACCCAGAAAGTGTAACAGACAATTCCTCTTATCTACAGAGGGACGTCCCGATCGATTTAATTTGGACATTTAGTTAGAAATGAAAGAAATATACACATTAAGATGAATTCGATGGGGGTTGGGGGATTGAGAAAAGGAACATTTATTATTTTTTTTGTCCCAGATGTTTATAAATGTAGGTAGTTTCAATACAGGGTGCCAAATTGTTGCAATTGCCGTGTACAAACGGGATTGTGGAGCCTCATTACCATCGAATTTATACACAGGGGGAAATTAATTAATAACAAAACAACGAAATAACTTTTATCTGGGCAGAGACATTTCCCATATCGGTCACACGCTTCCGGCCGCCTTGTATAATCAGTAGTTAATGATCAAATGTTTCCAAAAAGGGACGGCTACACTATTTTAGTTTATATTTTGCAAAAGAGAGAAATAACAATCAATTGGATAATTAGTAACTAGCTGTGGCACGCCTGATCCAGCCAGGCAAACTTGCCATCACACTGTGCATAGAATGGGCAGCTTTGGATGGGGACAGCAATAGATTCAGTGGTGCCTAAGGCAAGAGGAGAGAGAGAGAGGGAGGGAGAGTAATGGGGAGGGGGTGTCCTTACTGGAGAAGTTGTTCCACGATTGCCCTTTGCTGGGCGGCTTCCTCTGGACTGAGGTTGACCAATTCCTTCAGGATAGCCGGAGTGTCGTAGTCGCCGTCCTCTGAGCTCTCGTCGCCGGAGAGCTTGTCCTGCTGCTGCTGGCCGTTCGCCAAGGCCTTGGAGCCATCGCTGGGCAGCGGAGTGAGCACCGCCGACCCCTCGGCCTCCTCCGTCTTGACAGGTTGACGGGGCTCCAGCTCCTGCAGAGCTTCAATCAGGGTCTCCTTGCTGAGCCCAGAGTCTACCAGGGCGTTCATCAACTCCTGCTGCAATGCTGTCAATTTGCTCACCATCTCCATTCCCCCCCCCCCTCCACCCCAAACAACCCCCCCCCAAAAAAAACAAAGGTTGTAACTTTCCCCCCCACCCCCTGATTTGCTTTCAACTCCAATTCATTTCCCCCTCGTCCTGAACTCTCCCCACATCATCCGAGGAGCTGAAGTGGAAAGGCTCTCTCTGCCAAAGTACAAGTAAATCAGCAAAAACCATTACTTTCTGCACTAGAAAGTGGCCTGCTTGATAAACCCTAGCCCCTGTTCATCTATTTACATTCTAACTAGGCACATTTTCCAGGGTTCACGGTTTATCCATCCGCTCTTCCAGCCACTGAACTTTGGACCCCATTTTAACTGTTGCACAAAGTGCAGGGAATATGTTACACACTAAAACTGCATCGCCACAGCTCAATAAAAAAAAACGTTTCTTTTTGTTTCTCTCTGGATCTGAAATGCACGAAATAATGAAAGCATTTTTTTTCAAAACCAATTTTTCTCATTGTTTCCCCCCCTCCTCCCCCCCAATCTCTGTTTAAATATTTATTTTCAACTCATGTTCAATATTGATTCAGCTATCAGACCCAGTCAGCTGCTCTCTTTAGCTACCGACCAGATTGAATTCCAAACTGGGTACAATGGTCAGAGTGGTGTTTTCCGGCCTACTTTCCAGTGAAAGCAGGGTTACTCATTTTCTTGGCAGTCTTGTAATGAACCAAAACTGGAGTCAACCCTTCATTTAAGAGAGAGGGACAGCCCAGAGGTAGACTCATGTATGTTCCTTTCACAACCTCAGGGTGTACAGTCAATGAACAGTGCGAGGCGGTTCATTTTGGGAGTACTAACAAGGAAGGCAAGGGAATACATAATGAACGGTAGGATGCTAGAAAGCACAGAGGACCAGAGGGATCTTGGGGTGCGTGTGCAAAGATCCCTGAAGGCAGCAGGACAGGTAGATAAGGTGGTTAAGAAGGCATATGGGATTCTTGTCTTTATTAGCTGAGGCATTGGGTATAATAGTAGGGAGGTCATAATGGAGCTGTATAAAATGCTTGTTGGGCCACAGTACTTTGTTCAGTTCTGGTCACCACACTATGGCAAGGATGTGATTCCACTAGAGAGAGGGTGCAGAGGAGATTGACAAGGATGTTGCCTGGGCTGGAGTGTTTCAGCTATGAAGAAAAGCGGGCGGCACAGTGGTTAGCACTGCTGCCTCACAGAGCCAGGGACCCGGGTTCGATTCCTGGCTTGGGTCACTGTCTGTGTGGAGTTTGCCCGTTCTCCCTGTGTCTGCATGGGGTTTCCTCCGGGTGCTCCGATTTCCTCCCACAGTCCAAAAGACGTGCTGGTTAGGTGCATTGGCCATGCTAAATTCTCCCTCAGTGTACCTGAACAGGTGCTGGAGTGTGGCGACTAGGGGATTTTCACAGTAACTTCATTGCAGTGTTAATGTAAGCCCACTTGTGACACTAATAAATAAACAGTTCGGCTGGGGCTGTTTTCCTTGGAGCAGAGAAGGCTGAGGGGGGGCCTGATTGAAGTCATAGAATCATAGAAACCCTACAGTGCAGAAGGAGGCCATTCGGCCCATCGAGTCTGCACCGACCACAATCCCACCCAGGTCCTACCCCCACATATTTACCCGCTAATCCCTCTAACCTACGCATCCCAGGACTCTAAGGGGCAATTTATAACCTGGCCAATCAACCTAACCTGCACATCTTTGGACTGTGGGAGGAAACCGGAGCACCCGGAGGAAACCCACGCAGACACGAGGAGAATGTGCAAACTCCACACAGACAGTGACCCGAGCCGGGAATCGAACCCGGGACCCTGGAGCTGTGAAGCAGCAGTGCTAACCACTGTGCTACCGTGCCACTACTGTACCGTGTACAGAATTATGAGGGACATAGATAGGACGAAACATTTCCCCTTAGTAGATGGTCAGTAACCGGGGGGAATACATTTGCGATCAGGGCAGGAGATTTAGAGGGGATTTGAGGAAAAACATTTTCATCCAGAGGGTGGTGGCAGTCTGGAATCTCACTGCCTGAAAGGGAGGTGGAGGCGGGAACCTTCACAACATTTAAGAAGTATTTAGATGAACACTTGAAACGCCATAGCATACAAGGCCACGGAGCAAGTCCTGGAAAATGTGTTTAGAATAGATAGGTGCCTGATGGCTGGAAGAGACATGATGGGCTGAAGGGCCTCTTTCTTTGTTGTAAAGCTCTATGACTCTAAATACTGTTGAAGTATCCATATTGCAATGAGTTGGGGGCATGCAATAGTGACTGGTGGGGAGGTAAGAGGAGAGGGGGGATAACCCAGGACAAAAACAATTGTGGGATGTGACTCCCTCAATATCAACACTGACTGTAGCTGTGCAAATGTCCAGATAGTGAGAAAGAGAATGTCGCTTTGCCCTCTGGTACAAACAACAACATCATCATCACTTTCCTGAAAGGCAGAGGCCCCGCATGAGTGAGGCAGCCTACTCTACATGCGATCCTTCTACATCTGTCATTCTGGTCAGAAAAAGTGTTTGCTGCATCTGAAAGGATTTCAACATTTGTGATGAAGTCGCCTGCCTTCATTAAAAGAACACTTTTATAAATGACATATACCACATTGGTGCCGTACATTATCAGTCATGCCACTGCACACTAGTGTACAAATTAGTGTACTAATACTTTAATAACCATGCCTCTTTGAAAGGCTAACCATCTCCTGTCCTGCAACACTCTGCAACTTTCCAAATCTGTCTTCTTAGGCAACATAGCCCAGCCCATCACACAAACCAGCTTCCCATCCATTGACTCCGTCCACATTTCCCGGTGCCTCGGAAAAGCAGCCAGCATAATCAAGGACCCCATGCATCCCAGACATACTCTCTTCCACCTTCTTCCATCGGGAAAAAATACAAAAGTCTGAAAACATGTACCAACCAACTCAAGAACAGCTTTTTCCTTGCTGCCATCAGACTTTTGAATGGACCTATCATATATTAAGTTGATCTTTCTCTTCACCCTATCTGTAACTGCAACACCGTATTCTGCACCCTCTCCTTTTCTTCTCCCCTATGTACTCTATGAACAGTATGCTTTGTCTGTATAGCGGGCAAGAAACAATACTTTTCACTGTATCCCAATACAGAGCAACATGATGGCACAGTGGTTAGCACTGCTGCCTCACAGCGCCAGGGACCCAGGTTCAATTCCAGAGTTGGGTCACTGTCGATGTGGAGTTTGCACATTCTCCCTGTGTCTGTGTGGGTTTCCTCCGGGTGCTCTGGTTTCCTCCCACAAAGATGTCCAAAGATGTGCAGGTTAGGTTGATTGGCCAAGCTAAATTGACCCTAGTGTCAGGGGATTAACATGATAAATAAGTGGGGTTACATGAAAAGGGCCCGGGTGGGATTGTGGTCAGTGCAGACTCGATGGGCCAAATGGCCTCCTTCTGCACTGTAGGGATTCTATGACTTCTATGTGGTAATAATAAATCAAATCAACTCCCAATTCCATTGGCAGCCAATGGTGCTTTCTGCTGTTTAGACCCCAGGCTCTCACATTCCTTCCCTAATCTGCTCCACCTCTCCATGCTGCTTCAAACCAAGTTTTATAGCCAATTCTTTGATCACCTCTTTTAATGTCTCTCTTTCCTTGACTTAGGCTGGCATTTTCTGGCCCCGTCATATCAGAACCCATCCATGGGGGATTCGGTGGCCTGGCCACAAGCCCACTGACTTTCGGCAGGACCGGACGATCCCACCAGCAGGCGGAGCAGGAAAATCCTTGTCAACATGTGGCTTGATAACACTCCCGTGAAGCACCTTGGGTGTTTAAGTGTTTTAAAGGTGCTTTATAAATGCAGTCATTGCTCTTGCTAGCTCATTATATTACTCTGAAGCAGTAAGAGTGAGAAATGGGAAAATGAAGTAAATTTAGGGTCTCCATTATGTTAATAAATTTATACATGGTGCAGTATTTAAACTAATGTGACCCATGAGAAAGGAACTTTCATATTTTAATTTCTGCTCACTGATCTGAAATAAATTCATTTCTTTTTTGACCTTCAGTTAAATATAACCTAGTTTTTATGATACCAGATGTTGGGTGGATCTCAACTTGATGCCATAATGTGATGTTAGTGTACCTTTAAGAATTTTTTTTTAACTCATGTTCTCTGCAGCTATAAACTGTTTCGGTTTCATTGCTTTTCAAGGTGCAGAACTTATGATTCAGGCGGGCTTCATAAAACAATTTGGAGCTTCTGACCTGAATTATAACAATAGCGTAAATCAGGTTAAAGTACGTTCCACAGTTTAACGATTGAAGTCAATGGAAATAGAAATTGATAGATGTGTAACATGGGCTATTGACCTACTCCACACATCGGCACAAAGTCAAGATCTATCCCCACTCTACTTTTATTCAATTATCATCAGTGCCACTGTCAGAGTGACTACAAGTTAGAAAAGAGTCGGTGCAGGTTGAAAATACACTCAAATAGATTGCAAAGTGCTCAGATTATCACAAAGAAGTGTTGCCAAAGGCTGTCACATGGAGTTACTCACTCTTTGATGTGGTGTTAGAGTCATAGAGTCATAGAGGTTTACAGCATGGATACTGGCCCTTCGGCCCAACTTGTCCATGCCACCCTTTTTTTTAAAAATCCCTAAGCTAATCCCATTTGCCCGCATTTGGCCCATATCCCTCTATACCCTTTGTACCCATGTAACTATCTAAATGCTTTTTAAAAGACAAAATTGTACCCGTCTCTACTACTACCTCTGGCAGCTTGTTCCAGACACTCACCACCCTCTGTGTGAAAAAATTGCCCCTCTGGACACTTTTTTGTATCTCTCCCCTCTCACCTTAAACCAATGCCCTCTAGTTTTAGACTCCCTTACCTTTGGGAAAAGATATTGACTACCTAGCTGATCTGTGCCCCTCATTATTTTATAGACCTCTATAAGATCACCCCTCAGCCTTCTACGCTCCAGAGAAAAAAGTCCCAGTCTATCCAGCCTCTCCTTATAACTCAATCCATCAAGTCCCGGTAGCATCCTAGTAAATCTTTTCTGCACTCTTTCTAGTTTAATAATATCCTTTCTATAATAGGGTGACCAGAATTGCACACAGTATTCCAAGTGTGGCCTTACCAATGTCTTGTACAACTTCAACAAGACATTCCAACTCTTGTATTCAATGTTCTGACCGATGAAACCAAGCATGCCGAATGCCTTCTTCACCACTCTGTCCACCTGTGACTCCACTTTCAAGGAGCTATGAACATGTACCCCTAGATCTCTTTGTTCTGTAACTCTCCCCATCGCCCTACCATTAACTGATGTTAACTGGTGTTTTGCATGCAATGAATTATTGTGAACTAAGAAAAGAGTTAACAAACTCAAGAGTCAAACTTCATGAAATTGTAAGAAAAGAAGTGTCTCTGAATGAAACTTATATCACAAATAAATAACCGGTGACAGCCAGGGCCAGATGTCCCCCAGTTATCAGTATTCATAGAGGCCTGGTGGTCCACAATTAAAAGTGAATGTTAGTACATGATGGAGGAATAATACAGCAGCTTGTCTTTTACCTTCCGCAAGCTTATTCTGTCTCCAACTCAGTAGAGATACAAACTCCATAGAATTTCCCCACAGCAACTGTTCCAACTGTGTACATATATACACTTCTGGAGGTTCAACCAGTAGCCAATACCTGTCTTTAATAAGGCAATTAGCTTAACAATGTCATTATCACAGCATGCACTTGCTGATACATTGACAATCAGGGGGTCTGGCTGGCTCTGATGGCTGGACGGCTGGTTTGTGATGCAGAGCGAAGCCAAAGGCGCAGGTTCGATTCCCATACTAGCTGAGGCCACTGAACAGTGACAATGGAGGTCACTAATAATGTGAATCAAGCTTAAATTTAAAAACAATACATTGACAACCAGTACTGGGAGAACAACCACATAATCCACACACCATTTCAAGGTGGCACAGTGGTTAGCACTGCTGCCTCACAGCTCCAGGGCCCCGGGTTCGATTCCCTGCTTGGACCACTGTGTGTGGAGTTTACACATTCTCCCCGTGTCTGCGTTGGTTTCCTCCCACAATCCAAAGATGTGCGAGTCAGGTGGATTGGCCATGCTAAATGGCCCCTTAGTGTCGGGGGACCAGCTAGGGTAAATGCATGGGGTTATGGGAATAGGGCCTGGGTGGGATTGTGGTCTGTGCAGATTTGATGGGCCGAATGGCCTCTTTCTGCTCTGTAGGATTCTATGATTCTATGACTCCATCATCTATCATGTGTGGGTCACTGTCTGTGCGGAGTCTGCTTGGGTTTCCTCTGGATGCTCCGGTTTCCTCCCACAGTCCGAAAGATGTGCTGGTTAGGTGCATTGGCCATGCTAAATTCTTCCTCAGTGTACCCGAACAAGCGCCGGAGTGTGGCGACTAGGGGGCTTTCACAGTAACTTCATTGCAGTGTTAATGTAAGTCTACTTGTGACAATAATAAATAAAAAGAAAATTGGCTTGCCAGTAGGAGACAGAGGGTGGTTGTAGAGGGTTGTTTTTCAGACTGGAGGCCTGTAACCAGTGGTGTGCCACAGGGATCGGTGCTGGGTCCACTGTTGTTTGGCATTTATATAAACGATTTGAATGAGAATATAGGAATCATGGTTAGTAAGTTTGCGGATGACACGAAGATTGGTTGTGTAGTGGACAGTGAAGAAGGTTATCTAAGACTACAAGGGGATCTTGATCAACTGGACCAGTGGGCCGAGGAATTCCAGATAAATGCAAGGTGTTGCATTTTTATAAGACAAACCAGGGCAGGCCTTACACGGTTAATGGAAGGCCCTGGGGAGTGTTGTCAAACAGAGAGACCTAGGGGTGCAGATATATAGTTCCTTGAAAATGGTGTCACAGGTAGACAGGGTGGTGAAGAAGGTGTTTGACACACTTGCCTTCATTGATCGGAGCATTGAGTGCAGGAGTTGGGATGTTATGTTACAACTGTACAAGACATTGCTAAGGCCACATTTGGAGCACTGCGTACAATTCTGGTCGCCCTGCTATAGGAAGGATGTTATTAAACTGGAAAGGGAGCAAAAACGATTTGCAAGGATGTTACCAGGACTAGCAGGTTTGGATTATAAGGAGAGGCTGAAAAGGCTGGGCCTATTTTCCCTGCCACAACTCTCTCCATTACTGTCCTTGTCTCCCTCGACAGACAGCTGCTTGAGGCCTGCACCCTCTGGAAGTGTTAGGTCAGCTTAGCACTCATTCTCACTGTGGGCGCCAAGGTACAGCTGTCACAACGTCTGCTGCAGTTTAGCTAGTTTCTGCTTCTTTGTGTGTTCATCATGCTGTGACAAGAAGAATTCCTGTCCACATATAAAAAATATTGTCAACATGCCAGTGGGATCTTTCTGCAGGATTTCCCTTTGACAAAATACTCACTTTATGGGGAAGGTAAGTTTACCAGTGGCTCTATTAACTTTCTTCACCTTTGATTCACGGCGACAGTGACAATTAGCATCGTTTTTTTTTTCAATTAAGATATGCAGATAACATTAGGATGAGGCAGAGGTGGATTAACAATGAAACACACCCCTCCCACACCATGCCCCATGAAAGAAAGGGAAACGGAGGTGGGGATGAAGGAGGGGGTGGAGGTGAAGGAGGGGGTTAAATGCCTGCAATAATGGTTCTTGCCCCCTGGGGCTGGGATTTACAGTTGCACACCTTCAATTCCAGCCCCACCCAGGTGGCAGCGGCTCCCACTCGTGCTCTCTCAGGTTTGTATCCCTGCACGCTGGGCACCAATTGCAGCTGCACCCCCACCTGGCACCGCAGGCTGGGCTCCCCCGATTCCATTCGCAATGCACATGTCCTTGGCCAAGTGCAGCATGGATAACATAGTTCCCAGGTGCATGTCTCTACAGCACCAGCGCAGAACTGAGAACTACAGCAGATCAGATAAATGCCGCCCTCACATCTGTGCTCGGCTGAGAATAGTGATTGATCTTTCACACGTGGGTGGGTTTGCAATGTATATCTGTACCTGACTGGCTGTGAGAAACATCAATCAGGGGGCCTACATTCTGGGGGGAACCTGTCTCTGTGGGGACATGGTGTGTTTCCTTGTAAATCCACCCCCTCTATAAGAAAATAGAGGAACAAGAAAAACCAAGAGAGACATTGATAATTATTTAGAAAAATAGGGGCGTTATGTATGTTGCGGCATTCCCCTTTAAGAGAATAGGTCAGGTGACCCAAGACCCTGGGTGGAGCTTGCCTTTTTTTTTATTCCTTCGAGGGACATGGATGTCACTGGTTGGCCAGCATTTATTGTCCATTCCTATTCACCCTTGAACAGAGTAACTTACTGAGCCATTTCAGAGGGCAGTTGAGAGTCAACCACATCGCTGTGGCTCTGGAGTGACATGTAGGCCAGACCAGTTAAGGATGGCAGATTTCCTTCCCTAAAGGGACGTGAGTGAACCAGGTGGATTTTTACGACAATCGACAATGGTTTCATGGTCATCAGTAGATTCTTAATTCCAGATTTTTTAAATTATTGAATTCAAATTTCACCATCTGCCGTGGCGGGATTTGAACCCGGGTTCCCAGAACATTAGCTGAGTTTCTGGATTAATAGTCTAGCGATAATACCACTAGGCCATCGCCTCCCCGCCTAGCCAGTCTTGTGCTGACTGTGCTAGAGAACAGACCTGCTAGTTAACAGTTCCAGTTAGTTTACTTCCACATACCTCGTGGTCTTTTATTAATCTCTATACCAGTCCTCATAAATAAGGAGGTGGCCATTTTACCTCTTGGCATTCTTTGCCACTTTGTTAAGTACAGAAGCTCTATCTCTTCAACACCAATTTCTTGTCCTCTTTTTATAATGGTTTCTTCTCAAGTTAGTATCTAGCTCTTTCTTTCCGAATGAGCGAATGAAAGGAACACCTTAACCTTGGTTTCAAAGCGAACTTTACACCATCCTACAAAAATAGCTTAAAGAGAAGAAAACGCAGACAGTGCCTGAGGCCCAGAGTTATGTTCAGATTTCACATTCTGTTGCTGCAGTATAAAATCATTGAGCTAGGGAAACCAGACATTGCCAGTTAGACAGAGACGGAATCTCTATCCACTTTGGCACAAGGCTCCTTTTCATATCCGCCATTATTATGAAACAGATGGCAAACTTTTTAAATGTCATTTCTCTAATGCCAGTGTTAACATCCCAACGAAACTGATGCACTTACAATTTCTGTCTAAATGAGGCGTGATGATTTTCTCTTTCATTTATTTTTATAATCGGTAGACTATTAGCAGATGCAGTTTTCACTGCCATTGGTGGGCATTCCTTTATTCATTCATGGGGTGTGGGTGTTGTTGGCTTGGACATCATTTGCTGCCATCTCTGATTGCCCGTGAGAAGATGGTAGTGAGTTGCATTCTTGTAGCCCATGTGGTGTAGGTACATCCACCATCCCATTAAGGAGGGAATTCCAGGATTTTGACCCAGCGACAGTGAAGGAACGGTGATATATTTCCAATTCAGAATGGTGAGTGGCTTGGAGAGGGACTTCCAGGTGGTGATGTTCCCAGATATTTGCCGCCCTTGTCCTTCAGCTAGGTAGCGGTGGTGGATTTGGAAGGTGTTGTCCAAGGAACTTTGGTGAGTTCCTGCAGTGCGTCTTGTAGATGGTACACACTGTTACCATTATGTCTGTGGAGGGAGTGAATGTTTCTGGATGGGGTGCCAATCAAGTGGGCTGCTTTGTCCTGGATGGTATCAAGCCTCTTTAGAATTGTTGGAACTGCTCTCATCCAGGCATGTGGAGAGTATTCCATCACACTCTGGTAGACAGGCTTTGAGGAATCAGGTGAGTTACTCACCACAGGATTCCAAGCCCCTGACCTGACCTTGTAGACGCAGCATTTATATGGCTAATCCAGTTCAGTTTCTGGGCAATGGTATGGTGACTGCATTAGGAATTTTGGAAACTGTGCTGTCGAGTGCAATTTGCTTTTTAGCGTTCCATCATTTGTATATAATCAGCAGTGCATATGCTACTAGAAATCAGCAGATGAATCCATACATATTAATTGAAAGTAAAGCTGCACTGTTCTGCCAACCGCTAAAGAAGCTGTGATCAGCATCTCCAGAATGTATTATTAAATCCCATCCGTTCAGTGCACGCTGTCTCACTGGTGGCAACAGTGCAGTTTCTGTAAATAAGCTCCATGTGTGAAGTTGAATCTGCACCTTTGTGATGTAGCAGTCAGGCGTTTCACTCACCGTGTTAGATAGAGGAGTAGGCAGAGTACACATGGCGCGGATCAGGAAATGTCTCCCACTGTGCTCAGCCTATCCCAGCCTGCTGTGTAACACATGCAACTGCAGACAGTGGTTTTAGACAATGTGCTCAGGTTATATACTCCAGCATTCACCTTGATCGATCCCAGCATTTGACCCCAGGTTTGAGGATGCCAATCATTCTAAACACCAAGAACCTGACAGCAGCATGGTAGCCTCTACTAAAGGTGGGGAGGTGGATTTGAGACCAGGGAGAGATCAGCCGTGATCTGATTGAATGGCAGAGCAGACTCGAAGGGCTGAATCTGTCTACTCCTGCTCCTAATTCCTGTGCTCCTACATTCCTACTCAAATTCAGCTTAACTTTCCAATGTTGGCTGACAAGGCAGCTTTGCAGTAATAAAACAGTACACATCACTCTGGCAAAAGTTAACGTATAGAGGAATCAAAGCACACAAAAGGAGGCTAATCAGCCCAGGATATCTCTGCTCAGGTGTTCTGCGGGGATCCCTCACTGCTCTAAGCATTCAGGGTGCAATGGACAGTCTTACTTCCCAAGCGACCTTTCTTAGTTACCCTCCTGCACGTTCTCCCCGTGTCCATGTGGGTTTCCTCCGGGTGCTCCAGTTTCTTCCCAACAGTCCTAAAGGCGTGCTGGTTAGGTGCATTGGCCATGCTAAATTCTCCCTCTGTGTACCCGAACAGGCGCCGGAGTGTGGCGACTAGGGGATTTTCACAGTAACTTCATTGCAATGTTAATGTAAGCCTACTTGTGACACTCATAAATAAACTTTAATCTTTAGTATTTTGGGGGCCTTGGGGAAGGGCTATAACATGATGATACAGGGTAACTGTCAGATTAAGTGTTGTGTATATGAATCATGGTCTGCCAAGACTCTAATCCATTCATGGAGTGTCATCCTTTCCTGATGATTTGGTGGTTATGATTCATACACATCATCAGTAATTTTGGTGAATCATTTTGGTGAATCCAGACAAGGGGGTAAAGATGCAAAGTCTCTTCAGTGTGTGTTCCACAGAGAAATAGATGACCTGCACGGCTTGAGAAAACAAAGCAATTAGGCATGAACTGCTGATAGGAGCTGTCATGTCACCTTTGTAGGTCAGTGAGATCCCACTCCCCGGATTCACCAACTGAAGTCCTTTGGTTGACATGCCAGAGAGCAAGTTGCTGTACCTCCAGTACCTCTGCAACAGCACTTTATGAACATCGTTACAATTCAGGATAAAGCAGGTCACATGATTAAGTCAGTATCCCCGCCAAGTGCATTGATGGGGTGCTGTGGCTGCAGTTTGCTCTCCTACCTGCTGCATCGCAGCAACACATCAAACTCGCCTTGACAGCACTTCCCCAAACCCATGAAACCTTCCCACTGAGAAGCCCCAAATCAATGTTTTGAGAACACGTTTCAACAGAGTAGATCGGGAGAAACCATTTCCGATGACAGCAGGGTTGGTCACCAGATATAAGATAATCTGCAAAAGAACTAAGGAGAAGATGTGGAGAATTTTTCAATTGTTATCGTTGCGGTAGTGAGCTGTTGTAATTTGGAACTAGCTGAAAAGGTTATAGAAGCAGATTCGGTGGAAAATTTCCAAAGGGAATCGAACATACACTTGGAAAGGAGTCATTTAGAGAGGAATGGGAAAAGAGATGGATGTAGGACTAATTGGATAGATCTTTCAAAGCACTAGTACAAGCACAATGGGCTGATTAGCCTCCTTTTGTGCACTTTGATTCCTCTATACGTTAGCTTTTGCCAGAGTGATGTGTATTGTTTTATTACTGCAAAGCTGCCTTGTCAGCCAACATTGGAAAGTTGAGCTGAATTTGAGTAGGAATATAGCAGCATAGGGATTAGGAGCAGGAGTAGGCAATTCAGCCCTTCGAGCCTGCTCCGCCATTCAATCAGATCACAGCTGATCTCTTCCTGGTCTCAAATCCACCTCCCTACCTTTAATAGAGGTTACCACGACAGCCTTCTTGGCATCAGTATGTTTCTTTCTCGCCTCCTCCCAGTAAATATGAGGCTGCACTCACTCTGCTGGCTGCCTCCGTGTCGGCTCTCCGGCCACAGCTCTTAGTGGCCATTCATCACATCTGGACTTCCCCACTGCAAGTCCCACTAGAGTGGTACTTGGTTGGTAATGGCGGAACAGTGCCATGCTTCGTCCTCTGTCATTCCTGGACCCTGAGGCCAAGCCACATTCCTGCTGTAGCCACTACTGGTTCAAATTTCCTGAGTCAACCCACTTGCTTAATGATTCACAGATCCAGACATGGATTTGGTTGTTTGGAAGGAACATTAAACTTACTTTTGAGTGCAGCTTGGAAGGTCTTGGGGTCATTAAAAGGGAGTGACATAATAAGGGAACAAAACTTTGGGAAATCTTTGGAAAGATCAGAAAGGGATCTTGTTTCAGTAGCAAGAACAGGGGATTAGGCAGTGACAGAACAAAATGGCAGAAAGGAAACATCCTTTGAATAAAATTTCGACATTAAGCAAAACCTGTTTACTGTTACTGAGATATTTAGAAAATGAAAGCGGCAGAATTGTTTTAGGTTTTGTTAAGTTTCGTATTTTTGTCCTCTCTGCAAAAACCCACATCCGGAAATAATGGGACATGTTGTCTGTCCAGTCTCTCCTTGCCCTTTGTGAGACTGTACAGAGATGTATTTACATAGCTCCGCTCTGTAACGCAAACAAGCTTATTTATCCATCTGTCTCAATAAAGCAGGAAAACATTATTATTCATTTTCCAGAAATCAATCAGAAAAAAAACCACTGACTAGATTTCTCACCAACTTCTTTCCAAATCCCTTCAGTGGAGATACACAATCCTCCCACACACCTCCACCTACTGCAATAACCAAACTGACTCAACAAGAGCAACATGTGTAGGCACTGATTTAGACATTTATGTGCTCCTTCTAACCGCCCCCCCCTCCCCCAGCTCCATGTTCAAGTCAGTGTGTTTCAGGAACCTACTGAGGGTGGCAGCCACGCGTACGTCACATTCAGACCAGGTATTCCTGAATGCAGTTTAACCGGCATTCGGTGCAACCCAATTTTACACAAGGCGGCTTCAAAGGGGCCACGGCCTAATTCAGGAGTAGGCCCAGGATGCCGAAAGTTATGTTATTCTAATATGATTTAGGAACTGTAGGAACATGCGTTCGTACGCACAAGTACCCAGAATGCCACGTTCCTCACCAATGCACAGTCAGGGTATCGAAACAACAATACATATAGTTCCCAGCACATGGTGTGGTCTGAGAAATACATTCAATGAAGCTCAGCATTAGGACGGCACTGTGGCACAGTGGTTAGCACTGCTGCCTCACAGCGTCAGGGATCCGGGTTCAATTCCGACCTCGGGTCACTGTCTGTGTGGAGTTTGCACATTCTCCCCGTATCTGCGTGCGTTTCCTCCCACACTGCGAAGATGTGCAGGTTAGGCCAGACTGGCCATGCTAAATGTCTGGGGTTATGGGGATAGGGTGGGGGAAGGACCTGGGTAAAGTACTCTGTCAGAGAGAGTAGGTGAAAACTCGATAGGTTTGAATGGCCTCTTTCTGCTCTGTAGGGATTCTATGGGTGAGATTCTCTGGTGCGTTGTTTGCTAGCAGTGGGATTCCCTGCTCCCGCCGCTGTCAATGGGAATTCCCATTGGTGTCACCCCACGCTGGTGGGAAACTCGTGAGCGGGAGTGTGCTGCTGGCAGGAATGGCCTATGAGTCTGAAAACATGATTATTTTGAACTTCCAGGAACCACACATCCACATTTTGGTTATACCAATATGGCGCCTCCTGCCCTTGAGTTTGGAGGTTTAAGGTCCTATTGAGTGCCCAGAGGAAGAGTGTGGCACCATTGACTTTCTCAACCATGAGGTAATGAAGGAATCAGGGTTCACCTGATGCCTCCTGCAAACATCATAACCCAGATCAATACATGAAGGATAATCACTCGGGAGAGCAGGTCATACCCAATGTAAATCAATGCCCACAGAAAACCTTTACAAAGTAACTCATATGTTGAAAGCATTTTCAATTGCCTCATAAAAAAGGCTGATCATAATCGGGAAAGTGTGGAATTTGGGAAAAATAGTCAGGAAACAGTTAACATGATTACCAGAAGAGAAACTGCTAGAAGATCTCAGCAGGTCTGGCAGCATCTGTAAGGAGAGAAAAGAGTCAACGTTTAGAGTCCAGATGATCCTATGTCAAAGCTGAGATTTTCCAGCATTTTCTCTTTTAGTTTCAGATTCCAGCATCCGCAGTCATTTGCTTTCATCCAGTTAAAACGATTATTCTGGCTTTGTTATGTACTTTTTTTTTAGAAAAACAGTTTAGAATAATCTAACTTATTAGCCTGAAGTTGGGGTGAAAAGGTTCGGGAATGATGGCCCGTAACAGCACCTGATATTGTGCAAACCTTTCATTCCAAAATTTAAAGAGCGGACAATTAAAGCCAGGCAGCGCTTCTGCATGAAAAGCAATGCGCGACTTCCCTGCAAATTGATGCTTATGAAAGCAGAGAAGGCCCGTGGAGAATTGTGAGTGCTTCACAGAAACACTCACAGCACTTTGAAATGCGTTTTACAAATGGTAAATATCTGGGACAAGAGCTTTTTGACAATCTCGCACAGTAATATGGGCCGTTTATCAGAACCTCATTAACCATCAATGTTCAACCACAAACAGGATCATAGAATCATAGAAATATACAGTGCAGAAGAGGCCCTTTGGCCCATCGAGTCTGCACCAACACGTATGAAAGACCTGACCTCCCACCTAATCCCACTTGCCAGCACTTGGCCCATAGCCTTGAATGTTATAACGTGCCAAGTACTCATCCAGGTACTTTTTAAAGAATGTGAGGAATCCCACTTCTACCACCCTCCCAGGCAGCGCATTCCGACCACCACCACCCTCTGGGTAAAAAGATTTATCCTCACATCCCCCCTAAACCTCCTGCCCCTCACCTTGAACCTATGTCCCCTTGTGACTGACCCTTCAACTAAGGGGAACAGCTGCTCCTTATCCACTCTGACCGTGTCCCTCATAATCTCCCACAGTCTGAGCACTGCAGAGTGCCTCAGCGTGATTATTCTGAAAATCTGTGGACGGGGCCTATTCCCGCCTGAGAGGCCTGCAGCATAGCGCTGAGCGGGCCACTGTGCATGCGCCGTTCTGTCAGAGGGAAGATCGGTGCATGCGCAGTGGCTCCGCATTGCCGGCTTCCCGATCGCTGGCCAGCCCCGTGACCCCACATTGCTGCCCCTCTCGACCCACCCCCCCCCCTCCCCCCCCCATCCCTCCCGGTCTGCTCCAGGCAAGACCCAATGTACCCTCTACCCCCCACCTCCACCGGCAATCCTGACCGCCCCACCCCCCCACCTACCAGTCCCGACCAACCACCCCCCCTCCCGCCCCCCCCGCCGCCCCAACTCGCCCCCTCACCCAGATGCTAGCGGGCCTGGAAACTTTAGCCCTGGGCCTGTTAATGGGATTTAAATTCAAATTTAAATATGGAAATCAATGCGGAGCTGATGACTCCAACAAACGTGGAGTCGGAGATGCGCAGAGGCCATGGCACCCAGTAGGGAAGCCCCGCTAACCGGCCTCCGCTGATGTCCCCCAGACCCCGTTCCCTGGCGTAAACTGGTTCCTGCCCAGCGAGAGATTCTCCAGCCTTTGGGCGCAGCGGGAACCTGGTGCGGACATGCTATCAATAGTGAGGGGGGGGGGGGTCCCTGGAGTCCATGGTGGGAGGGAGGGAGGTCTTCAATTTCACTTTGAGATCGGGCTCCCTTTTACAATGGCACCCTAGTCTCTGCGGAGCGGGGCCTGCCGGCGTGTTAGGCTCTGACCCTCAGAAAGGGTACAAAACGCACCCCCCTCCCCCCACCTCCCAGAATGACTGTGTGGGAAAATCGCAGCCTGATGTGGGCTGGACGTGCTGGCACAAAGAGCATCGGCTTTCTCGCCTGAAACGACACTGAGGATGCAATGTTAAGAGAAAGGTTCTAAGTGCTGAATAGGTGAGAAAATGGGAGAGGATTGTGCTGGTTTATTTGGGCGAGCTGCCAGTCGCAATCTGATGACACTTAGAGCAAAAACAGTGCCAGGATGTGAGTCTCGCCAGTGGGGGAAGGGGTGGGGGAGCCTGAGGTCATCCAGGGAGCCGGCTGCTGAACTCCTGCCAGCGTAGGGTGATGCCAATGGGAATTCCCATTGACAGCGGCGGGACAGAATCGAGCTGCAAGCAAACAACCACCTCCCACCGGGGGGGAAACACACAGCTGAGAGGCCGGAGAATCTCACCCAATATTGGTTAATGTGAGCCCCAAGGTAAGAATCCAATGAGGAATTCTTTCAGGTGAGCACTTCAAGTTGGGCTGGCTAGAGGCCGGTGTTGTAAGATTCACTTTTCAGGTGGTGCTGATGTCAGAATATGCAGTGGGAATGCTGAGACTGAGCCGGTTCTGTAGGTGATGGTACAACATTTCCCAGCAAGTTCAGGTCGAGTGGGCCGGTGGCCCTGCAGGGACAGAGCCAGTTTCTTTGTGGCTCCCCAGTCAGATGGTAGAACAGCAAACTGGATGTGTAGCTCAGAAAGGTAGTATCAAAAAGCTTGGATCATGTGATCTTCCTTTGCCACAATGGTGGCAGAAAGGGGTATTTATCCAAAGTCTGGAATTTGCTTTGTTTTCAGGACTGGTAATGTCTCAGCCATTATGGGTTGAGGTTTATGTTGAGGTTCTTTTTTTATTATTCATCTGTGGGACATGGGCGTCGTTGGCTGGCCGACATTTATTGCCCATCCCTAGTTGCCTTGAGAAGTTGGTGGTTGATACAACTGAGTGGCTTGCTAGGGCATTTCAGAGGGCAGTTGAGAATCAACCACATTGCTGTGGGTCTGGAGTCTCATGTAGGCCAGACCAGATTAGGACGGCAGATTTTCTTCCCTAAAGGACATTAGTGAACCAGGTGGGTTTTTCCGATAATCGACAATGAATTCATGGTCATCAGTAGATTCTTAATTCCAGGTAGTTTTTATTGAATTCAAATTCCACTAGCTGCCATGGTGGGATTTGAACCCAGAACATTAGCTGAGTTTCTGGATTAATAGTCTGGTGATAATATCACTAGGCCATTGCCTCCCCTAATGTGTTTGGGAAGCCATTGTCTCAGTAGGCCCATTGACTCTGCCAGTAAGGTTGGCTTATCAAATACAAATGGTCTCTTGGAGCTCCGTTGAAATTTCTCTGATCAGTCCCAGGTTGTCTGTTAGCAGCTCACTAGGTACAATGAGTTGTGACTGAGAGGAGAATTCTTTTACTATGGAGGCTGCTGGGGTAACTCCCACACAGAGGGTCAACCATCTTAATTGCCTTTGTTCAGCAGAAAAGTTCAGTTTAAAAATAAGAAATGGCAATAATGATAGTGTTGGGTTTCTGTTCCATGTTGGCGGAACACAACTGTACAAAAACGGAAAGATCTTTATCAGTCGTTATTAGATACATTTGAATTTATGTTCGAAAAACAAGTGGATAGTCCGTGTTAGATAATTGCTCTGATCTCTAGGGAATGTGATTCACATCCAAAACTTGCTCCACTTGTCGGACTTTTAGGTTCTAATGACATGTCTGTTAGGTTTGCCTCACAATATGCCTGATAAATAATGGTGGGTTTATGAGTATGTTGAAGGTGCAACTTATCCAATAATCTGTGTTGAAGAAGAGAGATGGCATGAGTTTTTCGAGCGACAGAGATCACCACCACTTGCACTGCTCTGCCAATTACAAGGGGGCGCAAGTTTAAGGTAAGAGGTGAAAGGTTCAGTAGAGATGTACGGGGAAGTTTTTTACACAGAGGGTGGTGGGGGCACTGCCAAGTGAGGTGGTTGAGGCAGACACGTTAGTGACATTTAACGTCTGGATAGACACATGAACAGGCGGGGTATAGAGGGATACAGGCGGTTGGTCAGGATAGGACAACGTGATCGGCATAGATTTGGTGGGCCGAAGGACCTGTTCCTGTGCTGTACTGTTTTTTGTTCTTTGTTAGCCTTCCAAAGTGACAGCTCCACGAATACTAAAACTTCCCTCCTTCTCAACACTTAATTAATTGTCACCTTCACTCTTTAGATTCTCCCAACTGCCCCACACCCATCACGTGACGAGCAAGTGAGCTGCTAGCAAACAACTCATCCATACCAGTTACTGAACGGTGCACAGGGGCAGGATGAGTCCCAGGGTCGATTTCTTCCCTGATTTACTTCAGTACTTGCTGCTTTCCCTTCTACAAGACTCCCTCAGCACCAAACCCTCCTCGATGTCGGCCACCCAGCCAAAGACAGAGGTGAATCACACCAATTTTACAGAGGGTGAGGAGGACCACTCCGAGACGAGGTTGTGTGAGGTTGAAGTCTGTCTGGGCGTTCTGTGTGGCTTTGGCAATGGGACCTTTTAAGAACATAACATAAGAAATAGGAGCAGGAGTAGGCCATCTAGCCCCTCAAGCCTGCTCCGCCATTCAATAAGATCATGGCTGATCTGATAGTGGGTTCAGTTCCACTTACCCGCCCGCTCCCCATAACCCTTAATTCCCTTAATGGTTAAAAATCTATGTATCTGTGACTTAAACACATTTAACGAGGTAGCCTCTACTGCTTCATTGGGCAGAGAAGTCCAAAGATTCACTACCCTCTGGGAGAAGAAGTTCCTCCTCAACTCTGTTCTAAATTGACTCCCCCGCATTTTGAGGCTGTGCCCCCTAGTTCTTGTTTCCATTGTAAGTGGAAATAACCTCGCTGCTTCTACCCTGTCTAGTCCCTTCATTATCTTATATGTCTCTATAAGGTCTCCCCTCAACCTTCTAAACTCCAATGAGTACAGTCCCAGTCTACTCAATCTCTCCTCATAAGCTAACCCCCTCGTCTCCGGAATCAACCTGGTGAACCTTCTCTGTACCCCCTCCAAAGCTAATATATCCTTTCTTAAATAAGGGGACCAAATTGTACACAGTACTCTAGGTGCGGCCTCACCAGTACCCTGTACAGTTGCAGCATGACCTCCCTGCTTTTATACTCCATCCCTCTCACGATAAAGGCCAACATTCCATTTGCCTTCTTGATTACCTGCTGCACCTGCAAACTGAGTTTTTGTGATTCATGCACAAGGACCTCCAGGTCCCTCTGCACAGTAGCATGTTGTAATTTTTCACCATTTAAATAATAGTCCATTTTACTATTATTCCTTCCAAGTGGATAACCTCACACTTACCAACGTTATACTCCATCTGCCAGATCCTTGCCCACTCACTTAGCCTATCCAAATCTCTCTGCAGACTCTCTGTGTCCTCCACGCAATTTGCTTTCCCACTCATCTTTGTGTCATCCGCAAACTTTGTTACCCTACACTCGGTCCCCTCCTCCAGATCGTCTATGTATATGGTAAATAGTTGAGGCCCCAGAACCGATCCCTGCGGCACGCCACTCGTCACTGATTGCCAACCGGAAAAGCACCCATTTATTCCGACGCTCTGCTTTCTGTTAGATAGCCAATCCTCAATCCACACCAACACTTTACCCCCAACTCCATGTACCTTTATCTTATGCAGCAACCTTTTGTGAGGCACCTTATCGAATGCCTTCTGGAAATCTAAATACACCACATCCACCGGTTCCCCTCTGTCAACCACACTCGTTATATCCTCAAAAACTTCCAGTAAATTAGTCAAACATGACTTTCCCTTCATGAATCCATGCTGTGTCTGCTTGATTGAACCATTCTTTTCCAGGTGTCCTGCTATTTCTTCCTTAATGATAGATTCCAGCATTTTCCCAACTACGGACGTTAAGCTAATCGGCCTGTAGTTACCTGCCTTTTGTCTACCTCCTTTTTTAAACAGTGGCGTTACATTAGCTGTTTTCCAATCAGCATCGTTGATTGTCAGCAAGATGCACTCCATATTTGTAAGCTCGGAGATTCTTTGCCCAGTGACGGGTAATAACACTTATTTATAGACTTCTGAGCTCTTTTTATTGCAAAAAGAAAACATTGTAATTCATTGTAAAAAAGTCACGTTTGCCCAGAAGGTAAGAAAAACTAAAACACCATCAATAACCTTGATCAGATTGAAAGCTGAGTCACCTCTCCAGGGCTACATTCTGCACTAATCCATTATAGATTTTTATTTAGCTTTTTGCAGTACGTTAAAGCAATTAGAAACATTGAAATTCATAATCTAAACATGGACTGTGCAAAAACATTGGACCAAATTTTCTATTCTCCCCTGTGGTGAGTTTGGTGGTGCAGGAGTGGAGGGGAGGCATTTAATCAGGGTGTCAGGTGGCCATCTTCCTGCCCCTACCCCGATGAAGCCTCTGACGGGCCGGTGCATGGATGTCCTTTCCATCCTGCAGCCAACTGATGCCCTTAGGTGGTATTAACCCAGTGGCGGGCAGGAGCACTCCACTGGGAGAGGCTGACAAACAGAGCAGCTGTGGGGAAATGTGTGGGCTCCAAGGGGACGTCCCGCATTCAAAGGCACTCAATTCCTTTGAGGGACCCGACATTGAAAATGGGGAGCTCGCTGAGAGCCAGCCCACACCCTTACTGCCAGTCCCACAATCACACTCCCCAGACCAGCACACCACACCTTACCCCCCCACCCACCCCCCCACCACCACTCCACCTCACCTTACCCCACCCTCCACCCCACTACCATCACTTACCTGCAGCCTGGGGTCCAGCGATAATGCTTGGCCTCCGGTGGGTGTCATACCAGCAACAGCCACTGTCTCCCAGTGGTACTGCCATTCAATAGAGTTGTTGGCTGGCTTCTGATTGGCCAGGAGCAGATTGCCAGGTGAGATTCTCCCTCTCCCACCTCCCCTGGGTCCTTGGTCCCACGGAAGGCCCGTCACTGGCCTGTTAAGAGGCACCTGATGTGGTTGCTTTCGGTAACCGGGGCTCTCACTGGCACTCCAGCCCGCTTACAATAACCCAGTCTCACCTGCAGCTCAATGCCTCATTCATGCCTTTGTTAAGTCTAGACTGGACTGTTCCAACGCTCTCCTGGCTGGGGGCCCACATTCTACCCTTTGTAAATTTGAGGTCATCCACAACTTCGAGTCTTAACTCGAACCAAATTCTTTTCATATATCATCCCTGTGCTCACTGACCTACACTGGCTCCTGGTCAAAGAAAATATTCATTTTAAAATTCTTATCCATGCGTTCAAATCCCTCCATGGCCTCGCACTAGTAACAGTCCATAGAATCAGTCAGACCTCATACAATTTGGGATCCACTTCTTTATCACGCATGTTGGCCATCTTCTCTTGTAGTTTTAAAAGTTGCTGCCTAGTTTCTGAGAGAGTCGAATTGATAAGAGTAGGTAAATTGGTAAACACCAGTCTGCTAAACATGAACTTTGCCAGTGATGGAATAGTTGCACTTATAGGTGTCACCTTCTGGTGTAACACAGCAAAGTGAAGCTCTTGCTTTGTCTGTCTACATTTAAGAATTAGGGATTTCACTATGCAAATCATTTGTTCAGCTAGGCTGTTCAGCCTAGTGTAATGAGAAGAAGTAGTGTGGACTATATTCCACTTCGCTCACAGACCCTGAAATTGCTTACGAATTGTGACAGTTGGCATATTGTGCAATTGTTGAATAATGGGGTACTTGGGAAAGTTGTTGATGATGATGATAAAGTCAGTGCCATGGATATAAATGGGTTGGATGCGATTTTGAACTAAGGATGGGTAAGAACTTCATGTAGAATCAATGATGCTTTGTGCTGACTTGGCAACTGTGCTTGACATGCCTCCCACTTGACAAAGGCTTCAATATCATTGTTCATTCTCAGCCAACAGACTGTGGGGGCGATCGGACCAAACAATTCTAAGTGCCAAATGAACGTGAAAACAGAAGAAATTCATGCTTTTTGTTTATGAGGAGATGCGACCTTTCCCAGTAACGGGGTTAGCAGGCATCCAGACAGAATCTTGTGTAGATAGACAAGGTGAGGTGATACAGTGGTTAGTACTGCTGCCTCACAGTGACAAGGACCCGACTTCAATTCCGACTCAGGTCACTGTCGGTGCAGAGTTTGCATGTCCTCCTCATGTCTGCGTGGGTTTCCTCCCACAGTCCAAAAGACGTGCTGGTTAGGTGCATTGGCCATGCTAAATTCTCCCTCAGTGTACCTGAACAGACACCAGAGTGTGGCGACTAGAGGACTTTCACAGAAACTTCATTGCAGTGTTAACATAAGTCCACTTGTACACTAATAATTTTAAAACTTTTAAACTTTATATCATCAGGAAACAAGTTACCTAGATGACTAAGAGATCAGTGGAAGTATACAGATGCTCAGGGAGTCACAGAATGTGAGAGATGCAGACAGCCCAAATATGTGGAGGGGAGAATCAAACAGGAGCCAGGGTATACTTGCCAGCACCTGTAGAAGCAGGCAGGCATTGTAACACCTCACAGCTGAGAGACCATTTTAACATCTCAGCAGTCTTAGAGCTAAGTCCCTCATGGTAGGCTGGTGAAAAAGGTTGGATCTCATGGGATAAAGGGGGAGGTGGCTAGATGGGTGGAGAACTGGCTTGGCCACAGAAGACAGAGGGTGGTAGTGGAAGGGTCTTTTTCCGGCTGGAGGCCTGTGACTAGTGGTGTTCCGCAGGGCTCTGTATTGGGACCTCTGCTGTTTGTGATTTATATAAACGATCTGGAAGAAGGTGTAACTGGGGTGATCAGTAAGTTTGCGGACGACACAAAATTGGCAGGACTTGCAGATAGTGAGGAGCATTGTCAGAAGCTACAGAAGGATATAGATAGGCTGGAAATTTGGGCAAAGAAATGGCAGATGGAGTTCAATCCTGATAAATGCGAAGTGATGCATTTTGGTAGAAATAATGTAGGGAGGAGCTATACGATAAATGGCAGAACCATAAAAGGCGTAGATACGCAGAGGGACCTGGGTGTGCGAGTCCACAGATCCTTGAAGGTGACGTCACAGGTGGAGAAGGTGGTGAAGAAGGCATATGGCATGCTTGCCTTTATAGGACGGGGCATAGAGTATAAAAGTTGGGGTCTGATGTTGCAGATGTATAGAACGTTAGTTCGGCCGCATTTGGAATACTGCGTCCAGTTCTGGTCGCCACACTACCTGAAGGACGTGGAGGCTTTGGAGAGAGTACAGAGGAGGTTTACCAGGATGTTGCCTGGTATGGAGGGGCTTAGTTATGAGGAGAGATTGGGTAAACTGGGGTTGTTCTCCCTGGAAAGACGGAGGATGAGGGGAGACTTAATAGAGGTGTATAAAATTATGAAAGGCATAGATAGGGTGAACGGTGGGAAGCTTTTCCCCAGGTCAGTGGTGACGTTCACGAGAGGTCATAGGTTCAAGGTGAAGGGGGGGAGGTTTAACACAGATATCAGAAGGACATATTTTACACAGAGGGTGGTGGGGGCCTGGAATGCGCTGCCAGGCAAGGTGGTGGAGGCGGACACACTGGGAACGTTTAAGACTTATCTAGACAGCCATATGAACGGAGTGGGAATGGAGGGATACAAAAGAATAGTCTAGTTTGGACCAGGAAGCGGCACGGGCTTGGAGGGCCGAAGGGCCTGTTCCTGTGCTGTATTGTTCTTTGTTCTAAGATAGTGCAGAAACCTTCATAAAAGCAATTTAAGTATCTTCACTGGACCAGGAAAAGACATTTCCCTGACGTAATCATCCACCTTGTATTTGTGGTAACTATAAGCTCAGTTTGACTCCTGAATTTATTTAATTTGGATGTTGTTTGGGAACGGGAAAGTCTTAAGGTCAACGATTGCAGATATATATTTTGGAACAAGGGGAATTTCTATGTAAACTGTGTGTGTGTTTACTAATTCAGATATGTAATTGTCTGAGAGTGTTAACATCCTATTTGTGCGTATTTGTCTTTTCTTTAATTTAATAAATAGTCACTAATAATTGTTACACAGCGACTAAGCTGGTTATTCTCATGACTCCTCACACAATTCCAAAAACAGAACTATACGCCATCACGAACCACACTGTCTGTGTGGAGTCTGCATGTTCTCCCCATGTCTGCATGGGTTTCCTCCGGGTGCTCCGGTTTCCTCCCACAGTCTGAAAGACGTGCTGGTTGGGTGCATTGGCCATGCTAAATTCTCCCTGTGTACCTGAACAGGCACCGGAGTGTGGCGACTAGGGGAATTTCAGAGTAACATCACAGATACCATCCGCGCAGTTCGTGATAAGTTATATTGTTTCTTACTTCAAACCCTCTATTTGTGCCACCATTACTTACTTCAAACCCTCTATTTGTGCCACCATGGGCGGCACGGTAGCACAGTGGTTAGCACTGCTGCTTCACAGCTCCAGGGTCCTGGGTTCGATTCCCGGCTCGGGTCACTGTCTGTGTGGAGTTTGCACATTCTCCTCGTGTCTGCGTGGGTTTCCTCCGGGTGCTCCGGTTTCCTCCCACAGTCCAAAGATGTGCGGGTTAGGTTGATTGGCCAGGTTAAAAATTGCCCCTTAGAGTCCTGAGATGCGTAGGTTAGAGGGATTAGTGGGTAAAATATGTGGGGGTAGGGCCTGGGTGGGATTGTGGTCGGTGTAGACTCGATGGGCCGAATGGCCTCCTTCTGCACTGTAGGGATTCTATGATTTCTATGATTTCTATGATTACTCATTTCAAATATGCTTATCAAAATTTACGTCATCTAATCCTTTCGTGATTTTTAAAGGCTCAGTTATATCTTGAATGGATTATTTCCGGTTGTAAAATATATATTGTAGGTACGAGTCATGATCGGCACGGGCTTGGAGGGCCGAAGGGCCTGTTCCTGTGCTGTTCTTTGCTTTGTTCTTTGCATACATATTCCAGTATCCACGCTTGGTCTTTGCGACCAGCCTCCGTAGATAGGTTGAGAGTGCTGCCTAAATGACTCCGATGTTAAAAGCGATTTTAAGCTGGTGAAATTTGCAGATGTCACTGCAGTGAAGACAGATAACCCAGGTGCTTCTGACCCAGTGCTGCACCCAAAAAACAAATGTCAAATTAAATTTAACGATGATAAATGTAAAGCATTTCATGTTGAAGAGGAAAAAAGCTGCAATTTGAGAATACACTGAACAGAATAGAATTAACATGAGGAGATTCAGAAAGGAATGCATCAGTCGTCTTAGATTCATTATTTTCAATATTACGATAATATGGTCATGAAAATGCGAATAAAATTCTGGGATATACAAGCAAAAGCTTCATAATCTTTGTATTTCATTGGGTGTAAAGGACGCCGGACATTCTGAGGTGTTGGAAGGCGCTACATAAATGCAATTTTTTCCTTTCTTTATTGGACAGCTCACACTTGGAGTATTCCATTCAATTCTGGCCACCGTGTTACTTCCTGTGATTGAAGAACTTGTCACAAATGATCCCAGTTGTAAACTGGATGAGTGAGGAGGCAAGATTGGAGAGATTGAAACACTATTGCCCTCAGCAAAAGTTAAAAAGAGAGCGAACTTATTAAAGAGCTTATATGAAATAGAACAGATAAAATAAAACTAGAATATTAAGAACATAAGAACTAGGAGCAGGAGTAGGCCATCTGGCCCCTCGAGCCTGCTCCGCCATTCAATAAGATCATGGCTGATCTTTTCATGGACTCAGCTCCACTTACCCGCCCGCTCACCATAACCTTTAATTCCTTTACTGTTCAAAAATTTATCTATCCTTGTCTTAAAGACATTCAATGAAGTAGCCTCAACTGTTTCACTGGGCAGGGAATTCCACAGATTCACAACCCTTTGTGTGAAGAAGTTCCTCCTCAACTCAGTCCTGAATCTGCTTCCCCTTATTTTGAGGCCATGCCCCCTAGGTCTAGTTTCACCCGCCAGTGGAAACAACCTCCCTGCTTCTATCTTATCTATTCCCTTCATAATCTTATATGTTTCTATAAGATCTCCCCCTCATTCTTCTGAAAGGAGTCAGGTAACTATGAAAGCTGTCATTAGATTTTTTTGTTTCACTTCTTGGAGCCAAAGTACCAGACCTCCCAGCTGTTCCTCGAAGAATGTCAGGTATGGATTCCTGGCTGCCTGCAGTGTGGACCCAATTCCAGGGACAAATCCATTAGCATTTTCAAGGCAGATCCCAACCATTTGCACAGGGTCAAAACCTAGCCTGTTGAATCTGGGAGGGGGTCACTTCAATCCCCTGGCGGCCAAGGGAGAGATCATAAAGCTGGGCCCCACCAGAACCAATGGGAAAGTGACCAAAGATGTGCAGGTTAGGTGGATGGGCCGTGTTAAGTTGCCCCTTAGTGCCAGGGGGACTAGCAGGGTAAATACGTGGGGTTGCAAGGATAGGGCCTGGGTGGGATTGTGGTGGGTGCAGATTCGATGGGCCGAATGGCCTCCTTCTGCATTGTAGGGATTCTATGATTCTATGACTCCAAGAGTCTCTAAAGGGAGCATCAAGTGGCACACTGAGGTTATTAATCTCCTCCTGCCCCCCTTTCTCTCCTGCTCAGTGACTTTCCTGCTGATAAGGCCAGGCGCCTCAGTCAATACTGAAGCCAGATGCCACCTACCAGTTTTCCAGTGAACCAAGTTATTCGGTGATCCCAGTGGTTTAATTTTAAACACACAACAGTCTAAATGAGATCTGCAATTGGCTCCTTCCTTCTCTCCTAATGTCAGACCAAAACACTACCAGATACCTCTGAAGATATTTATGCAGTCAATTGGTGCTAAGGTGATGTGAATTGATTTATAAGTGATTTTAGCGACAGCTCCGACTCACTTGGCAGCACCGTCACCTCAGTGCCGGAGGGTTGTGGGTTCAAGTCACACTCCAGCATGGGCACACGGTGGCACAGTGGTTAGCACTGCTGCCTCACAGCGCAAGGGACCCGGGTTCGATTCCTGGCTTGGGTCACTGTCTGTGTGGAGTCTGCATGTTCTCCCCATGTCTGCATGGGTTTCCTCCGGGTGCTCCGGTTTCCTCCCACAGTCCGAAAGATGTGCTGGTTAGGTACATTGGCCATGTTAAATTCTCCCTCAGTGTACCTGAACAGGCACCAGAGTGTGGCGACTAGGGGATTTTCACAGTAACTTCATTGCAGTGTTAATGTAAGCCTACTCGTGACACTAATACATAAAAGAAATGAAGACTGACACTCTAGTGCAGTACAATGGGATTGCTCCACTGTGAGAGGGGCTGGTTTTTAGATGAGACCAAGGCCCAGTCTGCTTCCTTAAGCAAGCGTAAAAGATCACATGGCACTGTGTGAAGGAGAGCAGGGGAGGTATTCCCAGTATCCCAGACAATCTTCATTCCTCAATCTAAATCACATTGTCTGATCATGATCACCTTCCTGTTTGGGGGAGCTGGCTGGGTGCAAGTTGGCTGCTGCATTTCCGACATCGCAACAGTAACTGCACTCCAGAAGTACTTCATGGGCAGTAAAATGCTTTGGGATACCGTGTGAGGGTGAAAGGAGCTAAAAAATGTAGGCCTATTTGGATCCGCACCCAGTACATCGGCATGTTAGAAATACAGCGTTTTCTAAATTTATTCGTGGGACATGGGCATTGCCGGCTATTGCCTATCCCCAGTTGCCCTTGGACGATAGTTGAGAGTCAACCACATTGCTGTGGCACTGGAGTCACAAGTAAGCCAGGCCAGGTAATGACGGCAGATTTCCTTCCCTAAAGGACATGAGTGAACCAGATGGATTTTTCCGACAATCGACAAGTAGATTCTTAATTCCAGATTTTTTTTATTGAATTCAAATTTCACCATCTGCTATGACGAGATTTGAACCCGGGTCCCCAGAACATTAGCTGAGTTTCTGGATAAATAGTCTAGTGATAATACCACTAGACCATCACCTCCCCCACCAGCTACCAGTGAAGAAAAAATAGTTTGGTAATAAAGGATCACGTACTCTCTGGAACTCCAAATCAAAAAGCTGGCACAAAGACAGTTTGAGTTTGTGGTAGCGTGGCCCCTTTAAGGGGTGATCCTTCAGGGGCCATGTGACTGGGCCAGAACCAATGGAGCACTAGTGTATGAACTTGGGCCAATCGGGAACTAGTGCATACATTCCTGGGGCTGGAAGGCTTCAGAAGTCAGGACACTGATGGGAGTAGATCTGTACAGTTGTGTTGTTAAACCCTTCTCTGTACATCATAAAATCACTACAGTAGTGGAGGTCATTCAGCCCATCGAACCTGTACCCACAACAATCCCATCCAGGCCCTACCCCATAACCCTGGGGTCAGTGACTAGCGGTGTGCCTCAGGGATCAGTGTTGGGACCGCAATTGTTTATGATTTACATAGATGATTTGGAGTTGGGGACCAAGTGTAGTGTGTCAAAATTCACAGATGACACTAAGATGGGTGGAAGAGCAAAGTGTGCAGAGGACGCTGAAAGTCTGCAAAGGGATATAGATAATCTAAGTGAGTGGGCGAGGGTCTGGCAGATGGAGTACAATGTTGGTAAATGTGAAGTCATCCATTTTGATAGGATGGATTATTATTTAAATGGTAAAAAAAATTGCAGCATGCTGCTGTGCGGAGGGACCTGGGTGTCCTTGTGCAGGAATCTCAAGGAGTTGGTTTGCAGGTGCAGCAGGTAATTAAGAAGGCAAATAGAATTTTGTCCTTCATTGCTGGAGGGATGGAGTTTAAAAACAGCGAGGTTGCAGCTGTATAAGGTGCTGGTGGGGCCACACATGGAGTACTGTGTACAGTTTTGGTCTCCTTACTTGAGAAAGGATATATTGGCACTGGAGGGGCTGCCGAGGAGCTTCACTAGGTTGATTCCGGAGTTGAGAGGGTTGGCTTATGAGGAGAGACTGAGTAGACTGGGACTATACTCATTGGAATTCAGAAGAATGAGGGGAGATCTTATAGAAACATATAAGATTATGAAAGGAATAAATAAGATGGAAGCAGGGAAGTTGTTTCCACTGGCAGGTGAAACTAGAACGCGGGGGCTTAGCCTCAAAATAAAGGGAAGCAGATTTCGGACTGAGTTGAGGAGGAACTTCTTCACACAAAGGGTTGTGAATCTGTGGAATTCCCTGCCCAGTGAAGCAGTTGAGGCTACCTCATTGAATGTTTTTAAGGCAAGGATAGATAAATTTTTGAACAATAAAGAAATTAAGGGTTATGGTGAGCGGGCGGGAAAGTGGAGCTGAGTCCACAAAAAGATCAGCCATGATCTTATTGAATGGTGGAGCAGGCTCGAGGGGCCAGATGGCCTACTCCTGCTCCTAGTTCTTATGTTAACCCCATGTATTTAGAATCCTACAGTGCAGAAGGAGGCCATTCAGCCCATTGAGCCTGCACCGACCACAATCCACCCGGGCCCTGCCCCATAACCCCATTCATTTACCCTAGCTAATCCCCCTGACATTAAGTGGCAATTTAGCACGGCCAATCCATCTAACCCGCACATCTTTGAACTGTGGAAGGAAATCTGGAACACTTGGAGGAAACCCACGCAGACACGGGGAAAACTTGCAGGCTCCACACAGACAGTGACCCGAGTTGGGAATTGAACCCGGGTTCCTGGCAGTGTGAGGCAGCGGTGCCACTGTGCCATCCTAGTCCTTCTCAGTCAATAAATCATTCAGTTTGTTACAAGCCTCATTGAGCTGCCTCGAGTTACCACAGAGTTGGTAAGCAACTTGGTTGTACAGTTTCTGATGATTCAGAGAGAGAGCAAGGTGGCAGTTTCCGAACAAGATTGTAAATTTTATTGAGATGGCAGCATCACGCCACTGTTTTACTAACTACATTATTTGTGCCACCACAAAATCCCTCCAGTGTCACATTAATATCACTCCCCCCTCGCCATCTCCACCAGCACCATTCACTGAAAGGGAGAAGAGATGAAACAAGGGGATGCAGTTGCTGTAGTGTTAATGAGTGTCTTGGACATGGCACTAATCGAGTCTAGCAGCAGCACAGTGCTACTGACATTGAGTCCTCAGTTTCAATTAACATTGAATGACCTCTCAGCTCGTAAATGTTTCCAAAATTCTCTTCCACTGAAACACATATGACGGATGAACCAAGGAAGTGATTGTACGCCAGTGTAAGAATGTTTTGCGGAGCGGGGGTGTCGGGTGGCACTGTGTTTTGCTGGAGTGTAATACCTGAATTAGATTTAGAAAACTAATTAATGTCACCAGAAGTGATTTGCAATAGTTTCGATAATTAAACATTGTAAACAGGTTCAAATGTGAATACATCTTAATCAATCATTGTCTTTTTTAATACTTACCCAGAAGTAGATGAACTCTGGGATTTATTTTGAGCTTTTCTTCAATTCATCCAAAGGTTGTGGGCATCGCTGGCTAGGCCAGCATTTATTGCCCATCCCGAGCTGCCCGTGAGAAGGTGGTGATGAGCTGCCTTCTTGAATCCCCGCAGACCCTGAGGTGTAGGTACACCCACAGTGCTGTCAGGGAGGGAGTTCCAGGATTTTGACCCAGCGACTGTGAAGGAATGGTGATATATTTCTAAGTCAGAATGGTGAGTGGCTTGGAGGGGAACTGCCAGGCGGTGATGTTCCTAGTTATCTGCTGCTGTTGTCTTCCAAGATGGTAGTGGTCGTGGGTTTGGAAGATGCTGCCTAAGAAGTCTTGGTGAGTTGCTGCAGTGCATCTTGTAGCTGGTACACACTGCTGCCACTATTCATTGGTGGCAGAGAGGGTGAATGTTTGTGGATGGGATGCCAATCAAGTGGGCTGCTTTGTCCTGGATGGTGTCGAGCTTCTTGTGTTGTTGGAGCCGCACTCATCCAAGCAAGTCAAGAGTATTCCATCACACTCCTGACTTGCACTTTGTAGATGGTTAACAGGCTTTGTGGGGTCAGGAGGTGAGTTACCTGCAGCAAGATTCCTAGCCTCTGACCTGTTCTTTTAGTCATAGTATTTAGATGGCTAATCCAGTTCAGTTTCTGGCCAATAGTATTCCCCCCGCCCCCGCACCAAACAGAATGTTGATAGTGAGGATTCAGCGGTGGCAATTTCATTGAATGTCAACGGGTGATGGTTAAATTCTTTCTTGTTGGAGATGTTTATTGCCTGGCACACATGTGGCACAAATGTATTTGCCACTTATTACCTAAGCTTCGATATTGTTCAAGATTGCTGCATTTGGACATGGACTGTTTCAGTATCTGAAGAGTGACAAATGGGTGCAGAACATTGTGCAATCACCATATCCAGGGATGGTGATGCCTGAGACATTGGGTACGATTTTCCAGCTGCGCTCGCCCCGAAAACGGAAAATCCCACCTGAGATCAACAGACCTTTCCACGGTTCTCCCCTCACCCGCTCCGATTCTCGTGGCGGGCGGGACGGTGAAATTCGCCCCATGATCTGTAAGGTACGATTCCCTGAATTTGACTAGTCTGTGAGACAGCTTTCTCAATTTTGGCACAAGTCCCCAGATGTTAGTAAGGACGACCTAACAGGATCGATGGGGCTGAGTTTGCCATTGCCATTTCTGACGCTTAGATCAACGCCAGATGATCCATCTGGTTTCAATTTTTAAAAAGCATTTTACTCCATTCTTAAAGTTACAAAGCCGATGTTCACAGCGGATTGGGTAAACCCAAATCCAATTCTTGCTTGCTCCAAAAACCAAATTCAAAATCCAATTGAATCCAATCCACGGTCCCCACAAGAGAGACAAACAAGACCCAAGCTGGCAAGATGAGGCATTGCACCCCACCTTGGGCTGGATCTGACGCTTGATCTCAGCCAAAAGGTCCGCCCGGTTTTATTTGTTTTAGGCTATTCTTAGCAGTTTGACACAACTGAATGGCTTGCTAGGCCATTGCAGAGGGCATTTAAGAGTCAAGCACATTGTTATGTGTCTGGCGTAAAATGCAGGCCAAACCAGGTAAGGACGTTATATTTCCTTCCCTAAAGGGCATTAGTGAACCAGATGAGTTTTTACAACAATCGACAATGGTTTCATGGTCATCAATAGACTTTTTAATTCTAGATTTTTATTGAATTCAATTTTCACCATTGAACCAGGTCCCCAGAACATTGTCCTCGGTCTCTGGATTACTAGTCCAGTGATAAAACCACAATGCTACTGCCTCTCCAGAGCAAACTTAAATGAACATTTAGGTCAATGGAAAGACAAATTGCCAAAGTGTATTTAAGAGCAATGACCTGATGATATTTCGGGTTACAACATTAAAGGATAGGGGTGGCGCAGTGGTATAGTGCTGCTGCTTCACAGCGCCAGGGATACGGGTTGGATTCCAACCTCGGGTGTCTGTCTGTGTGGAGTTTGCACATGAGTGTGTGCCCTATGAGAGACTGGCATCCCGTCCTGTGCCTTGAGCCCAGCATCTATCGGAATAGGCTCCGACTCCCCATGACCCTGAATTGGAGGAAGCCTTGAAGTGAAAGTGAAGTGAACATTAAGGGATGGCTTGAGATTAAGTTAACAAATTGATTTCTGGAAAAAAAGCAATGGTAGGAAAATTTAAAAATTGTGATGATCAACCATACTTCCATCAGTGTTTACTCATAGAATCACTACAGTGCAGGATGAGGCCATTTGGTCCATTGAACATACACTGACAAAAATCCCAGCCTCTCCCTGTAACCCCATGTATTTAGCCTGCTAGTGCCCCTGACACTAAGGGGCAATTTAGCATGGCCAATCCACCTCACACGCACATCTTTGGACTGTGGGAGGAAACTGGAGCACTCGAGAAACCCACGCAGAAACGAGGAGAACGTGCAGACTCCACACAGACAGTGACCCCGAGCCAGGAATCGAACCCAGGTCCCTGACGCTGTGAGGCAGCAGTGCTGACCACTCGATTTGGAAGAACAGGGTTTGAAGAAGATTTTTGTGAGACTCTGTGGGTAGGCCTAACTCTGAACTGAGCAGGAATCTGACTAACTCTGGGGATGAAGGCTGAGGTAAAAGTGTGATTTTTCCTGTGACCCAGTTACTACTTACTGAGTGTTTCTTTCACACCTTGCATAGAGTCTTGACTGCGGGGAATGCTTGGGCAGGAAGTCATTGATGTTTTCCCTGATTCTCTCGACCAGAAATATTTGGAAAATTAGTTCCAGCAAAGCCAAATTTGTGACACATCCTTCCTTGTGCGTATTTTAAATTGTCCGACCCTCAGTTCTTTTCAGTCTCTTCTTTTCAACACACGTAAGCCAGTTTTAGTTGCCTTTTGCAATCGAAGCATGCAGCACCAGCTATAATTGGTGTGTTTGACAGTTCACCCAGCCACAAGCAACGGTTCATCTCACAACCCTGCAACCCGGAGCAGACTAAATCCAACCAGGATAATTCCCTAATCACAGATCAATGCATCTGATCCACTCTGACCCACACTGAATCTCTCTCTCTGGGGATGAAACAACAAAATAAAGACAAATGTTAAAAGAAAAGAGAACATTTTTGAAGCATAGACACTGTTGTAATGTAGGAAATGGAGAAACTAATTTTGCACACAGCCGGCTCCCATGAATAGGGAGGCGATGGCCTAGTGGTATTATCACTAGACTATTCATCCAGAAGCTCAGCTAATGTTCTGGGGACCCGAGTTCGAATCTTGCCACGGCACATAGGGGAATTTGAATTCAAAATCAAACAATACCTGGAATTAAGAATCTACTGGTGATCATGAAACCATTGTCAATTGTCGGAAAAACCCATCTGGTTCACTAATGTCCTTTAGGGAAGGAAATCTGCTGTCCTTACCCAGTTTGGCCTACATGTGGCTCCAGAGCCACAGCAATGTGGTTGACTCTCAACTGCCCTCTAAACAAGGGCAACTAGGGATGGGCAATAAATGCTGGCCAGCCAGTGCCACCCATGACCCATGAATGAATAAAAAAGATAGAAAGGTGATAATTATTCGATTATCTGTTTTACAAACATTTATTGAGAATCACATGTTGAGCAGGAAATGAGGAAACTCCCCTGTTCTTCAAATAGTGCGGTGGGATTTTTCATCTTCACCTGAGAGAGCAGAATGTGCTTTGGTACAATGTTTCACCTGAAAGGTGACACCTCCAGTCATGCAGTATTACCCACTGCAACCACACAGTGAACGTTAGCCTAGATTATAGACTCACGTCTCCGAAGCGTGAAACTAAAACAGAAAATGCTGGAAATACCCAGCGTGCGACCTGTGCGACATTTCCAGCCCTTAACCTGGCTTTGGAGGCAAGTGTGTTACCAACTGAGCCATAACTAACTGTGCATCAACAGCGAGTGAGGACAAATGTGTAAGATGTCTGTCCCTATTATAGTAATCTGCAGTCTGCTTGACACTAGCGACATTTTTTAAAAATTCATTTGTCGGACACGGGCGTCGCTGGCTGGCCAGCATTTATTGCCCATCCCTAGTTGCCCTTGTTCAGAGGGCAGTTGAGAGTCAACCACATTGCTGTGGCTTTGGAGTCACATGTAGGCCAGACCAGGTAAGAACGGCAGATTTCCTTCCCTAAAGGACATTAGTGAACCAGATGGGTTTTCACGACAATCGACAATGAATTCATGGTCATCAGTAGATTCATAATTCCAGGTAGTTTTTATTGAATTCAAATTCCACTAGCTGCCATGGTGGGATTTGAACCCGGAACATTAGCTGAGTTTCTGGATTAATGGTCTAGTGATAATATCACTAGGCCATCACCTCCCCTAATGTGTTTGGGAAGCCATTGTCTCAGTAGGCCCATTGACTTGGCTGTGCAACAGAATATGGGCATTTTGTACACTCTGGCACTTATGGCTGGCTGACAATGGAAGACTAACCAGGAGAGCGTTCGGGTGTTCAGGCATGGAGGTGATGTGAGTGTGGGTAAGGATTTCAGTGGTGACCGAGGGTCTGAAGTAGATGTGGAAGCTGGCAATGTTGTGTGGGCGGAAGTACGCACTCTTTGTGATGAAGCGGAGGCACGATGTGAAGCTCAACTTGGGACTGAACGCATTCCGCCCACTATGGAAACATCCACCAGCGGGGGTGGAGATTCTAGTCGCGGATCCGCTAATTAGATGGTAAGGTATGTAAACGTATGCTAATGTCCATGAAGCTGATTTTCAGCGTGGATCCGTCGATGCCAAAAAACTTAGGCTGGGAGACACGCTCAGGGCCGGACACCCAACGCAAATCGCGCAAATCGGCTGCTGCTTGAATTTCCTGGCCCGCTGTGCTAAAAAATCAGCTTCTGAGCACATCAAACTCCAAGCTTAAGGACTATGTACTGACTTAGAGTAATAGTATAAAGGGGGGTGGGAAGAGACGAGATGGACTATGCACCATGTGCTGCAGCCCAGGTCTGTGCTCTGTATATTGTAAAAAGATAGTGACTTGTTACCACTATCTAACATTGTCACATGCCTGTGGTACCAGTCGTCCCAATTAAAATGGGGAAGCTGTAGACCGGCTGGCCATGTGTACCTCGGGATGACATGTACACAGGAAGTGAGATGTGGGTAGTGAGTGCATGCTCCCCTGGCATTGGGCAGACAAACAGCATGTCAGAGTTGCTAAGATCTCCCAGTAAACGGCTCAACCTGCTTTGCCTTTCTCATCATTTCCATGCAATCCAGCAACTTCACAATAGCAGTTACACGGGGCTGTGCATAGTGGTTGTAATTGTTGCTGCTGGAGTTTAGGAGGATACAGTATCAGTGAGACTGTTTACACAACCAGTGAATATACTCCCTCAATTAAAGGTCAGGCAAAGCTGCTTTGTAATAAAAACAGAAGGACACTCATGTGGCCATTAATAAAGCAACTAATGAGGGTTTCCCTTTGTTAGAATCATTGAATTATAGAAGCTCTACGGTGCAGAAGGAGGCCAGTCGGCCCATCGAATCTACACAGACCACAATCCCACCCAGGCCCTATCCCTGTAACCCCACTTATCCACCCTGATAGTCTCCCTGAGCAAGGAGCAATTTACTATGGCCAATCAACCTAATCTGCACATCTTTGGACTGTAGGACTGTTGTTCTGTGACGTGGTTTCAAGATGAGAGATGAAATAACTCCTCAGAGGCCGGTGTCCCTTCACCAAATTCCGTTTTCTTACAAACTCAACTCCACTCCTAAGAGTGCTTCAGGTACACAGTCAGAATCCAGAGTGTCAGTTGGCCTGATACTCCCATTTTTATACACAGCTGAGGCTCCCTGATTGGGCAGGCAATACTTATCTCAATCAGGGAGCTCATACTCCAAGAGGCCAACCTCATGGGTCTTGTTGAAGTCATTTCAAGGGATTGAAACCCATCCCATTTCGGGGACCCCCCTCTCTTTGCATCAAACACTCCTAAGTCAAGTATAAGGTGGCTAACTGCAGCCAGGGTGAAGCTCCGTGTACTCCACCCTACAATGATGAGGCCTCAGAACATAACTGTGTCATTTATCCATTTCCCACAGCAGCCGTGGTCTTGATGTGTGAGATTGTGCCGATGGAAATCAAACTCCTTTCCTGTTGGAATTCATGGAGAGTGGGAATTAAAATTCAGACGGTGGACTCATCCTGCTTTTGTCAGCCTCATGCTGATTTTCCTGGGCTTTTCCGCTTCCCTTCTGGCCCGAGCAGGAACCTCGTGCATCGATGCGAATCGGAGTGATTGCTGTGGTGTGAGTGGGTCTGCTACAGGTACTCCACATGATGGAACTCGACAGACACCCAGCAAAAAATTGAAGGTGGCAATGGGTGAGGATAAGAAGCAAGAAGTTTCCAAGAAGGATGGCAAGAAAGCCCTGAAGAAGTTGTTACGGAAAGGTGGCAAAAAGAGGAGGCGGAAGTCCAGGAAGGAGAGTTACTCCATCTACATCTACAAAGTGATGAAGCAAGTTCACCCCAACACTGGCATCTCCTCCAAAGCATGAGCATCATGGACACGACCGTCAGCGACATCTGGGTGGCACGGTGGCACAGTGGTTAGCACAACTGCCTCACAGCGCCAGGGACCCGGGTTCAATTCCAGGTTTGGATCATTGTCCGGGTAGAGTTTGCACGTTCTCCCCATGTCTGCGTGGGTTTCCTCCGGGTGCTCCGGTTTCCTCCCACAGTCCAAAGATGTGCGATTGGGTGGATTGGCCATGCTAAATTGCCCCTTAATGCCAGGGGGACTAGCTAGGATAAATGCATGGGGCTATAGGGATAGGGCCTGGATGGTATTGTGGTCAGCACAAAATTGATGGGCCGAATGGCCTCCTTCTGCATTGTGGGGATTCTATGAACTCTATGAATTGCATCGTGGGTGAGGCTTCCTGCCCGATCCATTATAACAAGCACAGCACCATCAGCTCCAGGGAGATCCAGACTGCCGTGCACCTGCTGCTGCCCTCAGAACTGGCCAAGCACGCCATCTCGGAGGGAACAAAGATGGTGACCAAGTACCCCAACTCCAAGTAAAGCTGTACAATGCACTGAAAAACACACCCAGCAAAAGCCCCGACACACATGTTTAAAACATATCATTATGGGGCTCACCTGGATCCAGCAAAAGCTTCCTGAATGTTCCTCTCCCACCTTATGGGCAAAATTTACCTCTGCCCCCAGGAGCAGGCTGGGAGGCAGGAGTGGGCTATACAATGGGGCAGGAAGGCTTGGACAGGAGAGTCCATTGCCTTCTTGACTCCCAAACAGCATCAACGCCCCCATTCCCCCATGAAGACCAGGGCAGGGAGAATGGAGAACATCCATCCAGGCCAGAGGCCCATTGAAGCCCTTCAGTGGCCACTTATAGTGTCACCTCAGCACTGCTGGTATTCAACAAGTGGCAAGCAGGGGCCGCACCATCTGGACCAGCTGCCAGGCAAATCCTGTCAGGTACATTTAAATGGCATGCCTGTGGCCTGCTGGGGTGGGTTCCTCTGTCTCGGGTATCCTATGCCCAAGAAGGATCCATCCACCCGTGGTAAGGGAGGGATCTGTGGGGATATTCATGATCTGGTGATCAGGAAAGGGGTGATGATGGACAGGTGAGCTTCTGGAGACGTGTCTGATCATTTATAGTGTGGGAAATTCCAAAAGTGACTCGGAACTAAATTGAAAGGTAGATGAGGGGTCAAAGGTTCCGACTTGTAAAAAGTGAATTGAGGACCAATGTCAGGAAGTTCTTCATCCCAAAAATATGCTCAACACTTGGAATGAATTCCCGGAGAGTGAAGTTCAGGATACAGCTCTGGAATCATTTAAGAAACTGCAGCATCCAATTGAGGGGAACCTGGGGAATTTGGAATGATTTTTGAAGGATGAACTATGCAATTTAACATTCCATTGATGGAGCTGATTGCCGCTCTGTGTATTTTGGGCCCCTCCCCCCCCCTTGCTCTCCCTCGCCAGGGCCTCCTGACTGACCTTGGCAAACCCACCCGAGTTACCTGCATTCCGAGGCTCCAGCCATGACCCTCAGCCTCAGGTCTAGTGCAATACCGGCAATGGCCACTTCTCCCTGTGGCACAGTTGGTACTGCTGGCCTCTGATTGACTGGCAGGTTTCAGAGGTGGGACATCTCCCTGCAGGACCTGGCAACCTTGATGACAGCCAGCAGATGGTCTGCTGGGGATTAAATCCTATCAAGGCTCCTGGCAATGGCAGAGTTGCCACCAGCCGCCCACTGCCATGAGCATAAATTCCACCCCACATATCACAAAATAATACAATCCCTACAGTGCAGAAGGAGGCCATTCGGCCTATCAAGCCTGAACTGACAACAATCCCACCCAGGCCCTATCCATGTAACCCCACATATTTACCCTGAAAATCCCCCTGACATTAGGGGACAATTCAGCATGGCCAACCGACCTAATCCAAACATCTTTGGACAGTGGGAGGAAGCCGGAGCACCTGGCGGAAACACACGCAGACACGGGGAGAAAGTGCAGACTCTGCACAGACAGTGACCCCCCAAGCTGGGAATTGAACCGGGTCCCTGGCACTGTGCGGCAGCAGTGCTAACCACTGTGCCACCGTGCCGCCCGTCTGGTTGCTCCGGGCCCTCCGATCCTCTTAGGCCCAAAGCCAGTGAGTTGAATCTGGATGTCCATTTTTGATGGACAAATGATCAGCATTTGATGAATCTGGCCTGTTTGAGTGGGCCTGATCTCAGCGTCTGATGGGCAGCACATAAACCCCACTGGCTTTCCTCCAGGGGTCTTAATATTCACCCTTTTCAACTGTACCATTTTTACTAGGAAGCAGAATTAAGCAGCACAAACCCATTTCACTAGTTTGCAAGATGCATGCCAGATGGGAAGGCCTTTCAATGCACCCAAAACACACAGAGCGGCAATCAGCTACGTCAATGGAATGTTAAATTGCATAGTTCATCCTTCAAAAATCATCCCAAATTCCCCAGATTCCCCTCAATTGGATGCTGCAGTTTCCTAAATGATTCCAGAGCTGTATCCTGAACTTCACTCTCCGGGAATTCATTCCAAGTGTTGAGCATATTTTTGGGATGAAGAACTTCCTGACATTGGTCCTCAATTGACTTTTTACGAGTTGAACCTTTGACCCCTCGTCAACCTTTCAATTTAGTTTAAAGTCGCTTTTGGAATTTCCTACTTATTTGTCTATGTCACAAGTAGGCTTACGTTAACACTGCAATGAAGTTACTGTGAAAATCCCCTAGTCGCCACACTCCGGCACCTGTTCGGGTACACTGAGGGAGAATTTAGCATGGCCAATGCACCTAACCAGCACGTCTTTCGGAGTGTGGGAGAAATCCGGAGCACCCGGAGGAAACCCATGCAGACATGGGGAGAACATGCAAATTCTGCACAGACAGTGACCCAAGCTGGGAATTGAACCCAGATCCCTGGCGCTGTGAGGCAGAAGTGTTAAACACTGCGCCACCGTGCCATACCTTAAATGATCATACATGTCTCCATAAGCTCACCTGCCTGTCATCGCCTCTTTCCTGATCCCCCAGGCCATTGATACAAGGAGGAGAATTGTAACTAAGAACAATACAGCATAGGAACAGGCCCTTCAACGCACCAAGTCTGTGTCGATATGTGGTTTATATCACTCTATTCACCTCCCATTCTTGTGTCTTATCAAGATACACCTTGAACGTTGCTAACGTGCTTGTTTCCAACCACCTCTACTGGCAGTGAGGTCCAGGCACCCACCATCCTCTATGTGAAAAACCTTTCCCACATATCTCCCCTAAACTTACCTTAAACCTGTGCCCTCTTGTAGTTAACCTTTCCACCCTGGGGAAAAAGCTTCTGACTATCCACCCTGTCTGTGCCTCTCATAATTTTGTAGACCTCTATCAGTTCACCCCTCAGCCTCCATCTTTCCAGTGAAAACAATCTGAGTTTATCCAACCTCTCTTACCTAAAATCCTCCAGACCAGACAACATCCCAGTGAACCTTCTTTGCACACTCTCCACACCACCCATGTTCTTCTGGTAACGTGGTGACCAGGACTGCATGCAATATTCCAAATGTGGCCCAACTAAAGTTTTATACAGCTGTAACACAACTTGCCAGCTTTTATACTCAGTGCCCTGGCCGATGATGGCAAGCATGCTATATGCCTTCTTAACCACATTTTACACCAGTGTTGCCACTTTCAGGGATCTGTGGACCTGTACGCCAAGATCCCTCTGTATGTCAATGCTCCTAAGGGTTCTGCCATTTACTGTGTATTTACTACCAGGAAGCAATGGGCTCCGTTGGGGGTTGGAGGGGGGAGGGGTAATGAAGGATGAACTATGCAATTTAATATTCCATTGACGTAGCTGATTGCTGCTCTGTATTTTCTGGGAGCATTGAAAGACCTTCCCATCTGGTACGCAACTCGCAAACTGGCGAACTGGGTTTGTGCTGCTTAATTCTGGTTCCTAGCAAAAGTGGTACAATTATAAAGGATGAAGTTTAATGTCACTGGACTAGTAATCCATGGTGGCACAGTGGTTAGCACTGCTGCCTCACAGCGCCAGGGACCTGGGTTCAATTCCTGGCTTGGGTCACTGTCTGTGTATAGTTTGCACATTCTCCCCGTGTCTGTGTGGGTTTCCTCTCACAGTCTGAAAGATGTGTTGGTTAGTTGCATTGACCTGAACAGGCGCTGGAGTGTGGTGACTAGGGGAATTTCACAGTAACTTCATTGCAGTGTTAATGTAAGCCTTACTTGTGACTAATAAATAAACTTTACTTTTACTTTAATCTAGAGGCCTAGACTAATGCTCTAAGGGACATAGGTTCAAATCCCACAATGGCAGCTGGTGGAATTTAAATTTAGTTAATAATTAATTCTGGAATGGAAAAGTAGTCTCAGTGATGGTGACCATGAAATTATCAGCAACTGTTGCAAGAAACCATATGTTCCTTTAGGGAAGGAAATTAGCCGCCCTTATCTCGTCTGGCCTACATGTAACCCCATGCATTTACCCTACTAGTCTCCCTGACACTAAGGGGCAGTTTAACACGGCCAATCCACCTAACCCGCACATCTTTGGACTAAATGGGGAGAGAATTCAGAAAAGGGACTTGGGGGTCTTCGTTCAGGATTCTCTTCAGGTTAAATTGCAGGTTGAGTTGGGAAGGCAAATGCAATGTCAGCATTCACTTCTAGAGGACTAGAATACAAAAGCAGGGATGTAATGTATTAGTGTCACAAATAGGCTTACATTAACAGTGCAGATTACACAGGCATCTCTGCTCAAGAGGAAGAAAGGCTGGTTATGGATGGCGTACATTATCTTGAAGATTTGTTTGCTGCCGTACTTTAGTGGTCCCAGAGTCATGCCTATGACTGGAAGTCGGAATCCTCCAGGCTTGAAGCCAGGGGTCTTTTAGTTCTTTGACAAAGTTGTTTAATTTAAAATATGTTAAATGGCCATTGACTGAAACGTCCACATTCCAAAATGAGAAACCAAGATCTTTGACTTCACCCAAGAAGTGACTGAGTGTCTTCTGGGATTACAGCCGTAACCTCGTGGATAATCTTTAGGCCTCTGTGCATTTTGGAATATTTGCCCTGGACAGTTTTCCGGAGTGCCCAATCTCGTTGCACTGAAAGCATTGGGCTGAAATTGTAGGACACTCATCCCACCTGTGGGGGCGCTTGCTTCACAGTGATGGTATGGCCAATCTGTTGGCCGGTTTGGGTATTGCTTTTCCTGGCCTGGAGTGTCCCTGTGTCTTTGTTGCTGAACTATGGGCTGGCCTCTGCACCACAGTTTGTTTTCTCCCCTTAAAATGGTTCTGTCCTGCTCGCGAAATCCTGACTGCTCACTTATCTGGATTGCCTTTTCCAAGATTAGATCTGTCTTTGTGTGCAGGAGATCAGACAGTCTGTCATCCAGCACTGCTGCCACTGTTCTATCTCCAATCAACTCAGATTTGATGTCTCTGTATTCATAACCTTCTGCCATCCTGCATAGGTCATTGATGAATGAATCGACAAGTTCTCCCAGCTGTTGACTCACTTGTTAAATTTAGCTCTTTTGAGTATTTTTTGCTTTTTAGATTAAAATAAACATTAAAATATTTAATACTTCTTCAAATTCAGCAGATGATGCAATGATATCCGGTCTTGCAAAAATGTTGTCTGTTAGGGTTAGGTTGATTGGCCAGGTTAAAAAAAAAAATTGCCCCTTAGAGTCCTGGGATGTGTAGGTTAGAGGGATTAGCAGGTAAAATATGTGGGGGTAGGGCCTGGGTGGGATTGTGGTCGGTGCAGACTCGATGGGCCGAATGGCCTCCTTCTGCACTGTAGGGTTTCTATGATTCTATGATTCTATGATCGGACCTACCGAGTAATGTGTTGACCCGCCTTGCTTCTTCTAACTTTCTGTCAAAACCTGAAGCAATGCCATAACTCAGAAATCTTTTCCTCCAAAGTCCCCAATTATGTGGCCTTGGATTAGTCTGAATTGACTTGGAAGTGTGGAATCCTGATCTACCTCCAAGTATGGGTTAGTTACCCACTCCCGCAACTTATCTCCATTAAAACTGGAAATGGTCATGGTGGCAGGGGCAGTTTGAGATCAGATTCCAATTTTTTACATTTTCAACCACTCTCTGGGTGCCCTGGTTAAAATAACCCCCGATATCACAATGTGGAAGCTGTAGAATAAGCATCGGGCATGTTTCGGGTGAATGTGGGGCTGAGTACAGTGCTGGCCACACAGTGATGTAAGAGAGCATGTGGCCCGTACCCAGGGTCAGTTAGTGTTGAGCAGATACTAATTGTATGTACCAGCAAGCATAGCTTTTACTCTGTCCTGTATATTTGTAAATAGTTCAAAAGATTTAGAGTGTATGTGACAGTTTTACAAATGTGCCCACCTACAGGACTATTCCAAAACTGTGAACCTGTAAATAATATCAAAGAATGGAATTTAATCTAGCCCACTCTATTGTAATGATTATTGACTGTGTAAATTGTGCATAAAATCATCTAGTAACTGTTACAAGAACACAGCTATATCAGGTGAGCCATATAACACATAATAATATACATTTCTTCTAGTACACCTCCTGTGAAAGAGTAAAACAATAAGAACGTATAATCAGTATCAGAATATTTACCTTAATCCATAGAACCATAGAACCACAGCAGTGCAGAATAAGGCCATTTGGCCCATCGAGTCTGTAATTATAACTGAAGAATTTTTATTCATACTAATGCACACTATTAATTTTTGGAAGTTAATAGCGATGGGGGAGGGGGTGCAAGGCTAATGGTTCACCTAGGGCACTCAATACTTGTGCATTGGTCCTGCTAAAACTCCCTCTCTGATCTCCAACCCCTTCCCAATCTCCAACTTCTTCTCGATCTCCAACCCCTTCCCAATCTCCACCCCTTCACGATCTCCAACCCCTTCCCAATCTCCACCCCTTCCCGATCTCCAACCCATTCCTGATCTCCAACCCATTCCCGATCTCCAACCCTTCCCAATCTCCAACCCTTCCCGATCTCCAACCCCTTCCCGATCTCCAACCCCTTCCCGATCTCCAAGCCTTCCCGATCTCCAACCCTTCCCAATCTCCAACCCTTCCCGATCTCCAACCCCTTCCCGATCTCCAACCCCTTCCCGATCTCCAACCCGTTCCCGATCTCCAACTTCTTCTTAATCTCTAACCCCTTCCCGATCTCCAACCCCTTCCCGATCACCAACCCCTTCCCGATCTCCAGCCCCTTCCCAATCTCCAACTTCTTCTCAATCTCTAACCCCTTCCCAATCTCCAACCCTTCCCGATCTCCAACCCCTTCCCGATCTCCAACCCCTTCCCGATCTCCAACCCCTTCCCGATCTCCAACTTCTTCTTAATCTCTAACCCCTTCCCGATCTCCAACCCCTTCCCGATCTCCAACCCCTTCCCGATCTCCAACCCCTTCCCGATCTCCAACCCCCTCCCGATCTCCAACCCCCTCCCAATCTCCAACCTCTTCCCAATCTGCAAACCCTTCCAAATCTCCAACTCTTTCCCAATCTCCAACCTCTTTCCTATCTCCCAACCCCTTCTTCCAGCTCCAACCCACTCCCAAATATCCCTCTCTGACTCCGTGGCCAGTGCCTCCCCAATTGGCTGCACCCATCCTCAATAGATGATTGCCAACCCCGATGAATGCCCCTCATTCACAGATGGGTGATTTAACTCCCTTGCCCCACAGTCAACCAGCTGGCCAGCTATTCAATCCCAACTCCCAAAATTTCTAGCTGTTAAATTTCACACTGGCCCCAACCCTCCTCAAAGTTATTATCCGGGTGATAGACCCTCATATGAAAATGAAGTGCTGAACATATTTGATTTGATCTGATTTATTATTGTCATATGTATTAGTATACAGTGAAAAGTATTGTTTCTTGTGCATTATACAGACAAAGCACGCCATTCATAGAGAAGGAAAGGAGAGGGTGCAGAATGTAGTGTTACAGTCATAGCTAGGGTGCAGAGAAAGATGTTTGCGTTAATGGCTATTTTTCCTATTTTAAAGGAGACTCGAACCAAGTAAAATAAAAAATGAGCAGGCCCATTAATAGACATTTCCTAAGCATTTAAATATTATCCTGTTTAACCTGTGATTATCCCTCTCTCCACTCGCATCGTCTGCACCTGTAAAGACTTGATTACATGTTAAGACTCGCATTCCAACCATTATCTTGTAATTGAGTTTGTGTCTATATATGCCCTGTTTGTGAACCAAATCCTGCACTCACCTGATGAAGGGACAATGCTCCAAAAGCTCGTGCTATCAAATAAACATGTTGGACTTTAAGCTGGCGTTGTAAGACTTCTTACTGTGTTTACCCCAGTCCAACGCCGGCATCTCCACATTATGTTAGTATTCATCCAGACTATTTTCAAAGGCCTGGGGGAAAAGATTGCAATTTTTAAAAATAGAAATGGTGACCGGTAGTGAAAGAGGGGATTATCCACTTTGGATGGAATATCGTTGATGACCGGAACTGGGAACAATGAAGTCTCCTCTGAAATATCATGTGCAGAAACTATTGGAGCATCCTGTTCTTGGGGTGAAGGAAAAGAACATTATTCTCCATTTGCATCTGAGCACTGAGTGTTTTGTTTTAAACGTTATCAACCACATTAACAATCCCTACCTGTATGAAACTTCTTGCCTTCTGCTAAACATCCTCTTGCTCGTGACAGAGCAGGGGTGGATGTCAACAGTAAGGAATGGGAAAAGAGAATGGCGGAAAAGTGTTTTGCGTTGGAGCTGAAAGCACAAACAGAAAAAAGAAATATACCTGGAGGCTTCTGAGGGCATAAAGGAGAAAGTCAAATTGGGAGATGGGGGTAGAGTTTCAGAGGACTGGAGTGTCAGAAATAGTGGCTACGGATGGTGAAGTGAGGCAGCAGGGGGAGTGAAGAGGTGCCGAAGGATCGGAAGATGTGACTGAGAAGCTAAGATTAAGGGAGGTTGCTGGATTAGGGCAGGAGGAAGCCTTGAAAGGATTTTATATCAAAGAAAAGGATCTTCACTGGAGTATAGGGTGACGAGCACAAGGTTAATGGGGGTGGGGAACTTTGCCTGGGAAAGGATACACATTGCACCAGTTTTTAGCGGTTGTAATATCTGGAGAGAGAAGATCTCTAAACTGAGAAAGCACCTGAGAAATGGAACTTGTAAATGATAAGGGTGCAGATTAGGGTTTTGTAAGCAGGGGAGGGGAAGTGGGTTGGGAGTGGGTGAGGGCGGGAGGTGGGGGAGGACAGAGATGTGTGATGTTGCAAAGATGGAAGAAAGCAATGTTGATAATGGGATATGTGTCAGTATGGCCCTTGGGGAGGGGAGGTGGGGGGTGGGGGGGGGGGTAGAGGAAGGGGGGAAGGGGAGGGGGAGGGGCAGTGGGTGGGGCATTTTCGAGGGTCACGTGATTGGCTCAGGAAACACATGAACCAGCTAAGGAGGAGAACAGTAATGGACACAGGGGATCCACAGGCGACCCTGCAAATACTTTGAGGATACTAAGTCTGGTTACTGGGATTTTGGTGGAGAATGTGGGACCAGGGCAAACGATGGTTGTGGAAACTGAGGAACCAGAAGCTGCCAAAGAGCCACTAGATCCAGGATTAATGAACCTTCCTTTCTCATCTGTCCAGTCAGACCCCTGAATCTCAAAGAGCCTATCGCCAAACTGAGACGTTCTACCAGAGCCCGGAAGTCTCTGGACTGATTAAACCTTTGATGAGTTTTCCAGTGGTTCTTTCTGTTACCCTTTTTATTTGAAACCTATTGTGGGTCTTACTATCCTGTTCTTTGGTCCTTCATAGGTGTATTTCAGATTTTAGGGGGGAAGCAGTGTAGTAGCGTGGCCCTTTAAGGTGGGGGAGAATTTCCCGAGGGCCACATGATTGGTGAGGACCCTATGAATCGTCCCGCTGGGAAACTGAGCCAATCGGCGTACCCCGCCCCAGTCGAGGAGGGTCTCGCAGTTGGAGCCAGGAGTCGAGTAGAGCCGTTGCGTTGTAACTTAGTCTGACCTTGTTGTATATATATTATTCTTATTGTGTCCCAGTAAAGCCTTTGTTGATTCAAGCCATATCGAGTGGCCCTCAATCTATTACAGGATAGCTATGGGAGGCAAAGTACCATGATTCTGCACACACAGACTTTGAGACGTTAAATCTTAGTGAGGCATGGTTAGGCACTTAAAATAATTGGATGAAAAATTATAAGCAGTGTGTGCTTGGTTTACATTTGCCTTTTCACCATCTTAGATTTTGACAGATTATTCTTTCACGTGATGTGGGCGTCACTGGCTCAGCCAGTATTTATTGTCTATCCCTGATTGACCTTGAGAAGTGGTGGTGAACTGACTTCTCAAATGAATGCAATCCCTGTCATGTAGGCACACCCACAGTGCTGTTAGAGAAAGAGTTCTTCTTTAGACCCAATGACACTAAAGGAACGGTGATACATTTCCTAGTCAGAACTGTGATGTTAGTGTACCTTTAAGAATTTTTTTTAAAAATCATGTTCTCTGCAGTTGTAAGCAGACCTTTTCAGTTTTTTTCTCATTGTTCCCAGGCCATCTACTCGACGTCCTTTTATTGCTACTTCAATGGCTTAAATGGGGTTTTGTTTATTTTTACTCTGGGATCTTTTATGACCCTGCATTGATTTGATTTGATTTGATTTATTATTGTCACATGTATTAACATACAGTGAAAAGTATTGTTTCTTGCGCACTATACAGACAAAGCACACCGTTCATAGAGAAGAAAACAAGAGAGTGCTGAATGTAGTGTTACAGTCATAGCTAGGGTGTAGAGAAAGATCAACTTAATGCACGGTAAGTCCATTCAAAAGTCAGATGGCAGCAGGGAAGAAGCCGTTCTTGAGTTGGTACGTGACCTCAGACTTTTGTATCTTTTTCCCGACGGAAGATGGTTGGGCTGAGGACACTACCCTGAGAAACTCCTGCAGCGATGTCACAACAATCTTCCTTCGGACTAGGTATGACTCCAGCCAGTAGAGAGTTTCCCCCTGATTCCCATTGACTTTAGTCTTACTGGGGCTCCTTGATGCCACATTCGATCAAACGCGGTCTTGATGTGAAGGGCAGTCACTCTCATCTCACCTGATTCTGAAGAAGGAAATTCACCGTTAATGCAAGGCAACAGCCTGTGATTAATGGAAGAGGCAAGATGTGTATACAAGAACTTTAGTGGACTGCTTCAGTCAAGGCACCATTGAACTAGAGGACAACTTTGGCTAATCCATATCCTGATGCAGGATGGGTATGTTGTAGGAAAACCACCGGAGTCAGACTGGAGGTTCAACAATACAGTTTTATTTGACGAAGCTTCGTGGAGAACAGGCACTGTCACTCCGCAGTACTTTAGGCAGCTACCTTCTCTCAATGATACAATAGGAGTGGTTCATTTTTATACTTTTCAGACAATGGATAGTCTGGACATTAGCCATTTAACACATCGTTACAGTTGAGTAGGATCGATAGTTAACTCATCGTTACAGCCAGACATATATAGACATTGGCTTTTAACATCGCATTGTTTCATAGAATGGATACATTTCCTCTTTCAGTGATTTATCAATGACTTAGTTTCGGTCTATACATACAGGAATTGGTTTTCCTGCATTCATGTATTCCCGTTCCCATTTGGGGCTAATCTCTTTATCAGACCCTATTGTCCTTATCTTAAAGTGCCTCAAGCCCTGGCTGGCTTCCTGCGGTACCTGATTCCTGCATGTTTAACTTTAAATAACTGTCTGTCCTGCATGTTTTAATTTCAAGTAGCTGTCTGCACTAAAAGTCAGTGCCTGCTTAATGTCTCTTTCACAGGTAACTTTTTATGTGCCAGGCAGCCATTTTATGTGTTATGTACCCATCTTTATGTTTTTCCCCACTTCAGGTAGATGGACAATGTAATAATTTTGGGATCAATGGATATTTAAATTATATTCTTCCTATTGATATAAGGAAAGTAGGCCAACCTTCTCAACACCAGAATTGTCCATTTGTCTGCGTGTGCTGCCTCCTGATATTTCCTTTCATAGAATTATAGAATCCCTACAGTGTAGAAGGAGGCCATTCAGCCCATCAAGCCTGCACCGACAACAATCCCACCCAGGCCCTTTACCCGTAACCCTACATATTTACCCTGCTAATCCCCCTGACACTAAGGGGCAATTTAGCACGGCCAAACCACCTAATCCGTACATCTTTGGACTGTGGGAGGAAACCAGAGGAAACCCACGCAGACACGGGGAGAACATACAGACTCTGCACAGACAGTGACCCAAGCCGGGAATCGAACCTGGGTCCCTGGTGCTGTGAGGCAGCAGTGCTAACCACTGTGCCACCGTGTCTTGTGAGCAGATCTAAAATGAGACACTCAATGAAAAGAAGATTGTGGGATTAGGTGTGTGTCGTACAAGTGATCAGGCCCCTATCAAATGTTAACGAAGAAATGAACAGAAGGATAACCATCTGCAGCCATTAAACTTGCCACATTTAATGGGTAACTCAGTCGACATTCCAATACGATGAGTTTGCATACTGCTGTGAAAATTCATGACCAAGCCCTGAAAGATGAACAGTGGGCAGAGTTAATTCTCTAGCTTTCATATCGCATTGTCCTGCTGTGATGGAGCAGAACATTTAAAACTACAGAGCAAGGAGAGTACAAAGCCAAGCTAATCGGTGCGGTCACATGTTTACACACTCCTTTTAGCTATGTTGCACAGTTCAGCTGCTTCCAGCTTCAGAGCACAGAACAACCAGACTGCCTTCCAGTGCTCTGTCACCTCTGTCTACACTGCTCTTCAGATCATCCCACCAGTTGGTGGAGGTAGTGTGTGATGTGGGCACCGGGGGGTGGGGTGGGAGAGATGCACTGACAGTAACAGATGCTGCTATGTGGAGGCTCACTACCTATACCTGAAAGGCAATTCTCTGCCTTCCACCCCACCCGTGCCCCATCCAGAGTCTGAACAATCACTGGGAGATACAGGCTCTCTCTCCTCTTTCAACATATGGCATTGCGTTCTGACTTCATGCTGTCTCGCCCAAGACTCCCTATTTTTGAATATTCTTTTGATGGTGGAGAAGGGGGTGTGGATATCACAAGCTGGGCCAGCATTTTATTGCCCATCTCTAATTGCCCTTGAACTGAGTGGTTTGCTAGAGCAGTTAAGAGTCAGCCACATTGCTGTGGATCTGGAGTCACGTGTAGGCCAGAGCAGGTCAGGAGGAGAGATTTCCTTCCTTAAAGGACATCACTGAACCAGATGGGTTCTTACGACAATCAAAGATGGTTTCATGGTCGCCATAATTTGCAACTGGCTTTCAATTTCAGATTTTATTAATTGAATGTAAATTCCACCATGGTTGGATTGTGCCATGGTTTCATTATGTTTATGTGAGTTTCCTCCCTTTTCATACCAAGACACCCTGGATAAAGTTATAAATTACATCCTCTGTCTATGAGCTTGATATGTTATCCTCTTTGACCTTTGGTCTATTGTCCTTGCATAGATTGATTTCTAACTGTCCAAATGCAGACAATAATTCTACAGGCTTCAAGCTGATTGACACAATGTTACCGAGGATCAATGTTACCGAGGGTGGCTTTTGCTACCAAATAAACCTGTTGGACTTTAACCTGGTGTTGTTAAACTTCTTACCGAGGATCAGGACAGAGGTGAGGAGAAGTTTCTTCACCCAGAGAGTGGTCACCCTGTGGAATTTGTTGCCACAGAAAGCAGTTGAGGCCAATACATTGTATGTTTTCAAGAAGCAGTTAGATATAGCTCTTGAGGTTTAAGTTTAAGTTTATTTATTAGTGTCACAAATAGGCTTACATTAACACTGCTTTAACACTGGAAAATCCCCCAGTCGCCACACTCTGCTGCCTGTTCGGGTATACTGAGGGAGAATTTAGCGTGGCCAATGCACCCTAACCAGCATGTCTTTCAGACTGTGGGGGGAAACCGGAGCACCCGGAGGAAACCCACACAGACACGGGGAGAACATACAAACTCTGCACAGACAGTGACCCAGGTCCCTGGCGCTGTGAGGCAGCAGTGCTAACCACTGTGTCACCGTGTCACCCCTAGGTGAAGGGGATCAAAGGGTATGGAGGGAAGGTGTGATCAGTTAGATGATCAGCCATGAACATAATGAATGGCGGAGCAGGTTCGAAGGGCTGAATTGCCTCCTCCTGTTCCTGTTTTCCACGCTTCTATATTTCTATGATCTATCCTCAATCTTTTTCCTGCTCTTCATTCTGCTCCAGTTCCTCAGTAGCATCACAGGTTGGCATGAGGTACGCAACGCTGAAGTTACCAACTCTACTCTCCACACCTTCTCGCCAGCCTACCACCAGGACAGACTGCCTGCTTGACAACCAGTCATGAAGGAGCCACAACCTCTTCCAACAGAAAGACCAAAGCCATTGTTTTCATTCAGGCTCCTAAATTACTCTCCGCTCTGATTCCTACCCCAACTGCCTCTCTGCTGCCAGTTGCAGATTTTGAAAATTGGTTAAAGCATGTGCAATGACTTGCTCTGTGTTGATTGGAAAACCTTTAAATGTTAATGACCTAGTTTGCCTACCCTAGTACACTTGACACCAGGTGCAAACCTCATATTCAGCATTGCTATACAACACAATTTGAGAATAAACAAGTTTGATGACATGTTTCCACCAGTTCAATATTACAACATGCCCACACATGCCTGGGCAGACATCCTGCATGTGACTTATCGAATTCAAATGTAAACACCACACATCTCCTACCATTTCCAGCCCTTCCTCCTATTTCTACACCAGGCAACCAAATTATCAGCAAATTATTTGAAAATCACAGCCAGATTCCTCTCTGTAAAAGAAAGAATTTTCAGGATGTTGCAATGTGCTTTAGAGCCAATAAGAACTTTTTAAAAATTCATTCCTGGAACATGGGCGTCGCTGGCTGGGCCAGCATTTATTACCCGTCCCTAGTTGCCCCTTGGAGGGCAGTTGAGAGTCAACCACATTGCTGTGGCTCTGGAGTCACATGTAGGCCAGACCAGGTAAGGACGACAGATTTCCTTCCCTAAAGGACATTAGTGAACCAGATGGGGTTTTCCAACAATCGACAATGGTTTCATGGTCATCAGTAGATTCTTAATTCCAGATATTTTTATTGAGTCTAAATTCCACCATCTGCCATGGCAGGATTCGAACCCAGGTCCTCAGAACATTAATTGAGTTTCTGGATTAATAGTCTAGTGATAATACCACTCGGCCATCACCTCCCCTGGTAAATTTTTAAGTGTATTCATGTTTAAATTCTGGAAATCCGACAGACAATTTTACCTGCAGCAAGATCCCAAAACCGACAATGTGAAAACCAGATCAGTTGGTATTGTTGTTAGCTGCGGGGATAAGTATTGGCCAGGTCTTCAGAGAGAACTCCCTTTCAGACAATGCTCTGGGTGTCTGTGTACATGCACCTGAGACAGGCTTGTGTCTTGAAGTTTCATTCAAAAGTTGACAACTGTGACACTGCAGCACTCTTCAGTACTGCGGCTAATTAGTCGTAGTCTGCAAAGGATCATAGGTATCTCTTTCCATTGGAGAGACAATTTTTTTTTATTCAATCATGGGACATGGGCATCGCTGGCTGGCCAGCATTTATTGCCCATCCCTAGGTGCCTTTGGTGGGCTGTTGAGAGTCAACCACATTGCTGTGGCCAGACCAGGTAAGGACGGCAGATTTCCTTCTCTAAAGGACATTAGGGAACCAGATGGGTTTTTCCGACAATCGACAATGGTTTCATGGTCATCAGTAGATTCTTAATTCCGGATATGTTTTATTGAATTCAAATTCCACTATGCCGCAGCAGGATTCGAACCTGAGTCCCCAGAACATTAGCTGAGTTTCTGGATTAATAGTCTAGTGATAATACCACTAGGTTATATATGTTATATAGATTGAGGGGCACATCAAACACGGGTGGGGCAATGCAAGGAGGCAACACACCACAAATTACCACAGCCAGCAGAGGGATTAAGTCAAAGCAGTAGCACAATCTAGCTCACTGAGCTAACCAACCCCTCAATACCGCATCATGACTTTCTGACTCAAGCGACATATGTTCAATACGAATCCTATTCAAGTACCCCTGGATTTTGCAAAGCTTCTTCCTCCCCATGGTACCCTGTTCTGTTAAGTGTAACATTGCAGTTTGGTTATGGGTTGCCAGTCCACATGCAATACCTGTTAGTGAATCCCATCTCATTGCAAATTAACAGGTCACAACACAACACAACACAACTTGTTTCTATCATGGGACTTAATAGGATGGAGGCTTATAGGTAGGCCTAAAAGGTAGGGATTTGTTCGGCGCAACTTGTGGGGCCGAAGGGCTGTTTTATGCTGTAGTTTTTCTATGTTTCTTAACTAAGGTCAACGCTGCATATTCTACTTATTCCTTAAATTATTACCATTACTGCATTTCAATAATGAATAAATCAAAGCAAATCTGTATTTTTTAATGCATTTACAATGGCCACAAACATTAGTAAACAAAGATAGGTTATCAACTAGTACATTAGGAAAACTACATTGCAATTCCTACTTAACTTTCAAAGCACCATTGCCTCATGATTAAACTCCAGATCTGGACAAAGTGTAGAGACTAAACACCTTATATTCTGACCAATTACATTCCATCTGTAATTAATTCTGAATTTATTTGCATTGCATATCAACAGGAATCCGTGACCAGAACTGAAGGTTTTCAGTTGATGTGGGGAGTAACTTTGCTGAGTAGTTACATCAGTAACTTGAATGAACAGCGAGAAGGAGAATTAGACTGGAACCTTTGCTATTGGCTCCCTGGCAACAGGACATTTTTTATTGGAATCTTTTGGACCAGAACCCCAAGATACATTTTGAAGCCAGACTAGAACCCAACATTTTTTCTATTTTGACATCAATGTGAGGAAAGGATGTTTCACTCCAGTAGTAATTCCACTGACACATTAGGGATCTTTTATCAAAACAAGCTTTATTCATAACACAGTTTAAGTATAACTCTAACAAAATGAAGAAGCTTAACTCTTAACATTTATAGAGTCATAAAGGTTTATAGCATGGAAACAGGCCCTTCAGCCCAACTTGTCCATGACGCCCAGTTTTTACCATTAAACTAATCCCAATTACCCACATTTGGCCCATATCCCTCTATACCCCTCTTACCCATGTAACTGTCGAAATGCTTTTTAAAATTGTACCCATCTCTATTACCTCTGGCAGCTTGTTCCAGACACTCACCACCCTCTGTGTGAAAAAAATTGCCCCTCTGGCCCCTTTTGTATCTCTCTCCTCTCACTTTAAACCTATGCCATCTAGTTTTAGACTCCCCTACCTTTGGGAAAAGATGTTGACTATCTAGCTGATCTATTCCCCTCATTATTTTACAGACCTCTATAAGATCATCCCTAAGCCTCCTACGCTCCAGGGAAAAAAGTCCCAGTCTATCCAGCCTCTCCTTATAACTCAAACCATCAAGTCCTGGTAGCATCCTAATAATTTTTTTTCTGAACTCTTTCTAGTTGAACAATCTTTAATAAACAACTCTAATTTCTAACTTATCACAATATCAGTTCCAAAACATTCTTCCTACAGATTTCAAACTCACTCAAAATATAATTAGCAACCACAAATATACTTGCTATAATGAGTGTAGACAGCTTTGGAGTTTTCAGAGAAATATAGAGCTTTCAGAGTAGGCAAAAGTTTAGCAGATGGAGCATAAAATGTGGGAAAATGTGAACTTGCCCATTTTGGCAGGAAGAATACAAAAACCAATGTATTATTTAAATTGAAAGCAACAGCAGAACACTAAGGTACAGAGGGATTTGGGTGTCATGGTTACATGACTCACAAAAAGTTGGTACGCAGGTACAGCAAGTGGTGAGGAAAGATGTTTATTGCAAGGAGAATCGAGAATAAAAGTGGGCAAGTGTTGCTGTACAGGGCCTTAATGAGACAGTATCTGGAGTGTTATGTGCAGTTTTGGTCTCTTTACTTAAAAAAACATATAATTACATTAGAAGCAACTCAGAGAAGATTCTTTTGACTTGATTCTTGGGATGGAGGAATTACCTTTATGAGCAAAGGTTGAGCAAGTTGGACTTATACCCATTTAGGAGAATGAAAGATGTTCTTATTGATACATATGATCCTAAGGGACTTGACAGGGTGGATGCTGGGAAGATGTTTCCCCTTCTGGGAGAGTCCAAATATTGAGGAAATTGTTCAAGATTAAGGGATCTCCCATTTTAGGCTGAGAAGAGGAGATTTGTTTTCCTCAGAGAGTCGACAGTTGGTGAAACCCTCTTTCCCAGAGAGCAGTGGAGACTGGGTCATTGCATTTATTCAAGGCTGAGTTAGATGGATTTTTGATGAGCGAGTGAGCCAAAGGGTTTTGAGGCGCAGACAGAAAGAATAGTGGAGTTGAGACCACAATCAGATCAGGTGTGATCTTATCAAATGTTGTTACAGGCCCAAGGACAGAATGGCCTATTCTGCTCCTATTTTTAGGTCGGGATTTTCCCGCCCGAGGTCAATGTACCTTTCCATGGTTCGCCCCTCGCCCACTCCGATTCCCGTGGTGAGCAGCCTTAGTGTCTTTCTGACTTCCAAGAATGTGTTGCGAGCAAAACCTGTGTGTTGCTGAAAAGGGAACAAAATTAACTCTCATTTACCGCACACTTATTATTTTAAGAGCTCATTTTTAAACCTCTTAAACCATCATCTCAAATCTCTTGCGCTATCAGTGGCAAACTTGTACCTGTCAGCACTTCAGCTTAATGCTGCGCAACTCAAAATAATGGCTGTACACACAGCCAACGCTACAAGGGTAAAATCTATGACTGCATTGCTATGTATTATTTTCAAGTTCAAGTATGGAAATTTCATACTTCACTGAAATTTTAGTGACAACGTTGTACAGGTTTTGTATTATTTCAAGGAGATATCATGAAGAAGAGATTCATAATAGATTTTAAAGCATAATCATGTTCCCTTATCCCCATACTGTAGCTCATTGCAGCAAATAGGCATTGAGAGCAGAAATGCTTCACTTTGCATTTTGTACATAATTTTATACCTGTAGTTCCCCCCACGCCGCCCCCCCCCCCCCCCCCCCCGCCCTTCCACACACACACACACACACACACTTACCACAGGCAATAAACGATTATCATTATCTGTCAGCAGAAGTGAATCACAAATTTGCCTCTCTCAGTGTTACTAAGCATGACTGTTGTCTTCCCTTGAGTTAGGACTAAGCTACTTGCGATGTTTTGATCGAAAAACCAATAGAGTAGAAGTGTTCAGAACCTTAAAATTAAAGCTTGGCCGATCAGAAGTTACTCTGGCAAGTTTTTCTTCACACAAAGTGTGGCGGAATTCTACTGAGCCTCAATCAGCTGAAAATCTCAAAACCATGGATTGTTTTGCTGGAGAAGAGTTTCAGAAGGTGGATGGGATTAAGATATGGATCAGCCATGATCTAATGGACCGGTGAGGCAAGCTCAAGGGGCCGAATGGCCTATTTCTGCTTCGACCATTCCTATCTTTGACAGTTCAATAAACTTATTGCTTCTCTTTAAAGTGTCATTACCCTTAATGGCTTCATCTTCTGTACCTGTCAATTAATGGCTCCCATCATTAAAGTTATAGGCTGACAGGAATAAATTAGCTGCAAAGACAGGTTCCCTTGCTGTTTAAAATCTTCTGAAATATCCTGACATTTTAGTGGTAATACCAGTGAGAGAGAGACAATTAAACAACTGGAAAGAAATTGCATTTCCTGTTTCTTTTCTTCTAATTGACTTATTAACGTTATTTTGCCATTCCGTGACATTTAAACCAAGAGCATTGCTACAGTTTCTCATTTATTCTTACATGGTTCATTTTTTGCAAGTTCAGTCTTTGGAGGATGCGGTTACAGATGGAGGTCATTTCTGATTGTCTTTAACTCAAGCACTCACATCAAGTTCATTTCTTTCTCATTATTTTCGACTGCCTGAATCCTCCAGTGTGGCGGAATTAATATTTGCCAATTTGTGCCTCATTTTACAATGTTTTTGCAAGGCTATTTTTCCAGTCAGTCTTTCACAGTTCCCTGAATGTTGCTGGCACCTCACTGCAATTATGGAAGGCTCTTCGTTGAATAGGACCCTTCCTGTTAGCCAGCTGGTGACTTGTACGGATTGACAATGTCAGAAACATGTCTTGTTAGATACCAGGGGGGGTAGGACTCAATTGTCAGGGTCTCTGTTGGACAGTGACCTGGGCAATACTGCTGCTCTAAAAATGTCGATGCAGCACATTCAGGCTTATTTCCGTAGTGTGCACCAGTGTTTCCCTCCCCATGTAAAAGAGGTATGGGGGTTTCCATTTTTAATTTCCTTTACAGTGTCCTACACCGCTTGTAGGATCTAACATATGTTTCAGGTATCAATGGGTAGAATGTGCACTGCACACGGGCATTGAGCAGCAGAGCCAGTGCTGCTTAAAGGGATCGCTTTTCAGAAATGCTCTGGCAGTGATTTTCGTGGTGTCTGTTGGAGAGGAAACGCGCCCCATGGCTGTGCAAACATCTGCCCATCTACTGGTAGCCCAGCCAAGTTCCACACTCGCAATAAAGAAAGGAAACACTGTAGTGTATTTCACAACCTCATGTTCCGAAACACTTTACAGCCAATGAGGTACCTTAGAAATGTAGTCACTGTTGTGCTGTACGAAACATGGCAGCCCATTTCATAGAGTAATTGAATCCCTACAGTGCAGAAGAGGCCTTTCGGCCCATCAAGTCTGCACCAACTCTTTGACAAAGCATCTTACCCAGGATCTCTCCCACGATCTACTCCCGTATCACCATTTCCCATGCCTAATCCATTTAACCAAGACATCTTGGGACACTAAGGGGCAATTTAGCATGGCCAATCCACCTAACCTGCACATCTTTTGAGTGTGGGAGTGTGGGAGGAAACTGGAACACCTGGAGGAAACCCATGCAGACACGCGGCGAACGTGCAAACTCCACACAGACAGTTACCCAAGGCCAGAATCGAACCAGGGACCCTGAAGCTGTGAGGCAGCCGTGCTAACCCGTATATGCACAAGCAAGTTCCCACATTGTGATAATCACCATATAACCTAAATGGCCTCCACTCGAGTCTCCAGGCTGGGAGAATTGCCCCCTGCATCTCTGACAGTGCAGCACTCAGTAAAGCGTCCGAGCTGCCTAGAATTTGTGCTGAAAACTCTGTGGTGAGACTTGAACCCCCAACCTTTGGAAAATGGAAGTGAAAATGCTGCCATTTGAGTAACCCGTTTTCACATCCTGGCCTGGTGGATTTACTGTGAGCATTGGTTCAGCATTCACAGCTCACCAATCAAATGGAAAGGAGACGTTGGCCTTCACATCCCCTGGGCCTCTTGCCAATGACATCAGACCACGGTGAAACCTCATTGTACACCTAATGCTTGCACAATGTGAAAATTCCCCCAATAGATTTGGAAATAAATCACGATTGAGAAACTTAACGTGTGGCCAAGCACAGTTAGTGAAGCGATGGCATGAGTCATATTTAGCTTTGAGTCTCATTCCTATGCAGCCAGTGAGCTGGGAGGCGTCACGTGGAAGCTTTGCTGCGGCTCCTCAGTTAGGGAGAGTGGGAAATTGTCCATCTCTCTGTGGAACCTCCCCCAGCCAGTGCAGTCATGGGGGAGGCACATTGAACACACTGCTACAGTGGGGAGGGGGTGGGGAGGGGTGGGGGAGGGGATGGGGGGTGGGGGAGGGGGTGGGGAGGGGGGAGGAGGGGGGAGGGGGTGGGGTGGGGGAGGGGGTGGGGGAGGGGGTGGGGGAGGGGGTGGGGAGGGGGTGGGGTGGGGTGGGGGAGGGGGTGGGGTGGTGTGGGGAGGGGGTGGGGTGGTGTGGGGAGGGGGTGGGAATTGTTTAATAGTTATATGTCTAACGTTTTGAGTTAGAACATAGAACATTACAGCGCAGTACAGGCTCTTCGGCCCTCAATGTTGCGCCGACCAGTGAAACCAATCTAAAGCCCCTCTAATCTACACTATTCCAATATCATCCATATGTTTATCCAATAACCATTTGAATGCTCTTAATGTTGACGAGTCCACTACTGCTGCAGGCAGTAGTAAATAACTTACCTCTAACATCTGTCCTATATCTATCACCCCTCAATTTAAAGCTATGTCCCCTCGTGTTAGCCATCAACATCCGAGGAAAAAGGCTCTCACTAACCACCCTATCTAATCCTCTGATCATCTTGTATGCCTCTATTAAGTCACCTCTTAACCTTCTTCTCTCTAACGAAAACAACCTCAAGTCCCTCAGCCTTTCCTCATACGATCTTCCCACCATACCAGGCAACATCCTGGTAAATCTCCTCTGCACCCTTTCCAACGCTTCCACATCTTTCCTATAATGCGGCGACCAGAACTGTACGCAATACTCCAAGTGCGGCTGCACCAGAGTTTTGTACAGTTGCAACATGACCTCCTGGCTCCCAAACTCAATCCCTCTACCAATAAAAGCTAACACACCATATGCCTTCTTAACAACCCTATCAACCTGGGTGCCAACTTTCAGGGATCTATGCACATGGACATCGAGATCCCTCTGTTCATCCACACAACCAAGTATCTTACCATTAGCCCAGTACTCTGTATTCCTGTTACTCCTTCCAAAGTGAATCACCTCACACTTTTCCGCATTAAACTCCATTTGCCACCCCTCAGCCCAGCTCTGCAGCTTATCTATGTCCCTCTGTAACCTGCCACTTCCCTCCGCACTGTCTACAACTCCACCGACTTTAGTGTCATTCACAAATTTACTATTCAATCCTTCTACGTCCTCATCCAGGTCATTAATAAAAATGACAAACAGCAGTGGCCCCAAAACAGATCCTTGCGCTACACCACTAGTACCTGAACTCCAGGATGAATATTTCCCATCAACTACCACCCTCTGTTTTCTTACAGCTAGCCAATTCCTGATCCAATCCACTAAATCACCCTCAATCCCATGTGTCCATATTTTCTGCAAAAGCGTACCATGGGGAACCTTATCAAACGCTTTGCTGAAATCCATATACACCACATCAACCGCTTTACCCTCATCCACCTCTTTGGTCACCTTCTCAAAGAACTCAATAAGGTTTGTGAGGCACGACCTACCCTTCACAAAACCGTGCTGACTATCCCTAATCAAATTATTCCTTTCTAGATGATTATAAATCCTATCTCTTATAATCCTTTCTAAAACTTTGCCCACAACAGAAGTAAGGCTCACCGGTCTATAATTACCAGGGTTGTCCCTACTCCCCTTCTTGAACAAGGGGACAACATTTGCTATCCTCCAGTCTTCTGGCACTGTTCCTGTAGACAATGACGACACAAAGATCAAAGCCAAAGGCTCTGCAATCTCCTCTCTAGCCTCCCAGAGAATCCTAGGATAAATCCCATCCGGCCCAGAGGACTTATTTATTTTTACCCTTTCCAGAATTGCTAACACCTCCTCCTTATGAACCTCAATCCCGTCCAGTCCAACAGCCTGCATCTCAGTACTCCCCTCGACAACACTGTCCCTCTCCAGTGTGAATACCGTCGAAAAATATTCATTTAGTGCCTCTCATATCTCTTCAGACTCCACGCACAACTTCCCACTACTGTCCTTGACTGGCCCTAATCTTACCCTAGTCATTCTTTTACTCCTGACATACCTATAGAAAGCTTCAGGGTTTTCCTTGATCCTACCTGCCAAAGACTTCTCATGTCCCCTCCTGGCTCTTCTTAACTCTTTCTTTAGGTCCTTCCTGGCTAACTTGTAACTCTCAAGCGCCATAACTGAGCCTTCACGTCTCATCTTAACATAGGTCTCCTTCTTCCTCTTCACAAGAGATTCAATCTCTTTAGTAAACCATGGTTCCCTCACACGACTGCTTCCTCCCTGCCTGACAGGTACATATTTATCGAGGACGCGTAGTAGCTGTTCCTTGAACAAGCTCCACATTACAATTGTGCCCATCCCTTGCAGTTTCCTTCCCCAACCTATGCCAGCTAAATCTCGCCTAATCGCATCATAATTTCCTTTCCCCCAGCTATAACTCTTGCCCTTTGGTATATACCTATCCCTTTCCATTGCTAAGGTAAACGTAATCGAATCATGGTCACTATCACCAAAGTGCTCACCGACCTCCAAATCTAACACCTGGCCTGGTTCATTACCCAGTACCAAATCCAATGTGGCTTCGCCTCTTGTTGGTCTATCTACATACTGTGTCAGGAAGCCTTCCTGCACACATTGGACAAAAACTGACCCCTCTAAAGTACTCGAACTATAGCTTTTCCAGTCAATATTTGTAAGGTTAAAGTCCCCCATAACAACTACCCTGTTACTTTTGCTCCTATCCAGAATCATCTTTGCAATCTTTTCCTCTACATCTCTGGAACTTTTCGGAGGTCTATAAAAAACTCCCAACAGGGTGACCTCTCCTTTCCTGTTTCTAACCTCAGCCCAAACTACCTCAGTAGACGAGTCCTCATCAAATGTCCTTTCTGCCACCGTAATACTGTCCTTGACTAACAATGCCACACCTCCCTCTATTTTGCCACCTTCCCTGCACTTACTGAAACATCTAAACCCTGGAACCTGCAACAACCATTCATGTCCCTGCTCGTTCCATGTCTCCAAGATGGCCACAACATCGAAATCCCAGATACCAACCCATGCTGCAAGCTCACCCACCTTATTCCGGATGCTCTTGGCGTTGAAGTATACACACTTCAAACCGCCTTCCAGCCTGCCAGTACACTCCTGCGACCCTGAAACCTCATCCATGACCTCACTACTCTCAACCTCCTGTACACCGGAGCTACAATTCAGGTACCCACCTCCCTGCTGAATTAGTTTAAACCCTCCCGAAGAGCATTAGCAAATTTCCAAGATATTGGTACCCCTCTGGTTCAGGTGCAGACCATCCTGTTTGTAGAGGTCCCCCCTACCCCAGAAAGAGCCCCAATTGTCCAGGTATCTGAAACCCTCCCTCCTGCACCATCCCTGTAACCACGTGTTCAACTGCTCTCTTTCCCTATTCCTCTCCTCACTATCACGTGGCACGGGTAACAAACCAGAGATAGGTCTGTGGAATTCATTGCCACAGAGGGCTGTGGAGGCCGAGACGTTGAGCGTCTTCAAGACAGAAATTGATAAATTCTTGATTTCTCGAGGAATTAAGGGCTATGGGGAGAGAGCGGGTAAATGGAGTTGAAATCAACCATGATTGAATGGTGGAGTGGACTCGATGGGCCGAATGGCCTTACTTCCGCTCCTATGTCTTATGGTCTTATAACAACTCTATTTGTTCTAGCCCTAAGCTTTCACTCTAACTCCCTGAATTTCTGCCTTACATCCCCATCCCTTTTCCTACCTATGTCTTGAGTGCCTATGTGAACCACAACTTGGGGCTGGTCCCCCTCCCCCTTAAGGATTTCGAAAACACGATCCGAGACATTGCGGACTCTGGCTCCTGGGAGGCAACACACCAACCGCAAATCTCTCTCGTTCCCGCAGAATCTCCTATCCGTCCCTTTAACTATGTAGTCCCCAATGACTAATCCACTACTCCTCTCCCCCCTTCCCTTCTGAGCAACAAGGACGGACTCTAGGTCAGTGACCTGTACCCCATGGCTTACCCCTGCTAAGTCCCCCCACCCCCCAACAGCATCCAAAAGTGTACTATCCCCAATTTCTACTATATTTCCTTTTTCTCCCCCCACTTGGATGGCTCCCTGTACCCTGGTGCTGTGGTCAGTTTGCTCATCCTCCCTTTCCCTACCCTTCTGAGCTGCCGGGCCGGACTCTGCGCCAGAGGCATGGCCACTGTTGCTTCCCCCAGGTAGGCTGCTCCCCCCAACAGCACTCAAACAGGAGTACTTATTTTTAAGGGGCACAGCCACCGGGGTACTCTCTAGTACCTGACCTTTCCCCTTCCTAACTGTGACCCACGTGTCTGCCTCCCGTGGCCCCGGTGTGACCACCTGCCTGTAACTCCTATCTATCACCTCCTCATTCTCCCTGACCAGACGAAGGTCATCGAGCCGCAGCTCCAGTACCGTTAGTTAAGCTTCCCAACCTGTTACCGCTTAGAGTTCCCCATTCTGATTGGACATATTCCAGAAGGTTCCATCACAACAACCCTTTCCTCCTTCCTAATATTTATATATTATCATTTATAAATGATAATAAATACCATTTATTATCCAGCCGGCAAACTTCAGAGTGTCCCAGCTTTACACACCGAATGGAATGTGACCTGATTCTTGACCAGTTCACACACAGTGACTAATAGATTTATAATTAATAATCAAAGACCATAAGAAATAGGACCAGCAGAAGGCCATTCAGCCCTTCAAGGCTGCTGCACCATTTAATAAAATCATGGCTCATCTAACACTCATTAAGTCCACTTTCCAGTTTTTCAAGTTTAAAGTGAAAACTAGAAGTGGGCAGCAAAGGAGTCTGGGAAGGGTTTTTATTTTAACTTTAAAAGTCAGTTACCTGGGAGGTTCCCCCTCATTGATCCACTGGAGCAAGCTGAGAGGGGTGATTGAAAAGCAGCAGTGCTGGTAAGAGATTAATTGGATTAATTGAATTGTTTATTTATTTAATTAGTCAGCTAGTGTGTGTATTTTTTTGGCCTTTACTTTAACAGCAGTTTTTCAAGTTTAAAGTGAAAACTAGAAGTGGGCAGCAAAGGAGTCTGGGAAGGGTTTTTATTTTAACTTTAAAAGTCAGTTACCTGGGAGGTTCCCCCTCATTGATCCACTGGAGCAAGCTGAGAGGGGTGATTGAAAAGCAGCAGTGCTGGTAAGAGATTAATTGGATTAATTGAATTGTTTATTTATTTAATTAGTCAGCTAGTGTGTGTATTTTTTTGGCCTTTACTTTAACAGCAGTTTTTCAAGTTTAAAGTGAAAACTAGAAGTGGGCAGCAAAGGAGTCTGGGAAGGGTTTTTATTTTAACTTTAAAAGTCAGTTACCTGGGAGGTTCCCCCTCATTGATCCACTGGAGCAAGCTGAGAGGGGTGATTGAAAAGCAGCAGTGCTGGTAAGAGATTAATTGGATTAATTGAATTGTTTATTTATTTAATTAGTCAGCTAGTGTGTGTATTTTTTTGGCCTTTACTTTAACAGCAGTTTTTCAAGTTTAAAGTGAAAACTAGAAGTGGGCAGCAAAGGAGTCTGGGAAGGGTTTTTATTTTAACTTTAAAAGTCAGTTACCTGGGAGGTTCCCCCTCATTGATCCACTGGAGCAAGCTGAGAGGGGTGATTGAAAAGCAGCAGTGCTGGTAAGAGATTAATTGGATTAATTGAATTGTTTATTTATTTAATTAGTCAGCTAGTGTGTGTATTTTTTTGGCCTTTACTTTAACAGCAGTTTTTCAAGTTTAAAGTGAAAACTAGAAGTGGGCAGCAAAGGAGTCTGGGAAGGGTTTTTATTTTAACTTTAAAAGTCAGTTACCTGGGAGGTTCCCCCTCATTGATCCACTGGAGCAAGCTGAGAGGGGTGATTGAAAAGCAGCAGTGCTGGTAAGAGATTAATTGGATTAATTGAATTGTTTATTTATTTAATTAGTCAGCTAGTGTGTGTATTTTTTTGGCCTTTACTTTAACAGCAGTTTTTCAAGTTTAAAGTGAAAACTAGAAGTGGGCAGCAAAGGAGTCTGGGAAGGGTTTTTATTTTAACTTTAAAAGTCAGTTACCTGGGAGGTTCCCCCTCATTGATCCACTGGAGCAAGCTGAGAGGGGTGATTGAAAAGCAGCAGTGCTGGTAAGAGATTAATTGGATTAATTGAATTGTTTATTTATTTAATTAGTCAGCTAGTGTGTGTATTTTTTTGGCCTTTACTTTAACAGCAGTTTTTCAAGTTTAAAGTGAAAACTAGAAGTGGGCAGCAAAGGAGTCTGGGAAGGGTTTTTATTTTAACTTTAAAAGTCAGTTACCTGGGAGGTTCCCCCTCATTGATCCACTGGAGCAAGCTGAGAGGGGTGATTGAAAAGCAGCAGTGCTGGTAAGAGATTAATTGGATTAATTGAATTGTTTATTTATTTAATTAGTCAGCTAGTGTGTGTATTTTTTTGGCCTTTACTTTAACAGCAGTTTTTCAAGTTTAAAGTGAAAACTAGAAGTGGGCAGCAAAGGAGTCTGGGAAGGGTTTTTATTTTAACTTTAAAAGTCAGTTACCTGGGAGGTTCCCCCTCATTGATCCACTGGAGCAAGCTGAGAGGGGTGATTGAAAAGCAGCAGTGCTGGTAAGAGATTAATTGGATTAATTGAATTGTTTATTTATTTAATTAGTCAGCTAGTGTGTGTATTTTTTTGGCCTTTACTTTAACAGCAGTTTTTCAAGTTTAAAGTGAAAACTAGAAGTGGGCAGCAAAGGAGTCTGGGAAGGGTTTTTATTTTAACTTTAAAAGTCAGTTACCTGGGAGGTTCCCCCTCATTGATCCACTGGAGCAAGCTGAGAGGGGTGATTGAAAAGCAGCAGTGCTGGTAAGAGATTAATTGGATTAATTGAATTGTTTATTTATTTAATTAGTCAGCTAGTGTGTGTATTTTTTTGGCCTTTACTTTAACAGCAGTTTTTCAAGTTTAAAGTGAAAACTAGAAGTGGGCAGCAAAGGAGTCTGGGAAGGGTTTTTATTTTAACTTTAAAAGTCAGTTACCTGGGAGGTTCCCCCTCAGTAGTAGTTTTTTTTTTCTCTCGGGCCCCTAGCCCTATAAATTGGTGCAGAGGAGATACCCGATCCTCTACACTGGTAGAGGATCCCACCCTTCCATCCTCCTCTAACCTAATTATAAGTGTGGGGAAGTTTTTTGTTTTCTTTTTTTCTTGCTGGTAATGGCTTCAGGGATGGCAGTTCAGGCAGTATGCTGCATCTCCTGTGGGATGTATGTGGTGAGGAAATCCAGTAGTGTTTCAGGAGATTTTAGTTGTAAGAAGTGCATTAGATTGCAGCTTCTGGAGGAGCGTGTAAAGGAGCTGGAGGGGGAGGTAGAGGAACTCCGCATAATTCGGGAGGCGGAGGTGGAAGTTGATAGGAGTTATAGAGAAATAGTAACTCCTAGAAATGAGGCTTGGGTCAATGCCAGGAGGAGGGGTAAGAAGCAATCGGGAAGACAATCCCCTGGGGCGGTTCCCCTCCATAATAGGTTTTCGGTGCTGGAGGCTACAGTTGAGGAGGAATCAACTGAGCATAGAGAGCAGATCTCTGGGGGTGAGCCGAGTGAGAAAGCTCAGGTGGTTAGGGGCTGTAAAAGACTGGGCCTTGTGATTGGGGACTCCACAATTAAGGGGACAGATAGGAGGGTCGGAACTAAAGGTAGGGACTCAGGGTTGGTGTGTTGCCTACCAGGGGCTGGGGTCCGGGATGTGTCTGACAGGGTATTCAGGACTCTTAGGGGGGAGGGAGATAAACCACAAGTTATTGTACATGTGGGGACACACGACATAGGGAGGATAGGGGAAGGGGATATTAGGCAGGGATTTATGGAGTTGGGGTGGAAACTAAAGGCCAAGACTGACAGAGTGGTTATCTCTGGACTCTTGCCTGTACCACGGGATAGTTTAGAGAGGAATAGGGAGAGGGAAGGTTTGAATTCATGGCTGAGGGGATGGTGCAGGAGGGAGGGGTTCAGGTACTTAAGCAATTGGGGCTCGTACTGGGGAAGGTGTGACCTCTATGAGAAGGATGGTCTACACCTTAATCAGAAGGGGACCAATATCCTGGGGGGTAAATTTGCTAAGGCCATGCAGGGAGGTTTAAACTGATTCGGGGGGGGGAGGGATCCTGAGTAGTGGGGCTGAAAGTGAGGGATGCATGGATGGGGACTGCAATGCACGGCATTGCAGAGGTGGGGTGGAGCAGGGTTTGAAATGTGTATACTTCAATGCCAGGAGTATTCGCAATAAAGTGGGTGAACTTGCAGCGTGGATCAGTACCTGGGACTTCGATGTTGTGGCTATTTCAGAGACATGGATAGAGCAGGGGCAGGAATGGATGCTGCAGGTCCCGGGGTTCAAATGTTTTAGTCGAAGTAGGGAAGGAGGTAGAAGAGGGGGAGGGGTAGCATTATTGGTCAGAGATTGTATCACAGTGTCAGAGAGGAGGTTTGATGAGGACTTATCTGTTGAGGTAGTATGGGCGGAGATTAGAAATAGGAGAGGAGAGGTCACCCTGTTGGGAGTCTTTTATAGACCTCCTAAAAGTTCTAGAGAGGTTGAGGAAAGGATTGCGGAGTCAATCCTGCTTAGGAGTGAAAGTAATAGGGCAATTGTTATGGGGGATTTTAACTTGACTAATATTGACTGGAATTGTTATAGCTCTAGCTCGTTAGAGGGGTCAGTTTTTGTTCAAAGCGTGCAGGAAGGTTTTTTGACTCAGTATGTAGACAGGCCAACTAGAGGTGAGGCTATATTGGATCTGGTGCTGGGAAATGAGCCAGACCAGGTGCTAGACTTGGAAGTTGGTGTGCATTTTGGTGATAGTGACCACAATTCGGTTACGTTCACCTTAGTGATGGAAAGGGATAGGCATGAACCTCGGGCCAGTGGTTTTAGCTGGGGGAAGGGTAATTATGAGGCTATTAGGAGAGAATTAGGAAACATAGGTTGGACTAGGAGATTACAGGGACTGGGAACGTCCGACATGTGGAGTTTTTTCAAGGAGCAGCTACTGCGAGTCTGTGATAGGTATGTCCCTGTCAGGCAAGGAGGAATTGGTAGGGCTAGGGAACCGTGGTGCACCAAAAAAGTTTCTTTGTTGGTTAAAAAGAAAAAGGAGGCTTATGTTCGGATGAGACGTGAGCACTCGGGTAGTGCACTAGAAAGCTTTAGATTGGCTAAGAGGGAGTTGAAGAGCGAGCTTAGAAGGGCTAAAAGGGGACATGAGAAGACTTTGGCGGATAGGGTTAAAGAGAATCCTAAGGCGTTCTATAGGTATGTCAAGAACAGAAGGTTGGTTAGGGCAAGTTTAGGGCCAGTTATAGATGGCAGAGGGAAGTTATGTGTGGAACCGGAGGAGATTGGTGAAGCATTGAACCCATATTTCTCTTCGGTGTTCACGCAAGGGGACATGAATATAGCTGAGGAGGACACTGGGTTGCAAGGGAGTAGAATAGACAGTATTACAGTTGATAAGGAGGATGTGCAGGATATTCTGGAGGGTCTGAAAATAGATAAATCCCCTGGTCCGGATGGGATTTATCCAAGGATTCTCTGGGAGGCAAGAGAAGTGATTGCAGAGCCTCTGGCTCTGATCTTCAGGTCGTCGTTGGCCTCTGGTATAGTACCAGAAGATTGGAGGTTAGCGAATGTTGTCCCATTGTTTAAGAAGGGGAACAGAGACTTCCCCGGGAATTATAGACCGGTGAGTCTCACTTCTATTGTCGGCAAGATGTTGGAAAAAATTATAAGGGATAGGATTTATAGTTATTTGGAGAGTAATGAATTGATAGGTGATAGTCAGCATGGTTTTGTGGCAGGTAGGTCGTGCCTTACTAACCTTATTGAGTTTTTTGAGAAAGTGACCAAGGAGGTGGATGGGGGCAAGGCAGTGGACGTGGTATATATGGATTTTAGTAAGGCGTTTGATAAGGTTCACCATGGTAGGCTTCTGCAGAAAATGCAGATGTATGGGATTGGGGGTGATCTAGGAAATTGGATCAGGAATTGGCTAGCGGATAGGAAACAGAGGGTGGTGGTTGATAGTAAATATTCATCATGGAGTGCGGTTACAAGTGGTGTACCTCAGGGATCTGTTTTGGGGCCACTGCTGTTTGTAATATTTATTAATGATCTGGATGAGGGTATAGTTGGGTGGATTAGCAAATTTGCTGATGACACCAAAGTCGGTGGTGTGGTAGACAGTGAGGAAGGGTGTCGTAGTTTGCAGGAAGACTTAGACAGGTTGCAAAGTTGGGCCGAGAGGTGGCGGATGGAGTTTAATGCGGAGAAGTGTGAGGTAATTCACTTTGGTAGGAATAACAGATGTGTTGAGTATAGGGCTAACGGGAGGACTTTGAATAGTGTGGAGGAGCAGAGGGATCTAGGTGTATGTGTGCATAGATCCCTGAAAGTTGGGAATCAAGTAGATAAGGTTGTTAAGAAGGCATATGGTGTCTTGGCGTTTATTGGTAGGGGGATTGAATTTAGGAGTCGTAGCGTTATGTTGCAACTGTACACAACTCTGGTGCGGCCGCACTTGGAGTACTGTGTGCAGTTCTGGTCCCCACATTACAGGAAGGATGTGGAGGCTTTGGAGAGGGTGCAGAGGAGGTTTACCAGGATGTTGCCTGGTATGGAGGGGAGATCCTATGAGGAGAGGCTGAGGGATTTGGGATTGTTTTCGCTGGAAAGGCGGCGGCTAAGAGGGGATCTTATTGAAACATATAAGATGATTAGAGGTTTAGATAGGGTGGATAGTGATAGCCTTTTTCCTCTGATGGAGAAATCCAGCACGAGGGGGCATGGCTTTAAATTGAGGGGGGGTAGTTATAGAACCGATGTCAGGGGTAGGTTCTTTACCCAGAGGGTGGTGAGGGATTGGAATGCCCTGCCAGCATCAGTAGTAAATGCGCCTAGTTTGGGGGCGTTTAAGAGATCCGTAGATAGGTTCATGGACGAAAAGAAATTGGTTTAGGTTGGAGGGTCACAGTTTTTTTTTTAACTGGTCAGTGCAACATCGTGGGCCGAAGGGCCTGTTCTGCGCTGTAATGTTCTATGTTCTATGTTCTATGTTCCTGCCATCTCCCTGTAATCCTTAATTCCCCAACTGATTGAAAACCGATCAATCTCAGCTTTGGAAATGTTTGAGGGCTCGGCCACCAGTTTCCTATCGAAATAACTGTACAATTTATTCTCTCAAAATATTGAAAAACGGCAGCCTTTGCCTGGCACCATCATTCAATAGGGTAAAGAATTCCAAAGATACACCGCTTTTTGAGACAAGGAATTCTTCCTCAAATCTGCCTTAAATGAAAACCCCTACATTCTGCAACCGTGCCCTCTGGTCCTACATTCTCCCACGAGTGAAAACATCCTCCCACTCAAATTCTCTAATCTTGTCTGTGTCCACCACCCTGCAAGTGAGAACGGAGAATTTGGCATTCCAGCCAAAACTCCATTACAGCAGCACCGGAGAATCCCAGCCACGAAGAAGGATGGAGATTTTATGCGAAAGAAAATGAACAAAAATATTTTCTCTTAATGCTTATGATTTTTCTCTTGGGTTGTGTGCAGGTCATTCAGCTTTATCATTTCTGGAGATTCCAGATAAAGTCCTGGTGGGTTGGCAGCCCCACGGAACATTAAACAAAGGCTGAGTTTCAATTAAGGGTCTTTAATGTTTATTTATTAGTGTCACAAGTAGGCTTACGGTAACACTGCAATGAAGTTATTGTGAAAATCCCCGAGTTGCCACACTCGGGCGCCTGTTCGGGTACACTGAGGGAGAATTTAGCACGGCCAATGTACCTAACCAGCACGTCTTTTGGACTGTGGGAGGAAACCGGAGCACCCGGAGGAAACCTACACAGACACGGGGAGAATGTGCAGACTCTACGCAGACAGTGACCCAAGCCAGAAATCAAACCCGGGTCCCTGGCGCAGTGAGGCAGCAGTGCTAACCACCGTGCCACCCCTGAGGGCTATTTGGCTATTTAAGCCGGTTTTTAAAGTGATAAGCTGCTGGCTGGTTTGCAGGCCCAACCAAATATCACATCGAGTAGGCCATCAAAGGAGAGGCCTAGTTCTCCACCCCTTCTCCTGATTGTCAAGCCACCGCTACCCTTCCTTCAGGCACAAAATGGGTGACAGCGAATTGGATTTCTTCCTCATTGTCACTCCAGTCTTCCGCAGCTGTACAATTCATTCTCCAAAAATATTGAAAAATGTCAGCCTTTGCCTGGGACCATCATTCGATAGTTTTTAAGCATTTGTTTTGTAATATGTTACATTAAAATTAGATTTAATTAGGGGCACCTTCTTTCATGCAGCTTGAAATAGTCCAACAAGCACTATTAGTGTAGAATATTGTTAGAATATAAGGAAGAGGCCCCTTGAGGACAAAGGATGGTTTCATTGCCTCTCAGCAGGAAGCTCTAGGTTCGAGTCCCGCTTTGGGACCTGCTGGCCAAGGAAGATGCATTAAAAGTGAAACCAAACAAGTTGAGTGTCAACTTGTAAATCCTCCCAGCATTTGCCAATGGCAGGTGCTAAAAGTGGGAGAGATTCCTGATCAACTGAATGATGGAAAGAAACTGGAGCCTCTTGTTGACTCTCGAACTAGGTTATTCCCTGATGCGGTGGACAAAGAAACTCTGACACGAGATATATCGTACAACTTATTCTTTATTAATATTTAAAACAGTAGATAAACACTGAACTACTCTTCATTTGGGGGAGGCGATGACCGAGTGATATTATCGTTAGACTATTAATCTGGAAACGCGGCTAATGCTCTGGGGACCCAGGTTCGAATCCCACCACGGCTGATGGTGGAATTTGAATTCAATAAAATAAATCTGGAATTAAGAATCTACTGATGACCATGAAACCTTTGTTGATTGTCGGAAAAACCCATCTGGTTCACTAATGTCCTTTAGGGAAGGAAATCTGCCCTTACCTGGTCTGGCCTACATGTGATTCCAGAGTCACAGCAATGTGGTTGACTCTCAACTGCCCTCCAAGAATAACTAGGGATGGGCGATAAATGCTGACCAGCCAGCGAAGTCCCATCTCCCACGAATAAATAAATTTTTAAAATTCACTTGTTAAAGTACGGATTATTTGTTAGTTGCAATGATTCACAAGACTTGGAGTCAAATATCACCCATTGAAAGGGGAGGTGACCAGCCTCTCTCCAATGGGTCTTCTTCTTCTCTGAGTTCCGCACTCCGGGTAGTCTTCTTACGCGATGGTTGATCCTGCAGGTCTCGCTGCTGAACCTGCTAACTTCTCCCTTTTATCCAGTTTCTTCCAGCATCCAGAAAGTTTTTTTTGCCACGTTCATGGGTGACCAGTTACCTGTTTTCCTCAGTGCGAGCTTTGCAAAAACACTACATATCTGCTGGCCTTGATCTGTCTTAGTAACCGCTGCGATTTCATGTTGAGCGCATCTTCTCACACTTGCTTGCAAAAACAAGCTGTTTCACAGACCTTGCGTTGTGTAAGGTTGACTACTTTTCCCATCATGCTTTGCTGTTAGCCATTCGGCTACAAAACCTTTGGATCTGGCTACACTCCACCATCACTGTCTGTAGCTCCAGGCTATAACATGTATGGGAAAGTGCTGGTTGGCCCAGCAAGTCAGACATCTTCTGCAGCAGGTTGAGTGAATTGGCCGATGTGGACCAGATTGGTGCCTGCAGCATGGGATTTGCTCCCCATTCTGACTGGGGTGGATTTGGTACCTGCCTCCTCACCCTACCTGTGGTGGAGATTATTGTGCAGTGGGTCAGACCTGCCCTTGGGTAGAGAACTGAAAACATGGTGCCACACTGACCACTGGGTCGCTTACTTCCATAGGGTAAGAATAACAAGGCATCCTGTAATGCTCGATTTTAATAAGACCAACTTAAGAATAAAAAAAAGTTATTCAGTCCTAAATATTGTTAACATGCATTTGTTTGATGAATACATTTAAAATATATATATTTTGAAACTGGCAATGGAATTAAAAGAGTGATTTCAGAAATGCATTATACAGAGCCACCTGTTGACCAGAACCTATAACTAGCTCGTGATAGTTGACATTGAAATATTGAATGGGAAATGCTACCGTAGTCAGTTACAATGGTAACATTGGTAGAAAAGCACATTCTAAAGTACATAACATGAAGGAAGGTTTGCAGAATAAGTATACATTCTATAGATGGTGATTGTGGTAATGATGCAGCAGACATGTATATCAGTTTTATCGCCTAAGTTAAATGTTAGAATCATAGAGTCCCTACAGTGCAGAAAGAGGCCATTCAGCCCATTGAACCTGAACCGACAACAATCCCACCCAGGCCCTAGTCCCGCAACACCACGTATTTACCCTAGCTAGTCCCCCTGACAAGAAGGGTTAATTTAGCATGGCCAATCCCCCTAACTCGCACATCTTTGGACTTTGGGAGGAAACCGGAGCACCCGGAGGAAACCCATGCAGACACGGAGAGAATGTGCAGACTTCACACAGACAGTGACCCAAAGCCGGAATCGAACCTGGGTGCCTGGTGCTGTGAGGCAGCAGTGCTAACCACTGTGCCACTGTGCCGCCCAGAATGATCTGTGAATCTAATTGTGTTCTGAATTGCCATTATAACTGCTCCTCTGCTGTATTAATCTACATTCAATGTTTGACTCTCTGTTATCTCCAAATATCCTTTCCGAGTTTATCTTATTCAATAACATTTCTTTATTTTTGCCATCTTGTTTTCAAACACGACCAGCCAATGTTTCTCACGTCAAGCCATTTGGGAAATTTGGGCGGCACGGTGGCACAGTGGTTAGCACTGCTGTCTCACAGCACCAGGCACCGGGGTTCAATTCCCTCACTGTCTGTGAGATGTTTGCATGTTCTCCCTGTGTCTGTGTGGGTTTCCTCCGGGTGCTCCGGTTTCCTCCCACAGTCTGAAAGATGTGCTGGTTAGGTGCATTGACCCGAACAGATGCCGGAGTGTGGCAACTAGGGAAATTTCACAGTAACTTCATTGCAGTGTTAATGTAAGCCTTACTTGTGACTAATAAATAAATAAACTTTAACTTTATCGATGCATTTCTTCCTTTCTTTCATCATCCGACTTCCCCACACAACTATCACCTGAAAATGTCAACCTTCTGCTCTTGTTACCTCCTTCAACGTTATTTTAAAAATATTAGGATAGGCCGGTACCAAATTCTTCTCGGTCTTTCTTTGTTCTTTATATGGTCTCCGGAAGGGTACGGGGTTTAAGTTCAGTCGGGCAGCATGGTCGGTGCAGGCTTGGAGGGCCGAAGGGCCTGTTCCTGTGCTGTAGTTTTCTTTGTTCTTTATGATAATGCGGGCGATAGCGGGTAGGTTGGTGCCTGCAGTAAGTAGTGCAGAGAAGGTTTTGGTGGATGTCTGTCAGAGAAATGTACTGATCAGTTCAGGCCTGTATAGGTCAGAGCTATCCAACTTCAATTTCCAGCATTGATTACACCCCTACTGTTTCTGAGCCTGACTTATTATTTAATCAAGAGCTTTTCTATAGCCACAGATCTGTTGCAAATCATTTAATGAGGTGCTTTCTGATGAGCCATATCAAGCACCTCATTGCCATTATCTACCAGTACCGTCACATCCTCAGAAATGTCTAATAAACTTGCCTGGCCTTTAATAAGCCCACATTGCTTTCAAATAATTGTCTTCACTTTTGTTAAATGCTCTTGAATGTCTCCATTTATAATTGGCTGCAATACTTTACCCATAATAGCTGTCAAGCGAACGGACCTATGACCCGTAAGATGATAATTCTGACCTTTTCCATGCTAGCGAACATCAGCTGTTCCCCAGTCTTCTGATTCTGTGCGATATTGACTCGCAAAACATTTAAGCCTGAGCTTCCCTCCATCTACCATCAATTCCGACAGCATTTTGTGATTGTTCACGCTGTTCTCTTGGCTTCTGAATACTTAAGCAGCACTAAGGAGCGCTGAATATTTATTCACTTCCTCTAATGACAATTTCATTTGTAATTTCCATTTTATAAATGGCATCTGATTTACCCCCTATCTATCCTGCTCTCAGAAATGATGTGCTATTATTTTCTTTCAATAATCTCCTCAAATATACTTCTTCAATGGTACATTTGGGGTGGCACAGTAGTTAGCACTGCTGCCTCACAGCACCAGGGACCCAGGTTCAATTCTTGCCTTGGGAGTCTGACTGTGTGGAGTTTGCACGTTCTCCCCGTGCCTGCGTGAGTTTCCTCCGGGTGCTCCAGTTTCCTCCCTTAGTCCAAAGATGTGCTGGTTAGGTGGATTGACCACGCTAAATTCTCCCTCAGTGTACCCGAACAGGCGCTGGAGTGTGACAACTTGGGGATTTTTCACAGTAACTTCATATGGGTGGCACGGTGGCACAATGGTTATTACTGCTGCCTCATAGCGCCAGGGACGCGGGTTCAATTCCGGCCTCGGGTGACTGTCTGTGTGGAGTTTGCACATTCTCCCCATGTCTGTGTGGCTTTCCTCCAGGTGCTCCGGTTTCCTCCCACAGTCCAAAGATGTGCAGATTAGGTGGATTGTCCGTGCTAAATTGCCCCTTAGTTTGTGTGGCTATGCTTGTTGTGGTATAATGTCCCTCAAGCTATAAGCCCCTGGTGACAGGCTAGCGAGCTGTTCCAGGAACAATTAGCTCCAGGAGCAGACAAAACGTCAGGATGTGGAAAGTTTGAGAGAGAGAATGGTACATTTAGTCATCTCCTGTAACCTCTCCTTCACCTCCCACTCAATGCCTACCACCCTTTTGTAAAGCACTTTGGAACATTTAGCTGTGTGAAAGACATTGAATGAAATATAGTAAAAACGGATATAAAAGAAATAAAAATCATCAAATTTATTTTCCTTGTCCATTATTTTACCGTTCTTATCTTTAAAGAAATTCCTGCATTTGTTCTTTAAAGATTTTGTTTAGAAATCCTTTGGTCCAGGTTGTTGGATACAGTATAAGAATAATTTGAGACATAGAATACAGCAAGTGCAGGAAATTATTGGTCCCATATCACCTGTCAATACCGACACTCACTGTATTCTATGTCTCAAATTATTCTTATACTGTATCCAACAATCTGAACCAAAGGATTTCTAAACAAAATCTTTAAAGAACAAATGTAGGAATTTCTTTAAAGATAAGAACGGTAAAATAATGGACAAAGAAAATAAACTTGATTTCCACCACAGGCATTTTCCTCACCTCATGTCTACCGGGGTCTTTTGTACACTAGTGGATCGAGATCAATTATTATGATTAGTCAACACCTCCATTGTTATTCTATCATGCCGTTACCAGGATGGTAGAAGATAATTTAGATTAACCTTGGTCTTTTCTCGTACAGCAATGCCTATCTCATGGGTCTGGATTTTACACTCACCTGCCAGCGGATTTGAACAGTAAGAAGTTTAACAACACCAGGTTAAAGTCCAACAGGTTTATTTGGTAGCAAAAGCCACACAAGTTTGTGTGGCTTTTGCTACCAAATAAACCTGTTGGACTTTAACCTGGTGTTGTTAAACTTCTTACTGTGTTTACCCCAGTCCAACGCCGGCATCTCCACAACAAGCGGATTTGAAGGCAGAGGGAGGGCTTGTGAAATTCTCAGGTGGCCTTCCTGCCGCTTACCCAAGCACCCCAACCTCTCTGGAACGTTAGCCTTTTGAGACCCTTGAGTGGCCAGTTAATGGGCCTCCTCCAGCCCACCTGCATTTTACCCATGGCGAGGGAGGCCCACTCCTGGCAGGAAGCCTGGCAGCTTTAGCTTCACAGGCTGGGTTGGGGCATGTGGGTGGAGTGGATCTTCCCTTTCAGATCCTGTTAGCCCATCCGAGACACTCCCACCCCCAAGGTCATGCTTCTGCCTTTACCCTCTCCCTGCCCGACCTCCTCCAACGCTCCTACCCCTCATCAGGGCTTGCCAACCTAGCGCCAATGATACACCAGACTTACCTCCCCTTTGTTGGGGCTGCCTATAGTCCCAGCAGTCAGCACCACTCTTGCCGGGAAATATAGACCTGCCAGCCATCCGATTGACTTGCCTCAGAGCAATTAACACTGCTCCCAGCGATAAACTGATACAAGGGCAGCCAGCTGGATTGTGGGTGGTCTCACCATGGGGTGTTGGGGGGAGTGGGTCTCCGGTACCCTTGTTGCAATATTTTTACAATGGGCACATGGTTCTTTTACAGCACACGTGTAGCTTGCCTGTGATGTTGCTTGTGGAGCCCAGAGACCGGAGTAAAGCTTTTGATGTTTCCCATGGCTCTGGTCCAGTGTTAACTCAAAGCTATTGGCCATTCGCTGTCGCAAATTCATAGGGACAGTACATCACATGACTGACTTCAGGCCAAAATATGGCATTCCTGATTTGATACCTGTAGTAGTGAGCCCCTTTAAGGGGCAAGGCTTCGGAGGGTTATTATTCATTCGTGGGACATGGGCATCGCTGGCAGGGCCAGCATTTATTGCCCATCCCTAGTTGCCCTTGAATGGCTTGCTAAGCCATTTCAGAGGGCAGTTGAGAGTCAACCACATTGCTGTGGCTCTGGAGTCACACGTAGGCCAGACCAGGTAAGGGCGGCAGATTTCCTTCCCCAAAGGACACTAGTGAACCAGATGGGTTTTTCCAACAATCGACAATGGTTTCATGGTCATCAGTAGGTTTTTAATTCCAGATTTTTTAATTGAATTCAAATTCCACCATCTGCCGTGGTGAGATTTGAACCCGGGTCCTCAGAACATTAGCCGAGTTTATGGAGTAATAGTCTAGCAATAATACCACTCGGCCATCGCCTCCCCGTAATGTGACCCATTGGCCAATCAGACCAAAATGTTGGAATCCTGGGGCGGAATGCGGGCTCTCCCAGACAGTCTAGAATTTGGAGTCGAAGCATTCCGTAGCCTCATCCTCATTCCCTGTAAATAGTTATTATGGTTAATAACTAGTTTTTCTCTTACTCTACTTAGTGGTTGCCACTCCTACTTTTTTTAAAATACCAAAAGACACAGGCTTAATGCATGATTAGGATAAATTCATCAACCAAAGCAGCTGAGAGTACTGGTGCTACAATGTTGTGGCCTTATCTCTGATCCGCTTTGAGCATAGCTCTCCACTGGAATTTACACTCATTTTTTTCCAAAGATATTTATCTGTCACTTTACAGCATGTTTTGAAAAGTGCAAGTAATTTTGTTTCTCTTCAAAATCGAACTCCCAATTACTTGCATTGTCTGACTTTTTGCTTTCACTCCCACTGTGAAATTTTCAAACCTGATAATAATGGACAACAGCTTTGAGAAAGCATTACAGGATTCAATTTCCTGCGTGTGTCGTCAGTATGGATGAAGCACAGAAAAAACAAAGGTGGGAAAGCACCGGTGGCAGTATCAGTGCAGTTATAGCGTCAGACAAAGTATAAATCTGGAGATTAGAGGAGCATGTATCAACGGTACTGCAATTATCCTTGTCTAGACTGGGCAAACTAGGGCAGCATGGTGGCACAGTGGTTAGCGCTGCTGCCTCACAGCGCCAGGGATCCAGGTTCGATTCCTGGCTTGGGACACTGTGCGGAGTCTGCACGTTCTCCCCATGTCTGCGTGGGTTTCCTCCGGGTGCTCCCACAGTCCTCCCACGGATTGGCCATGCTAAATTACCCCTTAGTGTCCCAAGATGTGTACGTTAGAGGGATTCGGGGGATAAATGTGTGGGGTTACGGGAATAGGGCAGGGGGTGGGCCTGGGTAAAAGATGCTCTGTCGGAGAATTGGTGCAGACTCGATGGGCTGAATGGTCTCCTTCTGTACTGTTGGGATTCTATGAGAAGTTCTTCCTCTCTTTCCCTGTGGCATGTGTGTTCCTGTTTCATATGCAGCCTTTGTACATTCAGTAGATTTGCGCCAGCCATATATAGGAATGTGCTTCACGGACTTCTTCTCTGGATTTTCTCCTCACAATTTCTATTCTTATCCAATATTAACTCTTGAGTGTTTTGGGTGAATTTTCCCTCACGCTTCAGGATCCTGGTACAAGATGGGGATCCCAAGCCCATTCCTGAGGACAGCATAATCTTCCCATTGCCTCCTCATTGGCCAGCTCCATGATCGCTGTTGAGCGAGGATGGTAGACAAGTTCTCCATGTTGCCAGCCCAATCAACAGTTCTGGGGCATTGGCAGACAAACCAGGAGGAATAAGTGTTGCTCAGGCAGAGCACACCAACATGGAGGTCCGCGCAGAAGCACATATTCCAAGTTAAAATTATGAGGAGGGGGCGGGGGGGGGGGGGGGGGGGGAGATGTCAGGCCCGTCAAAATGGAGGGGCAACCCCTCTGGGTGCATCATGTAGGTCAGAGGGCGCCCTCAATAGGGGACATGGAGCCTCCTATTCCGATAGCCCCACTCCCCTTCCTGGAAGCTACGTCCATGGAGATAGCAGCCTCTGTATGTGATGGGGACTGATCTGCCGGCCCACAGGGTCAGTCTCAATCACCTCATTTGGCTGCCTGCCTATGTGATGTGGGCAACTGATCGGGATCCCCAGTGTCAGGAGAGCATTGGGGAGCCACGCTGAAATGGCTTCCCCCCCTGATTCTTCCACTCCCCCCCACCCCACTCCACCCCACCCCCAACCCGACTCCAAGCCCACCATCAAGGGGCAGAGAAAATCCTTCAAATCAAGTTTACATTGAATTCCAGTCTTGGTAGCCTTCTTAATTAAAGGTTGATCGGCCTTTGCGGCACATCTAATTTCTAAGCCTAATAAGTATGTGCCACATATTTGTTCACGTATCACACATGGAGATAAATGATTATCAACATAGGCGGTGAAGGAAGAATGCCTTTAATGTGGTCAGGGAGTGTTGTAGAGTTAGGCAGGTCCTCACAGCAACATACCCTGAGCAGAGAATGGACTGGGACTTTACTTTTTGGTCTGTACAAGTGTCATATCAACGTAAATGTGTTTGGCAAACATAGGTTGGACTCTACTAAAACTACGTGGGTGCGGTTATGAGTGAATTCAAAACTTTTTCTAAACAAAAAGGTTACTTGTGTTATTCTAAGTCCAAACCCTTTCCTGTTTTTGAGACAATTTTCTTGTTGGTTTGGTAGTTACTTCCTCAGATGTGATACCTGAGCTTATAATTCTACATGTTACTGCTTCTATTTTCTTCCATTTTGCAGCCCATTTTGGGGAAGCAAAGCCAAGGGACCATGACCGGGGAGTCGTGTAGGAAGGTTTCTGTTGCCTGCAGATTTCCTGTCGCATCTCACTGAGCATGCACCGCAGTACAGCTCAGAGGCCGTGTCAATCAGACATCAAAGCGGGTCATTTCCTGCCTGCTGGCTGCAGTCCAAGGGGTGTCTCCCTTCCTATAAAGAATGGCTGCCTCTGAAAGTTTTAAAAGCTTTGTTTTTATCAGCAGCAGTAGCAACTTTCCATTTGCTTCTGAAAGCATTGTGTCTCCCAGAGAAACTGAATTTACCCACAGCACAGTGGGCGGATATATATTGTCACGGGGGCTGGGAATGTTTGCAGTCGGCAATTTCAGCTGTGGAATAGGATTCACATTGAGGATATCTTCAATTTTGTCCCATGAGATGGACTATTAGGCAGATTGTCTTCCAAAGACGACTTTGATTTCACAGGAGGAAGGTGTCACCTGCCCACCAGGATTTATCATTCCCTACAACACATTGACACAGTTTGTCTGATCTCTGGATGGTCAGGGACTGGACATACCCTGGAAAATATGTTATGAGACCCCTGGAATTCCCAGTGCAAGAACCCTTTGCAATTGCCTGGGAAGTTTGAAGTTCTGAATGGTAATTCCCCTGCCTCCCCCGGACCCTCCGACTCCAACCCCAGAGTCAGAGATATATCGGCACGGTAGCACAATGGTTAGCACTTCTGCCTCACAGCGCCAGGGACCCGGGCTCGATTCCTGGCTTGGGTCACTGTCTGTGTGGAGTTTGCACATTCTCCCCGTGTCTGCGTGGGTTTCCTCCGGGTGCTCCGGTTTCCTCCCACAGTGCAAAGATGTGCGGGTTAGGTGGATTGGCCATGCTAAATTGCCCCTTAGTGTCAGGGGGACTAGCTAGGGTAAATGCATGGGGTTATGGGGATAGGGTCTGGGTGGGATTGTGGTCGGTGCAGACTCGATGGGCTGAATGGCCTCCTTCTGCACTGTAGGATTCTATGATTCTATGTCCCACAAATAAATTCAAAAAATAATAATAAGGTTCACGCACAGAAACCTACAGTGCAGAAGGAGGCCATTTGGCCCATCGAGTCTGCACTGACAACATTCCCACCCCAGGCCCTACCCCACAGCCCCACATATTTACCCAGCTAATCCCTCTAACCTACACATGCCAGGACTCTAAAGAGAAATTTAGCATGGCCAATCAACCTCACCTGCACAACTTTGGACTGTGGGAGGAAACCGGAGCACCCGGAGGAAACCCACGCAGACACGGGGAGAATGTGCAAACTCCACACAGACAGTCATCCAAGCCGGGAATCAAATTCAGGTCCCTGGTGCTGTGAGGCAGCAGTCCAACCACTGTGCCACCGTGCCACCCACAGAAAGGGTGAAAACCTGATTTAAATGCTTTTGAATTAATTTTAATCTCATTAATGAGGTTGATGTCAGATGTTCCAGCCTCACTGCATCTTCCTGCCCCCCAGTATCATGTCACGCGAGGGCAAATTGCTACTGCTCTTTCAAAATGTGGACTAAGCGCCATGGACTCTGAGAGGGGGAAAGGGGGTGATTACCGTTCTCTGCCTTGAGCCCGGGTGCACAAAGAAAAAGTAACTTCTAGTCAGACACTGAGGAGGGGACCCTTCAAAGGGAGTTGGGTGGGAGGGTCGGTCCGGAGTTGAGGGAGCCAGGTCAGGGGGTCTCCCCCTGGATAGGGGTCACGGTTGGTTTATGTTGCCTTGAAGCCTGATGTTTTTCTGTTTTAAAGCCTCTTCACAGCCCAAAGCAAATATGTAACCTGTCTTTCTTAAGATCTTCTCACTGCACAGTCTATTCCTCAACTTGTCTCCAGTAAAAGCAGCTCAAAGCTCAGAAAGTTTGAAGAGGCTTTTTGTTTACAGCTGCTGGCTTCCCTCAGAGATTATAGCGGGGGAGATATGAACATAGAACATAGAACATTACAGCGCAGTACAGGCCCTTCAGCCCTTGATGTTGCGCCGACCTGTGAAACCAAACTAAAGCCCATTTAACCTACACTATTCCAATATCATCCATATGTTTATCCAATGACCCTTTAAATGCCCTTAATGTTGATGAGTCCAATACTGTTGCAGGCAGGGCATTCCACGACCTTACTACTGAGTAAAGAACCTACCTCTGACATCTGTCCTATATCTATCATCCCTCAATTTAAAGCCATGTGCCCTTGTGCTAGGCATCATCATCTGAAGAAAAAGGCTTACACTGTCCACCCTATCTAATGCTCTGATCATCTTGTATGCCTCTATTAAGTCACCTCTTAACCTTCTTCTCTCTAACTAAAACAGCCCCAGTCACTCAGTCTTTCCTCATAAGACCTTCCCACCATACCAGGCAACATCCTGGTAAATCTCCTCTGCACCCTTTCCAATGCTTCCACATCCTTCCTATAATGCGGCGACCAGAACTGTACGCAGTACTCCAAGTGCAGCCGCACCAGAGTTTTGTACTGCTGCAACGTGACATCATGGCTCCGAAACTCAATCCCTCTACCAATAAAAGCTAACACACTGTACGCCTTCTTAACAACCCTATCAACCTGGGTGCCAACTTTCAGGGATCTATGCACATGGACACCGAGATCTCTCTGCTCATCCACACTACCAAGTATCTTACCATTAGCCCAGTACTCTGTATTCTTGTTACTCCTTCCAAAGTGAATCACCTCACACTTTTCCGCATTAAACTCCATTTGCCACCTCTCAGCCCAGCTCTGCAGCTTATCTATGTCCCTCTGTAACCTGCAACATCCTTCCGCACTGTCCACAACTCCACCAACTTTAGTGTCATCCGCAAATTTACTAACTGATGCACCATTGATTACGCAAAGACTCGTTGTTGCAAAATAACAGGCTTTTATTAACGAAAGAACTGGAGCACACCCGAACCGATAGCTAATCTGAACTGAGGCAAAAGGGGCAGAGAGCAGTCACCTTTATACCCAGAGAAGGGCGGAGCCCCGGATTGAGGCAGCAGGGGCGTGTCCAGGCATATCACATAAACAGACAATACTACAGTGGTTCACCACATTCACCCCCTGTTTAAAAAACATTCGGCGGGGGCGAGGTGGTAGAACAACAGTCACAGAATTACAAGTTCAGTCTCTCCGTGGGCTTGATCTGCCGCTGCGAACGCCGCAGTGTCGGCCGTGATGCCGGTTCAGGAAGCTGCGGTGATGAGTCAGACGCCAGTCCATAATAGGTGAAGCCGTCCATAGCGCCTTCAGACTGCAGGGTGTGTGGAGGCTCAGGCGTGCCGTACACAGGGGCTAGATGAGTGTGCTGCGACTCTGGTGCATCATGGGCAACGTTGGGAGCTGGGGGTGAGGGGCCGTGGGACGTAGTACCTGCGGGTCCCAGGTCGCGAATGGAGACTGTGTCTTCCCGCCCGTCGTGATACGCCACATAGGTGTATTGGGGGTTGGCGTGGAGGAGTTGGACCATTTCGACCAGGGGGTCCGATTTATGGGTCCGCACGTGCTTCCGGAGCAGGACAGGGCCAAGGACATCAGCCACGACGGTAGTGAGGTCCCCGAGGAGTACTTCCTGGGGAAAACAAACATTCGTTCATGAGGGGTGGCGTTGGTAGCCGTGCACAGTAGTGACCTAATTGAGTGTAGAGCATCAGGGAGGACCTCTTGCCAGCGGGAGACTGGAAGACCCTTAGACCGGAGAGCTAATAAAACGGCCTTCCAGACTGTCGCATTCTCCCTCTCCACCTGTCCGTTCCCCCTGGGGTTGTAGCTGGTGGTCCTATTCAAGGCTATACCTTTGGAGAGCAGGTACTGGCGCAGCTCGTCACTCATAAAAGAGGAACCCCGGTCGCTATGGATATAGCTGGGGAAACCAAACAGGGTGAAGAGGCTGTGCAGGGCCCTAATGACCGTGGCCGAGGTTATATCTGGGCAGGGAATAGCGAAGGGGAACCGCGAATACTCATCGATGACATTGAGGAAGTAAATGTTGCGGTCAGAAGAGGGGAGGGGGCCTTTGAAGTCAACGCTTAGGCGTTCGAAAGGGCGGGTGGCTTTGATGAGGTGCGCTCTGTCTGGCCGATAGAAGTGCGGCTTGCACTCCGCGCAGACTTGGCAGTGCCTGGTTACAGACCTGACTTCCTCGATGGAATAGGGCAGGTTCCGGGCCTTGATGAAGTGAAAGAACCTGGTAACCCCCGGGTGGCAGAGGTCATCGTGGAGAGTCTGTAACCAGTCTAGGTTCGCGCTGGCACAGGTCCCCCGGAACAGGGCGTCTGGGGGTTCATTGAGCTTCCCAGGCTGGTATAAAATGTCGTAATTGTAGGTGGAGAGCTCGATCCTCCACCTCAAAATCTTATCATTCTTGATTTTGCCCCGCTGCGCGTTACTGAACATAAAGGCGACGGACCGTTGGTCCGTGAGCAGGGTGAACCGTTTGCCAGCTAAGTAGTGGCGCCAGTGCCGCACAGCCTCCACGATGGCTTGTGCCTCTTTTTCGACAGAGTGTCGAATTTCAGGGCTCTGGAGGGTGCGCGAGAAGAAGGCCACGGGTCTGCCCGCCTGGTTAAGAGTGGCGGCTAGGGCAAAATCAGACGCATCGCTCTCCACCTGGAATGGGGTGGATTCGTCTACGGCGTGCATCGTGGCCTTCGCGATATCCGCTTTGATGCGGTCAAAGGCCAGCCGAGCCTCCGCTGCTAGGGGAAAAGATGTGGATTTGATGAGCGGACGGGGCTTTGTCCGCATAATTGGTGACCCACTGGGCGTAGTATGAGAAGAAGCCTAGGCATCGCTTCAGTCCTTTGAGGATGGTGGGGAGGGGAAGTTCCAGGAGGGGACGCATGCAGTCGGGGTCGGGGCCGATGACCCCGTTCTCCACAACACAACCAAGGATGGCGAGGCGGCGTGTGCGGAATACGCACTTCTCCTTATTATAGGTCAGATTGAGGAGTGCCGCGGTGTGGAGGAATTTTTGGAGGTTGGCGTCGTGATCCTGCTGATCATGGCCGCAGATGGTGACGTTATCCAAGTACGGGAAGGTGGCCCGCAGCCCGTTCTAGTCCACCATTCGGTCCATCTCACGCTGGAAAACCGAGACCCCATTGGTGACGCCGAAGGGGACCCGAAGGAAGTGATAGAGACGGCCATCCGCCTCGAAGGCAGTGTATTGGCGGTCTTCCGGGCGGATAGGGAGCTGGTGGTATGCAGACTTCAAATCAATAATGGAGAACACCCGATATTGTGCAATCTGATTGACCATGTCAGAGATGCGGGGGAGGGGATACGCGTCCAGCTGCGTGTATCGGTTGATGGTCTGACTGTAGTCGATAACCATGCGATGTTTCTCCCCAGTCTTAACAACCACCACTTGGGCTCTCCAGGGGCTGGTACTGGCCTCAATGATCCCCTCCCCCAGGAGGCGTCGCACCTTGGACCTAATAAACGTTCTATCTCCAGCGCTGTACCGTCTGCTTTTGGTGGCAATGGGCTTGCAGTCGGGGGTGAGGTGTTCAAAGAGCAAGGGAGGGGCAACTTTAAGGGTCGAGAGACCACAGGTGGTCTGGTCTAATAGCTGCGGATTTTGGACGGAGATTGGGGGAAAAGGCCCATTATATACCATGGTGACGCTCCCAAGGTGACACATGAAATCTCGTCCCAGTAGTACGGCAGCGCAGAGCTGTGGCAGCACGAGGAGCCTGCACTTCTTGTACACCGTGCCCCGTACAGTCAGAGTTGCCACACAGTAGCCGAGGACATTCACCGACTGGGACGTCGAAGCCATGGAGATTGATTGCTGCATTGGCAGTACTGGCAGTGCGTAGCGACTCACCGTGTTAGAGTGGATAAAATTCTCCGTACTCCCACTGTCAAATAAGCAGTTAGTGGTGTGGCCGTTTACCTTGATGTCCATCATAGACCAGGTGAGTTGGTGAAGCCTGGACTGGTCCAACGTGACCGAGGCCACCGTCAGATTAGGCGAGGAGCCGCACGCAGTGGACAGTTCCCAAAATGGCGGCCCACGTGACTCGCACGCGGCTGACCTCATCCAAGATGGCGGCTCCCGTGGGTTGCACGTGGCTGATGGCATCCAAGATGGCGGCCTCCGTGGGTCGCACGCGGCCGATGGCGTCCAAAATAGCGGCTCCTGCGGATCGCACGCAGCCGATGGCATCGAAGACGGTGTCTCCCGCGGATCGCACGCGGCGCTGCTGGGCCTGGAGGCCAGTTTTGCCCTGCAAACTTTCAGGTAATGGCCCTTCTTACCGCAGCCAGAGCAGACCGTGTCTTTCGCCGGGCAGCATCGTCGTGGGTGCTTCTCCAGGCTGCAGAAGTAGCATCTCGGGCCTCTGGAGACTGCCGCAGTGGTCAGTTCGGTGTCGGGACGGGGCGTGGCATAGGTTTGCGGCCCTCCCGGGTACAGAGATGGCTGCAGTCACGGTGTCCACGGTGCGCCCTCGTGGTCGGAGGTGTAGGCCTCGAGATTCCGGAAAGCCACCTCCAGCGAGCCGGCAAGCTCCACAGTTTTCTTCAGGTCCAGCCCACCTTGTTCCAGTAGGCGCTGCCGGATATAAGTCAACCTGATGCCCGCGACAAAGGCATCTCTGATCAGGCCGTCGGCGTTTTGGGCGGCTGAAACGGCCTTGCAGTTGCAGGCTCTGCCGAGTGTACGCAGTTCGCGCAAGAATTGTTCCGTCGATTCCCCGGCTGCTGTCTGCGAGTGGCCAGCAGATGTCTGGCGTAGACCTCATTCAGCTGCCGGTTGTTCTGGTTCTTTAGGAGATCGATTGCCTCATGGTAAGTTTCCGTGTCTCAGATTATCGCGAAGACGTGGGCGCTGACGCGGGCGTGGAGCACGTGTAGTTTGTCGATGTCGGTTACGACGACGGCGGAGGAGGAGGCGATGAAGGTCTCGAAGCAGCACAGCCAGTGATCAAAACAGTTTGAGGCCCCAACAGCCTGGGGGTCCAAGTCCAATTTATCAGGTTTTAAGAGTTGCTCCATCCCAAAAACTTTCGTTAATAAAATTGATGCACCATTGATTACGGAAACACTCGTTGTTGCGAAATAACAGTCTTTTATTAATGAAAGAACTGGAGCACAGCCGAACCGATAGCTAATCCGAACTGAGGCAAAAGGGGCGGAGAGCAGTCACCTTTATACCCAGAGAAGGGTGGAGCCCCGGATTGAGGCAGCAGGGGCGTGTCCAGGCATATCACATAAACAGACAATACTACAGTGGTTCACCACACTAACCCAGCCTTCTACGCCCTCATCCAGCTCATTTATAAAAATGACAAACAGCAGTGGCCCCAAAACAGATCCTTGCAGTACACCACTAGTAACTGAACTCCAGGATGAACATTTCCCATCAACCACCACCCTCTGTCTTCTTACAGCTAGCCAATTCCTGATCCAAACCACTAAATCACCCTCAATCCCATGTGTCCGTATTTTCTGCAATAGCCTACCGTGGGGAACCTTATCAAGCGCTTTACTGAAATCCATATATACCACATCAACTGCTTTACCCTCATCCACCTCTTTGGTCACCTTCTCAAAGAACTCAATAAGGTTTGTGAGGCATGACCTACCCTTCACAAGACCGTGCTGACTATCCCTAATCAAATTGTTCCTTTCTAGATGATTATAAATCCTATCTGTTATAATCCTTTCCAAAACTTTGCCCACAACAGAAGTAAGGCTCACCGGTCTATAATTACCAGGACTTTCTCTACTCCCCTTCTTGAACAAGGGGACAACATTTGCCAGCCTCCAGTCTTCCGGCACTATTCCTGTAGACAATGATGACATAAAGATCAAAGCCAAAGGCTTTGCAATCTCCTTCCTAGCTTCTCAGAGAAGCCTAGGATAAATCCCATCCGGCCCAGGGGATTTATCTATTTTCACACTTTCCAGAATTGCTAACACCTCCTCCTTATGAACCTCAATCCCGTCTAGTCTAATAGCCTATATCTCAGTATTCTCTTCGACAACATTGTCTTTTTCCTGTGTGAATACTGACGAAAAATATTCATTTAGCGTTTCTCCTATCTCTTCGGACTCCACGCAGAACTTCCCACTACTGTCCTTGACTGGCCCTAAACTTACCCTAGTCATTCTTTTATTCCTGACATACCTATAGAAAGCTTTAGGGTTTTCCTTGATCCTACCTGCCAAAGACTTCTCATGTCCCCTCCTGGCTCTCCTTAGCTCTCTCTTCAGGTCCTTCCTGGCTAACTTGTAACATATGGGATGTGCTATTGAACTTTGATTCTTCGGTCGTGCAATGGCTGCCATTAGATCATGGAATGACCAAGCCTGCGTATTAACGGTGCTTAGTGGTGTTGCCTTTCTCCCCCTCAGAGAGTAATTGTGCCCTCTAACATCTCTGACAGTCTTGCTCCTCCAACTAATGGGTCATCATCATTTACCCCTCACCAAAGTCCGCTTCCCACATTCTCCAAGATGAGGGGTTGAATCCTCAAGTGTTAAAGGTTGGATGCAGGGCATCAGGAGGGATAGACTAGCACCTCGCAACTACGGTTACCTGATTGTCCTGGGGGATCCAAGATCCCTCAAGGTTCACATGAGACTTCGTCTGCCACAACACACGAAAGACCCCACTGCTCCTGATGTGAAGGGAAGGAACAACCAGACGGGAGGTGACAGGTGACTATGAAAGGGCTTGGGCAGTAATGTTGATGCGATGGTGTGTTGTAGGTAGCAGGGAATTGTGGTAGCGCTGGCTGCTGGAGATGGGATTGAGTTGTCAGCCTCAGGATCATAAGGACAAGGGGTGTTGGGAGGGATTGAGGGTCATGACATGGGTCATCTAGCTGACTGTCTCTCTTTCTCTTTCTCCCATTCCTTCCAGATTATCTCGGTATGGAGCCAGTGGAGCTGGTGATTATCCTGATTACTGCTCTGGAGGCAGACAGATATCACTGACTCCGAGAAACCCAACCCAGGCTGGAGCCTGTGCCAGTACAACAGGAGGTCACTGGTCAGGCTGAAGACCCCACCGCCCATCAGGCCGAGGAGGAGGAGGGTCGCAGACTCCCGAGAAGGAGACCTTGGGTGTACAGGGCCCGCATGCCCTACAATGAGCTGTCGGACACTATGTGCTGCCAAAGACTCTGCCTGAACACGGAGACAGTGCAGTACTTCTGCCACGTCCTTGCAGACCTCACGCCACGTGGAGGAGGAAGGCACCCATTCCCTGTGGCAGTGAAGGTCACGGCAGCCCTAACTCTCTCTGCCTCTGGATAATTCCAGGATTTGACCAACGATTAACGTGGGATCTCTCAGTGATCAACCCACAAGTACATCCGAGGGGCAACAGGTGCTCTGTAAGCCCAGGCCTCTGACTTCATCCACTTCCATCTGGACCAGGCCCACCAAGATGCCTGGACTGCTGGATTTGCTGCCATCGCCGGAATGCCTCAGGCCCAGGGGATCACCAATGGGACACAAGTGGCCAGAGAGCACCATAACTCCAGATAAAACTTGATATACTGGTTCTTAGTGGTGAATAATGTGAGGAACAATGTACAACCCAGTGAGGCACCAGACCAGACGTTGTGTTAAGAAAGAGTATTAATTAAAGCAAAAGAAAAGGAAAATATGCAGCAAGAAAAACTAATACAGACTTTGACAGTTAAATATATTAATAACTAAATGCACCATTTTATCTGAAATTACTTCTTGTTCCCAAAATATACCCATGTTCCCTGAACTCACTGAGACATCCCTTTCCCCAAACAACACCCACTTTAGTATCTCTATAAGTTAAATCCAGCTCATAATACAGCTGAGATAACCAAGTCTGGAAAAACGTCTTTTGTTGGTTCAGTAAAGGTACGAAACTACATCTTTGGGAGAGGAATTTCAGTAATCCGTCGTGGCTCTAAATGTTGGATAGAATGGGACTCCATGACTCTGCTCAGAGATAGAGCTGGCCTCTCAGAGGTTTTTGGCCTGTCTGACTGTTGGATGGAAGACTAATCTCCTCTCCAATGAGGTACTGTTCAGCCACTTTGATAACCCACCCTGTGGATTCAGCTATCTATCTGCAAAATTCCTTGCATGTAGAAATTTATTATTTTGTATAACCCCCCTAATCCCTGGTAAACAATGTTTCTACTATGATAAATTGCGCCTCAATTTCTCTTGACGCCTGCTAATCTTGTTACTGGGCAAATCATATCTCAGTGGTCCTCGAGATGTCTGCCAATCTTGTTACTTGTTTGTTATTTTTTGTTTTCAATCTCAAGTTCACTGTTAATTTCATTGACTTTCAAACTCCTAACAGCAGGAATTTGTGTTGCTTGAGGGGGCATAATTGCTTCAGAAGCCAGACTCCAAGCATGGCAATGGAACTGTTATTGAACTGTCTCAACTGTGGAAGAATGCTCAATTTTGAAATGCTTTGCCAATTGCTTGGACCAAAAACTCCCCCTCCCCACCACCACCCCGCTGCCCCCACACTGCTGGCCTTGCCCCAGTACCACAAGCCGCTGAGCCACCCCCTCTGAATCTGCGGAGCTGTTTTCTTGCATTGGGATCCTCCCGATAGCTGCATTAAGTTCTGTGGACTCACCTCTGAGTTCCCCTGGAAGTTCAGGCTGCCAGGTGCACACCTTTCAATGGTATTTGTGAATGATGCTGTTCTGAAAACACACAGCCATGGGATTTGAGTTTGACGTGGGGTGATGAATCCAGCACGTGGGAACTATAATGTGATGCAAATTTATTATAATGACTTTCCTGATGTTGGATGGCAGGCAATGTGGCCCGCCGTTGATGGTGGGAGGGGATGATCATGTCCTGTACTTAAGCCGCCATGAAACACCTCTAGGGCCTTCTCATGATATTTTCCAATCATGCCGCTAAACATGCCCGCCTCATGATTGCAAAAACAAATTCTTGATCACGATATTCCCAGGAAGGAAAGAGGTCCTGGAATCAGTTCCAGGGAATGAAGCAGTCTAAGTGGCACGAGTTTCAGTGGGAGAACATTTGCAGAAGAATGATCAGCATGTCATCAAGGTTAGAATATCTATGAAAACAGAGAAGGTGCAATGAAGCTTAAAATATACTTAACTGGAGGGGGACTAACTTCAGTGAGTTGAAAATGGAACTATCCCAGGTGCATTGGAATCAAAAACTCATATGCAAATCAGTAATTGAACAATGAAGGCTCTTCAATGAGTAGAGAGTCCATGCAATTCCCATGAATTAGGAATTAGGTCACCAAATGAATGCACCATTTTGCCTTGTGCATTCATAGGTTTATACATCCATGGAGAAGCAGTATGCAGGAGTTGTGGTTGAAGATTGCTGATCACATGATGTGACAGTGATGTCATTAGGGTGTTGCAGAGGCTGTTGTTTTACTTTTAGTTTATACACTGTACAGGCAAGATCCGCTAGAATAAATCTGTTCTTGTTAATTTGAATCTACATGTGCAAAACCACAGCTTTTTTTTGTGTGTAAAACCCACAACCCCTAACGTAGGTAGGACATTACAAGTTGTTACTGAGATATCATGGATATCTTTGTGAAGGTCCTAAAAAGAACACAGGAGGCAGTGGCAAATGCAGAGTGCAACTTAGTGTGTCCTCACAGGAATGTGCAGAGAACTATTCACAAGTAAGAGGGAGCTAAGATGATAATGCCAGTCAATATGGAGTAGGGTTAAAATGGGAAGCTGTACCCACCTACTTTTCCCCTCCCGGGAGAGGTTGCAATATATTTCTTTTGCAGCAATGCAAAGAGGAAAATTTTAAATAGTTAAATAGCCAAACTATAGCTAATTAACATATCCTCCCCAAATTATGGCAAAGTGTTGCTGAGTGGTAATACAGAAATGGATTCCCCCTCAGCTGCAGAACAGTAAATCCAGGCCATAACATATCGAATAATCAGCAAATATGATGTACATTACTGCGGGATGGAGAGTTCTGCCTATTTTGGACACTGACCGCCTTGGATGGTCAGAGGAGGAGAGGGTCAAAGTCACAAACGCTGTGACCTCACTCCGTTGGACTTGCATCCTCAATGAAACAGTCACTCAGTGGAGCATATTTTAGCAACTTGATAGTAACCATGTGAAAAGAGTAGGTATTTATCCCTGCTGCAGCTTTCTCTTGAGTCCTCATTCTGATTATTCTTCCATTTTCCTTCGCTTGCCGGTATCCCCTCTCCCTCACCTCCCCTCAGCACTGAGGTGGTGTAGGTTGAAACTAGGTTTTTTTTAAAAAAAAGAAGTTAACCCAAATGTTTTATTAATTTAATCAATTCTCAGCTGGATGAACATTTCAACCGGAGGGAACTTAATTAATTTTGCATCGCAGCTGCTTGAAATGCCTGCGCTTTTATTCCTAATGATAGTGTCACAACAATTCTGTCACTGATCAAGGAGGAGGTCAGTTGGGCTTTATTATCTATAGCTGCTGTAGTTACTCTGACCCACATTTTCTATGTTATTTATTCCTGGGACATGGACATCGCTGGCTGGTCAGCATCTGTTGCCCATCCCTTGCTGCCCTTGAACTGAGCAGCTTGCTAGACCATTTCAGAGGGCATTTGAGAGTCAACCACATTGCTGTGGCTCTGGAGCTACATGTAGGCCAGATCATGTAAGGATGGCAGATTTCCTTCCCTAAAGGGCATTAGTGAACCAGATTGGGTTTTTTTTCAACAATTAATAATGGTTTGATGGTCATCATTGCAGCTTTTGTTTACTGAATTCAGATTCCAGCATCTGTCATGGGGGATTCAAACCCGGGTCCCCAGAACATTAGCTGAGTTTCTGGTTTAATAGTCTAGTGATAATACCACTAGGCCACCGCCTCCCCATTCCTGCTGCCTCTTCCTGAGGAGCAAGAGGTAGTTGGAGTTGAATAGTTTGTTCAGGCGATTGGCATAAATTATAGTTGTAGCTCACGGCAACTCTTTGACCATTGGTTCACCTTCTGCAGCAAAATGACTCACTATTTTACTTGGCTTTTCCTCAGATTGTCAATGCTCTCACTGGTGGATTCGTGGCTGGCTGCCCAGATTTGCTCACTTTTTCTCGCAAATGTGAATGAGTGTTTAAGGTCAAATCTTCATCATTGTTCAGAGGTTTGTCTGTGTAACTATTGATTTATAGTCGGACGTAAGTCATAGGTGGGAGGCAACATTATAATGATGGGAGAAGTCATCAATTACACAAGGACAAATAAAAGTAATAAATGAAGGATTTCCTGGGTTTCCATTCAAAGAGAGAATTGACCCGTAGAGGTCTAGCAGGAAGATCATGCACACATTACTGTAATGACTTTAATCAGGCAATTGAAGTGGGCCTGTTAGAATATTAACTCCCTGATTAAGGGCCAAATTGAGGGGCTAATCAGGAAGCCTCTTGCTTTGTACTTAACCAGGAGTGTCTGTTCCTCTGGGACTCCTAGTGTAGATGCTGGCGTTGGACTGGGGTAAGCACAGTAAGAAGACTACTACTCCGAGTGTAGACAGCTAACTGAAAGCACTCTGTATGCCGTTATCAGACTTGTAAATAAAGGGAGGTGAAGGGACTTCTGCCTCTGAGGATTTATTAAAATTACAAAACTCATTGGACTCATAGAATCCCTACAGTGCAGAAGGAGGCCATTTGGCCCATCAAGCCTGCACCGACAATTCAATGGAATGATAATCAGGTGAGTTCTGTAAAGGGCATTTGAGTTCACCCTGTCAGGCTATTGCAGTCTTCAGGCAAGGAAGATGAAACTCTGCCCCATGGAAACTTGTTGAGATTATTTATGAAAAAATAAGTATGTTGTGCCTTAATTCACCTGGTAGTTTGTAAACTATTGAATTAAAGTGCATTAAAATTTGTGGCCTGGTTTTATGTTCATATTATTTGGACTACAAAGATTTTACTTCAACAGGAAGCAAACGGAAATATAAAGTCTCAATAGTTTTTTTTTGTTCTTTCATGCGATGTGGGTGTTGCTGCAAAGCCAGCATTTGTTGCCCATCCTTGATTGTCCTTGAACTGAACATTGCAGGGGGCAGTTAAGAGTCAACCAGGTTCCACGGAGTCACATGAAGGCCAGACTAGGTCAAGGGGATAGATTTCCTTCCTTAAAGGAGATTAGTGAATTAGATGGGTCTTTACAACAATTAATAGTTTTATGGTCACCATTACTGATAATAGCTTCATAATTCCAGATTTTGTTAATTGAACTCAAACTCCATCAGCTGCCATGGGAAGATTTGAACCCATGCAACCCCCCAGTGCATTAACCTGGGCCTCTAGATTTCAAGCCCAAAGGTCACCATATTCTCAGATGACCATAGGCTGCTCTCCCCTTTGACGGGGAGAGCTGACTGGTGGCCATTTAACCTGAGGATCAGCATACCTCAAGCGTGGGGCAAAGTTGAGAAGGCCTCAACTTTGGCCTCCATAAATGACCTTACCCAATACAGGAATTAAACCCAGGCTGTTGGCGTCACTCTGCATCGTGCACAAGCTGTGCAACCAACTAAGCTAACCAATACCCCCCCCACGGCCCCAGTAATACTACCACTATGCCAGCATCTCCACCCTTCCCCCTAACCCCATGCCAAGCAATGCCACTGGAATGAAAATAAGACAAAGAAGAAGAGAACTGAGGGAAAAATTGAAAGGGGAAGGATAAGTATTTGAAGAGTACTTTAAAAGTTATTTTCTGTTTTTATTTTTCTGGTAACAGATCTTAGTTGCCAAAAGGTCACACCTGAGACAAAGGCAGGTATTGCATCTGATTTTGCAACTATTAATTTCAGTGGCTGGTAAAAGCACGTACAATATTGGTTCTGTGATGAAGTAACAAAGTAGTTTAAGGAGCATTATGCGGTTGATGTTGTGTATGTGTGTGCAGATTTTCAAAAGTCATTTGATAAAATACCATATAGCAGACCTCTGAGCAAAATTAAAGCCTTTGGGATTAAAGGAGTAATTGCTGCCAACTTAAAATTGGCTCAGGGACAAAAGGCAGCGAGTGGTGATGGACAACTGCTTTTCAGACTGGAGAAATAGGAGCCCAAGACGGCACCGGAGTGTGGCAACTTCTTGCAAGCTGTTAAAATTCAACATAGAAAAGTATGAAATGATTCATTTTAGTAGGAGAGGTAATAAAAACTAAATTGTCCAATAATAAAGGGAGTGTAGGAATAGGGCGACAGAGGTGTACATACACAGGTCTTTGAGGAACAAGTTGAGAAATGGGTATGGATCCTTAGCTTTATAGATAGTGGCGTAGGGCTGAATTTTAATCTCCCAACGCTAATCAAAGCTGTGTCAGGAGAACGAAGGGAGACATGCGGGGCTGCATCTTCAAGCTTCCTCTCCAATTCCCACTGGCTGCCATTTTCACTAGTTCAGGCATTGTGGCGGGTTGTGACCCTATGTTCACTTAAAGTGACTTTGGATGCTCTATTTAAATGGCTGCCGCAAATTCATATCCCCTTTCATTACTACTTTTGCGGATGGAGGCAGGTTCCTGGAGGTTGTGGGAACCTGTGGTGAACCATAGATGGTTACCACTATGGGTACTTGTACATATGTTACTCTTGTTACTGTTGGGGTTAGGGTTGGGGTGTTCCACCTGTTAGCATTGTTCTGTGGTACACACCGTTTGGCTCCGCCTTCCTATAGGAGTATAAAGGTCACTGCACTTCCTAGTGACCCTCAGTCTGGGATAGTATTGTTAAGCAGTATGCTCTATTCTTGTTGCGAATAAAAGCCTTTATTTCCCGAGTACGATCTAGCCTCTCGAGTGAATTAATCGCGCATCAGAACCACACCAAGCCAGTTAGTTTATGAACCTTGGGGTGGAGTCATGAATCTTTTGATAGTTAAATTTAAAAGCTTTTGCCAACTCCAACTGTCCGAATGTAATGGCATTTGATGATTTAACTATGTTTTCAATGCTGTGATTGATCATAGAGTTCGGTCATTGAAAGGTAAGAGGCCATTAAATTGACCAACACTGTGTAAGGATTCGGGTGGATGAATCCTTTCTCCAGTGAATAATCCTTTTCTGGATTCTATGGTATAGAGAATTCAATATGAATGTATGCAGGGGAATCCTGTGAGTTGCTTTTCACTTTAAAATTGTGGATTTTTAGCAGGCTGAAGTTATACTGTACCTGCTGTGAATTTAAATCAATGGTCCCCTATTGAGGTTCTCACTCCAGCCAGCTCTTGTGCGCTTGTGAATCACATTCTTGAGCTGCATACCAATTCTGCAATACCATATTTGCACTGATGTGTCCAAAACCATTTTGTTTCACACAAAGCAGTCAGCAAATTGCAACCTAATAATTCATTCACTGATAAATATATGCATCGTATGGATTATGAGAGCTTCCATGTTCAGACTAAATTCAAATTTATTTGACAACAGCAGTAAATTTCTAAAACTAATAAATGTATTCACCTACTTTCCCAGCTGCAGAATTTGTGCAATTCCTGGATTAAATTAAGGAAAATGGGGAAAAGAATTGAGGATTGTTAATTCAAGTTATGACCAACACTGGAGAAAATGACTATGAATAAAGATGGGCTCAACTTCTACCCAGCCTTATCCCAGTGGGGTTCCATGCAAATGCAATTCAGTAGACACAATACATGGCCCATGGGTAATTTTTCTACAGGATCTGAAATTTAACTGGACCAGCCACACAAATACTACAAACATCAAAAGTAGGTCAGAGGTTGGGAATTCTATGGTGAGTACCTCACCTCCTGACTCCCCGAACCCACTCCATCATCTTCAAGGCACAAGGCGTGTGATGGAATACTCTCTGCTTGCTTGGATGACTGCGACTCCAACACGAGTTTGCACGTTCTCCCTGTGTCTGCGTGGGTTTCCTCCGGGTGCTCCGCTTTCCTCCCACAGTCCAAAGATGTGCAGGTTAAGTGGATTGGCCATGCTAAATTCTTCGTCAGTGTACCCGAACAGGCACTGGAGTGTGGCAACTAGGGGATTTACACAGTTACTTCATTGCAGTGTGAATGTAAGCCTACTTGTGACTAATAAATAAACTTTAACACTCAAGAAGCCTGACACCATCCAGGGCACTTTATTGTCCAGGATAGGGGTGATTGACATCCCATCTACCATCTTAAACATTCACTCCCTCCACAAAAGTGCATCTGTGTAATAACTACATTGCAGCAACTCACCAAGGCTCCTCCAACAGCACCTCCCAAAGCTGCTGCTCGACCTTGAAGGTCAAGGTCAACAGACCCATGGGAGCACCATCACCTACAATTTCCCTCCAAATCGCATACCCTCCTGACTTGGAAACATATCACCTTTCCTTCACTGTTGCAATATCCTGGAAGCTCCCTCCCTAACAACAACGTGGGTGTACCTAAATCTGACTGATTGCAATGGTTCAAGAAGGTGGCTCACCACCACAATCTCAGGGTCAATTTGGAATGGGTATTAAATGCTGGCCTTGCCAGCAATGCCTGCATCCTGTGAATTAATTTAAAAAAACAAAGGACTTGCATTAGCTTTTGGTAGGAATTACAAACTGTTGCCACTAGAGGTAAAGGATAACACTAACTGGAACACAGGTTCCAATGTACTGGGAACACTAACTGGAACACAGGTTCCAATGTACTGGGAACACTAACTGGAACACAGGTTCCAATGTACTGGGAACACTAACTGGAACACAGGTTCCAATGTACTGGGAACACTAACTGGAACACAGGTTCCAATGTACTGGGAACACTAACTGGAACACAGGTTCCAATGTACTGGGAACACTAACTGGAACACAGGTTCCAATGTACTGGGAACACTAACTGGAAACACTAACTGGAACACAGGTTCCAATGTACTGGGAACACTAACTGGAAACACTAACTGGAACACAGGTTCCAATGTACTGGGAACACTAACTGGAAACACTAACTGGGACACAGGTTCCAATGTACTGGGAATTAATGCAGCTATACTATGAGTGTCTGCGCACTTCTTATTCTGTGATGTCTCTAAAACAGGAATTCAAGGTGCCACAATATAGGGCATTCTGCATAATATTAACAGCATTATATCAAGGAGTAACTGAGAGCTTTGGTGTTAAGTATACCTCTTATATGTATATATTTTTATTTTTTATTTTTATTAGTGTCACAAGTAGACTTACATTAACACTACAATGAAATTACTGTGAAAATCCCCTAGTCGCCACACTCTGGCGTCTGTTCGGATACACTGAGGGAGAATTTAGCATGGCCAATGCATCTAACCAGCACATCTTTTAGACTGTGGGAGGAAACCGGAGCACCTGGAGGAAACTCTCGCAGACAAAGGCAGAACATGCAGACTCCGAACAGACAATGACCCAAACTGGGAATTGAACCCGGGTCCCTGGCGCAGTGAGGCAACAGTGCTAACCACTGTGCCACCGTGTATATACCAAATAGCCTCCTTCTGTGCCAGAAATTTTACTGTGATTCTAAGTTCTGGTATCACAGTTAGAATTGTCTAGTGATTCTATAGGGAATATACTTCTCCTTTATCAGTGCCACTGCCATTGACAATTTGAATTAAGATGTTGGTCTCCAAACCAAGGTTCAGTAGTAGGCATAGCCTGTATTGGATCAAGAATGTATTACTTCATTAACAACTTTATTAAGATAATACTTTATTGAAATAATAATCTCAAAATCAATGTGAGACTAAAGGTACCCTGATTTAAATTACCAATGAAAGGTAATTGATTGATGAAGCCACTTTTTAAAAAATAGTTGTGGAGCAGGGATTGTCTCTTTCAAGGTACTAGTTAACTTATTCCTCTGTACTTTGAACTGTAGTTTGCAGGCAAGATCATATTCTGAAAGTTATTTTTCTCCTCCAGCACTGTGTTTTAGCCAGAGATTTCCAAAGCCCGTTTCTCAATGCATTTTGTTAGAATATTTTTCAGGAGTGTTTTGTATATCTCCATAATGATTACACAACTGGAAAAAGCATTGGTTACACACTATTTCTTTGCATATGAAAGACCGCAAGGAACTACAAAGGGTCACGAATGAAGCCCAGTCCTTCACGCACATCAGCCTCCCATCCATTGACTTTGTCTACACTTCCCGTTGCCTCGGAAAAGCAGCCAGCATAATTAAGGACCCCACACACCCTGGACATTCTCTCTTCCACCTTCTTCCGTCGGGAAAAAGATACAAAAGTCTGAGGTCATGTACTAACCGACTCAAGAACAGCCTCTTCCCTGCTGCTGTCAGACTTTTGAATGGACCTACCTCGCACTAAGTTGATCTTTCTCTACACCCTAGGTACGACTGTAACACTACATTCTGCACTCTCTCCTTTCCTTTTTTATGAACAGTATGCTTTGTCTGTACAGCGCGCAAGAAACAATACTTTTCACTGTATGCTAACACGTGATAATAAGTCAAAAACTACAAAACCATCCAAATTTTCAACTACCTTCTACAAATAAAAGGAGCAATAATACAATTTATCGTTTCAAAACCTTCTTGCATAAAGTTTTGTACCTGAGTTTTAAAAGATGAAAGTTGTGCAGTTTATGGCAACTTGTTTATGAGCACCAGTATAAGATTATGTTTAAAATATGTATTGAAGAATGACTTCCAACCATTTAAATTCACATGCCTTATGTGTACTGATGAGAATAAAAAACTAACATTCATCATTGTAGGCTTTTATCTTTCTGACTGCACCTGTTTGACTCTTTCAGTTGTATAATTGCTGTGTTTTTATATTTCTGAATAACTCACCGCATCAAACACCTTGGGGAGGTCAAATAGGTCACGAAATGATGCTCATATCTCTGCACCGCTAAACACTTCTGTGTGTTGAGCCATGTGGTTGTGTTGGTGTTAGACGCTAAAGAGTAGTTGGTACTTCCAGCAGTCAGTTTACAGAATCTATGGTTAAGGTGTGTTCATTTTAAAATGGTTTCACACCCCCACCCCTTCATTCTGGATTCACCCATAAGAGGAAACATCCTTTCAACATCCACCTTGTCAATACAATTCATCATTATAAACAGATAGATTAACTTTTCATGGGGTGGGGAGGACGATCTTTTTATTCCTAACCTTGACACTAGAGTGTACTGATGTGATAAAAAATATCCTTTGCCTAATCTTCCTCTATGGAATGAGCTTGGGCTACCTCAGATTATCATAACTGGGAACCTCACAGGGGGAAGGCACCAGGACGGATACAGTGTGAAATGGAAATTTTGCAGGCTGGGGAGTTCTGACATTGGGGCTAAGGTATATTGTTATGACCATGATCGAGTTCAATAACTTTTCTGAAGTAGAAAGAATTTTAAATCCCAGTTATTTATTAAAAGAATGAAGCCACAAGACTCCACAGTTTAAAACAGAAGAAATTTTATTATATAAAAATCAAACAAAGCAGACACTAAATACTATCTTAGATAACCTTCTGTACTCTAATATTCATAATCGACATACATTAAACATGAATTAACAGGCAAATTGTGGTTGCTTATAAGTTACACATTAAATCTTAGATACAACTAAGACAAATCTTAAAAGTTGGCTCAGCGGTCCACGCAGCATGCGGGTCATTAAATTCAGCCACAAAGTCCTTGAAAGCTCTGTCTCCCTCACAAAGAATTCCAGGTCCTCTTCTTCTGGGATGTAGCCTGATCCCCGGCCAATAGTAGCGTACAACCAATCCCAGTTCCACGGGTACAATCTTCACCAAACTGGCACAAGTCAGCAGAACATCCTTAATTCAGTCCAGATGGCATAAGGGCATCAGTATTATCTCTAAGCAATGAAAACGGCTGCAGTAACCTATTCTCAGCTTCTGGATCTGGCCTCTGTCTTCTTCAGCCTACCTGTACTTCACAACTGGACTTATCAACTGCTGCTACTGAGTTTGGATGGCTTTGCGTCCCTGTATATAACCTTAACCAGTTTCAATCTGCCTAGAAGGTTTGGTTTCCAAATCTCAATTTCAGTTTTTGTTTCCTTAGAAACTGAAAGGGTCAGTTTCCTTTCTCTGTTTCCTTTTTACAAACATGTGAACGTAGGAAATAAGAGCAGAAGTAGGCCATTCAGTCCCTCAAGCTTACATTGCCATTCAATGGTTGACCTGGCTGTGTCGAGTTTTACATTCCCATCCACCCCCGATAATCTTTGATTCCTTTGCCCAACAAAAATCTATCCACCTCTCTTAAAAATATCCCATGATCCTGTTTCCACTGTGTTGGAGCTTTTTTCAGAGGCTAAGTATTAAACTGGTTTTCACTTAATTACAGCTCAGCTAACCTAAAGACTCACAAAGACAGTATTCTGGTTAAAGACATTTCTTTATTTTCCAGGCCTGGCCAACATACGAAGCAGAGAGAATTGGGCAGTTCCAAATCACTCTGAGATTACATTATTCTCAGTATTACAATTATATAATTTTCAAAAGTCATTTGCCCACGCCTTTGCTCACATCAGCTGAGTATGAGCCAATCATTATTAGAATGGATTATTTACCTTGGCCAATAACATTTACCCTCTGACAGCATGGGACTACGTGGGTTCATGAACTTTGGAAGTTTTTCTCACAGTTACCTGATACTTTCTAGACAACTCCTATCTGGTGTAATGTATGACCCATTTATTCAAACTGTCTGAGATCTCTAGGACTGTCTGGAGTCCACACTGAAAAGAGTTGCTTTCTCCCTTCACTCAGTCGCTGCATTATTCCAAAGAATGTGGTTCTTTTTACTTGATTACGTCCCATCATGCCTTAGATCAGTTTGTTATTGGCCAAGGTTACAGAATAGAGAGATCATAGAATCCTACAGTGCAGAAAGAGGCCATTCGGTCCATCGAGTCTGCACCAACCACAATCCCACCCAGGCCCTATCCACATATCCCTACATATTTACCCACTAACCCCTCTAACCTATGCATCCCAGGACACTAAGGGGCAATTTAGAATGGCCAATCAACCTAGCCCGCACATCTTTGGAATATAATATGTTTTCAAAAATACATGTATAAATTCTCTAACAGTGGTTATGTGTGTCTCTATGCAAACAGTACCTTTGTTTTCCAGGCACTTTGTGACTTCTCTATACTGTATTCACTCTGATTTAATCTGCCCTGATCTGTTAGTCGTTTAGTCCCAGGTTATTCTGAGCTCCTTCTTACACACTGCCTTCTGAGACAGAGAGTTCCAAAGTTGCACAACACTTTGAGAGAAAAGATTTCCCCTCATTTCTGTCCTATAAGGGTGACCCTTAATGTTTAAACAGTCCCCTCTCATTCTGGATTCACCCACAAAAGGAAACACCCATTCAACGGCAACCTTGTTAATACTGTTCAGGATCTTACATACTTCAATCAAGTCACCTCTTGTTCTTCTAAGTTCTAGTGGAAACAAGTTCAGATTTTACAACCTATCTTCAGTTTCCCTTTCCAGCTTCTGCTTTCAGCCAGTGTCTATCGCAAAAAATGCAAACTTTAAAAGCACCGATCCCATCACAATATCCTTGGTGGGTACGGTCAAAAAACTATATCTTGCACTGAGCTTGTGTCTTATTTGGCCTGGGGCTACTTCATGCTGATACCAGGTGCCATGGGGTGGCATGGTGGCACAGTGGTTAGCACTGCTGCCTCACAGTGCTCAGGACCCAGGTTCAATTCCCGGCTTGGGTCACTGTCTGAGTGGAGTCTACGCATTCTCCCCGTGCCTGTGTGAGTTCCCCCCGGGTTCTCCGGCTTCCTCCCACAGTCCGAAAGATGTACTGGTTAGGCACATTGGCCATGCTAAATTCTCCCTCAGTGTACCCGAACAGGCACCGGAGTGTGGCGACTAGGGGATTTTCACAATAACTTCAATGCAGTGTTAATGTAAGCTGACTTGTAACACTAATAAATAAACTTTAAACTTAAAAAAGGGAAAAGTGTTACATTAACCAGTGTTAACATCTTTCACTATAACAACTTGCATTTATATAGAGCCTTTAATGTGCTAAAGTGTCCAAACCTTTTAAAAGATGGGGAGGGAAGAAGCAAGCCTAAGAAGTTAAGGAAGTCAATTCCAGAGAATGGGACATAGATAATTGAAGGCTGTGCCACTACATGGGGACCAAAGAGAGATGGGTCAGAATGTAAAGCTCAAGGATTGCAACTGGGGCAAGGTCATAAAAAGATTGATTAGGCATAAGGGACCAATGGAAGCCATTGAGATTGAGAGTTGGGTTAAAAGCCAAATGGAACATGGTGTGGGAAAGTCTGCAGAAGACTGTTTCATACAACTTGGAGATTCGTAGGCTAAAGTTCAAGAGAATGCTAAGGATTGGTTGATAAAACAAAGCAGGCATGATGGTTTCAGCGGTTTTGCATTTGAAGTGCAGGTGGGGGTAGTGTTGCTGAGGTGGAAGTAAGTAGCCTTGGTGGTGGATAAGATGTAGAATTTGAAATTCACCTCAAGGTCAACCAGAACGTTAAGATCGCTTACTATTTGATTCAACTTGTCTGAATGGCTAACAAGAGAATAACATTTGAGGTAAGGATACAGAACAGTCTTACAGGAGCTGGATGAGATATCTCTGCTTTTCTGGAAAGAAGTTTGATATGGCTGAAGGCTAGACTATGGAAGAGCATGGGTGGGAGGGGAATGATTTCTGTTGCCAAAATCAGGGGAATAAAGACCATGGACTAAGATGAGGTTGTAGAGGAAAGTTGAGCCTAGGTCTTGATAAGCAAGATAAAGATTGTGAATTTGGTTCATTGGGGCAGGCAAACCTCCTGCTGATTATCACGGACGTCCTCCCTCAACTGATGAATCAGTACTCCTCCTATTGAACACCATTTGAAAGAAGCACTGAGGATAGAAAGGGCACATAATGTATCTTGGTTGGAGTCTTCAGTATCATCAAGAATGGATCGGTAGTGCCACTACTGATCCATTTCAAAGCTTGCAGAGGGATTTGGACCAGCTAGGAAAATGGGCTGAAAAATGGCAGATGGAGTTTAATGCAGACAAGTGTGAGGTATTGCACTTTGGAAGGACAAACCAAGGTAGAACATACAAGGTAAATGGTAGGACACTGAAGAGTGCAGTAGAACAGAGGGATCTGGGAATACAGATACATAATTCCCTAAAAGTGGTGTCACAGGCAGATAGGGTTGTAAAGAGTGCTTTTGGTACATTGGCCTTTATAAATCAAAGTATTGAGTATAGGAGTTGGAATGTTATGGTGAGGTTGTATAAGACATTGGTGAGGCCAAATTTAGAGTATTGTGTGCAGTTTTGGTCACCTAATTACAGGAAGGATATTAATAAGGTTGAAAGAGTGCAGAGAAGGTTTACAAGGATGTTGTCGGGACTTAAGAAACTGAGTTACAGAGAAGGGTTGAATAGGTTAGGACTTTATTCCCTGGAGCGTAGAAGAATGAGGGGAGATTTGATAGAGGTGTATAAAATTATGATGGGTATAGATAGAGTGAATGCAAGCAGGCTTTTTCCACTGAGGCTAGGGGAGAAAATAACTAGAGGACATGGGTTAAGGGTGAGGGGGAAAAAGTTTAAAGGGAATATTAGGGGGGGCTTCTTCACACAGAGAGTGGTGGGAGTTTGGAATGAGCTGCCCAGATGAGGTGGTGAATGCGGGCTCACTTTTAACATTTAAGAAAAACTTGGACAGTTACATGGATGAGAGGGGTGTGGAGGGATATGGTGCAGGTGCAGGACAGTGGGACTAGGCACAAAAATGGTTCGGCACAGGCAAGAAGGGCCAAAAGGCCTGTTCCTGTGCTGTAATGTTCTATGGTTCTATTCTATGGTTCTACTGACTGAGTAGCTGAGTTCTGAAGTACATTGCTGCTCGACTGGGGCTGCGGCAGGTGGTGGGAGAACCAACAGGAGGGAATAGAACTACTTGACCTCATCCTCGCCAACCCACCTGTCTATCCATAATAGTGCTTGTAAGAATTACTACTGCACAGTCCTTGTGGAGACACACTGAGGACACCTGAATCGTGTTGTGTAGCATTACCACAGTGCTAAATGGGATAGATTTTCAGAATAGATCTGGCATCTCAAAATTGGACACCCCTGAGATGCTATGGGCCATCAGCAGCAAAAGACTGGAATTCCACTACAATCTACAACTTAATGGCCAGGCATATCTTTCACTCTACCATTACCATCAAGCCAAGAGAACAACACTGGTTCAATGGTGAGCGTCAGAGATGTAAGGTACAGAAACATACATGTGTAAATATGAGCTGCCAATCGAGTGAACCTACAATGCAAGACTACATGCATGTTAAACAGCAGAAGCAGCATATTTTGGCAGAGCAAAGTGATCTCAAAACCAACAATTGGATCAAAGTTCTGCGGTCCTACCACATCAAGTTGTGAATGGTCGTAGCCAATCAAACAGCTATTGGAAGGAGGAGAGGCTCTACAAACATCCCTGTCCTCAATGAAAGGGGAGTCCAACACATCAGTTCAAAAGACAAAGCATTTACACTCATCTTCAGCCAGAAGTTACAAGTGGATGATTCATCTTGGCTCCTCCTGAAGTCCCCTACATTATATATGGCAGTTTTTCAGCAATTAGATTCACTGCTTGTGATCCATAACCCTCTGAGTGAAGAAATTTCTCATTTCCATCCTAAAGGCAGTTCCACCAAGTTCTAGATTCCCCAGCCATGGGAAAGAACCTCTCTGAATAAATGCAAATCTTTCTTTAATGTTTAGAATGCATAGTGGCACAGGGTTCAATTCCAGCCTCGGGCCATTGCCTGCGTGGAGTTTGCATGTTTTCCCTGTGTCTCTGTGGGTTTCCTCCCACAGTCCAAAGATGCGCAGATTAAATGCATTGCCCACGCTAAATTGTCCTTCACGCGGGGTTACAAGGATAGGGCAGGGGGGTTTGGGATGGGCCTGAGTAAGATGCTCTTTTGGAGATTCGGTGCAAAGCCCAAATGGCCTCCTCCTGCACTGTATGGTTCTTTTTGAAACTCATAGGGGAATTTCCGACAAGATCCTAATTTTGTGAGTCAGCAATTTCTAGTCATGAGTGTAACTCTTCCTTAAAGTAAATTGCTGTTTATTTTACACAGTATTAATGATGAGTGCCAAGAACTCACCATGATTTAACCATCACCTTCTCGGCTAATGCCTCAATCTCACCTGATGGAAAACCTGTGCCATCTATTGGGAGGCCGTGGACTAGCATCAGAAATGGAGGCATCAGAAAATTCCTTTATCATCAGCTCCTGCTAATAAGTACAATTGTGGAAGAGATCACCTCAATTGGACTTGCATCGGTTGTCAACATTTGCTGATTTAAAACTCAGGGATCAGCAACCTCAGTAGCAAGATGAGACATTTTTAAAATGTCGTCAAAAATGCAATACCTTCAGAGTCACAATGCTGTTACTCAAATGCTAATAATAATTTGACTTGTTTTGATTTGATTTCTTATTGTCACATGTATTAGCATACAGTGAAAAGTATTGTTTCTTGCGCGCTGTCCAGACAAAGCATACTGTTCATAAAGAAGGAAAGGAGAGAGTGCAGAATGTAGTGTCACAGTCATAGCTAAGGTATAGAGAAAGATCAACTTAATGCAAGGTAGGTCCATTCACAAGTCTGACGGCAGCAGGGAAGAAGCTGTTCTTGAGTCGGTTGTTATGTGACCTCATTCACGACCTTTTGTAGTTTCTTGCGGTCTTGGGCAGAGCAGGAGCCATACCAAGTGTGATACAACCAGAAAGAATGCTTTCTATGGCGCATCTGTAAACGTTGGTGAGAGTCGTAGCTGACATGCCAAATTTCCTTTGTCTCCTGAGAAAGTAGAGGCGTTGGTGGGCTTTCTTATCTATAGTGTCGGCATTGGGGGACCAGGACAGGTTGTTGGTGATCTGGACACCTAAAAACATGACGCTCTCGACCTTTTCTATTTTGTCCCCATTGATGTAGACAGGGGCATGTTCTCCTCTACGCTTCCTGAAGTCGATGACAATCCCCTTCGTTTTGTTGACATTGAGGGAGAGATTATTGGCGCTGCACCAGTTCACCAGATTCTTGATCTCATTCCTGTACTCTGTCTCGTCATTGTTTGAGATCTGTCCCACTACGGTGGTGTCGTCAGCAAACTTGAAAATCGAATTGGAGGGAAATTTGGCCACACAGTCATAGGCGTATAAAGACCAAAGTAGATGGCTGAGAGCACAGACTTGTGGGGCACAGGTGTTGAGGATGATCGTGGAGGAGGTGTTGTTGTGAAAAACTGAAGAGAAACATTTCAACAACAGATTAAAAGCTTTTACAAATAAGTTGTTAATTGAATGATACTTTCTCACATGTAAAATGAAATAAATGTTTAAAAGAACAAAACAAGTCATTTAATTTCTATCAAAATGGATTTGGTAGATCAAGGCCTGGAGCCAAACATGAATCCTTATTGAGCCACAGGTGGCTCTGGAGCCATAGGTAACACACCATGGGCTAGCCAGATATAAAAGGAGCTACGAGGTGGGAGCTTGACCATTGGAAGAGAAAATTCTATAGTATCTGCAAATTGGACAAACAGGATTGAGTGCACAATATGAAAATAATAGCACAGTTGCAAGCAGTAAGGGTACCTGGATAAAAATGGTTAAAATTACAACGTGGTAGTTGGGAGGAACAAATGCATTTGGGAAGAGCTGAGGGTGTTGATCAAAGTCGAGAAATCAGAAACATTTCAAAACAAACTAATGCTGGAATTAATGCTGCAGCTTTAGAAAGTCAAATGTTGTGGCTTTACTACCCATTTTTATGGGTGCCCAAAGTGACGGCAGCTGTGCTCTCAAAGTGACTGTGGTTGCAAGTAAGGTTGCCAACCCTCCAGGATTGGCCTAAAGCTTCCTGCAATTGAAGATCAAAGGTAGTTTTTTTTGTCATTTTTGTTGAACATTTCTCGTTACCAGGTATAAAAATTTTGAAAATAGGGAAGGAGGGCAGTTTGGCTGACAGTCAACCAGTATCTCATTGGGTAATGAGTGTTTTGGTTTCCAGTTAGCATAGGAAGGCAATGCATCACAGGGATGGATGTGTTGGCCAACTAATGCCTGGCATATGGGGTTAAGTCATGTGATAAAACCTCCAGGAATACATTTAATTACAGTTGGCAAACCCAGTTGCAAATGAAAATGCCATTGCATTTCTTGCATGGGACAACAATGAACTCGAGCTCTCCTTGCATAACAGTAACAACTTGGATTTATATAACACCTTTATAATATAGTAAAACATCTCAAAGTCCTTACCAAACAAAATTTGACATGGGGCCATGTAAAAAGAAAATCAGGACAGATGACCCAAAACTTGGTCAAAGGCAGGCTTTAAGTCCTCCATGAGTATCCTAAATTTGTCATTTTGTTATTACCCTAGCCACCACTTTTATTACGCTTCTTGGCCTTTTGGCTAAGATCAAGCATCAGATCAAGCCCAAGCTGGGATGCAATGTTGTATCGTGCCAGCTTGGATCTCGTTTGTCGTGGGGAGCATGAATTGGATTCAATTGGATTTTGAATTTGGATTTTGGAGCAAGCAAGGAATGCATTTGGGTTTGCCCGGTCCACTCTGAACATTGACTTTGTAAACATAGAAACATAGAAAATAGAAGCAGGAGTAGGCCATTCGGCTCTTTGAACCTGTTCTGCCATTCATTTGACCATGGTTGATCATCAAATTCAATATCCTGATCCCGCCTTCCCCTCATATCCCTTGATCCCTATAGCCCCAAGAGCTATATCTAATTTTTATTTAATTTCAAAAAAATGAGGAGCACCCTGTTTAAAAGTTGGTGGGTGGGGCGGGGGGGGAGGGAGGTGCAGTTGAGATGTTCACTTCTAGGCCTTTTGGCTAAGATCAAGCGTCAGATCAAGCCCAAGGTGGGGTGCAATGCCTTATCATGTCAGCTTGGATCTTGTTTGTCTGTGTTGTGGGGATCAAGAATTGGATTAAATTGGATTTTGAATTTGGTTTTGGGAGCAAGCAAAGAACGGATTTGGGTTTTCCTGGTCCACTCTGAGCATTGACGATGTAAATGGAGAAATAAAGTCCAGAGATCGGGTGTATCAATGCCTTTTCTTGTCAGCTTGGGTCCAGTTATGTGCCCTTTTGTAGGGAGCATTGAATTGGATTCAACTTGGGTCCAGTTATGTTCCTTTTTGTAGGGACCATGAATGAGAGTCATAGAGGTTTCCAGCATGGAAACAGGCCCTTCGGCCCAACTTGTCCATGCCGCCCTTTTTTTTAAAAACCTCTAAACTAATCCCAATTGCCCGCATTTGGCCCAATCCCAGTTGGATTCAATTTAGGTCCAGTTATGACCCCTTTTGTAGGGACCATGAATTGGATTCAACTTCGGTCCAGTTATGTCCCGTTTTGTAGGGACCATGAATTGGATTCAACTTGGGTCCAGTAATATCCCTATTTGTAGGGACCATGGATTGGATTCAATTTGAATTGGGGAGGGGGGGGGGGTTGGAGCAAGCAAGGGAGATGCTTTAAGTGATTGCCCCTCCAGTGCATTGGCTCTGTGTAACTCCTGAGAAAGGAACAAACATTTCAATCAATGAAAAACCCCAGAAGATGCAGATGTCAGAGTCAAAGAGGACACCGAGAGCACAACAATTGTGTGCCCCAACTCTCAATGAGTGCGCTTGCGTGGGGCGTAGTTGAAAGGAAACGGGGAAAAGGCGGCGACTGGATCGAAAGGGAGTGATTTGTTTTTAAATATTCCCCGTCCCAACAATGATATCAGATCCATTTGGAGCCTGAGGAGGAGTGGCGGTGGGTGGGTGCTTTATGGACAGGACACACAAGCCAGAGCTCAGTCAGAGAGAGAGAGAGGGGAGGAAGACACGGCCATGACTGAGTGAAAAGAAAAGGGAGAAAAAAAGACCTTCCTCACTGCCGGGTGTGCAAGAGGAAAAGAGAAACAGCAATCACTCTCAGCATTTGTCTTTATTTTAATTTGGGGTGTGGAAATAAAAAAAGAATCCACCCCCCACCTTTTGAAGAAGGAGAGAAGCAGCCAGGAGGCCAAGGATAGCGAGAGGCGCCATTCGCAGGAGAGGACAATCTTTTACCCTCTGTGTTTTATTGAGAATAATTCTGTTGGAGGCTTTGTGCGGGCGAGGAGAGGATTTTCTTTAGCCCCCCGGTGCACAATGAAGGCGCCTGTCCGCCATGTTATACTGATGGCCAGGGACTGACTGGATCTTTCTGGGGGTTTTATTCAGATTTATATCTATATTCGCTTCATTTTTTTTATCTCGTTTTCTTTGATCGAAGATTTTATTTTTTTTAAAAAACAAACAAGACGAATCTATCCCGGTCGTGTTTGATTTTTGTGTTATTTTTTTCCCCTCCTCCGAGAGGGAGGGAGGAGAGGAGCCGGAGTTTGCAGCCGCCGCTTTTGTCTGTGTGTGTGTGGTGTGGTGTGTAGCCGGAGCTACCATGGCCGAGCAAGCCTATTCCTGGTGAGTAAAATCCTGCCTTACAATCCACTTCATTTGTAGCTCGCACTCTCTCTCTATTTATTTAACTGCTCCGGGCGGTTGCCAATCTTTTGGCCGTTCCCTCCCCCCGCGCTGCGCTTGTTTTGGTTCTAGGCCGCAGATGCAGCCTCGGCCTCGCAGTTTGACGGGAGCCGGCTGAAGGAGGGAGGGGATGCATTTATTGATGCAGAGCCGGTGGCTGGAGGGCGCTATGGTACAGCCTGTATCTCCCCCCCCCCCCCCGCCCCCGCCCCCATTAATACAGAACAGAGACTCTGAACGCATTGGATCACCCTCATTCCAAATGAACACTTGAATGTATATTAAACATCTAGTTTAAGTTTATTTTAGTATCACAAGTAGGCTTACATTAACACTGCAATGAGGTTACTTGAAAATCTGTACGTGTGTGTGTGTGTATATACACATATAGAGAGGGAGAGAGATGTAAGATTTTTGTGTATGTATATGCATTGACGGAGAGATGTGTAAGACGTTTGTGTATGTGCATACATATATAGAGAGAGCGACACAGAGGGAGAGATATGTAAGGCTTTGTGTGTAAGTGTGTATAGACTTCTGTGTCTGCGTGTTTGTATAAATATATATCTCAGATCCTAGGCTCAGCTTAGTAACATTTTGGTCCTTTGGCCGAATCAATTACAGGTTGATATGTTTTTATTTTTCAAATCAAATTTGAGACAGCCTTTTTCTCTGGTGACAGTGGGTGTATGTCAACTTGCAATTTAGATGCCAACATATGCAGTGCCAGTCGTATCTGTGAAAACAATTACTCAGGATATTCGTTATAATTTTAGATGGAATATTTGTGTGTATTTATTTACACATGATATATGCCTATTGCAAGGTTGTACAATTTTTTAAAAGGAATACACGGCTGCAACAGTGGTTTTCAGATTGGTACGTTCAGTGCCTAGTCATTGCACTTTTAATCTGCACAATGCCCATAATGGGTTTAAGGTGTTTGCTTTGTGGGATTGGAGTTTCTTTTTTTTTAAGTGGGGGGGAGAGAGAGAGACATAGCATTCTGTATATCTTCTGTTGTAAGTAGACTTTAGTTATGTTTAATATTGACAGTGCAGAGCTGATATTTTATTAACTGGCAGGATTAATAGTAGCATTGTTTACTGGGAGGAGAGGCAAGGGAAGTTGTACAAGCATAAGAATAAAATAGCTTTTTGGGTAATTCTCTTAGTAAGGACAAATTATTTTTTTTTATTGTTTGATACCGGCCCAAGGATGTAGATTGAGACAAAATCGAACTAACCAGAGCACATGCATTTTGAGGCAATGTTACAGTAACATGCACAGTGATCAGTTTGTGTACTCGTGCTCAAGTTAGATTACCTATTTGGGATATTGTGTAGCATGATCTTTTGCACTCCACTGAGATTGAATGTGCTGATACGCCTGTTGGTGTCAAGATATCACAGGGAAGTGTCTGTGCAGATTTGATGGGGCTGAATGGCCTCCTTCTGCACTGTAGCGATTCTATAATCTCCTTTTTGAGGGTAGTAAAATTATAAATTCTTCTTGCACAAGTTTTACGTCTTTGCTACAATTGACGCACAACTGACGAGAAGCATTTAATAATTTGAACTGCTGTCAAACTTTTAATCTCAAATTACAGGAAGGAGTCCACATTATTGACAGTTGCACTTATATTCTCCCAACACTGTCCCAACTTGGTGCAGTATGACTGAGGAAATCAGAATATACAGAAAAGGAATTTATACTTGATTTTCATATGGCAGCTTTGAGTAGTAAGATGTGCCTGTCTGTTGGCTACAGAAAAAATCACTCTTGAAGATTATGCCACATTGCTATTGCTGCCAGTATCTTATCCTTGGGTTGCATAGCTCAAAATCCATGCTAGGAAGCCCAAGTTTGGAAGGACAGCAGCTATAATTGGGTCCACAATTCAAGTAGATTGATGGAATTTTCTATTGCTGTCATAATGGACCAGACAGGTAATTTCCTACTATCCACAAGCATTCTCAGTTGCTGATAAAGAGTCAGATTGTTGAGCAGGTGAGACGCTAGGCGAGGGAGAGTCACTACCTGAGCTGCCGCATTGACTTGTGACACCCAAACTGAGAACAGCTTAGTCAAAGAGAATTTTACAAAAGGGGCTGAGCAAGGTAAGCATGAGTTCTCTGCTTTTGTTGGATCACTCCAATTAGTCATGTTCTCAGTGGTCTGTTGGTAAACCTGCAAGTATTAGCCTTTGAGAACAATGTGATTGGGTTTGCTTTGGTATATTTTGGTAAGATTGTTTCGTATTGTACAAGGATGCTGCTGAATTCATTTCTAATTCACCAGCCAAAAGAATTGACATTGTTTGAAGATTTGTGTCATTACCTGTTAATAGTACAGTTTTTAAAAAAAAGAAATATCTATGTGTATGTTTATTTTTTGAAAAGTGTGCTTTTATGAAGTGTTGCCAGCAGGACGTGATACTACATCACAACTATGACTACATTTATAAAGTAATTGTCTGTAAAGCTCTTTGAGAGGTCTCGTAGTAGTGAAAGATGCACCATAAACCATAGAATGGTTACAGCACAGCAAGAGGCCATTTGGCCCATTGTCTGTGCCGTAAATGGTATGATTTCTTTACCAGTAAACCTTCTTTACCAGTAAATCTTTACCTTGATTACTGCCTTGTGTTTGATGCATAGCAATGACCTGATTTGTTGCAGCATGGGCTTCTATTGCCAAACCCAAAGTTCTTTAATCCATGAAGGTTGATGAGTAGTTCAGTTTTGCTACCAAGGCGGCATGCTACATTCAAGGTAAAATGTTTGCTTAATCTGTCAGACATAATTATGTTCCATTGCAAAAAACAACATCCCATTCACAATGATGTCTCTGATGGGCGAATCAGAGAGGAAAAAAAGGTACTGAACAGATTATTTAGATCTTTACTGCTCACTAGACTAAATATAGTCATTCACAGCTAAATTTCATTGAGATGATGACAGCATTTTAGAGATCAAATTTAATTCTTCAATATATTAAATGGATTCTAGTATATCCACTTGACTTTGAATGTTGTTAAAAATAGAATTCTAATTGAATTCTTGGCAAGCTTGTGTTTTCTTTATGATTTGGTTCTGCTGTTTATATGCTTTAGGAGGTGTCAAAATTTCAGTCGCAGGTGTACATCATTAAGATTTTTGGGTTCTGGATTGAGGGCCCTATTCTTTATCTTGCTATTTAATTGTATTGTGATTTTTGAAGGAGCAAGCAGTTGGGTGGGTCAGCTATGTTCAGTTGTAATTGGGTGAAACAAAAATAATGAAGCATTGGATAAACTTAGTGGATTCCAATTGTATTCAGAAGAATGTGAAAAGAATGTTCAGAAAGGCAAACAGATAAAAGCGTAGTTATAGAAGCAAAACAATGTAACAGCAGGAAATCCTTTTTGGTATTTTGGCAGTCAACTAAGCAGAGTTAATGACTTTGATATTAATGTGGCAGAAGTTATAACCTGGCTCAAAAGTTTTAACGTATATGTCCCTGAGAATAAATTCTACCTATTGCAAATTATTGAGAGAAACTAAAGAGGAGTTAGAGGGTCATTGATCGCTTATGAGGAAGTCACCAGACACTGAGAAGCACTAGTAGTTGGAGGCGGACTATCATAGCACCCATTTTCAAAAAAAATGACAAAACTGAAATAGGCAACTAACAGTCAGTCTTCTATAAAATTGTAACTGATTATCATGAGTAAACTTGAGAGATTGAGCTTAATCAACATGAACCTAACTGACACATTGCGTTCTTAATCCACTGGCAATGTAATTTTTTTTATTCATTCATGGGATCTGGGCATCACTGCCTTGATGCCCATTTATGCCCATCCCTAATTGGCCTTGAGGAAGTCATGGTAAGCCGCCATCTTGAACCACTGCAATCCATGTGGTGTAGGTACAGCACTCCTGTTAGGGAAGGGTGTTCCAAGGTGGTAAATCCTGTTTGACAAAGTTTCACACACAAGTCAAATTCACATTTTGGTGATTCAACATAAATCTTGAAAAGGGTTAAGATATTGGCAAAGGATAGAAAAAAACAAAAACTATGAGTCTTGAGTAGGCTAATTTGCATGAATGACTTGCATTCAGAGACTTGTTGCAGATATTACCAGGCGAGGCAGAAAAGTAGATTGAGGTGGCAGCAAAATGGGTTGAACAAAATATGTAAGCGATTTAAATTTCAAACAGACCGCAGTAAAGTACTGCATACAAAGAAAGTGGGTGTCACATAATCCATGGGTGTTGTTGAAATGGCTAAGGATGAAGTTAAGAGACTAAGAAATTTTAACAGACTTGTTGGTCAACATGTTCAGCCAATTCAACAACAAAGCCAAAAGAATGCTGAACTGTCCGGAGAGGACAAGAGAATTGCATGTCGGATGATAAATGCTCAGATTATTCAGATCGCACTTCAACTATTGTGTTAATTGTTTGGCCATTTGAGGCAGGAGACATTCAATCATTGGTAGTACAGAAAAGAGTTATGAAGCTGGTTCTAAGTTATTTGGAAGGATTGGAGAAATTATTATAGGTATTCACATTTAGGAGTAACTTTAGATGGCTGAGCTCAGAGAGGTTGACTGAACTCCCTGATCCATAATTATTTTGTGACCTTACAATTTACATTGTCTGTATTTCTGGACTTGAATGACCCCACTTACACAAATTTAAATAGCCCAATAATATTTTAGGTTATGAATGTTTTGTTTGTGGTATCCAGTGAAACAAGACTTTGCTAAATTGCCCCTTAGTGTCCAAAGATGTGCAAGTTAGGTGGATTGGCTACGGGTAATGCACAGGGCTACGGGGGTAAGGCGGGGTAACAAATGCTCTTTCAGAGAGTTGGTGCAGACTCAGTGGGCCGAATGGCCGCCTCCTGCACTGTGCGGGTTCTATGGTTCTTCACCTAATTCTACATTTTCTCCCTCCATTCTACTACTACCATCTGCAAGGTAAGCTGTGTGGTTGAAGATCACATCAGTGTTCTAAAACTACCTGTCATGGGATGGGAGTGTTGCTCTGGATGATTTTGTTTTCTCTTGCTTATACCTTATAGCTGAAATGAGGAACTTAATGCATCAGAGGAGCAAACCTATAATTTTTCACAATATGGTGGTGATATTTGGGGCTTTAATTTGGATAGATGAGTTTGGTTGTGTTACTGGACGAACAATCCAGAATTAATATAAAATCATAGAATGGTTGTGGCACAGGAGGAAGCTATTCACCCTGTCGCGTCCATGCTGGCTTTATGCAAAAGAAAAGCAGTTAATCTCACTTCCCTGTCCTTTCCCCATCGCATTTTCCATTTGTGTTTCCTCTTTGTGTGCTCATTCGATTCCCTTCTGTAAACCATGATTGAATCTGTCTCCACCATGCTCCTGGACAGAGCATTCTGGATCCTAATCACTTGTATGTTTTGAAAAAAATGTTTTTTGCCCATAGCACCATTGGTTCTTTGCTATTCACTTCAAATCAGTGGCTTGTGCTTCTTGGCCATTCCATCGATGGGGACGGTTTTTCCCTATTTATTCTGTCTGGACTCCTCATGATTTTGAATGCTTCTGTCAAATTTTCTCTTGAGCTTCTGAAGGACAATACCCTTAGTTTCCAGCCACAGAACCTTATCTCTTATCCCTAGAGCCATTTTTACATATCTTCTCTGTACTCTCAAGTCTTCACGTTCTTCCTAAAGTGTAGAATTGGACACAATACTCTGTTTGAGGCTAACCCAGTTTTATAAAGCATCATCACAATCTCCTTTGTAGTCTGTGTGTCTCTATATAAAGCTCTGGATTTTTAATGCCATTTTAAGTAGTTTTTCAACTTGCCCTGCTACCGTCTGCAATTTTTGAACATGTGCCCCAGGTTTCTCTCTTCCTGCACCCCCTTTAGAATTGTACCTTTTACTTTACATTGCTTTCTCTCTCCTGTTTTTTTTTAACCTTTCCCTGTCTCCCTCGTTTTGCACCCTTTTTGAATTTTCACGTTTTGTGCAGGCGCATGGCACCTTTGTCTTCAGCTCCAAGTCATGCACATGACCCTGACCAACATAAAAAAATCTAACCGTGCATATGTGGCTTTTTCCCAGTCAGCACATGCACAGGAGGCCCAAGGCTCTTCGGGTCTTGGAGATGCCAGCCACAGAGCTGAAGATAAAGGTTTTAGTTGAATTACATGAATTTTGAATCTTTTTTCACAGTACACTTAGGGGAAGGGGGGGGGTCTTCATGCATACTCCGTGGCACACTGGTTGGGAGCCACTGGTCTGGGTCATTACTATATGTCAAAAGTAGCAGTGGTCCTTGTACTCATCCCCGGGGAACCGCACTATATACCTTTCTCCTGTCTGTAAAACAACTATTCACTACTACTCTGTTTCTTCCAGGTTCCGCACACACAAGGACGGCCTCAACCGGGATATTGGGTTTATGTCACACTATTTCACATAAATATTTCTGCTTTTTTCCTCCTGAGTCTTTATCATGCGATCCTAGAATCAGAATTTATGTCACACTATTTGTAACTCCCACAGTTGCGTGGACCTGCAGAGTTTCACTGGCTGTCTTGTCTGGAGACAATACACATCTTTTTAGCCTGTCTTGATGCTCTCTCCACTCCCATTGTTTTGTTTCTTAAAGACTGGATTAGTTGTAAGTATTCGCATTCCAACCATTATTCATGTAAATTGAGTCTGTGTCTTATAAGTTCTGTTTGTGAACAGAATTCCCACTCACCTGAAGAAGGGGCTCAGAGCCTCGAAAGCTTGTGTGGCTTTTGCTACCAAATAAACCTGTTGGACTTTAACCTGGTGTTGTTAAACTTCTTACTGTGTTCTTCCAACTCTGTCAACCTTCTATCCATGCTGTCACTGTCCTTTTATTCCATGGATTCAACTTTGCTGGCAAACATATTGTGATACTTTATCAAATGTCTTTTGAAAGTTCATGTACACGACATCAACTGCGTTACCCTCATCAGTCCCCTCTACTACTTAGTCAAAAAACCCAATCAAGTTAGTTAAATGCAGTTTGCCTTGTTCATGCTGGTTTCCTTAATCCACTCTTGTCCAAGTAGCTGTTAGTTGTGACCCAGATAATAATTAATAAAAAGTCTTTCCGCCACCGAGGTTAAATAGTATGACTTGTTGTTGCTGGGTTTGTCCTGGCATCCTTTTTTGAACAAAGGTGCAACATTTGCAATTCTTCAGTCCTGCATCGATAGAAGATTTGAAGATTATAGCCAGTACCTTCATAATTTCCACCCTTATTTTCCTCAGCATCTCATCCTAATAACCCCTAACCCCCTCTTACTATTTATATGCTTCTAGAAGACTTTTGGATTCCCTTTTATATTATATCCCAGTTTATTTTCTTTCTTTCTCTTGGCCTCTCTTATTTCCTTTTTCACTACTACTATGAACTTTCTAAATTCTGTCTGGTTCTCACTTCTATTACCAACCTGACATCAGTCATTTGTAACTTTTTCTGCTTCATCTTGTGCTTTATCTCTCAGCGCAATCAGGATTCCCTGGATGATTTTTTTTTCCTGGAAATCTACTTTGACCATACCCGAATAGCTCCACTTTCAAGACAGTCCATTGTTCTGTTACAATTTTGCCTGCTAATCTTTGGTTCCAGTTTACCTGGGATAGATCCATTCCCATCCCACTGAAAATGGCTCTCCTTCAATTATATATTTTTACTCTAGAAACTTAACTGGACCAGCCATATAAATACTGTGGCTATAAGTGCAAGCTAGAGGTTGGGAATTCTGTAGTGAGTAACTCGCTTCCTATATCCCCAAAACCTGTCCTTCAGGTACAAGGCACAAGTCAGGAGTGTGACGGATTACTGTCCACTTGCCTGGATGAGTGCAGATTCAACAATACTTGAGAAGCTTGGCACCATCCAGGATAAAGCAACCCATCCACCATCTTGAACATGTGGTCCCTCCACCACTGATGTACAGTGTTGGCAGCATACACCACCTACAAGATGCATTGTAGTTCTAGAGGTGCTGTTGCCTTCTCGAGGGCATTCGGGGATGGTAATTTACTTTGTCAGAGAATCAGTGCAGACTTGATGGGCCAAATAGCTTCTTCTGCACTGTAGGGATTCTATGATTCTGTAATTTTAAAAAATTGCTCATTGTTCTTTTCCATAGTTAAATCCTACCACAGAAACGCAGAAATTTAAGTTCAGTGAATTAAATAAAAGGTTGGAATAAAATGACAGTTTTATGGTCACCTAAAAAAGTCGTCATGAAAACAATCAGATTGTTAAAATAGCACCTGGACCTTTACGTGAAGTGTAAGAGTCAGATTAACTCTCTGAAACTGCCTAGCTAGCCACTGAGTTGCATCCACGCAGGCAGTTCAGCACCGTCTTCTCAAGGGCAACTAAGGTTAAACAAATTCTGGCCTTACCCATGACGCCACATCCTGTGAATAAATTTTAAAGAAAGTTCTGCCAGGGTATTATCATTTTTTAAATTCATTCAAGTTCAGTTAAGATTTCCTTCACTAAAGGATATTAGAGAACCAGATGGATTTTTACAGCAATCCTGTAGCAAAATGGACATCACTGAATCTCGCTTTTTATCCCAGATTTTGTTGAATTAAAATAATTAATTTAACTTAATTTCCTCAATAGTGTGACAGGATTTGAACTTGTGTCCCTAGGTTGCTAATCCAAGCTACTGGATCACTCATCCTGCAACATAACTGTGCCACCATACTCTTAGTATTCGTAGTACTGGACTGTCTATCCAGAGTTTGCATTCTAATCCTACCATGATTAGTTGTGAAATTTCATTGAATATATTTGGTAATCTGTCTCCCAGATTATCTGTCCCAGCAATGTCCTCTGGAAAGGGTCTGGAATATTGCTGACCTGTGGAGTGTCATAGCAAACCATTTGGTTATAAAGACAACTTTTTTCAAGGTAACTAGGGACGAGAAATAAATGGGACAGAACTAGTTTTGGTCACAACTTGAGAACAATCTTTCAAAATCTACTGCCATGTAGGTATTGTGTTCTCTTAAATTCGTTTCTGAATTTTCATTTTGTTTTCTCCCCATATACTAGTTTTTGAATTTTATCTGGTATTAATTTCTCTTAACTGCTGTTGTCAAGAAAATATGAATATGTTTAAAATAGTTTTAGTTCCATGTCGCTGCCATTTTCTTTTCAAGTATCTTCTTCCTGGTTCATAATGTTTTTGGGGAGCAGAAACATTCTTCAGTCAATTTGTCAATTTCTCTTAACACAGTTGCTTTCCTTCCTTGTTGTACAACATGTTATTTTTCTAATGCAAAAACAGTCAGACCTACTGGAAAATCTCAGTAGATCTGACAGCATCTATGGCAAGAGAACAGAGTTAATGTTTCAAATCTGGATGACTCTTCGTCGGAGTTAAAGAAAATTGGAACTACAATCGGGATTTATACTGCTGGAGGGGTGGAAGCATGGGGGGTATGGAGCAGTAGGGGCTGAATAGAGGGCCAGTGACAGATGGAAGCGAGAGAGAGATTGATATGTAATTCCTTTTTGGGGAGCTGCCCCTTTTACTTTGTCCTGATTTAATCTGAGTTTGTTTACTTGGTTTGGTTTGACCTAAAAAGAGGACAAGAAGATGAAGGGGATGTCATAGCGAAGCAGGGTCCTGATAGTGGCACATTAAGAGATCAGAATGTGTTAATGGCAGAACAACGGTAAGCAGTGTTTTTTTTTCCCCTAATATTGTGCACACATTTCCAATCTACCTTTTCCAGTAATCTGTACGCTTTCATGCCATTTAACATTCATGAATGTGGCTTGTGATTTGAGGATTGGAGTGTTACCATCATTGTCTAACTTTGAAAAAAACTCAAACTCGTTCCCCTCTATTCAAGTCTACTGTTCATAATCCCTAACATAATTTTGGATAAACTGCATAACTAGGACAAGTACTTTAGTATCATTCATATAATAGATTTCAAATCCTCCTCAACTTATGATGCAAAATAGCAGAATTCTGTCAACGTTATGTTCAATAAATCACTATCGTCATGTGCAGTGCTATGTTCCCATTTATGCAAAGAAGACCCTTCATTTTGTATTTTTCTTGCTTTAAAGGAATAAATTGCCTTTTTTGCAAAAACGGTGTACATGGGTCTATTGATGATAGAACATTTTGATAACTTAACATAATTAACTGATTAGTACACTTCTACATATGTGGTCAAGGTCACTAAGTGCAGTGATGTCCACTCTGCTGTGGTTAAGTATACCGTGTGTCTGATTTCCAGGCATTACCTATAGTCAACTGAGTTTCACTGATTTGACCTTTTCCCCGACCCTATTTTACCACAAATAAAACATGGGAAGAATGAACAAATCCCTTCAGCAACCATCCATTCATGGTAATTAAATAGAGATAGCGAGAAATGTAATAACTGGAATAACTGAAGAATGAGGGGGACCTTATAGCAACATTTTTAAAAATACTTTTCGATTTTAATCAAGTCCAATTCAGAGTCTCAACAAGTTGAGACATTTCCGATCCAGGCTGGCAAGACAGGGCAAGCGACCAAATTACCCTGTCCTGGGTCTGATCTACATGAGCCAAGCTGATTGGAGGAGGGGGAGGTTTCCTCCTCCAAGGCTCGATCTCATCTGCATCCTAGCCAAAAGGCCAAGATGCCGCTTTTAAAAATTGCTTCATATGAAACATATGAAGCCTCAATGTAACCCAATGACTTCAACCAAGTGCAGCATCCGATCCATACTACACTTGATCTTAGCCAAAAGGCGATCTTATAGCAACATATTTTTTTTATTTTATTTTTTTATTTTATTTTTATACTTTTCCAATTAAATCAAATCCAATTCAGAGTCTCAACAAGTTGAGACATTTCCGATCCAGGCTGACAAGACAGGGCAGGCGACCAAACCACCCTGTCCTGGGCCCGATCTACATGAGCCAAGCTGATTGGAGGAGCAAAGCAACACCTCCTCCAAAACTTGAGCTCATTTGCATCTTAGCCAAAAGGCCGGGATGTCACTTTTAAAAATTGCTTCATATGAAACATATGAAGCTTCAATGTAACCCAATGACCTCAACCAAGTGCAGCATCCAATCCTACTACACTTGATCTTAGCCAAAAGGCCGAGAAGCCTTATAGCAACACATAAAATTATGAAGGGAATAGATGAGATAGAAGCAGGGAGGTTGTTTCCACTGGCGGGTGAAACTAGAGCTAGGGGGCATAGCCTCAAAGTAAGGGGAAGCAGATTTAGGACTGAGTTGAGGAGGAATTTCTTCACCCAAAGGGTTGTGAATCTGTGGAATTCCCTGCTCAGTGAAGCAGTTGAGGCTACCTCATTGAATGTTTTTCAGGCAGAGATAGATTTTTGAACAGTAAAGGAATTAAAGGTTATGGTGATCAAGTGGGTAAGTGGAGCTGAGTCCACGAAAAGATCAGCCACGATCTTATTGAATGGCAGAGCAGGCTGGGGGCCAGTTGGCCTACTCCTGCTCCACTCCTGCTCCTAGTTCTTATGTTCTAAACTTCAGTTTTGAAGGGGGTGACGTCTCTCATTTATTGTTATTGAATACCTTGCCACTGAAGTGAAGCTGTGCTAATAATTGAGCACCTCATTGAAGTTTAACGGTAATAAAATTTTAGAATGTTCCATGCATCAATTTTAATTTGAGTTAAATTTTTAAAAGTCTAACTTGGATAATTTGACTAGGTGCGGCATTGGTGCAGTGTGGTGCTCAATTATCCACTCTGCTGATTTTGGGTTTATTCCCATGTTCGAAGCGGACCTTGACCCCACTCAATCTGGCTTGACCTCAACTGCCTGACCCAAAATCTGGCACAACCTCAGTCCTGAGGTTTCTGGTTTTGAGAAACTATTATATGGAACACCAAATGTAAATTAATAATCTGCCAATGTTTTACAAATGGAAAATCTTTTTCTGTCTCCACAGTTTTGTTGCTCTCCAATCTACATAGTGGCCATTTTATCAGATGATTTTGTATGAAATAATATTGAGTTAGGTCATGGGAACCTCCCTAAATGCCTGGTTTTAAAAAAACACAATCTTGTTCCTTTTAATGGAAACTCTTTAACATGGGAACATAAGAACTCGCCTCTATCTGTAGGGTAGAAAAATCTGTGCTCATTTTGCAATGTTTTTCACTGTTACGTCAATGTTTGGGTAGACTGGGACTCCTATATCTCCCAATGAATTGTGTTGTTGAAATTATTAAGGTTCTCTAAATTTAATCTGGTACATTTTTGCAGATTTTACTGTGGGTCTACATATAGGAATTTTTATGGCGCAGGGGTGGAGATCAATCCAAACTGTTGCCACTTACTGAAATTTATTTTGCTTTTCATGTAATTATTGTATTTAAAATATTTTTTCTCAAAAAAACTTTTCACTTGGAGTTGTTCTCCTTGAAAATAGATCATGTATTTAATTTTAAAGCATGAACTAACTAGTGTGCAAGTTCAGCAGGCAATAGGGAAGGCAAATGGAGTGTTGGTCTTTATTTCAAAAGGAATGGAGTATAAAAATAGGGAAGACTTGCTAAAACTATACATGCACTAGTTAAGCCACATCTGGAATACTGTGAGCAGTTTTGGTCACCTGATCTATGAAAAGATATACTGGCATTAGAGGCACAGAGAAGATTCACTAGGTTGATCCCAGGTATTGAGGGGATCATCTTATGAGGAGAGGTTGAATCGATTGGGCCTGTACTCCTTGGAGTTTAGAAGAATGAGAGGCGACTTTATTGAGACAAATAGGATTCTCGGGACTTCACAGGGTAGGTGTTGCGAGGTTGTTTTCCCTTGTTGGCGAGTCTAGGACCAGAGGGCATAATCTCAGAGTAAGGGGTCGCCCATTAAGAATCGGGAAGTGAATTTGTGGGATCTTTTACAGCAGAGAACTATAGATGCTAGGTCATCAAGGCTGAGAGAGATTTTTAATCAGTAAGGGAATCGAGAGTTGTGGAGTTGAGGATTATCACTACAGATCAGTCATGATCTCATTCAATGGCGGAGCAGACTCAGTGGGCCAATTGGTCGACTTTTGCTCGGATGATTTATGATCTAAAATGCTAATTTGTCATGTACTTTGCTCAATTCAACTATTGGACAGCAGTGTATAACATGAAAGTGTGGTTATTGAGTGGCATTAAGCAACCAATTTTGAGAATCTGTTTAATGCAGTATGTTGTAGTTTAAAGTCAGAAATAAATTAGATTTTTAATGGTTACATATAATGGCTGGCTTGTGTGCATACAAGATCTATAGTTTTACAAAAGAAAATCCGCCATTGTAAGTAGAATGATTGAACTCTAAAATGAAGGGCTTTGAAGCAATTTTCTTCTTGTATCTGAACACCAGTATCAAATCTCCCCTTAACTTTCTCTGCTTGAAGGCGAATGACCGCAGCATATTCCACGAGCTGCTCTAATTGCTGGTGAGAATTCTGAAGAAAAGGGTTATTTTTAGTTTCTGATATAAATTTGCACTTTGTCAACCAGGCACACAATTCCTAGCAATCTTGCCTCTGAGTCATAGTTGGAGTTCAAATCTCATTACAGACTCTGATGCAGGTCTAGGATCATCTTTCAGCGTAGCCTTTCAATGAGATGTTAAAACATAGTTGGGCATAAAATATCCTGTAATACTAATCATAGAAAAGCAAGAAATTCTCTTGCTGTTCTAACTAATATTTTCCCTCGACCAATGGCAGCAAACTATTATCTTTTAATTCATTGATTAGCCACTTATGGGTTCTTAATGTGCACAAAATTGGCTGCCATGGTTACCAAATTGGCACTTAAAAAAACAGCCTTTCTGTAAATTAAAAAAGCATGGCTTTAATTCTTTCCCACTGCTCTCCTTTCTCTCTCTTGAGCTTACGTTGGTGCCATCTTAATCCTAGGTGCCTATGCCTTCTGCTCGTCTCTTTGCACAGGTAAATCTGTATCCCTGATCCCTATGCAGACCTGTTGACCCAATTTTCTTGGTGCGGAAGTCTGCTACTGAGGTAAGCTGCCATGTTTAGCATTGGGGGTACCAGTCATCTAGTCTTCAAATTCAAGCAAGACACTGTACAAAATCTTAAGTTCAGGTAACTTGTAATGTTAGTACTGACTAGCAACTTGTACTGCAAAACAATTTGAAATGTTTTTTAGTCTTGTATTAAACCTTCACCTTAACCTAGGTGGAGATTCAAAAGCAGGCATCTATTCAGGACTATTATTCAGAGGCCGTGCCAAAGGTGAGGTTATCCTTTGTTTTTAAATCCAAAGAAATTTAACATCACCAGATTTTGTGAAAATTCTTAACATAAATATTTCATATATTTTGGATGCAATCAACAGTTCCCACCTTTCACTTCCAACCATATTCTCTTCCCACTACATTCTTTTCTTCTCTCTCCACTATTCCACTCCATCCTCTTCCTCTGTGCCTGTAGTATTGCTAAAAACAAGAGAAGCATTGTGGTAAGTATCCTTTCTCAGCTGCCCTCCCTTGTACCTCCTAAGCTCCACATATGCCTTATTCTGTTTTATCTCTTCCATGTCCATACTACATTGCAAACAAGATTCATTGAAAAATTTCCTATTTTTATTTCTTTACTCGGGTGTTCAAAACAGTGGAGTCCCTTGTTATTCTGTTTTAAATCCAACCTTGGCATCACATAGTAACTGCTTCCTGATGAACCTTGCTTTGCATTCTTTTAAATCTTCTTGACCTGCACTTCACCTTGGTTTTTCAATGTGTATGAAAAAAATAGACATTCCAGAAAGTACCTACTGGAATGGAAGGCTGTCCTGACCTCAGCCACATTCCTTGTCTCTTGTGCCAAAGGTATCCATAGTTCTCCAAGCCAATGATTAAAATCATATTTTTGTGAGAATAGAAAATAAACAGACGCTGTTCTATGTATTGCTTTTCACAATTTTGTTATTTTTGCTGTTTTCTTTAAACCCTCAAATACTTGTTGTACATCACCTGTTGAAGAGGGAAAGCACTCTGTCTGCCCCAGACTTTTGTCACTCATCAAATGATTTCTGAGCTAACCTAGAGGATCTCTGAGTGAACCATCATTTTGTTTCCCATCCCCTCCCCCTTTTCTATTAGCCTTGCGCTGTACTTTTCCTTGAAATTTATATTGCCTTTATCACAAAATTGTCCTGCACATTGCCATTGCATGGGTTTGCTCCAGATATCTTGCATATACATCAGATTAAATGCATGTAATTGTGGCAAAGCAGTTTTTAACAAGAAAGTTCTCCAATTATTTTCATGCATTAAAACAAGAAATAGTGATTTATATGAGCACCAACAGGACGTACGTACAGCCCAGTGTAGTTTGAATTGTGCAATCTAATGTATTGTTTCTCATACAATGGCTTTGTGCATGAGAATTCTGTTTAGACTTCAGAAATATTTTTGAGTTAATAGTCTTCTGCTATTAGCATTGAAGCAACTTTATATAATAACTTGAATAATACCTGAACAAATTATTTTTGTTTGCAGAGATCTGAGGTGTATGTCGCTTCTAGCAAGTGTAAATGAGCTATGTTATAAGCTTGACTGATAATCTTAAATCGGTTGCGACTGTAACTGTTGGAGCACTCAGGATTGTTCAGCATATGCTGCCCAATCGCAGCACGTACTTGTGCCTTGTTTGGATTATCTGGAAGCATGGGAGCCTATAATTCCTCATTGCTTTCTTCATGGCAACTCCTTGACAAATCAGAATCAATATGCCAACCAATTAACACCCTCTTCTGTGGTTTAAATTGTGATCATTTGAAATTTGGCATTCTTGGTTTGTTCGGATAAGCACAAGGTTGAAAATGTCAGCAGCATGTCTCTCAAGTAGAAATATTGCTTTAATACTGTGGAATTTTTGGTGCTGTGGAGTTCATACCATTTACATTGAATGTTTTGCTCAAATAGCTCCATGCTGACAGCTATGCCGACTCTGTAATGACAGCTCTTCAAAAACTCTTGTGTTCTGATTTTGTGTGTCTTTCCTTTACCTCCACCATTGATGACTGTGCCTTCAGTCATTCAGACTTAAAACGCTGCACCTCTCTCTCCTTTTGAGACACTCCTTAAAATCTACCTCTTTTAAACAGCTTTGGTCACCTGTCTTGTATCTCCTTTGACTCTGTATATATTGTTTGATTAATTTGACAATTAAATCTTAAGTGACTTTGGATACGTTTCCGCATTAAAGGTACTATATGAATGTAAGTTATTGTTACACCATCAGTGCAAAGGAGTCCCAACTGCCTAGGCACTGTGCTTCAATATCTGTGAAGTATAATTTTTAGTTTTAATCTCAAACCTTCCTCAGCAGCTGGGCATGAACCTGCAAGCCAATGTGAATGCTACCTTGTTCCCTTCTATTGCCTAAGACTACTTGAAGCACGGACAGGGCTGCTGTCATCAATGACGATTGTTTATTTTGTTTATGTCAACACTGATGCCTCGGAGGAGCTTTGAAAAATGTTATTATCTTATTTCCATTATAGCTGACGGCTACTTGGACTTCAGGGACATCACTGTTGTGTTATGAAGGGAGAAAATCCAGTTACTATATTTATTTTAAATTTAAGAAAGAATTTTTCAGCTCCTTTTTCCTGGAAGGCCAGGGATTTATGTAATGTTCCTATTAGTTATCTGTTTGTCCCCACAGATTAACTTAACTTTACTTGCTTGAAAACAATTTTTTCATTTGATGGATGACTTTCATCAGACTCTTTGTTCATTTTGCCAGTGTGTTTGTAGGGAGCAATTTAAGTATCTGCAAACTATATTGGATTAGGAAATAGGCTGGCAGAGTATAAAAGGAGGAAGTTTATCAGCCCACCAAAGCTGTGTATGCTTTCCATATGTGCACACTCCTTTCTGCTTCAGAAGCTTGGGATGGTGCAGTGGCATTGTTACTGGGCTAGTAATCCAGAGACCCAGGTTTGAATCCCACCACGACAGATGATGAAATTTGAATTCAATAAAAAAATGTGGAATTAAAAATCTACTGATAACCGTGAAACCATTGTCGATCGTTGTAAAAACCATTCTGGTTCATTAATGTCCTTTAGGGAAGGAAATCTGCTGTCCTTACCTGATCTGGGCCCCATGTGATTCCAGATCCACAATAATGTGGTTGACTCTTAAATGTCTTCTGAAATAGCCACGCAAGCTGCTCAGTTTAAGGGCAATTAAGTTTGGGCCATAAATGCTGGCCCAGCCAGCAACACCCACATCCCGTGAATGAATAACAAAAAACCCTTAGCAAGCACCTCAAAGCACTGGAGCAGTACTACCAGCTCTGCTTTCACAAGATCTTCCAAATCCACAGCCGTGAAAGGCAGTTCAATTAAATCCTCTCCCAAGCCAACATGCCAGCTTTGAGGCGTTAATCACTTAGAACCAGCTCTACTGGGTGGGACATGTCATTCCTATGCCTGGCACCAAACTCCCAAAGCATGGTAGGAGACTCCCAGGAGGACAACAGAAACGTTTTAAAATGTCCCTGAAGAGGTCAAACATTCCTGTCAATTTATGGGAATCACTGCCTTGTGACCGACCAAAGTGGAGATGGTTCATTTGGGAAGGCACCAAACACATTGTGTGACTTCAGGAACATGCAGAGGTGAAGTCAAGTTGTTGGAGAGAACGCACAAACCTCTCAAAAAAAATTATTTACTCAGTTTTCCAAGTGCCTCCAGCCCTGCTGGTGGCAGAGTCTGCAGGTTACACATTGGGTTCTGAAATGGTTGATAAACCCATTGAATCAGAGTGGGAGCAAATCATCCTCTATTCTGAGGGATTGTTTAAGATGCGTCTCCCACTATGTTTAAATTCGTATGTTGAGAATTAATTATTTTGCAAGTATGATATAATAATATTTACTTTTTAACCAGTGCTGCTACAGCCAGATTTTGTTTTCTTAATGTAATATAAATACCATGACCAGATGATGTGACATTGCCTTTGCTGGGTTCCATTCTTACATTTTCACCCGTTGTCAAAGAATCCCCTGCAATAGTTTCTCTGCTTTGCCCGCATTGCCCCTGGAGTTCCTCAATCCTGGGCCCCTCTTTCTCATTTACATGCTGCCTCTCGACAATATAATCTAAAGACATGTCACATTCTGCATCCAAGCTGATCAAACTCCATTCCACTGTCACTGCTCTCGAACCTACCACTGCCTCGCTGCTGTGTGATTACTTCCTCAACATCCAAGTCTTGATGAAGTGCAATTTTATCCAGTTAAATGTTGGAAAGACCCAAGTCATTGGCTTCCGCCCCCGCCTCAAACACCGATCCCTTGTGACCAATTCCATCTGTCCCTCAGGCTGAGACAGAATGTTCACATCTGGCACTTTGTGCTGGGCTTCTGATTCCATAATCCACTCTATCACAAAGTTTGCCTAATTCCACTTTAATATCATTGCTAGTTTCCACTCCTGTTGCACATTGAAATCATCATTTCCAGACTCAACTAATCAAATAATACAGCTAAATTCTGGATATACTCAAGTTCTGGTCGCATCTATGGGGAAAGAAAGTTAACATTTTAGATCATTTCATCAGAATGCAACTATTCCAATAGTCCTGTTGCAAAAAAAGGTAAGGAAAGGAGTAGGAAGGCAGTGGTGATTGGGGACTCCAGTGAGGGGGTCAGACAGGCGTTTCTGTGGAAGAAGTCGAGAAACGTGGATGGTGGTTTGCCTCCCTGGAGCCGGGATCAGGGATGTTTCCGACAGGGTCCAAGAAATCCTTAAGTGGGAGGGAGAGGAGCCAGAGATCGTGGTGCATACTGGTACTGCCGACGTAGGCAGGGAAGGGGTTATGAAAAGAGAATATAGGGAGTTAGGTAGGAAGTTAAGTAAAAGAACGCTAAGGTAGTAATCTCAGGATTGCTACCTGTGCCACGAGACAGTGAGGGAAGGAACGGAATAAGCTGGAGGATGAATGAGTGGCTGAGGGATTGGAGCAGGGGGCAGGGATTCAGGTTCCTGGATCATTGGGACCTCTTTCGGGGCAGGTGCGACCTGTACAAAAAGGACGGGTTTCACTTAAATTCCAGGGGGACCAATATTATGGCGGGAAGGTTGCTAAGGTTACTGGGGACGGTTTAAACTAGAATGGTTGGGGGGTGGGAAACAAAATGTGGTGACTGGGAGAGAGGAGGTTAGAGTAAAAATAAGAGGGGCTGGTCGGCAGTGTGAGAGGGAGGATAGGCAGGTGAAGCGGAGCTCTCATACCAAAGGGTTGAGGCATGTTTATTTTAACGCAAGGAGTATAGTGACCAAAATGGATGAGCTTAGAGTGTGGATCGCTGCTTGGACGTGTGATGTGGTGGCCATTACAGAGACTTGGTTATCTCGGGGTCAGGACTGGGTACTTCAAGTGCCGGGTTTCAGATGTTTCAGAGGGACAGGGAAGGAGGCAAAAGAGGTGGGGGAGTGGCACTGTTGATCAGGGATAGTGTTACGGCTGTAGAAAAGATGGATGCCACGGAAGGATTGTCTACGGAATCTCTGGGTGGAGGTTAGGAACAGGAAGGGGTCGGTAACTTTACTGGGTGTTTTCTGTAGGCCGCCCAATAGTAGCAGAGATGTGGAGGAGCAGATTGGGAAGCAGATTCTGGAGAGATGTGATAATAACAGAGTGGCCGTGATGGGAGATTTTAATTTCCCAAATATCGATTGGAATATCCCTAGGGCAAGGGGTTTAGATGGAGAGGAGTTTGTTAGGTGTTCAGGAGAGCTTCCTGACACAGTATGTGGATAAGCCTACAAGAGGAGAGGCTGTGCTTGATTTGATATTAGGGAATGAACCTGGGCAGGTGTCCGATCTATCAGTGGGAGAGCATTTTGGGGATAGTGATCATAACTCTATCTCCTTTACACTAGCATTGGAGAGAGATAGGATCAGCCGAGCTAGGAAAGTGTTTATCTGGAGTGAGGGCAACTATGATGCTATTAGGCAGGAAATTAGAGGCATAAATTGGAAGGAGGTTTTCTCAGGGAAATGTACGGAAGAAATGTGGCAAATTTTCAAGGAAAATTTGCCTGGAGCTCTGTGCGGCAATGTTCCGGTGCGACAGGGGAGTTATGGTAGGTTACAGGAACCTATAACGGATTTAGTCAGGAAGAAAAGAAAAGCCTACAAAAGGTTCAGGGAGCTAGGTAATGTTAGAAATCTAGAAGAGTATACGACTAGTAGGAGGGAACTAAAGAGGGAAATTAGAAGAGCCAGGAGGGGACATGAGAAGGCCTCTGCAGACAGGATAAAGGAAAACCCCAAGGCATTCTACAAGTGTGTAAAGAGCAAGAGGATAAAATGTGAAGAAGTAGGCGCTATCAAATGTGATGGTGGGAAAGTCTGTATTGATCCGGTTGAAATAGCAGAGGTACTCAATGAATACTTTGCTTCAGTATTCACAGTGGAAAAGGATCTTGGTAGTTGCAGTGCAGACTTGCAGTGGACTGAGAAGATTGAGCATGTGGACATTAGGAAAGAGGATGTGTTGGAGCTGTTGAAAAGCATCAAGTTAGATAAATTGCCGGGACTGGATGGGATGTACCCCAAGTTACTGTGGGAGGCGAGGGAAGAGATTGCTGATCCTCTGGAAATGATCTTTGCACCGTCAATGGAGACGGGAGAGGTTCCGGAGGATTGGAGGATGGCGGATGTGGTTCTGTTATTCAAGAAAGGACGAAGAGATAGCCCAGGAAATTATAGACCGGTGAGTCTAACCTCAGTGGTAGGTAAGTTGATGGAGAAGATCCTGAGAGGCAGGATTTATGAACATTTGGAAAGGAAAAGTATGATCAGAAGTAGCTAGCATGGCTTTGTCCGAGGTAGATCATGCCTTACAAGTCTGATAGAGTTTTTTGAAGATGTGACTAGACACTTAGACGGGGGAAGAGTGGTAGATGTGGTTTATATGGATTTCAGTAAGGCGTTTGATAAGGTGCCCCATGCAAGGCTTATGGAGAAAGTGAAGGGGCATGGGATACAAGGGGACGTTGTTTTGTGGATTCAGAACTGGCTTGCCCACAGAAGGCAAAGAGTGGTTGTAGATGGGACTTTTTCAGAGTGGAGATCAGTCACCAGTGGGGTGCCCCAGGGATCTGTTCTGGGACCCTTGCTCTTTGTGATTTTTATAAATGACTTGGATGAGGAAGTGGAAGGATGGGTTGGCAAGTTTGCTGATGACACAATGGTTGGAGGTGTTGTGGATAGTGTAGAGGGATGTCAGCAGTTGCAACGAGACATAGATAGGATTCAAGACTGGGCGGAGAAGTGGCAGATGGACTTCAACCCAGATAAGCGTGTGGTGGTTCATTTTGGCAGGTCGAATAGGATGGAAGAATATAATATTAAGGGTAAGACGCTTGGCAGTGTGAAAGAACAGAGGGATCTTGGGGTCCGGGTTCATAGGACGCTCAAAGTGGCGTCGCAGGTAGAGGCTGTGGTTAAGTTTGCATATGGATTACTGGCCTTTATCAATAGAGGAATTGAGTTTAGAAATCGGGAGATAATGCTGCAGCTGTATAGGACCCAGGTCAGACCCCACCTGAAGTACTGTGCCCAGTTCGGGTTGCCTCATTACAGAAAGGATGTGGAAGCCATCGAACAGGTGCAGAGGAGATTTACGAGGATGTTGCCGAGATTAAGTGGTATGCCTTATGAGCATAGGTTGAGAGAGCTAGGTCTATTCTCCTTGGAGCGGCGAAGGATGAGAGGTGACCTGATAGAGGTGTATAAGATATTGAGAGGTACTGATAGAGTGGATTCTCAGAGACTTTTACCTAAGGCTGAAATGGTTGTTACGAGAGGCCACAGGTTTAGGGTGCTGGGGAGTAGGTATAGAGGAGATGTTAGGGGTAAGTTTTTCACAGTAAGAAGTTTAACAACACCAGGTTAAAGTCCAACAGGTTTATTTGGTAGCAAAAGCAACACAAGCTTGTGTGGCTTTTGCTACCAAATAAACCTGTTGGACTTTAACCTGGTGTTGTTAAACTTCTTACTGTGTTTACCCCAGTCCAACGCCGGCATCTCCACATCATAAGTTTTTCACTCAGAGGGTGGTGGGTGCGTGGAATCGGCTGCCGGTAGTGGTGGTGGAAGCGGATTCGATTGAGTCTTTTAAGAGACTTTTGGATAGGTTCATGGAGGTTAGTAAGATAGAGGGTTATAGATGAGCCTAGAGGGTAAGGAAATTGTTCGGTGCAACTTGTGGGCCAAAGGGCCTGTTTGTGCTGTAGCTTTTCTATGTTCAATACTCCTGTGGCCATTGTCTCAGTTTCCACCCTTTTATAAACATGAGCTCATCCAAAATTCTGCTGTCCTTATTCTAACCCACATCATATCCTCCTTTACTGTCAACATTGTATTACTTGCTGACCTACTTATTATTCTAGTAAAATAAAAGTAAAGTCACCATAGTCACGGATGGCCCTAGGTTGATTGGTGGTGATTTAACCTGAGAATTACTGCACCTTGGATAAGGGGCAAGATTGAGAAATGATGTGGAGATGCCGGCATTGGACTGGAGTAAACACAGTAAGAAGTCTCTCAACACCAGGTTAAAGTCCAACAGGTTTATTTTGCTACCAGGTAAACCTGTTGGACTTTAACCTGGTGTTGTGAGACTTCCAAGGTTGAAAAAGGCAGGGACTTTAACTGGTATAAGCAATGAACCCTCACTGTTGGCGTCACTCTGCATCATGCACCAGCCATTCAGCTATCTGAACTAATCGACTCTCCTATCTATCCTACTATAAAAGGACAGATATAACTGAGGGTTTTTTTCTAATAAAGTGGCATTTTGTAATATGAATAACTTTTGTTTGGAATGCTGGATGAACTTGTAATTCTGTCCTGTGACACTAAAAGCAATCTGGCTTTTGGACGTTTTATACTGAGCGCAGCAAACGGAAACATTGGGCTTCATTATAGGCGAGCAGGCAAAATCAAGAATGTAGTCACTACTGTTGATGCTCATGACCTCTTTACAACTTTGTTTTGCTTTTTTTAATTAAGTTTCTATTCGGTGTCAAATCTTCCTGCTTACAGGGTTAAAGTAGAGTCAGCAACTCTGCTTGCTTCACTCATGCAGTTACTACAGTTGGATCCCTAACTGTCATTCTGAGTGGGATTTCTGCAGTGACCATGTGGGGAACTCAATAGGCCTGTAATAGAGGTGAAAGATATTTATCATTGTCATCAGCATTTGATTGGGTGGAGCTTGGGTGTGCGCGAAGATTTTGGTCTCTCTCTCATAAGAATGCTGGGGAAGGGCTTGCCTTTAATAGTGTTAAGTTCCACACAATTTGTCATGTGGCACTGTTCCTGTTTCTTGATTCAGAGTTCACTGTCGAATCCATACTCCCTTTTTTTTGTTCCCACTTCAGATGCTGTTTAAATTGCTTTATAAAACTGCACATTCCTAATTCTTCTGTTCTTGTACAAATTAAAATTCCAATAATCCTTGAGGAGAAATCAAGTGGGGGCACTTGAGATTTTTGTTGTGTGAAACTGTTGGTGATGCACACTCATCTCTGCTTTAGAAAAGCCCTTGCCTTGATTTAACTTCCTTCAGTTTTTAGGAGCAGGCAGAGACCTTTTTCGCTGTTCCCTTTTTTTTTTGCAGTTTTATCATTATCAAGCAACTTAACCCACAGTTGTGCAGCTTTAATAAAACATTTTTACATTGAATGTAAGATCACCTTCAGCTTTATTCGGTGCCGTATCTGACTTTAAAGTATGCATTTGATTTAGTGGCTCTTTAAGATTAGTCCAAAGATGATTTCCAAGGGTTTGCAACTTGTTCCAATCTTAGCGCAAAAGAGCTCACCTTGACTGCAAAATTGTACAACCTGGCCTGTATTCATTAAGAGAGAGGTCTTGAGTAGTGAACATGATTAAGAAGTTTACAGATAAAATTGGCTGTAGTTGTAATCGTGAGGAAGTAAGCTGCAGGAAGATATCAATGGACTTCTGGTGTGGGCAGAAAAGTGACAAATGGAATTCAAGTCTGAAAATGTGTGAGGGAATGCATTTGGAGGCAAGGGGGTACACAATAAATGGAAGGATTTTGACAAGTCCAGAGGTACAAGGAGACCTTGATGTAAATGTCTATAGCACCTTGAAGACAGCAGAAGTAGAAGAAGTGGTCGAGAAGGCATAGGGATATTTTCCTTCATTGTCTGAGTCTTCTAAGAGTAGGGAAGTTATGCGAGCACACTAGTTAGACTGCAGCTAGAGTATGACAGTTTTGGTCATTGCACTAGAGAGGGAACAGAAGACATGCCTTGAGGATATTGAAAAGAATAAAAAATTTTGGGTATGAGAAAAGAATGAATAGGCTGCGGTTCTGTTTGGAACAGAGAAGGCAGAAGGAAAATTTAATTGAGGTGTTAAGGAGGTTAAAGTGGACAGGAAGGAGCTATTTTCCTTTAGCAGTAAGGTCAATAACTAGGTGACATAGATTTAAAGTAATTGTCAGAAAGATTAGAGAGTTGAGTTGCCTTTTCACCAGATGGTGATGGAAATTGGAACTAATTGATCTAAAGCTGGGTGCTGCAGAAACCTTCATTGCATTTTTAAAAAAACTTGAGATGTTGTCATACAGCACTACAGAATGGGAGATGGGATTAGACTGGATAGCTCTTTCAGCTAATCTGGGCAAATGGGCCAAGTAGCTTCCTTCTGTTGTACAAATTTTTCTAGGTTTTGTATCCCATATATCAGCCACTAATTTATGGGGTAAAAAATAGAAACCAGTTATAAAGATACCAAAAACAAATCCAAATAGTTTAAAATCCATTTTGAGTATGACTCGTAAAACATAAACAGGTTCTGATTGCATTTGGAGTTGGATCTCAGCAAACTGGTATGCCAGGGCTCTGTTTGAAATATGTTTTTGTAACTTCTAAGCACTGGTGGTGTTCTAGTTTGGAATTGCTTGTTTTGAGATAGATACTAATGATTTTTCCGATGAGCAAGACGTTGTGTAACCAAGTGCCTCATCAAAGCTCCCCTGCTGTGTTGGTTGGCAATTGTTCAGGAGTTTGAGATTAATAGGGAATGAGGGTTTCCTTGTCATTGAAAAAAGTATCCTGCCAGAATGAGTAAGTTAACACCTTCCATAAAGGCCTGATTTTGGATGACTCTGGGAACTATTTGATTGTGATTGGATTCTGTTCAGGATAATAAATGGGTAATGTTCAAATTACTTTTGAAATGAATTCATTTGGTCTTGGTGTGACTTATTAGCAGAAATAATTTCCGTCAACACACCAGGCTTGCAATCCAACCTTTTAGCAGATCAGTCCCCTGGGTGCATTGTTATCTTAAATGATGGCAAGTGCCTTAAAATAGTTTTGACACACATACTGATTGGCTGCATGCAGATCTGTAACTCTTGATCTTTTTGCATACCAAGACACTAAGCTCTGGAATTCCTTCCCTAAAACTGTCTCTCAACCCCTCCTTACACCATGGTTGAACTATACTTATGGCAAACTGTGTGCTGTACTCTATTCAAAAACAAAATAGATTTACAAGCATGCCAGAAATGCATGGGTATACATAATGGAAAAGTATCGATAGGCTAGGTGCCCTCTATTGGGGAAGTTATCTAAGAGGTTTTTAAAATTGTGAAAGTTTGAGCGCTCTAGTGCAGTAGTTCCCAACCTTTCCTTATGCAAACCATAGATTGATGTTAAAAGCTTTAGCGGACCACTTATCGTACGCAAGCTGTTTTAAATGTTGTTTTTTACATAGCCTATGGCTGACTTGAATCATAGCAATGGGCATTAAAAACTCAGCTACTTCTAATAGTTTGTGATGCACAAATACATTGCGGATTCTATTGCACAAGGATGTTTGTGAAGCAAATTACATTGCGAATAATAACGTAACATTGATTATGATGCATATGAGGCCCACAGTTGTATTATTTTTCCTCTTGGACCACCTGTAGTACCCTTGCAGACCACAGGTTGGGAATCACTGCTCTAGAGAGAATATATCCTCTGTTGGGGAAGAGCATAACTAAAGGCCATCATTATAAGATAATCACCAAGGAATCCAATACAGAACCCAGAAGAAATTCCTTCACCCAAAGAGTAGTAAGAATGTAGAACTTCTAACCACAGGGAGTGGTTGTAGTGAGTAATGCATTTGAGGGAAAACTAGACCAGCATATGAACGAAGATGGAATAGGTGGTTATGATAAATTTAGATGAGGAAAGATGAAAGGAGACTAGAAAGGAACATATACGCCATTTGGTTTGCTCAAACAGTCTGCTTCTGTGCTGCATATCTAGCCTATGTAAGATGCTTGTAAAATTTACCTTTTTGAACAATGTTTTGGTCATTTTGCCTGATATCATCTTATGCGACTAGATCTCCAGTTCAGAATGCTCCTGTGAATTGACTAGGGATATTATTACTACTTTAGTTCTATATTCACGTATAGCTGCCTGCTTATTAATTATAATATTTGTTTATGCAAGTTTGGAGTGTGCTATGTTCTGTTTCATTCATTAATTACTCTTCTGCTAGACCATCTATCAAAACATTCTTGTTTACAAAAGAAACCTTGATGTTGAACCTTTTTTAAAAAAAGGCCAGTGCTGTATAAGGTTATTTAGTTTTTAAAGAAATATGCCACTATTTTAATCATCTATCTATCTTCTGTCCTTGATCACTCTTGATGTACTCAGAGCTAAAAGCTGAATATATTGCTGGCTGTCTAGTCATTAATCTGCAGATATAAAATATTTATTCAATGTTTGTATTACATAAGCTGTCTGTGAATTTAGGATTAAAAAGCAGTATGGATCGTCATTTTCATGCAGTAATTTTCTGTGAAAAGGCTAATCCTTGTTAGAATTTTAGTAGCTATTAATTATTGAATGAAATTGTGATTAACCAGTCTATAAAAACCTTGCACATCCTCTCAGTTGCAGATCCAAACACTATTATAAATCAAAAAATGAAATCAGGAAGAAATCAATGAATATTAGTATACAGTCATAATTTTATCCCTGCCCTCCCTCTCCTGACTCCCCTCATGCCTATCCTCATGCAAATGTTCCAGTTTCTCAAATGTACGTACATACCATTAGAAAGAGAAATAATGATATAGAGCTAAAGAGAGCGGTCCTAAATATAGACTGGGATAGAGAGAAAACCTGCTACTGAATGCTGGGGCAGAGATTAAGTTTTGTTTTCATTGTCCAGACTGAACTTGTTGCGTATGACTTAGTTTTAGATGGGCAAGATGTATCATAACACACATGAGAGTCTTCATTCGACCATCTAGTTCTGGAGCTAGCATTAACACAACCTTATTTTATGGCTAGGGCCTCTCTTTGCATCTCAAAGATTTAAAAGATCATAATAAAAGGCAAAATTTTAATTGGTTCCAAGGTTTTAGCTGCGATAGATCAAGTGCTGTACTGTTCAGTTCACAAATGCCACTTAATCTCAGCTCAATGAGCTAATGTGGCCACTATTGCAACATATTGTTTGTCCTTGTCAAGTCTTTTGTGAATACCGAGTGGTGTTGAGATTCCTGAGGGATGTGTGGAAAGTCGGTCTGTTTGACAGCTAATGTGCTCTTGGAAGTTGAATGTTATATTTAAACAGTGCTTTACCCTGACTCATTTGAACTTTTAAATTTGTTTGATAAATTTTATGTTTAAAACTACTGTGTAGTTTACTGTTATTTCAGCATTCAAGGGTGGTAAAGCTCATGTCTTGTCACCTGGATTTGTGTTTTTTGCTTAAAATTAGATCTTCAGTTTTTTGTGTTGGGTAACATTTCAATTTCTGTCGAGAGGTCTACTTAAAGGAAATATAATTTTGTTTTGTATGAAGGATTAGTTTTCTGTCTGGAGAAAAATGCATTCATCAGTCCAGATGATTTGGTTCTTCTGGGACTTTTAAAAGAAAAACTGGGTAACTAATGTTCAGTTGGATTACAAAATTCATCCCTTTCTTTCTCATCTGTAGTTGCAGGAAAAATTAAAAGTTTGCCAAGCTTCTATCATTTTGCTGGGACACTAAAGCGGTTTTGAGTTTTTCTTGATGCTATCTACAAGCCAGTGCCTCGAGAGTAACTTGATTTGTCTCAGTATTTTTTAATGCAAAAATTCAAAATAACAAGACACTTCATTGGATGTGTTCCATGCCAATGTTTAACTTCTCTGATTTAGTGTTGAACAGGAGCACTTGACCATCATTTTGATCCACTTAGATTACCTCAGAATAATCAAGCTTTAGATCGTTTGAGATGTTGTGAATCAATAAATGTGCTCTAGTGGTGATTTTCAATGAAATTAAACTGCTGTCCGTTCATAGAACTAAAGCAAATGCAATATCATACAGTTTTTTTAAAAAAGTTTAAGCAGACTCGTTTTGTATAGATTAATATAGATTCTTCAAGCATTTAAGCATTTTAAATTTGTTTTCTGTTGAAGAGTAAAGAGACTCTTGCATGTGAGCCATTTCATAATTAAAAGCTGAGATGCTATATTACTTATAATCTATTATATCACCATAGTCCCAGGTGACCATAGGCTGTTCTCCCCTTTTTAAGGGGGAGAGCTGCCTGGTGGTGATTTAATCTGAGGATCACCCACACCTCAAGCGAGGGACATGGTTGAGAAGGCAGGGCCTTCGTGAATAACCTCAGGGACAGCTGGGAAATTAACCAGCTGTCCAGCTAATTGAGCTAAACTTGTATATAATATATATACTACATAATGTACATAAAATCACTGTTGCAATCTCAGGATGTCTGAGTTTTATAGTCGGTGAAGTACTTTTAAAGTATAGTCACTGTTGTAATGTAAAAACTGTGACAGCAAGGTGCCACGATCAGCACTAATGACCAAATGATCTGTCTCATTGATGGTTGGGGGATTAATTTAGGTCATGTTTTGAGGCAAATTCTCCTCTTGCTTTTCAAAACAGTGGCATGATCTATTTTACATGCACCTGAGAGAGCTAGATGACGTTTGATACCTCACCTGAAAGGTGGTATCTTGATCGTGCAGCACTGTCAACCTAGATTGTGCTTAAATCGCTGGAGTGGGGGCATGAATCCAAATCCTCCTGGTTCTGAGGCAAGCACTCTACCGCTGAACTATGGCTGACACACACCAGAGCACTGCGCAAGTCCTAACGCATCGTCTTGGGGTTTAAAGGAAGCACAGATCCAAGTCTGGAAAACTCACTTTTTCCATCGATTACTGTGGGTTTTAAAACAGCTATTTGCATGAGTTGCAAACATTAAAGTAGGAATCCAAATTTTGGCAGTGATATATCCTTCTGGTTTTGAAGTTTCAACAGTGATGTGCTGTTAGTGAAGGAAAATGTGGCATAGGCTTTATTGAATGTGTTAATATTCTTAAGGGAATGATTACATCCAAACTGAATATGAAGGATTATGTGCTAGCTTGAATATTTGAATCAGGGCTGAATTATTCATGATTCAGCCTGTTTAAGCTTGTGATTCTATATTCTTGTTATTGATCAGGTCCCAGGAGATCAACGCTCTGAACAATTTTAGTCCGTCGCCTTCCTGATTTATACTGTGATCTGGCAGTTTGATGCCACAATCCCTGTAGGCCAGTTGGAGACTAGTTTATAAAATGAGGATATATTTTTCGTATGCATGGATGGGTTGGATCCCTCTTTGGAGCACCTGATCCACTGGAGCAAGCTGAGAGGGGTGATTGAAAAGCAGCAGTGCTGGTAAGAGATTAATTGGATTAATTGAATTGTTTATTTATTTAATTAGTCAGCTAGTGTGTGTATTTTTTTTGGCCTTTACTTTAACAGCAGTTTTTCAAGTTTAAAGTGAAAACTAGAAGTGGGCAGCAAAGGAGTCTGGGAAGGGTTTTTATTTTAACTTTAAAAGTCAGTTACCTGGGAGGTTCCCCCTCATTGATCCACTGGAGCAAGCTGAGAGGGGTGATTGAAAAGCAGCAGTGCTGGTAAGAGATTAATTGGATTAATTGAATTGTTTATTTATTTAATTAGTCAGCTAGTGTGTGTATTTTTTTTTGGCCTTTACTTTAACAGCAGTTTTTCAAGTTTAAAGTGAAAACTAGAAGTGGGCAGCAAAGGAGTCTGGGAAGGGTTTTTATTTTAACTTTAAAAGTCAGTTACCTGGGAGGTTCCCCCTCAGTAGTAGTTTTTTTTTTCTCTCGGGCCCCTAGCCCTATAAATTGGTGCAGAGGAGATACCCGATCCTCTACACTGGTAGAGGATCCCACCCTTCCATCCTCCTCTAACCTAATTATAAGTGTGGGGAAGTTTTTTGTTTTCTTTTTTCTTGCTGGTAATGGCTTCAGGGATGGCAGTTCAGGCAGTATGCTGCATCTCCTGTGGGATGTATGTGGTGAGGAAATCCAGTAGTGTTTCAGGAGATTTTAGTTGTAAGAAGTGCATTAGATTGCAGCTTCTGGAGGAGCGTGTAAAGGAGCTGGAGGGGGAGGTAGAGGAACTCCGCATAATTCGGGAGGCGGAGGTGGAAGTTGATAGGAGTTATAGAGAAATAGTAACTCCTAGAAATGAGGCTTGGGTCAATGCCAGGAGGAGGGGTAAGAAGCAATCGGGAGGACAATCCCCTGGGGCGGTTCCCCTCCATAATAGGTTTTCGGTGCTGGAGGCTACAGTTGAGGAGGAATCAACTGAGCATAGAGAGCAGATCTCTGGGGGTGAGCCGAGTGAGAAAGCTCAGGTGGTTAGGGGCTGTAAAAGACTGGGCCTTGTGATTGGGGACTCCACAATTAAGGGGACAGATAGGAGGGTCGGAACTAAAGGTAGGGACTCAGGGTTGGTGTGTTGCCTACCAGGGGCTGGGGTCCGGGATGTGTCTGACAGGGTATTCAGGACTCTTAGGGGGGAGGGAGATAAACCACAAGTTATTGTACATGTGGGGACACACGACATAGGGAGGATAGGGGAAGGGGATATTAGGCAGGGATTTATGGAGTTGGGGTGGAAACTAAAGGCCAAGACTGACAGAGTGGTTATCTCTGGACTCTTGCCTGTACCACGGGATAGTTTAGAGAGGAATAGGGAGAGGGAAGGTTTGAATTCATGGCTGAGGGGATGGTGCAGGAGGGAGGGGTTCAGGTACTTAAGCAATTGGGGCTCGTACTGGGGAAGGTGTGACCTCTATGAGAAGGATGGTCTACACCTTAATCAGAAGGGGACCAATATCCTGGGGGGTAAATTTGCTAAGGCCATGCAGGGAGGTTTAAACTGATTCGGGGGGGGGGAGGGATCCTGAGTAGTGGGGCTGAAAGTGAGGGATGCATGGATGGGGACTGCAATGCACGGCATTGCAGAGGTGGGGTGGAGCAGGGTTTGAAATGTGTATACTTCAATGCCAGGAGTATTCGCAATAAAGTGGGTGAACTTGCAGCGTGGATCAGTACCTGGGACTTCGATGTTGTGGCTATTTCAGAGACATGGATAGAGCAGGGGCAGGAATGGATGCTGCAGGTCCCGGGGTTCAAATGTTTTAGTCGAAGTAGGGAAGGAGGTAGAAGAGGGGGAGGGGTAGCATTATTGGTCAGAGATTGTATCACAGTGTCAGAGAGGAGGTTTGATGAGGACTTATCTGTTGAGGTAGTATGGGCGGAGATTAGAAATAGGAGAGGAGAGGTCACCCTGTTGGGAGTCTTTTATAGACCTCCTAAAAGTTCTAGAGAGGTTGAGGAAAGGATTGCGGAGTCAATCCTGCTTAGGAGTGAAAGTAATAGGGCAATTGTTATGGGGGATTTTAACTTGACTAATATTGACTGGAATTGTTATAGCTCTAGCTCGTTAGAGGGGTCAGTTTTTGTTCAAAGCGTGCAGGAAGGTTTTTTGACTCAGTATGTAGACAGGCCAACTAGAGGTGAGGCTATATTGGATCTGGTGCTGGGAAATGAGCCAGACCAGGTGCTAGACTTGGAAGTTGGTGTGCATTTTGGTGATAGTGACCACAATTCGGTTACGTTCACCTTAGTGATGGAAAGGGATAGGCATGAACCTCGGGCCAGTGGTTTTAGCTGGGGGAAGGGTAATTATGAGGCTATTAGGAGAGAATTAGGAAACATAGGTTGGACTAGGAGATTACAGGGACTGGGAACGTCCGACATGTGGAGTTTTTTCAAGGAGCAGCTACTGCGAGTCTGTGATAGGTATGTCCCTGTCAGGCAAGGAGGAATTGGTAGGGCTAGGGAACCGTGGTGCACCAAAAAAGTTTCTTTGTTGGTTAAAAAGAAAAAGGAGGCTTATGTTCGGATGAGACGTGAGCACTCGGGTAGTGCACTAGAAAGCTTTAGATTGGCTAAGAGGGAGTTGAAGAGCGAGCTTAGAAGGGCTAAAAGGGGACATGAGAAGACTTTGGCGGATAGGGTTAAAGAGAATCCTAAGGCGTTCTATAGGTATGTCAAGAACAGAAGGTTGGTTAGGGCAAGTTTAGGGCCAGTTATAGATGGCAGAGGGAAGTTATGTGTGGAACCGGAGGAGATTGGTGAAGCATTGAACCAATATTTCTCTTCGGTGTTCACGCAAGGGGACATGAATATAGCTGAGGAGGACACTGGGTTGCAAGGGAGTAGAATAGACAGTATTACAGTTGATAAGGAGGATGTGCAGGATATTCTGGAGGGTCTGAAAATAGATAAATCCCCTGGTCCGGATGGGATTTATCCAAGGATTCTCTGGGAGGCAAGAGAAGTGATTGCAGAGCCTCTGGCTCTGATCTTCAGGTCGTCGTTGGCCTCTGGTATAGTACCAGAAGATTGGAGGTTAGCGAATGTTGTCCCATTGTTTAAGAAGGGGAACAGAGACTTCCCCGGGAATTATAGACCGGTGAGTCTCACTTCTGTTGTCGGCAAGATGTTGGAAAAAATTATAAGGGATAGGATTTATAGTTATTTGGAGAGTAATGAATTGATAGGTGATAGTCAGCATGGTTTTGTGGCAGGTAGGTCGTGCCTTACTAACCTTATTGAGTTTTTTGAGAAAGTGACCAAGGAGGTGGATGGGGGCAAGGCAGTGGACGTGGTATATATGGATTTTAGTAAGGCGTTTGATAAGGTTCACCATGGTAGGCTTCTGCAGAAAATGCAGATGTATGGGATTGGGGGTGATCTAGGAAATTGGATCAGGAATTGGCTAGCGGATAGGAAACAGAGGGTGGTGGTTGATAGTAAATATTCATCATGGAGTGCGGTTACAAGTGGTGTACCTCAGGGATCTGTTTTGGGGCCACTGCTGTTTGTAATATTTATTAATGATCTGGATGAGGGTATAGTTGGGTGGATTAGCAAATTTGCTGATGACACCAAAGTCGGTGGTGTGGTAGACAGTGAGGAAGGGTGTCGTAGTCTGCAGGAAGACTTAGACAGGTTGCAAAGTTGGGCCGAGAGGTGGCGGATGGAGTTTAATGCGGAGAAGTGTGAGGTAATTCACTTTGGTAGGAATAACAGATGTGTTGAGTATAGGGCTAACGGGAGGACTTTGAATAGTGTGGAGGAGCAGAGGGATCTAGGTATATGTGTGCATAGATCCCTGAAAGTTGGGAATCAAGTAGATAAGGTTGTTAAGAAGGCATATGGTGTCTTGGCGTTTATTGGTAGGGGGATTGAATTTAGGAGTCGTAGCGTTATGTTGCAACTGTACACAACTCTGGTGCGGCCGCACTTGGAGTACTGTGTGCAGTTCTGGTCCCCACATTACAGGAAGGATGTGGAGGCTTTGGAGAGGGTGCAGAGGAGGTTTACCAGGATGTTGCCTGGTATGGAGGGGAGATCCTATGAGGAGAGGCTGAGGGATTTGGGATTGTTTTCGCTGGAAAGGCGGCGGCTAAGAGGGGATCTTATTGAAACATATAAGATGATTAGAGGTTTAGATAGGGTGGATAGTGATAGCCTTTTTCCTCTGATGGAGAAATCCAGCACGAGGGGGCATGGCTTTAAATTGAGGGGGGGTAGTTATAGAACCGATGTCAGGGGTAGGTTCTTTACCCAGAGGGTGGTGAGGGATTGGAATGCCCTGCCAGCATCAGTAGTAAATGCGCCTAGTTTGGGGGCATTTAAGAGATCCGTAGATAGGTTCATGGACGAAAAGAAATTGGTTTAGGTTGGAGGGTCACAGTTTTTTTTTTTAACTGGTCGGTGCAACATCGTGGGCCGAAGGGCCTGTTCTGCGCTGTAATGTTCTATGTTCTATGTTCTATGTTCTATGAAGAAACAGAACTATCAATGGCATATGTGAATAGGCAGAGTCAAAATTAAATAAAGTTCCTAAATTAAGGATATGCTAGGAATTTGCGTTTGAGATGATTGAGAGTCTACAGGTTTGCATTATGATACAAAACCTTGCACAAAAAACAGGTTCAAAGCATTTAACTGCCTATGAAAAGACCTTTTGAAAACCTTTAAATTTAAGTGTTGCAAACACCCCTTCAAGAGATGAAACAAAAATTAGAGGAGTAGCAGATAGTGAGGAGGATTGTCAGAGGATACAGCAGTATATAAATTGCTTCGCCTCACGTTTGTCCATGTTAAATTCCATCTGCCATCTTTCAGAGACCTGGGCTGAAAGATGGCAGATGGAATTTAACACGGACAAATGTGAGGTGATGCGATTTGGATGGCCTGCTGCAGAAGGAAAGTGTACAGTAAATGGTAGAGCCCTCAGAAATATTAGCATAGGGATCTAGGCGTGCAGGTCCACAGTTCCCTGAAGGTGGCAACTCAGGTGGACAAGATGGTCAAGAAGGCATATGGCATGCTGGTCTTCATTGGTTGGGGCCGTTGAATATAGGAATTGGAAAATTATGTTGCAGCTGTCTCAGACTTTGGTTAGGTTGCATTTAGAGTATTGTGTACAGTTCTGGTCAGCACACGACTGGAAGGATGTTGATGCATTAGAAAGGGTGCCGAAGAGATTTACCAGGATGTTGCCTGGTTTAGAGGATATGGACTATGAAGAGAGGTTGAACAAACTTGGATTGTTTTCATTGGAGCATCGGAGTATGAGGTTTACAAGTTTATGACAGGCTTGGGTAGAATGGATAGTCAGTCTTTATCCCAGGGTCGAAGGGTCAATTACTTGGAGGCTGAAAGTGAGAGGGGGAAAGTTTACAAGATATGTAAGGGGGAGGTTTCTCACACAGAGGGTGGTGAATGCCTGGAACGCACTGCCATAGGAGGTGGTGGAAGCAGATTCTGCAACAACGTTCAGGAGGCATCTGGATAGGTGCATGAATAGGCAGAGCTCTCCCGTTGGGAAAAAGATACAAAAGTCTGAGGACCAACGTACCAACCGACTGAAGAACAGCTTCTTCCCTGCTGCCACCAGACTTTTGAATGGACCTCACATTAAGTTGCTCTTTCTCACACCCTAGCTATGACTGTAACACTACATTCTGCACCCTCTCCTTTCCTTCTCTCTGTATGGTATGCTTTGTGCAAGAACCATACTTTTCACTGAAACCAAAAGAGGAAATGCTGGATTCCAGCATTTTTTCTTTCGGTTTCAGATGCCAGCATCCACAGTAATTTTATCCAATGGTTTTCCAATGTTTCTTCATAGTCCACATGCTCTGAACCAGGCAACATCCTGGTAAATCTCTTCTGCATCCTTTCCAATGCATCAACATCCTTCCAGTAGTGTGCTGACCAGAATTGTACACATTACTCCAAATGATTATTCTTTTCACTGTATACTAACACGTGACAAATCAAATCAATCAGGGAATAGAGAGATGTGGACCACGTAGAGGCAAGAAAATATTAGATTAGAGAGGCATCTGCGTCGGCAGAGACTTGGTGCGCCGAAGAGCCTGTTCCTGTACTATTCTTTGTTCTTTGAGTTTAGAGTATGCTCAGTGTAGTATTCAAGTCCTCCACTTGAGGAAGAGACTGTTTTGATAACATGGCTGCTATAACAGACTGAGCATATCAACTTGCTGGCAAAACATATCTATTATGACCAGGTTCGCCACTCGTGTAGCAGTCGTCTTTGGCTGATATTTTTTTTTGAACTTTTTCGGAGCTAGCATCAGTGTGTTAATTCTGGGAGAGTCAAAGTCTTCTCTGATGCATGGTGATTTGCAATTTTCTTGAGAGATGCCCCATTTTTATATTTTTTTAAAAATCTTGCATTTTTCTTGAACTGCCTGTTGCTCTTTTACTTCATAGCAGTGGGGTTTTTCATTCAAGTTTGCTCATGTCAATTCAAATGCATTGACTTCATGATGGAATTGGACATTGGTTTCTCTCTCTCTTTCCTGACTGACTCCTAATGTTTGCTTCTGTGCCATACTTCAGAAACTTCAAATTATTTGCCTTGCCTTGAAGTTATTTTACTTTTTCAATTAACTTGTATCTGCGATTTTGGAAAAATGTTTTCTTTTTGGCTTTCGTTCTTGCCTTGGGGATAGCACTCCGAGGCATCATCCGAATGTTTTGGGTTTGAGCCCCAGTCTAGGAACTTGGCATGTAATTTACTGTGACACTCCTGTGCACTGAATGAGTGCTGGGTTATCAAAGGCATCATCTTTCAGATGAATCTTGCCTTTCACATGGATGTAGAAGTTTAATGGCATAATTTCGGAGAAGAACAGGAGAATTCTGATTTCCTGGTCAATCTTTGTCCCACAGCAGCACTTAAAAACAAGTGATCTAGTAACGTATTTAATTCCTGTTTGAAACAGTTTGTGCCTAAATATATTGCCATGTTTGCCAATTTACAGCAATGCTTCAAATGTATTTCATTGCACGGAAAGTGCGATGTGACATCCAAAGGTCACACTGTGTGTAAGTCTTCCTGTAGGGATGTTGTTGCTCTGTGTTTCTCAACCCACTTGATCTTGGTATTAGTTTCTTGGAATTGTAGAAATCCTATGAGGATGAATGTGCATCCAATCCAATCCTATTCAGAAAAATCGTAGTGTGGCTTTACAATGGCATTTAATGGTATGATTTCAAATCAGAAGTTCTTTTTTGAATTTGAAAAGTGACTTTTTAGTTCCAAACACAATTTATACCCCTAACATGATTTTGTTTGGTGTAATCCTCAGTGATTTGAATAACTTAGCAATATACACACCTCACTCAACTCCACCATATGTCCGTTTGTTTGCTTCATGTTGGCCTTGGATGAGTCCGTATTTCTCCAGCTTGGTGTCAGGTAGGCCAAAGTTTTGCTCACTTCCCGCTCACCTCAGCTCTCTCCTATTGAAACTCTTATACATGCCTTCAACATCACCTCCAGGCTTAGCTATTTGAATGCTAGCATCTCACTTGTTGTCTCTAACGTTAGACACTTTGACCAGTTTATACGAAAACTCATTTACCCAGGTACTCTTACTCATGGGACGAACAAAGGATAAGAGTGGATTCAAAGTTTAACCCAATTTTATTAACAAATCATATGAATGTTATACAGAATAACACTCAATTCCCATAATATCTTAATCCTTTGTCTGTGATTTCTGATACTGCCCATGTCGATGAGCTTGACCGAGCTGCTGGGCCCATTTGGCTGAGCTCTGCTGTTCAAACTCAGTCTTCGCAAAGGTTGGTCTAGCACATCCTCTTCTGTTGTTACTGGGTCTCCGCTTAGTTGTCGCTGAGGTCGAGTCAAGTCTTTGCTGGGGGTGGTCTCTAGGTATCTCTTGTGCCCCTCTTCGTGACCTTCTGGAAGATTCTTTGGCCTTCAGCCAATGAGTTCATTGGAAAGGGGTCACAGCCCCCAATGGGGTTACCGATTCCATATATGGAGAATGCCAGGGCCCCTAGGTGTCCTCCTCAGGTGTCCGGGGTGCACATCGCCTCTTTCCATATAGAGTAATGGCAGAATCCAAGGTGCCAGAGAGTCTGGCCGAAACAAGGGAATGCACAAATATCGTCCATATTTGGTCTGGGCTTAGCACCTCTTGTTCCAACTTCCAAGGCAAGTCCAGGCTTGCCCCTCCTTGCCTCTGACCTGTTTCTTTTTTAAACTTGGCCTGTCCCAATTCCCATCAGACAGTTTAATTTGAATTGTCCAATTCTGTGCTAGGCCTAATTGCTCAGGCCATTGGCCACACATTCTTCATGGTACACCAACTCCTTTCCTAAAATTCTGCTGCACAAGTTCTGTATTCCTCATCCTAGGCCATCACTCTTAATTATCATCAACCTCCCGTCTATATTTTCCCAGTCTGAAGTTAAAAGTTATTAGCTTGATTTTTGCATTTTTTATTTAATTCATTTAAGAGATGTGGGCTTCATTGACTGGGCCAGCATTCATTGCCCATACCTTAATTGCCCTTGAAGGTGGCGGTGAGTTGTTGCTTTGAACTACTGCAGTCCATGTGGTGTGCGTACACCCACAGTGCCATTAGGGAGGGAGTTCCAGAAGCCCCTGTAGTAATGTCCTGGACTGATTTCCAGCAACCACAACCATCTTCTTTTGTGCTCGGTATGAGCCCAACAAATGGAGAATTTTCACCCTCATTCCCATCAACTCCAGTTTTGCTAGGGCTCCTTGATGCCATACTCGGTCAGATGTGGCCTTGATATCAAGAGCAGTCACTCTCATCTTCCCTCAGAAATTCAGCTTTTTTTGTCTGTTTGGACCAAGGCTGTAATGAGGTCTGGAGCTGAGTGGCCCTGGCAGAATGCAAACTGAGCTTCTGAGCAGCGTAAATGCCACTTGATAACACTGTTAATGATCCCTTGCATCATTTTACTGATGATCAAAGCTAGACTGATGGGATGGTAATTGGCTGTGTTGAATTTGTCGCTGCTTTTTGTGTACAGGACATGAGTAAGGAATTTTCCACATTGCAGGGTAGCAGCCAGTGTTGTAGTTGCACTGGAACAGCTTGGTATGGGGCGTTGCAAGTTCTGGAGCACAAGTCTTCAGGAGTGTTGCCAGAATATTGTCGGGGCTCATAGCCTTTGCACTATCCAGTGTCTTCAGTAGTTTCTCGTGTGGTGAATTGAGTTGGCTGAAGGGTGGCATCTGTGATGCTGGAGCCTCTGGAGGAGACTGATATGGACCATTGAATTAGCACTTCTGGCTGAAGATTATTGTGAATGGCTCAGCCTTATCTTTGCACTGATGTATTGGGCTCCCCCATCCTTGAGGATGGGGATATTTGTGGAGCCTTCTCCTTCAGTGAGTTGTTTAATTGTCCACCACCATTCACAGTTGATGTGGCAGGACTGTCGAGCTTAAATCTGATCACTTGGCTCTGTCAATCACTTGCTGCTCGTGCTGTTTGGCTTGCAAATAATCTTGTGCAGTAGCTTCACCTCATTTTTAGCAATGCCTGATGTTGCTCTCCTGCACTCTTCTTTGAGCCAGCGGTGATCCCCTGGCTTGATGGTAATGGGAGAGTGGGGGAATATGCAGGGACCATGAGGTTACAGATTGTGGTCGAGTACAATTTGCTGTTGCTGATGTTCCACAATGTCTCATGGTTGCGCAGTCTTGAGTTACTAGATCTGTTTGAAATTTATTCCATTTACCATGGTTTGTAGTGCCATACAACACGATGGAGAGTGTTTTCAATGTGAAGATGAGCTTTGTTTCCACAAGGATTGTGTGGTAGTCACTCTTAGTGTCATGGACAGATGCATCCATAGAAGGCAGATTGGTGAGGATGAGGTCACGTATGTTTTACCCTCGTTGTTGGTTCCCTCACCACATGGCAAACCTGGTCCAGAGGCTATGTACTTTAGGACTTAACCAGTTCAGTGTGTATCGGTGCTTCAGAGCCACTATTGGGGTCCCCCACCCAGAGAACCTTCTGCTATCCCCAGTGCTTCCCCCAAGTGGTGCTCACCATGGAGAAGTACTGATTCATCAGCTGAGATGGGGAAGAACTGTCATGTGCTAATCAGCCAGCGGGCCTCCTTGCTCATTTTTGACTTGATGCCATATGGCTTCATGGACTCTGGAGTTGATGATGAAGACTTTCAAGGCAACTCCATCCTGGCTGTTTACCACTCCTCCACTACCCTCTACTCTGTTAGCCCCTCTTGTGTTAGAGGCTAATCTTTTCTCTGCAGTCTTCACCAACCGTGCGTTCTTCCCCAGCCTTCTGTCCCTTGCTTTTTGGGTGATCCATATCTGTACCTCTCATCCTTCCAAAACCACCTCGCAATCCATCTCTTCAACTAAGTTTCTGGGCACATTCCCAATATCCTTTCTGATTCAACATCTATTTTTCATAAAGTATACACCAATTAAACTGAATCGGTGGTGAATAACAATGATACCATATTTAACTGCATGCTATTTTAATGCACTCAAGATCATGAATAAGTGGTTCACGTGATCACTTATGAAGTTTACAATTAAGTTATAACCAAATTGATTTGAGAATTTATTTCATTTTAATCTTTTATCAGCATTTAAATTCAAACAAACTTAACAAGGGATTGGAGATATGAGCTCATCAGTATTAAAGGTTATTAGTAGATGTGAGTGAAATCACATGATCACAAACGTCCTGGATAATTGACTGTTGCTGATCACCCTTGTTTCTTCTGGTCTGACTGGTGCTTCCATATCTTTTAAAAGACACTCGCGCTGTTATTTAAGGGGGATTGTAATCAAATTACAAGGATTTTGCAATGAGAACTGAAGGATTGTTTTTGTGTGCAGTTTTTAATCAACGTGGGAGGAAACTCTTGTAAATTATTTTTCAGGTGCTTAGGTATTTGATTTCAGATTCCTGAAAATCTTCTGCACAACGATTTGCATTTTGTACATGGTGGAGGCAGGATCTGCTTATTTTCCTGGTTTGTTGAAGGGGAGGTGGGTGTTGATCGTTGTGGTGAGATGCTTTTGAATTTTGGTACTAGGTATTAAAGTAACATTTTGCATGCAGATATGGAGTTATAAACGGGGAAAGACCAGCTGGTCCACTGAGCCTGTCCCACTCTAAGAAGTTTAACAACACCAGGTTAAAGTCCAATAGGTTTATTTGGTAGCAAAAGCCACACAAGCTTTCAGAGCCTTAAGCCCCTTCTTCAGGTGAGTGGGAATTCCCACTCACCTGAAGAAGGGGCTTAAGGCTCCGAAAGCTTGTGTGGCTTTTACTACCAAATAAACCTGTTGGACTTTAACCTGGTGTTGTTAAACTTCTTGCTGTGTTTACCCCAGTCCAACGCTGGCATCTCCACGTCCTGTCCCACTCTGCCATGGCATAAGTTTTGCACACTTTGCCAGCAGAGGGTTGGTGCTGCAATGATTTGGAAAGGCCATAAAGGCTAAAGGGTGCAACCTTGAGGTGAATAGAGGGACCTGGAGATGGATATTTGCAAATCTTTGAAGGTACCAATGCAGGTTGGTAACGTGGTTAAAGTAAGTGGGATACTTGGCTTTTAAACAGTGGCAGCAAATACAAAAAAACAAGGAAATCATGCCAGAGCTTTTCAAATCATTTCCTAGGCCTCCATTCTAAACACGCAGTTTAAGAAAGGCGTCAAATCCTTGGTAAAAGTACAGAGGAGGTACAGCAGAACAATAACTGTGATGAACAATTTCTGTTATGTGGAGGAATTGACACATGGGATTTTGTCCCTAGATGAAGCAAAATTAAGGGGAGGTATAATAGAGTATTCAAAATGGGCTTTGAGCAAGTAGAGAGAAACTTTCCCTAGCATGCTGATTGTTAATGAGGTCATAAAAACCTAAAGGTTAAGGTGAAACTTTGTTTTTTAATAGACTGGCAAAGGATTACAGACCTGAAATGTTAACACTCTTTCTCTCTTTGCAGATGCTGCAGATGAGTATTTCCAGCATTTTCTGTTTTCATTTCTGACTTGCAGCATTTGCAGTATTTTTGCTTGTGGATTTTTTTTCAGCAAGGGTTGTTAAGATCTGGAACACAACTTGGAAGCGTGATGGAAGTAGATTCCATAAAAACTTTCAAAATGCAATTGGACATGCACTTAAAAAGGGATAATCTGCAAGGTTCTGGGGAATTGTGAAATTCTTTGATAACTCCTCCAAAGTGCTGACATTGACGTGATTCACTAGCTTCATCCTGCATCGTAGGACTCCATGACTATTATGACAATTGATAGAAAATAGCGATTTATATTCTCTAAATAGTTTGTTCAAAAGTGCCCAACAAGATATTTTAACCACCAACCACTTTAGTTGGTGCCTACTGCACCAATACACATTATTATACCCTTCTTAGCTGCCTTAGCATGTTTTCTTTTAAGATTTATCAGTTTGTATGTATTTAAAATGCATAAATTTGCAAATCCTGGAAGTGTGAAGAAAAAAATCAGTACCTGTCGAGAGAAGATTTTTAAAATGCAATATTTTAGACTGAAGCTAGAGAATCTTCAGTATATTTCTAATATTTTGTTATCAAGTTGTTGGATATTTGGGTGACTAGAATGGGCATTGCATTGTACTCTATGTTCAACATTTGTGGTTATCAGTGAGGATCTTCCGGTTCTTGTCTCAGGCTGGATTCAAATCCATTCTCACAACCATTCTGCTAAAAATGTTAGAGGCTTCAAGTGATCATTATATTTCATTGTGTCTAGCTTAATTTATGAAGAGCCTCAAGAACCACCAATATGCCATTGCATGAGACATTGCCTGTAGAAATTGGTTGAATGTGATGCAAAGAAACTTGGTTATGGGAGGCCATCGGGAATCACCATGCCCAGGGCATCACTACATAGTTACATCACTGGTTACGTGGATTGGCAATGCTTAGTGTCAGGGGGATTAGCAGGGTAAATGGGTGGGGTTATGGGGATAGGGCCTGGGTGGGATTGTGGTTGGTGCCGACTCGATGGGCTGAATGGCCTCCTTCTGCATTGTAGGGATTCTATGATAAGTTCCTCAGGGGAGTGTCCTTCGTCCAACGAGTTAAGTCCTTGCTTTAATGATGTGGCCCAGTGGTTAGCACTGCTGCCTCACAGTGCCAGAGACCTGGGTTCAGTTCCCAGCTTGGGTCACTGTCTGTGCAGAGTCTGCACGTTCTCCCCGTGTTTGCATGGGTTTCCTCCCACAGTCTGAAAGCCGTGCTGGTTAGGTGCATTGACCATGCTAAATTCTCCCTCCGCGCACCCGAGCAGGCGCTAGAGTGTGGTGACTAAGGGTTTTTCGCAGTAACTTCATTGCAGTGTTAATGTAAACCTACTTGTGACTAACAAATAAATAAACTCATCTGCCATTAGATAATAAGATAGAAGACTCAGAACAGTCAACTGTAATTTAGTGAAGGACAGCTTGGTTAGAATAAGACTTTGTAACTGAACTTTAGTTTTGGGAGGCCTTTACATTAAGGTGTTTTTTATACCAGAACTATTTAAAAACTTTAAGAAACCTTGGATAATATGTTCAAATTATTTGAGTAAATTTGGACCTCCAAAGTTGAAACTAGTTCTCAAAGTTAGCCTAGTTTTGTTGTAATTCTAGAGTTATGTTTCAGCTAAAAGAACTTGCCTGAAACATTTTAGATGTCCCAGCAATTTAAAACATCATCCTTGATTTTGAAGGTCAAATAGAGAAGGCTTTTGAGAACCCCCTCCTATGTTATAACGATCCCACAGACCCCTCTACCACAACGTGTGGTTTTCTGTATAAAAATAAATAATGCAACTAAACAGGCATTTATTTTTGTTTTGCTTACTTGATGTGGAACTAATTCAACAAAGCCTTCCTGTTTTTAAAAAAACACTACCAAACATCTATAACCAGTTTGAAATAAACCTCGTGGAGCAGAGTGTGCACTGGGAAAGAGACACACACCCTCATGCATGATTGAAAGCAAAATCTTGATAGTAACTTTGATCCTTCATAGTTTGTCAAACTTAAATAATCAGGTGAATTTTAACATAGGCCTACCTAGCGCAAGTAGGATGGTAAGTGTTTGAAAATTACTCTACCGAACTTACCAACTCTGCACTCTGATCCCCCTCACCATCGTATTTCCAGTGGTCTTCTGAAGGATAAACATGTAATACACCTGAACTAGTTGGGATCCACATTGCTGCATACAGATTGGGGCCATTTGACGCAAGTTGGACTTGTGTGCAGTTTGGAGAGAGCAAGAAAATTGCGAATGTCATCCTTGAAGGAAAACAAAATAAAACTTAAAATTTGAACTTTGTTCTCCAGATTGATGCCATGGACAGATTTCATCTCTGCTTTTGTTGAAACAATTCTGAACCTATTCTTTCTCCAGATTTGATTTGATTTATTATTGTCACATGTATTGGTACAGTGAAATATATTGTTTCTTGTGTGCTATACAGACAAAACATACCATTCACAGAGTACATAGGGGAGAAGGAGTAGTGTTACAGTCATAGCTAGGGTATAGCGAACGATCAACTGAATATAAGGTAGGCCCATTCAGAAGCCTGATGGCAGCTGGGAGGAAGCTGTTCTCGAGTTAGTTGGTACATGATCTCAGACTTTTATGTCTTTTTCCCAATGGAAGAAGGTGGAAGACAGTATGTCTGGGGTGTGTGGGGTCCTAGCTGCTTTTCAGAGGCAGCGGGAAGTATAACCTGAGTCACTAGATGGGAGGCTAGGTTGCATGATGGACTGGGCTGCGTTCACAACCCTTTGTAATTTCTTGCGGTCTTGGTTAGAGCAGGAGCCATACCAATCTGTGATGCATCCGGAAATGATGCTCATAAAGGGAAACGGTGGCATAATGGTATTGTCATTTTACTAGTGATCCAGGGAATTCTCTGAGGACCAGGATTCGAATCTCACCACGAAAGATGGTGGAATTTAAAAGTGCAATAAAATATCTGGACCTAAAAGTCGAACGGTGACCATGAAACCATTGTCGATTGTCTTAAAACCCCATCTCGTGCACTAATGTCCATTTTTAAGGAAGGAAACCTGCCCTCTGAAATGGCATTGGTATTCAATCGCTACAAATGAAACCAAAAGGAATGAAATGGGATGGACCACCCGACATTGACCTAGGCACCCAAAATGATGACAGCAAACCCAGCCCTGTTGGCCCTGCAAAGTTCTCCTTGCTAACATCTGGGAGCTTGTGCCAAAATTGGGACAGCTGTCTCACAGGCTAGTCAAGCAACAACTTAATGTAGTCATACTCTCAGAATCATACCAGACACCACCATCACCATTCCTGGGTATGTCCTGTTTCAGCGGTAGGACAGACCCAGCAGAGGTGGTGACACAGTGGTATACAGTCGGGTGCGAGTGGCCCTAGGAGTCCTGAACATCGACCCCATGAAGCCTCATATTACCAGGTCAAACATGGGCAAGGAAACCTCCTGCTGATTACCATGTACAGTACCCCCCTCAGTTGTTGAATCAGTACTCTTCCATGTTGAACACCACTTGGCGGAAGCACCGAGGATAGCAAGGGTGCAGCATATATTCTGGTTGGGGATCTTCAACGTCCATCACCCAAGAATGGCTCAGTAGTACCACCACAGACCAAGCTGGCTGGGTGCTAAAGGACATAGCTGTTAGGCTGGGTCTGTGTGGCAGATGATGAGGCAACAACATACTTGACGTTATCCTCACCAGCCTGCCTGCTGAAGATGCATCTGTCCAAAACAGTATCGTAGGAGTGACCATCACACATTCCATGTGGAGATGCAGTCCCGTCTTCACATTGAGGGCTGTGTACGCTGCCACCATGCATTATGAGATAGACTTAACTGATTTTGCAACTCATAACTAGACATCCATGAGGCACTGTGGGCCATCAGCAGCAGCAGAATTGTACTCGAGCACAATCTAACCTCATGGCCCAGCATATCTCCCACTCTACCATTACCATCAAGCCAAGGGATCAACCCTGGCTCAATGTCAAATGCATGAGAGCATGTCAGGAGCAATACCCGGCATACCTAAAATGAGGTGTCAAGCTACAAAGCAGGATTACTTGCGTGCCAAACAGCAGAAGCAACAAAAAATAGAAATAGCTAAGCGATCCCACAACCAACCGATCAGATCCAATCATGAATGGTCAAGGACAATTAAACAAGATGAGGAGGCTCCACAAATATCCCCACTTTCAGCTCAAAAATGGAGGAGCACAGGACATCAGTGCAAAAGATAAGGTTGAAGCAATCTTGAGCCAGAAGTGCTGAGTGGACGATCCATCTTGGCCTCCGGAGGTCCCCAGCATCACAGATGTCAGTCTTCAGCCAATTTGATTCACTCCACGTGATATCAAGAAATGTCTGGAGGCACTGGATACTGCAAAGGCTATGGGCCCTGTCAACATTCCAGCAATTGTACTGAATATTTGTGCTCCAGAACTTGACACACCCCTAGTCAAGCTGTTCCAGGACAGCTGCTACAATGGCATCTACCCGAAAATGTGGAAAATTGCCAGGTATGTCCTACACAGACAAAGCAGGACAAATCCAGCCAATTACTGCCCCATTAGTCTACTCATGATCATCAGCAAAGTGATAGGAGATGTCATCAACAGTGCTATCAAGCAGCACCTGGTCAGCAATAATCTGCTCATGGATGTTCAGTTTGGGTTCCGCCAGGGTCATTCAGCTGCTGACTTCATTACAGCCTTGGTTCAAACATGGGGAAAAGAGCAGAATGCCAGAGGCAAAGTGAGAGTGACTGCCCTTGACATCAAGGCAGCATTTGAATGAGCATTGCATCAAGGAGCCTGAGTAAAATTGGGGTCAATGGGAATCGGGGGAAACCCATCACTGGCTGGAGTTATACCTGGCATAAAGGAAGATGGTTGTGGTGATTGGAAGTCAATCGTCTCAGCTCCATGACATCACTCAGGGTAATGTCCCCCCCACTCGTTAACATCACTGTGGGTGCACCTACATCTCGGGGACAAATAATTTATAAAATGTGTACAGGAAGGTTCTTTGGAACAATATGTTGACAGTCCAACTAGAGAAGAGGCTATACTGAACCTAGTAATGGGGAATGAGCCCGGTCAGGTCATCAAAGTTTCAGTAAGGGAACATGTGGCAAATAGTGACCACAATTCTGTAAACTTTAGGATAGTATTGGAAAAAGTTGCATGTTGTCCTATGGGTAAGGTGCTGAATTGGGGGAAGGCCAACTACAGCCAGATTAGGCAGGATTTGATGACTGTTGATTGGGAGAGGCTGTTCGAGGGTAAATCCACATCTGGCATGTGAGTCTTTTAAGGAGCAGTTGATAGGACTGCAGGACAGGCATATGCCTGTAAAGAGGAAGGATAGGAAAGGTAGGATTCGGGAGCCGTGGATAACCAGTGAAATTGTGGGTCTAATCAAAAAGAAAAAAGAGGCATACATGAGGTCCAAGCAGCTAAAAACAGATGGCGCACTGGAGGAATACAGAGAAAGTAGAAAAGAACTCAAACAGGGACTTAGAAGGGCAAACAGGAGTCACAAAATGTCCTTGGCAGACAGGATTAAAGAGAATTCTACGGCATTTTATACATACGTTAGGAACAAGAGGGTTGTTAGGGAAAGAATCAGACCTCTCGGGGACAAAGGAGGGAGATTATGCTTAGAACCAAAGGAAGTAGGAGAGATCCTAAACGAATACTTTGCATCAGTATTCACAAAAGAGAGGGACATGTTGACTGGTAGTGTCTCAGAGAGATGTGATGACCCATTAGAAAAAATCTCAATTACAAGGGAGGAAGTGTTAGGTTTTTTAGGTAACATTAAGACAGACAGATCGCTAGGGCCAGATGGCATCTATCCTAGACTCAGGGAGGCAAGAGATGAAATTGCTGGGCCTCTAACAGAAATCTTTGTCTCTTCACTGGACACAGGTGAGGTCAGTAAGAAGTTTAACAACACCAGGTTAAAGTCCAACAGGTTTATTTGGTAGCAAAAGCCACACAAGCTTTCGAGGCTCTGAGCCCCTTCTTCAGGTGAGTGGGAATTCTGTTCACAAACAGAACTTATAAAGACACAGACATCGAATCCATATTCTCAACTTGCGCTCAGGACGCAGACCAGCTGCGAAACTCTGCCAAGCAGACGAGACAAAGGAACTACACCATCTACATGCACACCAAGAACAGGAAACTTGAGAAACTCGGCATCACCACCAGCAGCAACCAAGCCTCCCCCGGTACCACAGTAGAAAACAGTACCACTGCAGGGAAGTCCATTGTCAACTTGTCCGACTACACACTTCAACCAGATGAAATCGAAGTTCTCAGCCGAGGGCTTAATTTTTGCCCCACCACCAAAATAGACCCCATCAGTCTCGCAGCAGACACAGAGGAATTCATCAGGCGAATGAGGCTGAGGGAGTTCTTCCACAAACCCCAAGAGGCCAACAACGAACACAATGAGACAGCCAATGAACCGGAACAGCCGACAGAGAGATCCGCAGTGCATCCGGAGAGGAAAGAGTCGAATTGGACTCCTCCGGAAGGCCGCTGCCCTCGACTTGACATGTATGCCCAAGCCGTCAGGAGGTGCGTCAACACCAAATTCATCAGCCGCACTCACAAGACAGCCCCGAACATCACCCAAGCACAACGTAACGCCATCCACGCTCTCAAGACCAACCGCAACATTGTCATCAAACCAGCAGACAAAGGAGGGGCCATCGTCATACTGAACAGAACGGATTACTGCAAAGAAGTGTACCGACAACTCAACAACGAGGAACACTACAGACAGTTACCTGCAGATCCGACCAAAGAACACACCCGTCAACTCAACACTCTGATCAAGACCTTTGATCCGGACCTTCAGAACACCCTCCGTGCTCTCATCCCACGTACTCCCCGCGTTGGAGATCTCTACTGCCTCCCGAAGATACACAAGGCAAACACACCCGGCCGTCCCATCGTATCGGGCAATGGGACCCTGTGCGAGAACCTCTCCGGCTATGTCGAGGGCATCCTGAAACCCATTGTACAAAGAACCCCCAGCTTTTGTCGCGACACGACGGACTTCCTACAGAAACTCGGCACACATGGAGCAGTTGAACCAGGAGCGCTCCTCGTCACAATGGATGTCTCAGCACTCTACACCAGCATCCCCCATGACGATGGCATTGCTGCAACAGCCTCAGTGCTCAGCGCCAACAACTGCCAGTTTCCAAATGCAATTTTACATCTCATCCGCTTCATCCTGGACCACAATATCTTCACCTTCAACAACCAGTTCTTCATCCAGACACACGGAACAGCCATGGGGACCAAATTTGCACCTCAATATGCCAACATCTTCATGCACAGGTTCGAACAAGACTTCTTCACCGCACGGGACCTTCAACCGATGCTATACACTAGATACATCGATGACATTTTCTTCCTTTGGACTCATGGTGAACAATCACTGAAACAACTCTATGATGACATCAACAAGTTCCATCCCACCATCAGGCTCACCATAGACTACTCTCCGGAATCGGTTGCATTCTTGGACACGCGCATCTCCATTAAGGACGGTCACCTCAGCACCTCACTGTACCGCAAGCCCACGGATAACCTCACGATGCTCCACTTCTCCAGTTTCCACCCTAAACACGTTAAAGAAGCCATCCCCTACGGACAAGCCCTCCGTATACACAGGATCTGCTCGGATGAGGAGGATCGCAACAGACACCTCCAGACGCTGAAAGATGCCCTCATAAGAACAGGATATGGCGCTAGACTCATTGATCAACAGTTCCAACGCGCCACAGCGAAAAACCGCACCGACCTCCTCAGAAGACAAACACGGGACACAGTGGACAGAGTACCCTTCGTTGTCCAGTACTTCCCCGGAGCAGAGAAGCTACGGCATCTCCTCCGGAGCCTTCAACATGTCATTGATGAAGACGAACATCTCGCCAAGGCCATCCCCACACCCCCACTTCTTGCCTTCAAACAACCGCACAACCTCAAACAGACCATTGTCCGCAGCAAACTACCCAGCCTTCAGGAGAACAGTGACCAAGACACCACACAACCCTGCCACAGCAACCTCTGCAAGACGTGCCGGATCATCAACACAGATGCCATCATCTCACGTGAGAACACCATCCACCAGGTACACGGTACATACTCTTGCAACTCGGCCAACGTTGTCTACCTGATACGCTGCAAGAAAGGATGTCCCGAGGCATGGTACATTGGGGAAACTATGCAGACGCTGCGACAACGGATGAATGAACACCGCTCGACAATCACCAGGCAAGACTGTTCTCTTCCTGTTGGGGAGCACTTCAGCGGTCACGGGCATTCGGCCTCTGATATTCGGGTAAGCGTTCTCCAAGGCAGCCTTCGCGACACACGACAGCGCAGAGTCGCTGAGCAGAAACTGATAGCCAAGTTCCGCACACACAAGGACGGCCTCAACCGGGATATTGGGTTCATGTCACACTATTTGTAACTCCCACAGTTGCGTGGACCTGCAGAGTTTCACTGGCTGTCTTGTCTGGAGACAATACACATCTTTTTAGCCTGTCTTGATGCTCTCTCCACTCCCATTGTTTTGTTTCTTAAAGACTGGATTAGTTGTAAGTATTCGCATTCCAACCATTATTCATGTAAATTGAGTCTGTGTCTTTATAAGTTCTGTTTGTGAACAGAATTCCCACTCACCTGAAGGGGCTCAGAGCCTCGAAAGCTTGTGTGGCTTTTGCTACCAAATAAACCTGTTGGACTTTAACCTGGTGTTGTTAAACTTCTTACTGTGTTTACCCCAGTCCAATGCCGGCATCTCCACATCACAGGTGAGGTCCCAGAGGATTGGAGGATAGCAAATGTGGTCCCGTTATTTAAGAAGGGTAGCAAGGATAACCCGGGTAATTATAGGTCGGTGAGCTTGACGTCCGTGGTAGGGAAGTTGTTGGAGAAGATTCTTAGAGATAGGATATATGCGCATTTAGAACTGAATCTCATTAGCGATAGACAACATGTTTTGTACGAGGGAGGTCATGCCTCACAAATTTGGTTGAGGTTTTTGAGGAGGTGACAAAAACGATTGACGAGGGAAGGGCCGTGGATGCCGTCTATATGGATTTTAGTAAAGCATTTGACAAGGTCCCTCATGGCAGGCTGGTGCAAAAGGTTAAATCTCACGGGATAAAAGGTGAGCTAGCTAGATGGGTGGAGAACTGGCTTAGCCATAGAAGACAGAGGGTAACAGTGGAGGGGTCTTTTTCCAGTTGGAGGTCTGACTAGTGGTGTTCCGCAGGGCTCTGTACTGGGACCTCTGCTGTTTGTGATATTATATAAATGATTTGGAGGAAGATGTAGCTGGTGTGATCAGTAAGTTTGCGGATGACATGAAGATTGCTGGAGTTGCGGATAGTGATGAACATTGTCAGAGAATACAGCAGGATATAGATAGGCTGGAACATTGGGCGGAGAAATGGCAGATGGAATTTAATCCAGATAAATGCGAAGTGATGCATTTCGGTAGATCTAATGTAAGGGGGAGCTATACAATAAATGGCAGAACCATCAGGAGTGTAGACACACAGAGGGACCTGGGTGTACAAGTCCACAGATCCTTAAAGGTGGCAGCACAGGTGGAGAGGGTGGTGAAGAAGGCATATGGCATGCTTGCCTTTATTGGACGGGGCATAGAATATAAAAGCTGGCATATGATGTTGCAGCTGTATAGAACATTGGTTAGGCCACATTTGGAATACTGTGTCCAGTTCTGGTCACCACACTTCCAGAAGGACATGGAGGCTTTGGAGAGAGTACAGAAAAGGTTTACCAGGATGTTGCCTGGTATGGAGGGTCTTAGTTATGAGGGGAGATTGGGTAAACTGGGGATGTTCTCCCTGGAAAGATGGGGGATGAGGGGCGATCTAATAGAGGTGTATAAAATTATGAAGGGCATAGATAGGGTGAACAGTGGGAAGCTTTTTCCCAGGTCGGAGTTGACGAACCCAAGGGGTCACGGGTTCAAGGTGAGGGGGGCAAGGTTCAACACAGATGTCAAGGGGGCGTATTTTACACAGAGGGTGGTGGGGGCCTGGAATGCACTGCCAAGCAAGGTGATTGAGGCGGACACGCTGGGATCGTTTAAGACTTATCTAGATAGCCACATGAACAGACTGGGAATAGAGGGATACAAACGAATGGTCTAGTTGGGCACATGAGCGGCACAGGCTTGGGAGGGCCGAAGGGCCTGTTCCTGTGCTGTATTGTTCTTTGACTGCAGTGGTTCAAGAAGACAGCTTGCCACCATCTTTTCAAGGGCAACTAGGGATAGGCAATAAAATAAATGCTGGTCTAGCCAGCGATGCCCACATCCCATAAATGAATAAAAGAAAATTCATCACATGAGGCACGCTATTAAGTCCCTCCCCTATATAGTCATCAAATTAAAGTTAATCCTCTCTGCTCCCAGCCACAGTTGGAGGGACACTATTAGTGACAGTTGATGTCCCAGCAGCGCTATTTTGCAACCTTCTACCTTGTCCAGCAATCCGGGAGGATGCAGATGGCAGTAATGAGTGCGTGAGGAAGAGAGGCGCAGAGCAGATCAACCCCTACCATGTGGCTCAGCTTCAACCGTGGAGTTTAGATAGAAGCCCAAGCTAAAAGAGTCCCGCTGTCATGTGGGAGGAGGCAGTCTGGAATCAGTACACTGAGCCATTGCAAATGCCTTGTAAACTTTTGCCATGGGCTCCCAGTTGAGAACCCCTGTGGTGTGTCCAGAGTATGAGGATTGACGTAGTTTCTGAAGCATCTGAAGAAATGATCCTCTCGGTCTTTATTGATTCAGCAATTGAAAAATTAATACAGACAAAAAAATCAGGGGGATTCCGGTGTGCAGCATTGCACCCCCAGTCATTTGAAATCTTTACCGAATTTCACTGAATTAAACGTGGGCAAACACCCTGCGCAATTTGCAAGGCTGCCTTTGCCATTTTGATTTTTCATTGCTTTGTGTGATATCTGGATTTGCCACGTGGTAAATATTTAATATATTCCTACTTTCAGATGACCATGAACATTTGATGCAAGTTGACTTGAAGACATCCTTAGATTTTTAAAAAATGCTTTCACTCTTGAAAAATAAATGGGAGTTAACATTCTATGTGGCGATAAGTATTGGATTTGAATGACGCATTTTAAATGACTGATTAAAAATTATAGTAATTTAGCAATTTCGTAAATTCCTACAAACATCTTTCTGTATCTTCAAAATATAATAGTAAGAAGTACCAAGTTAGTTGATCAATTTCTGGAAGAGTAAATAAAGGTTTGGCTTTAAGCCACAGAACTTGAGTAGCAGAATAATTTTGTCAGCTTTCACAATTAAGTCGTCCATTCTTTTCAATCTGCGTCAGACGGTAGCCAGCAAAGATGTTAGCTACAAATGCTTTATGGGGGTGCATTTGCTTTTATCTAACTGGCGTTGCACAATATGAAACAATCATTCTGACACTCTTGTTTTTGTGGTACTAATGGTAGGTTTGTTGCTGTGCTTGGTGTCTGAATAGTTGATTCCTTTACTTGCATCCTAGATATGCAGTTGCCAAAACTCGGAGCTCCTTTAGGTCAATAGGATGAGACTAATTTAGGTCTGACTTTACATTTCTGTCCACAATTGATTAGCGCTTTGCCATTTTTAGAGCTGTTTCAAATCCCTTTCACATTCCCTCTGGGAACTCACTGTTTGAGGTGTCTAGACTTGAATATACGGAATGTGGCAATAGAACCTGCTTAAGTTTGATATTGCCTGAAAAGAACTGTAGGTTCCTTGATGTCTTTGTGTAATCAATACCAGAAAACACTTTCCAAATGCCAGGTGTATGTCATTTATACTCTTAATTTCAGGGTTTTCATTGTAATATTGATACCATTTGGAGGCTACTGTCTGGCTGTAATGAGGTTTTGTATTCCCATAGGGATCGCTTTCAGCTATGCGTGCTGGATGTAATACCTGCGGGATGTTCAGACTAAATAATGAGTTGTACTTGCTATTTCTATCAAAATATGCCATTTATAGGAGTGTTTGATATAAGCAGTGCCTTGTAATTTTCTACAATCAGTTCTGTTTCAGCATGCTTCATGTATGTTGAATTACTTTCAGTTGCGGTCATTTATGTGGCAGATTATTTTGAGCTCGAGGTCTCCCATCAGTGATGTTCTGCTACCAACAAATGACTTTTAAAAAAAATCTTGATGCTGTCCCTAGTTTCAAAAATAATTTTGAATGTCCAGTAGTCATATTTATAATTTGTATTTGACGCAGGTTTTGAAAATTTCTTTAAACATTTATTACAATTGTATTGTTGGCGTTTTTAGCTTGTATTGAGGTTTATCCCTTCCCCTATTTTGTTGCATAAAGATCTGCGTGGTATTTTAGTTCAGTTCATTTTTTTGTATTTTGTGTTGGGAATGATAGCAAAGCAGTCAGTAGAAGTTGCTATTAGTGGTGCGTCTGTGCTTTTCCAGAGAGTGCATTGTTGAGGCACCCCAGATTGCTATCAATAATTGAATTGACAAGAGTTCCATGTTCTGTTACTTATAGAAAGAACTAAACTCCCCTTGGAAAAAGTATGCTGTATTGAATGAGATGTAAAGTTATTGCTAAACACCCTCATTAGCTCTGAAAAGCTTTTTTTATTTCTGGAATTTCAGGGTACTTCATTACTGTAAAATTACTATGGAATTTACTTTAGCTTCTATCATATTCCAATTATTTTGTTATCAGCAAAATGCATTTATGATTAGTTCGGTGTCATTGACTGCTTACATGTTTGACCACATTACTGTTGTACACCATGGGACCCCCTTGAGAGCAGATCCAAGCTGCCATTTGGAAAAGAGGAAAATCACACCATAGAGATTTCTAAATATCGGCACCTTTCTTTGAGGTCAGATCCCAAAATCCAGCTCGTTGTTTTGGGAGAATGAAAAATAAGACGTGGTGCATGGTAAGCTGTGCTTCTGGAGGATTTTTTGATTTTTCATAAGAGTTGTTTTTGGGCTCTTTTAAGGGGACATTATGAAATTTAACCTTAATAGAGCTAAAAACATCAGGTGTCTCAAACCTGCCTATGACGCAGTGCACAAGTTATCATGACAATATTAATGTTTTGTTTCAGTAACTTTGTGTGACAGGCATTTGTACAATTATAGTTATATCCTGAAATTAAGAACCTTTAAATGGCTTACTTGTTTTCTATTATAATGCAACTAATTTAAAGATGGCTAGCAGTTATATCCTGTTCCAGCAAACTGATTTACTGGGCCATTGCCAGACTGTCACTGGAGTAGAATTTCCTCTTCACAACTGTTGCCAAAAACATTCCCGTGGTGATCGCGAGCAGATCATTTGTCAAAGCTGAAGCTGCAACACACAACCTTTCAGCAGACTTCCATATGTGCACAAAGTAAAGTCAATATTTATGGGGTAGCTTAAGGGAGCGCAGGGAGTGGGAGGGGGTTTGTGCAAATGCTAGTGAAGGCAGTTTCTTGGCAGACCTTGTTGTGTGTGGGGGGGGGGGGGGGGGGGGGGGAGGTGGTAGGGTGCAAACGCTAGTGAAGACTGTTCCTTGGCAGGTCTTGTGCTCAATTTTAAAAAAATCTTGCACATTCTCTTTAGAGGATAATTTTTTTTCAGGATAAATGATTATTTTGTCTTTAAATCCGTTACAATGTAATTTCAGAAACATGTATAAAACAGTTACAATTATAATGCTGCCCTTGTTAAAAGTAAGCCGTAGGTTTTTTGGAACTAAAATGAGTTTATTTGTCTTGTGTATTAGAGTTGTTCTTCCTCATGACCATCCATCGCTTTATTTTAGGGAAATCCTTAGGATTAAAAGAATATGAAATATTGCAATCTACTGTTTGCAACATGGTCACTTTTGTAGTTCTGTTTTAATTTAACAGGTTCGCTATAACTGATCAGATGAAAACAAGGTGCAATCTGCTCATAAGAACTATAAGGATGGTTACAGTTAGCATACAATTTCTCTAAGCTTCAGTTATCAAATGAGTTGTTAGAATTAATATCATGAACTTCAGTGCGTAGCTCATTTAAGTGAAATTTGGACAAATTTTATCTATTTGGAATAAAAGAATCCAAAGATAGTCAGATGTGAGATGATCAGAAATGGTTGAGTTTTAAACTCCATTTTGGTAATGTCATCCTCGGCGAAGAAAGGAAATGACTTGTATTTTTATAGCACTTTTCACAACTTGTGGAAACCTCAGTGCTTTTCAGCCATTCGGGTATGGTCACTATGCCACTGTAATGGGGAAAACATGGCAGTGCATTTACACATAAACACAAGCAGCAATGATCAGATATGTGAATTTGGTTGAGTGATAAATGTTCACCAAGATGGCTACTGCACAAAGCATTAGTCAGACCGCATTTAGAATACTGTGTACACTTTTGGTGCATTACCTGAGGAGGGATGTAGTTGCATTAGAGGCAGTTCAGAGGAGGTTCACAAGATTGATCCCAGAGATGAGGGGCTTGTCTTGTGAAAAACAATTGGGCATTTTAGGCCTATTCTCCCTGGAGTTTAGAAGAATGAGAGGAGATTTAATTGAGATTTACAAGATGATAAAGGGGGATTTACAAAGTAGAGGTGGAGAGGATGTTTCCTCTTGTTGGGCAATCTAGAACAAGAGGTTATCGTTTTAGGATAAGGGGGCAGCAGATTTAAAACAGATGAGAAATTACTTCTCTCAAAGGGTGGTGAGTCTGTGGAATTCACTACCCCAGAGCGTGGTGGATGTCAGGACTTTGAGTAAATTTAAGGAAGAGGTGGACAGATTTTTAATTCGTAAAGGATTGAAGGGCAGTGATGAATAAGCAGGTAAGTGGAGTTGAGGCCGAGATGAGATCAGCTATGATCGTATTAAATGGTGGAGCAGACTCGAGGAGCTTAATTTCCTACACCTGCTCCAAGTTGTTGTTCTTATGAAAACTCTCTTGCTCCACATGGTGTGATATGGGATATTTTAAATATCCTGAGGGGGCAGATCAGAATTTGGTTTAACATCTCACCGAAAACAAGGCACTAAAGTTTTAGCTGAATTATGTCTCTGGATGTGGCATAAACTCATGGTCTGCTAATGCAGTAGCAAGAGTGGGTTTGCTGAGCCAAAGTTGCAATGGTGGATCTGTTAGCTCTACCAGCCAGTGCCATGATCTTGTTGACATTTGAGTTGGTTTTAATTTGAGAATTCCTTTGTAACATACATATTTCCAAATAGGAACTGAAGGTCCTGAAATTTGTGAATGTTTTTGGAATATTTCTACTTTGCAAATAATCAGATTGGAGCAAAGTCTGGTTACCTCCAACACTGAAGGACAGAAATAATGTTTTGCCTCTGTACTCTGTTTGTCTGTAAACATATATCAAAACCTAATGGATGAAACTTGCACAGGGTATGGCCTAAGGAAGAACTGAATAGTTTTTGTCAAAGATGTGAATTCTGATCCTTAAATTATTTAAAGGATCGGGACGAATTGACTTTAAAAAAAAATGTTGTTGGTGATTTGATTTAGAATGTTTCTCAGCTGCTGTGGTGGAATTTGTCACAGCTGCAAAGATGTGAGCAGAGTTTTCAGAGCAGGTTGTTGGATGCGGATTGGTCTGAAGCCTCCTCAGTGAAATAGAAGCTCTTCGTAAAATCCAGGCAACAAGAAGCCTCCAGGAAGAGCTGCATCATTGTAATAATTGAGTTAATATTGCATTGTGGAGCTATACACTGCATCGCGTGCCGTCTTTACTGTTTTTGGTTGAATTCAAATGTATCTTGACCACATTTACTCACCACTGTCAGCAAGTTGATTTTCATTTTGCCATATATAATCATAGTAACCATAGAATTCAATTACTTACTGGATTAAGTTTGGAAGATCTGCAATTTTACATTGGCAATGATAACTTCCATTGATACAACTCCTTTACTGTAGTGAATCACCCAAAAGCACTCCATACACAAAATTTGATACTCAGCTTCATTAGAAGATATTGGTGCCGAAAGCTTGGTCAGAGCGAGAGGTTTTAAGGAATGTCTTGGAGAGAAGAAGAGAGGTGCTGAGATTTTAAGGAGTGAATTCATGAGCTTGGGGCAGCTGAAAATTATGGCTGCCACTGGCAGGGCTGTTAAAAGTGGGATGTGAAAGAGATCAGAATTGGAGGAGCACATATATATTGGAGGGTTTTATGGCTGTAATAACCTGCAGAAAGAGGGAAGGGTGAGGCCACAGAAGGATTTGAAAACCAGGATGATAATTTTAAAACTGTGCTGTTTGTTAAGCAGAAACCAGTGTAGGTCACTGAGCACCGGGATGACAGGTGAACAGGACTTGATGTGAGTTAGAATATGGGCAGCGTCAATTTGGATGATCTCTAGTTTAAGGAGGGTGAAAAATGGGAGGCTAGCCAGATGTACATTGGAATAGTCAGGTCTAAAGCTGCTAACAAAGTTTTGGTTGAGGGTTCAGCAGGAGATGAATTGAGGCAGCGACAAAGTTGGGCCAAGTTACAGAAGTGACAATAGGCCCTCCTAGTAATGGTGTAGGCGGTTGGAGTCATGGGGTCAAATATTCTAAGCAAACTGATTTCCAAATCCGTGACCAGAGAGAGCAATGGAGTTGGTGACCAGTGAATCAGATTTTTGGCAGGGTCTGACGGCACTGGCTTCGATGTTCCCAATGTTTAGTTGGGACAAATCTCTGCTCTAGTACTACTGAATGTTGGACAGTTAATTTACAGCCAGTAGTTGGGTAGAGTTTGGTATCGTCAGTGTACTTCTGGAACCTAACACTATTTTTGAATGATGTAGTCGAGGGACTGTCTCTTGGTAAGAAATAAGAGGGGGCGAGAATTCTTCCTTTGGGGGTCACTAGAGGTAATTGTGGGCGAGGGAAGAGAAGCCATTGTGGGTGATTTGCTGGTGATTACTGAATAGATGAGTGTGACCAGGTGAGTGCAGGCCCATCCAGCTGGATGATTGAGGGGATAGTGTGTTTCACCATATCAAAGTTGCAAGACCGATCAAGAAGGATGGTTTACTATGGTTAGTCATGTAGGATGTCATTTGTTATTCGGCCATACATTTATGTTGGGCTGAAACCTAACTGGTGGTATGAAACCTGAAGTCTAGGTATTGAGGGGGCATAAAGGCACCAGCACATTGAAGGCCTTCAAGAGGAAAGGCGATTGGAGATCAGAAACTAGTTTTCAAGGAAGGGTTAAAGTTTCTTGTTTGAGATGGGGTAATGACAGCAGATTTGAAAGGGAAGGGATGAGAGAGAGTACTTGAGAGTGGTGATATCTGCTAATATGCAGGCCAAAAGGGAAATTGAGTCACACTGTACAGTGACTCAGTCAGATGCTAATGGTTTTTAAACAGTTTTATGTCAGCACCCTGTAGTACTGTCTGCCATTCCTCTGGTCCAATTTTTGAAAGATATCAACTATCCAGAGAAGTATCGCTCTACAATTTTGGGTGTCATGAATGATTAAAAGCGTCAACAAACACAACAAAGCCTGCATAGTTTGTCAGGCTATTTCATATGCCCTGGCTGCCCGTGGAGTGTGTGCACTTTCTCGGATAATCCAGTTACTGACTGGGTTAAAAGAAAGGTGAAGTAGTTATTGAAGGGGATTCCAGGCTCATAATTGTTTAGCCCACATGAGTGGAGTGATGGAAGCAGGGAATTCACAGGCCAAGGAACAGACTGTGAGGCTGGAAAACAATTTTGTCATCAAATCATGGTGTTGCCTGCAGATTTTCAACTTTCACACTTCAACATCAATTCTTTAACCAGGACATTGTTTTTATCTAGCATTCATGCTGTTTATTAGTTTACAGTTTTGTTAGTATTTTGTCTCCTCCGTTTAAAATTTCTGCACACTAAGACCTGAACAGTGCAAAGTTTGTTTCTAAGCTACTTCCCACAGTTGTTACGTTTTGTGTTTATTGGATGTTATCCACATAGCACTTCTGTCATATTTTGGTCAACTTCCTCAAAATATCTCAAACTACCATGCTCGCTCCTCCTAATGTCCCTCTGTTAGTGTGCACCAGCAGCATTTCTCCTTTAAATTCATGAGCATGCCACACTCCATGCTTGTTTTTTCCATTATTTACATGAACTCCAATTTGTAATTAAATATTGTGGATCAGAATTAAAACTTGCCCCAGGGAACAATTACTGTTTATTGCTCTAATCATTTTGTTTTGTGAAGCAGAGGCATCCAGCCTCTGAAAATTGAAGCACTGACAACTTAGTCCTGTAATATTTGTGTCTATGTTCTTGTTTGACGTGTTTGAAGTTAGTGGGTTGAAGGTTTAATACCAACTTTTTTTAAACTTGCTATTACCTCAGTGGTGGATGAATTCGAAATGATATCAAGAATAGTTAATGCTTATGTAAATTGATGGTGAAATAGCGCCTCAACTTACTTCATTTGTGATTTCGGAGACCTTGTGGCCCACAGAAAATAAAGTTTTAGACGTTTTTGCTGCAGTGTGTGGTACAATGAACCAAACCCAGAGCTACAAACGCACTAATTCTAAAATGAGGTGAATCTATCAATTTAATCCTACTTTTCATAACTGCAGCCCAAATATCTACAAATTACTCTCTCTCATCCCTATTAGTTCACACATTGCGGGCCACTTTGGCACGGCCAACCTTTATTGCCCAACTCTAATTGTGCTTGAGAAAGTGGTATTGAATCACCGCAGTCTTCCGCCCACACATGGTGCTGTTAGGTAGGAAGTTGCACGATTTTGGCCTAGTGAAGGAACAAGTTGGTGTGTGACTTGGAGTGGGAACTTGGAGGTGAAGCCTTTCCCACGCATTCGTTGTTAGGTAGTAGAAGGAGTACTACTTTTATTTATATTCAATTGGTCCCACGTAGGCATGTAGTCCTGCTTCCTTAATACACATTAACCATACGCTACTGTGGATTTTTACAAACTTCTGCCACCCTTTTGAGTGTGGAAGTGTTTTCTAATTTCTGAAAGTTGTGCTAAATTTTAGGCTATTTCTCCCAATCCTGGAATCTACAGCCAGTGCAAATAACTGTCATCTACCTTGTATGTTCCCATGCAGATTTTGAAAACTTCTATCAAAGTTAACCTTCTAAATTCTAGGGAACATAACATTAGTTTGTGTAATCTCATATTTTCTATTTCCTGCTGCTCAGCCAGTTTCGTAACCAAGTCAACAATATGCTTTCAATTCCATGAACACCAATTTTCAGTTATCCTCTGGAAATTTATATAAATAACATCAGAGATATTCCCCTATCAGTGGTTAGTACTGTTGCCGCACAGCGCCAGGGACCTGGGTTCGATTCCCGGCTTGGGTTACTCTGCGGAGTCTGCACGTTCTCCCCGTGTCTACGTGGGTTTCCTCCGGGTGCTCCGGTTTCCTCCAACAGACCGAAAGGCGTGCTGGTGAGATGCATTGGCCGTGCTAAATTCTCCCTCAGTGTACCCGAACAGACGCCGGAGTGTGGCGACCAGGGGATTTTCACAGCAACTTCATTGTAGTGTTAATGTAAGCCTACTTGTGACACTGAAACTTTAAACTGTCCACTACTTCAGTCAAAACCTCTTCCAAAAACTCAATCAGATTCATCAAGCATAACCTACCCTTTCCAAATTCATGCTTGGCTTTCTCTGATCAGTTCAAAACTTTCAAGTGTCAGTCACACTATTCTTCATCATAAACTCTTGTAATTTCCCAACAACAAATGTTAGTCTAACTGGTTTATAATTCTCTTTCACCTTTTTAAAATAACCTAATGGAATGCAATTTTTCAATCTAAAGAAGCAACTCCCGAATGTGAAGGTGTTCCGCAAAGTAGTCACCCAATCTGCATTTCGTCTCCCCAGTGTAAAGGAGTCTGCATTGGGAGCAGTGAATACAATGGACATTGGGGAGACTAAATGCAGACTGGGTGACCGCTTTGCATTACACCTTTGCTCAGCCCGCAAACATGAGCCCAACCTTCCTATTGCGTGCCATTTTAACGCAGCACTTTGCTCTCATGCCCACATACCCATCCATGACCTGCTGCAATATACCAGTGAAGCCCGGTGCTAGCTGGAGGAGCAGCATCTCATCTCCCCGGTCGGGTAGGTTGCAGCCCTCGGGACTGAACGTTGAGTTCGGCGGCTTTAGGTTCTGACCATCTTAAAATCCCCTTTTTTAAAAAAAATATCCTATACGTGTATTACCTCGATGCAAAACAGGCCCACTCCGTGTCACACCAGGCCATCTGTCATTTGTTCTTAAAGCTGCTACATTTTGTGGCAATTTCTACAGCTCTAACATATTCTCCCTCCCTTTAGTTCTGATGAAGACTCAAGGACTCAAAGTTAACTGTGTTTCTCTGCTGGCAAACCTTTTTCTGATGTCGTCTGTTCTTGTTTCAGATTCCTGCATCTGAAGTATTTTTGCCTGTATTGGTGCTCCTTTTCTTTACACTGGGATAATCTCTAATTCTACATTCTACAATTTAACAGCTGCTGCTGGGACGCCATGCAAAACTTTCACTACAATCCTTCATTATATTCAAATTCTACCTATAAATTCTCAACTGCCTGTTGATCTCATTTATATCTTCTCTCCATCAAAGTAGTTTTATCCTCAATCACTCAGGCTACTCAAATTTCCTCTGCCGTTTTCCCTATCTTTCATGGAGACCTAATAACCTAGTTTATTTCATTACCAATCCTAAACACCTTACAACCATGTCTCATACCTCCAAGTTGAATTTAATCCTGCCATTCATTCAGTTTATTTCTTATACTCTGTGCATTTGTTTGAAGAGTACTTCTTCGGGCTACACTTCCAAATTGTGCTTCTGCCCAAATGTTTTTATTTCTTGTTTTAAATTTCTTTATCGTTACTTTCCCCATTGAGACTGATCTCTAGTGACAGACTCAAAGGATCATGGCAAGATTTCACATTTTGTACTTAAACATTACTTAATAGGCAACTAATACACTAAACAGCATCAAAGACTTCTCCACCTAGTTTTGTAACATGACAAAAAAACAAAATTCACATGACGCATTTATGTTATACCTCATACTCCTGCAGAATTGTAGTCTTTATGGGAACTAACTTAAAGTTACTCCCAGTTTTCAACATATTCGCCACCCTCGGTTTCACTGTATCGTAACATTCAGTATTGTTTCAAAGTTGTTTTCCTCAGTCTTCTGAGAATCAGCAGAGCCCAACTCTGGCGACTCCCCCTCCCAGCCATTGGCAAATCTTCCATAAATGTATTGGTTCCATTTCTTTGACAGGGATGGACTTCACCTGGACCAGGGTTCTAGTGAAAAGGATAAATAAGATGGTCACCAGGACTTTAAGCTAGGAAATGGGTTGGGGGAGGAATGGGGGTAATGGGTGGGTGCGGTATTCTTGGGTGGCAAAGGTAGCTTAAATAATAGTCGGAAAGCTGCTTTTCAAAACGGATGTGGATTTAGTCATAGCAGATGAAGGTGCAGTTTGTAAAATAACAAAAATTTGCATTGGAGGCTTAGTTAACTTCGCTTGGAAATTGTTCATGTTTTCGACATACTGATTGAGATTTTTTTGAGAGTCAAGGTTGGATTGCTGTAACTTTAAAACATTAATCTGTCTAGTGCATATTCTATTTTTTTTTAAACTATTTCATGCAGATTGATATGTTTGGAAATGAGTGGTGGCATTGCTGGAAAAAGTAGAGATTGGGAGATGGTGGCAATGTCGCTGGGATAGGAACTTAGAGACCCAGGCTAATGATCTGGGGACGTGGGTTCAAATCCCACCATGGCAGCTAGTAGAATTTAAATTCAAGTAATAACCAGTAATTGTTACCATGAAACCAGATCAATTATTGCACACTGATGTCCTTTATGGAAAGAAATCTGCTATTCTTACCTGACCTACATGTGACTCCTGGGCTGCAAAAATGGGGTTGACTCTTAATTGCCCTCTGAAATGGTGTGACAAGGAAATTAGGGATGGGCAGCAAATGTTGGCCTTGCCAGTGGTGCCCAAAACCCATGAAAAAAATAAAGAAGGTAATCAGTTTTCAGTGGGTATGCAATGGAAGCCATGATGTGGAGATGCCGGTGTTGGACTGGGGTAAGCATAGTAAGAAGTCTCTCAACACCAGGTTAAAGTCCAACCTGGTTTATTTGGTAGCACAAGTCACAAGCTTTCGGAGCACTGCTCCTTCATCAGGTGAGTGGGAGTTGTGTTCACAAACGGGGCATGTAAAGAGACAAACTCAATTTACAATATATATTGTAATGGAATCCATTGTTATAGTGTATAGAAAAAATTAACAATGGGGTAGTGAGAAAACCAAATAAGTACAAAAGCAAAAAGCACAACATTGAAAACAGAAACTTGTATTTATTTAGTTGCTTTATGCCCTCAGGGTATGTGAAAACACTTCATAGCTAATTAATTAAAGTTAATTAAAGCTTGGCTGTTGTTAGGGAATGAATGAAAAGGAAATCAAATATGTGAAGGGCAAAGAAGGACAGTAGCAGATAATAACCAGCACAATTTAATGCAGATTACGATCTCGCACATTGCACCAAATTCTAAGTGTCCCTTTATTGTTTTTCAGTGCAACAGTTACTTCCAAGTATGCCCAGTCATGTGAAGTATTTTGGATGTTTTTGAGAGCTGCTATGTATTATTTTACTGATTAATGGAATTCTGTCAATTCTAACAATGTTGCTGCGTGGCATGTATATTCTTTATTAGAGAAAGTATGTACTTGCAGAAAAGTGAAAGAACTGGAACCAACCTTTACATGTTCCTTTATAAGCATTTAACGAGTTACACATTGCAAGCATTCTCCTCCTAATCCAACAACCATAGGTTCAGCCTGTGTCTACTTACTGCAACACAACTGAATCTGCAGTTCATGCCCAAAACCTGCATATAATTATACACTTAATATACAACTGATAGTTAACACAAAGCTACCTGCAATGGGAATGACACATCGTGGTAATGTTACTGGATGAGTAATCTAAACCTGGACTAATGCTGCTGGACGCAAGTTCAAATCCCAACAGGGCAGCTGGGGGAATTTAAGTTTCACTACTAATGCATTAACAAATCTGGAATAAAAAGGCTATTATTTGTAATGGTGAGCACGAAACCACGATAAAAGTCCATTGGGTTTGCTAACTTCTTTGAGGAAATCTGCCATCATTACTCAGTCAGGCCTACATGCGACTCCAGACACACAACGATATGGTTGATTTTAACTGCCACCAGCACACAGTACTGTGTACCATATACAAGACGCATCACAGCAACTTGTCAGGAAAGTACCATTGTTCTTCAATGGTACTTTCCAAATCTGCGACGTCTACTTCCTTGAATGATTGGGGTGGCACAGTGGATAGCACTGCTGCCTCACAGTGCCAGGGTCCCGGGTTTGATTCCCAGCTTGGGTCACTGTCTACTGTGGAGTTTGCACATTCTCCTCATGTCTGCGTGGGTTTACTCCGGGTACAATGGGCTTCTCCCACCGTCCAACAACATGCTGGTTAGGTGGATTGGCCATGCTAAATTCTCCCTCCGTGTACCCGAACAGGCGACGAGGGATTTTCACAGTAACTTCATTGCAGTGTTAATGTAAGCCAATTTGTCACAAACTTTTAATAAATAAACTTTTAAATAAGGATAGTAGACGTATGGGCACACCATCACCAACCCTTCAAGCCCCCCGCCATCCTGTCTTGGAACTATTTCACCATTTCTTCATTCTCACTGAATCAATATTCTGGAAATCCCTTTCTTAGGGATACGTTGCCAGATGTATCTCCGTCAGATGGACTGCAGCTGTTCAAGAAGGCGGGACACCACCAACTCCTTGGGCGTAATTAGAGATGAGTGATAAATGCTGACCTTGCCAGCGATGCTCCCATCCCATAAAAAAATCACAGCAGGTTGTTATCCTGGACCTAAAATGACCCTAAATAACTTTAGCATTGACGCAATGAGATTGGTTATATTTTAATCCAGCAATTAACAGAATCCTCTGAATTGAGTGTGATGTATTCTGAATCTCACTGAAGTTTCCACAAAGATTGTGTAAAAGGAAGATAATTCATTGAATTATCGGAAACACTTCATATAGCTGTTTCTACCTAAAATAAACTTTAAGATACTATTACTGGCAACTTTGAAATTGACAATGCAAATATGTAATAATTGTCATTTTTTGAATGAAATTAGGGACTGCCCATTTTAAAAATTGGCATTTCAAACTTTTGGGACTGTATAGAGAAGCCAGAAGTTTGGATATTTGCTAAAAATTACTGTGTTCAGTACCATTTCGCAGCTCCTTGGGTACTAAGTCCATTACAGTAAGAAGTTTAACAACACCAGGTTAAAGTCCAACAGGTTTATTTGGTAGCAAAAGCCACACCTAGGTGTGGCTTTTGCTACCAAATAAACCTGTTGGACTTTAACCTGGTGTTGTTAAACTTCTTACTGTGTTTACCCCAGTCCAACGCCGGCATCTCCACATCATACTAAGTCCATGCCAGCATGTAGCAAGGTGTGGCGAATATTCAGGCTTGGGTTGATGGGTGACAAGTAACACTTGCACCGCAAGTGGCAGGCAACAACATTCTCCAACGAGAGAAAATCTAACCATCTCTACTTGATGTTCAACAACAGTACCATTGCTGTATCTCTCAGTAATGACATCCTGGCAATTGCCAGTAAACCAGAAGCTTAACTGTGAATGAGCTTTATAAATACTGAGGCTACAAGAGCAGGTTGGAGGCTGGGAATTCTACAGTGAGTAACTTGTGACTTCCTAAAGCCTGTCCATCAGTAAGGCATAAATGAGGGGTGTGGTGGAATACTCTGCAGTTACCTGGATGAGTGCAGCCCCCAAAAAACGCAAGAAGCGTGATAACAGCCATCACAAACCAGCCCACAGACTGCATCCCATCCACTACCTTGAAACATTCATTTCCTTTATCACCAGCATACATTGGTAAAAATGTGTGCTATCTACAAGATGAAATGCAGCAATTCAACAAAGCTCCTTTTAACAGCAAATTCCAAACCTGTGACTTGTATTACTGTATCTAGAAGGACAAGGTCAACAGGCATGTGAGAACACCAGCAAGTCCATTACCCTCCCCACCCCACCCTAAAATTGCACACCATCCTGACTTGAAAGTATACCGCTGTTCCTTTACTTGGGTCAAAATTCTGGAACGCCCTTCCTAATAGGACTTGTGGGGATGCTGTAAACTACATGAACTGAAACGGCTCAGCATAGACTTCTCGAGGACCATTAGGGATGGGAGCAAATGCCTTGCAAGCGATGCTCTCATCTCATGAATAGATTTTTAAAAATATGTTGACTTTTACTTGAGATTGTTCATGCATATCTCAAGATGACATGACTTTGCAGGCCAATACCTTAACTGGTAGGATGGCCTGATTGGATGACCAGCTGCAACTCTTTTAGTTTTAGCTGGTTGAACACCAGTGCGCTGAGCTATCAGCCTTATGTCTAACCTCAGGATTTGCATACATGGAATAGAACATAAGAGCTAGGAGCAGGAGTAGAACCTTGAACCTGCTCCACCATTCAGTACAATTGTGACTGATCTTGTCTTGGCCTCAACTCCACTTTCCTGCCCATTCTCCATAACTCTTCAACCCATTACTAATTAAAAATCTATTTCCTCAAATTTACTCTGGCATCCACCGCACTCTGGGGTAGTGAATTTCACACCCTTTGAGAGTAGTTTCTCCTCATCTCTGTTTTAACTCTGCTACTACTCATCCGAAAACTATGATCTCTTGTTCTAGATTGCCCCACAAGAAGTATCCACTCTATATCTACTTTGTCAAGATCTTTTATCATATATACCTCGATTAGATCTCCCCTCATTCTTCCAAACTCCGGAGAATATAGGCATAAATGGCTCAATCTCTCTTTGTAAGACAAACCACTCATCTCTGGAATCAATCTCGTGAACCTTCTCTGAACTGCCTCTCATGCCTTCCTCAAAGAAGGGGACCAAAACTACACAGTACTCCATGTGCGGTCTCACCAATGCCTTGTATGGTTGCTGCAACACTTTCTTTTATACCCTATTTCTTTAGCTATAAATGCCAAAATTCCATTTGCTTTCCTTATTGCCTGCTGTACCTGCATACCATATCCCTCTGCACCGTAGCACCCCGAAGTGTGTCTCCATTTAGATAAGTTGCCTTTCCGTTTTTTCCGACCAAAAGGGATAACCTCACATTTATCCACGTTAAACTCCATTTGCCACATTTTGGCCCACTGACGTATCCATATCCATTTGTAAATGTCTTATTTCCTCATTGCAACTTACTATCCCATCTGTTTATGTCATCTGCAAATTTAGCTATAGTACCTTCTATCCCTGTATCCAAGTTATTAATATCGGTTGTAAATAGTTGGGGCCCAAGGACCAAACCCTATGGCACACCACTAGTTACATCTCGCTAACTCAATAAAGACCCATTTTCCAGGCAATCGGGAACAGCGAAGCCGTTTGGACAGCAAATCTCATTGAAGTATTCCCACTGACAACAAATCTGGAATTAAAATATACTGATTATACTTCACTTTTAATTACGGTTTACAAGAGCAAAATGGGGCATGCAAATAGGATTAAGGTGGAGGCTGAAATACCAAATTTTAAAAGGAAAATTTTAAATCTGTGAAATTTATCATAATGGAGAAATTTGACATTCCACAAATATAAATTTGGTTTTCAGGACCAGAAAGATACCACAGCAGTAATTATGAATTTAATACACTGTTTAAAAATTCACACTCACCTCATTCAACAAGTTATAATTAAGTTTTTTTTCATAGTGAGACCAAAAGAAAGATTTGCATTTATATTGCACTTTTCATGACCACCGACATATCAAAGCACTTTCGAGCCAGTGAAGCACTTTTGAAGTGTAGTCACTGTTGAACTGTAGGAAACACAGCAGCCAGTTCTTATCTTATTCTTATAGTTTGGCTATTTCTAATTGATTACAATATGGGAGCTTCTGAACAGCGCACTGTTTGGAGTGACATAGTTACGTATCTCCCAGATTGCCACCATAAACCACATATGTGTGGACTGCAGAAGCTGCTATCTGTTTCAGAGGAGTAATGACTGCAAACACTGACAGTTTTGCCATTTTTACAACCCCAAGATCTGGGTTGAAACAATGACATCAAGTTTGTAATTTGGGGCAGATTCTGGAGGGAGGCTCCCTCATGGTAATATTGATAATGGAATTCATCTTAACACTTAATGGAAAACCTTTTAGAAAGTTAAATAATATATTAAGGCATTGCAATTTTGTTGATTTATAAAATCACTTGGCTTCTTGTATTTGTCCTTTTGAAAAACAACCATGTAGCACACCTCAAATGCTGCTCTATATGTAACGCACTTGATTAGTCTTTAAAGATTCAGCACTGGAAATGTCTCCTTAGCTGTTTTATTTGTCCAGAACTAATATCCATCAACTGCCTGCTGTCCCTTTTTTCTTCTCTTTCAGTTTCCACCCCCGCCTCTCCTCCTCCATTGATAGTCTGTTCCATTTGTTCACAAACCTCTACATAGTGTTATAGTGTTTAAATCCAAACTGCTTATTAGACTCCAACTAGGCCTAAATTTAGTTCTAGAGTTATGGGGTGGGATTTTACAGCCTCGCTCGTCCCGAAACTGTGACATCCTGCCCGAGGTCAACGGACCTTCCCATGCTCTGCCCTTCGCCCGCTCTGATTCCTGTGGTGGGCAGGACGTTAAAATTCTGGTCATGGTCATTTTGAATATTATTGGTGTTCAATTTATGTAATTCTTAAAATACTTGAATATCGTAACTGACTTTCATCCTGAATAAATAGTTACAAGCTTTGAAACTTCCTTATCAGGTTGTTCACCCTTTTAGCACTTCTGCCTTGTTTAGATATTAGATGTACTGCAGTGGCCGGAATTGTGCTCCAGATATGACCGTATCAGTGCCTTGTGCAAATTAAATTACTTTAATTGGAATGTTCTTTTCTGTTCCTCCTGGCTATGTATCCCAAGATCCATTTATCTTTATTATTCCTCCCACACACAGTGCTATTGGCTTCTGTGAGTATTGCTGTCTTTCCCGAGTCCAGTAGCCCAGAGCTGAAGTTGATCAGAATTTCTTGTAACAGTTGTATTTTACAGCATTTTTGTGCCAATAGAAGAATGAGAGTTGATCTCATCGTACCTTGATATTCTCATGGGGCTTGGGAGGGGTGCACTCTTGCTGTTTGCCCTGGCTGGGGAACTGAGAACACAGAGGCATGGTCTCAGGATAAGGGGTCAATCACTTCGGGCTGAGAAGAGGAGAAATTCCTGCATTCAGCAAGTTGTGTATTTTGGCAATTAACTACCCCAGAGGGTTTGTGGATGTTCCATGGTTAAGTTCAAGGCTAAGATCGATTTTTGGACTCCCAGGGAATCGAGGAATATGGAAAGTTGGGGGGGGGGAATGAGAAGGAGGAGAAACATGACAACTTGTAATAAGTCAGCTCTTCTAACAACTCCATCAAAACCATATAACAGTACAAAGACGCACAAATATCATGCATGACATTTGCAGCCATCGACTACTGTGAAATATCTAATGTTTCAATAGCTTACATGGCAGTATATTCTCATAAAACTACACCTGCATCAGCACCTTTCTAGCACCATGTCAATTATGATGGTAATTAATGTTTTTATATAGTTCTCTATACAAGTGGCTGGTGATAATTTGATCTCCTAAAATTCTACATTGTGCCACTTGTCAGCTCTTTATAAAAAAAAAAGTGATTTGGCTGGCCAACAGAGCAATACTTAACAATAATGGCAGAGACAAATGAGCAGCTAGTTCAGTGGTAAAAGGAGTTAATTTGCTCAGCAATTCAAAGTGTAACCTCTTTTTCATTCCCACTGTACAAACTTTCCACCTGGTGGGCGATGGGGAGCAGGGTTGAGATAGAAGATCAGCTATGCCCTTATTGAATGAGGATACAGGCTTAGGTATTTTGTTCTCCTATGTGCTTTGAGGAAGAACGGATTTCCCTGGAATATCCTACAAAAAAATTGAGGTGGCATTTAACTTGATTTCATAACTATCTTTGTGTGCCTAAAATTAGACTGTCTCTGTAGTTGAAAAGATTGTACAGTGGGAAGGAAGAGGTTACACTTTGAAAGGAATTGCTGAGCAAATTAACTGTGTTTACTACTCAGACAGCTGCTTCATTTGTCTCTGACATTATTGCTAAGTATTGTCTTGTTGCCCAGCCAAACCGCCTTTTTCAACTATATATAAACATCAACTACAATCACAAATGGCATGGCGTTAGAAAAGAGCTGATGCCGGTGTAGTTTTATTAGAATAAACTGCCATGTTTAAGCAACTGCCATGTTTAGATATTTCGCAGCAATGGATGGCTGCAAATGTCATGCATGATATTTGTATGTCTTTGAAGAGTTGTTAGAGGAGCTGAATTGTTATAAGCTGTCATTTTTCTTTGCAGATGTTCACTGCTGAGTTCCCAGCAGTTTCTGTCTTTTACTTTATATTTCCAGCATTTACCATTATTAATTTTTTTTGTTTGTTGCATGAAATCAGTGCCTCATGGAACCTTTTTGGTGTATTCATGAGCTAATGAAAAGGTTGCTAGCAAACTATTCAGTGTGCATCAGCTTTGGCAGTGACCATTGAAGTGGAGAGATTATTGGAGAATACAATGTTATAGCCAGGTTGAATTAAACAGAAGAATTATTGGCTTTATTGATAAAATATTTTTTCCATTTCAGTCAGCTGCACCAAATTAATTTTTTTAGCTCATTACAGTGCATATAACTGCAGCATTATGTCCCTGCGTCTGTACTCAATTCCTCTTGCTATAAAGGCCAACATACCATTTGCCTCTTCATTGCTTGCTTACTTCCAAAGACTGGTGTACAAGGACGCCTGATTCTCATTGGCTATAAATTGAGAGAGAGGAATGTGCATTCAGGTAATAGTCTGCTTTCCTGTTTTTCTAGCAAAGTGGATAGCATCGCATTTATCCACATTATACGGCATCTGTCATGCATTTACTCACTGCAGCTGCTGATCTGTTCAAACACACACTCTCCTCTATCTTTGATGCACCAGTTCCCAATAAAACTATTACTCTCCCTCACTCTGGTGGTTTCCCTGAAATGGCCCTCATCTCTCCTTTTAATTCCAAGAGGAACGGACTTGAAAGGATACACTGAACAATTGGGGAAGTGGAGATGAAAATAGGCAGTACCCAGAATGTTGTTTTAAAAGAGTTGATATCTGGTTGAACAGGTGCAAAAATTGTGTACCATCTGACTCTGCCTCAGTGATACTGACATCGCAAGGCAATGAAGTTGAGTGAGTCTGAGCCAAAAGCTCATAACTGTTGTTAAGAGCTGCAAAGGATGGCATTTATTTGCTCTTACTGTTCAACTCGATGTCCAATTCATCCAGGGCATTGTCAGGTCACTTTAAAGTATAGCAATAATCTTTGAGTTGGTGGTGCAGGAGTTTGATTTGCAGCTCTTCAGATAATGAACCAGTAGTTTGTGCTGACATACAGCAAGACCAGGGCAACATTCAGGCTTGGGCTGGTACGTGACAAGTAATGTTTGTGCTGCATAAATACCAGACAATCCCCACCTTCAAAAAGGAAGAGACTAGTGCGATCTCAAGACATTCAAGAGCATTACAATCCTTGGTTCACCAGTGACCTGCCTTAATATCTCCCTGTGCGGCTTAGTGTCAAATTCTATTAATGCATCATCTGTGGTGCGGTTGGTAACTATGTCGCCACTGAATCACAAGATTCTGCGTTCATGTCTTATCCCAGGATTTGTGAACAAAAATGAAGGGAGTAGTGCACTGTCGGAGGTGCTGTCCTTTGATGAAACATGAAACCCCTGAGACTCCATCTGCCTGCTCAAGTGGATGTAAAGGTTAGCATGGCACTATTTTGAAGAGTAGTAGAGGAGTTATCCCCTTGTTCTGGCCAGTATTTATTCCTCTATGAACATCAGAAGAACAGATTACCTGATCATTATCACATTACTGTTTGTGGGAGTTGCTGTGCTCAAAGCTGACTGCTATATTTCCTACATTTACACAAGTGACTGCTTCAATAGTACACTTCAAGACATCTGGCCATCATGAAAAGCACTATATAATGCAGGATTTTTCTTTTGATCACTTCTGCGAAGCACCTTGGGATGCTTTATTGCATTAAAGGTGCTATATAAATGACAGTTGTTTAATTTGGATTCTGGCTGAGTTGTAGATCAATTATTTTCAATCTTTAGTCCCAGTAGAGAATCTAAATTTAGTGTTGTAACTGCAGAGATCTGACTCACAGGTGCCAGTCTCCTGGAATGTAAAGTAAAACCGTTTCACTATAAAAGTGACTTGAGATGAGCATCTGGTGAGAACTGTATTAATGCTGTCGCAACAGTACTCCACTTATGTAACACAATAGGGCCTTTAACTATAAGCATGTTCACTCATCGTGATTCACTGTTGATTAGAATTTAAACACAGAATTGTTTCAGTCGGTACTTGTTACTGAAGAGCTCTGTAAGCACTGATCTGGATTTTAAGTGCGCTCTTTGTATAGCAAATTTCCTTATCGAATCTTTCAATTTTATTGAATTAATCAGGCTCCTATGTCACTGCATTGAGGCGAGACCATTTAGTCTTCATGCAAGGTAGAAATAGAATGAAGCTTAATTGCAGCACAGAATATAAACAAAATTCAGTGTTAAAATTAAGTTTTTGCTCTCCAGTTTACCCATCAATACTTTGTAATTGCTGAAGATACAGGTCAAAAAGGGGGAAAATCGTTTTTGTCTTTTAAATCTAAAAATAACTTCGTTTTATCAATATATAGTAATGAAATCTCACTGGGTTCAGTTTGATCCTTATTTAACACCACACATCATGAGGTATGAAAAGAACCAGCTGCCAACAGATAAAATACCATGAACATCTGCTCTGAGACTTCATATGCAGTGGAATCTGCCCACCAACAGACAGCCATAATTTTCATAGAAACAAAAATGTATTTATTTAATTTATATAGTGCTTTCCAGGACCTTGATATCCCAAATCATTTCATAGTCAATTGTGCATTTTCTTGAAGTATGGTCACTGCATGAAATGTGGCACCAAACAGTGTCATATAAACAACAATGTAATAATTAACATAATCTGTGGTTTGTATTGGTTGAATAATAAATACTGGCCAGGGCACTGAGGAGAATTCTTCTGCTTTTCTTCAGAATAGTGCCTTGGGATATTTGTCTGATTGAAAGGGTAGATGGAATCTCTGTTTAACATCTCCATCAAATGACAGCGCTTACAACAGTGCAACACAACTTTTAGCACTGTACTCGAGTGTCAGCATAGATTAGTGTTAACGCCTCTAGTGTGGGACTTGAGCCAACTACTTTCTGACTGAATGCAACATGACAAAATCTTTAAGCAGAGGAATATATTTTCTTAGTAGCCCGTTAAATGGCTCAAACATTATTTTAAGAGTAGTATTTCCACCACCGAATCTTAAGGTGCAGGGTTTAAATTCCTCCTAGCAAATGTGTTAATATCACAATATCTTGTCTTTTTATCTTGATACTATCGCTAAATTGTGATAGTTTTGCTAATGTATAGCAAAATGGTGAATTCAGTAACACCGCTTGCACTAAACAGGAAGTTTTAATTCCAGTGAGTGCTTGCTTCTATCTACCCTTTTCAAAAGAATGATAAAAGCCTGTGTATGTGCTTGAACTTAAAACTTCACATCACTACCAGACTTCATCCAGTATTGTCGAATAAACTATTTCTCTCTGCACAGAGCTTGGATGGTATTCAATGTCATCTTTTGTATGCATGAGGAACATTTCCAAGTGCAGTGCTCCATGTCAGATGCATGCAATTTTACTCTTTTTTTGCAGCTTTTAACTTGATTGCTCTGGTGACTGTGGAGAATAAATTAATTATTGAAACCAAAACCTCTGCCAGTTTCACCTCTTGAATCGTAAGCTCCTCTTTCAATGCATGACAGTTTATTTTCAAGAGGTCTTTAATAAGGTACTACATCACTGCATGTTTTGACCTTAGCCAGGGGACAGATAGTGGAATGGATAGCAACTGGCAGCAAAATGGAAAAAGAGTGGGGGTTAAAGATAGTTACTCAGACTGGCAAAAGATATTCAACAAGGATCAGTGCTTTGGACACTGATATTTACCATTTAAACAAACAAGTTGGACTCTAGATTCGGAAGTACAATTTCAAAATTTGCTGATGACCCCAAATTGATTGTAGTAATATAGAGGACAAAAAAAACCTTGCTAATAGGTATGTAATTGGAAAATAAATATCAGTATAGGAGCTGTGAGGTGATGCATTTTGGTAGAAAGAGTAAGAAGGCCATCCATTCCTTGGAAATTAAGTCTCTGAGGTAGGAATCCAGTCAGGAATCCTTCCACTATTTGCCAAATGGGAAAAAAGTATGTGAGAGAAGATATGTTTTTTAAAAAAAGAGTAATGGGATCTGGAGCTACAGCTACACAAGTTGAAGTAGTGACACAGGTTAATTACGCTTGTTGTATAAAAAATGGGGTTAATTTCTTGTAGGATAGAATTGAAAAGCAGAGACATTATGTTAAAAATGTACAACATCTACCATACTTGAAGTGAACAGTTCTGGTCTCAGTATTGTAAGAAAATTAATATAAAGACACTGGATAAGGTGCAAAAAAGATTTACATGAATGCACAGCCGCCCATGCATGCATCTTAGGGGGGATGGGGAAGCAGGTGGAAGGGTCTTAAGCTTTGAAAGGATTTGATAGTGCAGATGTATGGACACTTGCAAGTGGGATCAGAACAATCAGAAATAAAGCATAATCCAAATAAATCCAATTGGGAGAAATCTCTTTGAGAGAGTGGTTGGAACATAGGATTATAAGAAATGGGAGCAAAAGCAGGGAATTCAGCTCATCGCGCCTGCTCTGCCTTTCACTAAGCTCATGGCTGATGAGGTTCTGGTCCCAAACTCCACTTGTGTAAAACAGGACCATGTTTTTTTCAACTTTGTGGATTTGATGTTGAGTCACAGCTTCTAATCAATGCACTGTGTTCAGAATTGCCTTTACTCTGCTGTTAAGAGATAAAGAAATGAAATCGGATCAGGGCGGTGCACGCTCTTTCGAGCTCAAAACCTAGATGCAACCCTATGCCTGAATTAGAGTAAACACGTGAGACTTCTGACTTTTCCAAAAATAATCCATTTGAGATGTTAAGAAAATTCTCTAGGACGGAGGTAATCCTTCACTACAACCATCTGAGAGATGAAACTCTTCTGGTCGGGAACTGATCATTAAACACTGCAAGAAAAAATACTTGGAAAAAAAAGCAACGCATTTCATTATTGATCATTGTTCAAACAGTGATGACTAACAAAGATTTGGAATAATCTGTCACGGATAACCATCACCATATTTAGAAACATTCAACAACAACAAGCTACCTACAACTTGTACTGATATCAGGATATAAATATAAGCTGTTGTGACTGTCACTCTTGGTAAACTCATTATTCTAAGCCTGAAGAAATAAGTTGGTAGAACCTCACCACTAATCCTTTTATCCTCTGACGGGCACAGTAGCCACAATATCCATATAACCATGCATTAATTAAATCAAAATGAACAACTTTCTCCATAGTTGGTGAACACAGAGATAACAAACATGACTGGTTGGGTTCCTGTTGCTAACCACTGCCCAATAGCTGGAGTATGTGTACAGTTGTTAGGTGAGGAAACAGGACTTTTAATCGACTGTGTTGCTCTTGTAATTAAATAGCTTGTCAATCTTTTCTATTCATGGATAGGAAGGAAAATGTAGTCCAGCAAAATGAGTTCAGAGAGTTAGGAAGGCAGCTGAAATGGAGGACCTCCAGGGATGTATCCTAAGGAATACTCCCCGTGCCACACGGTAGTGAGGCAAGAAATATGAAGATAGTGCAGCTAAATAAGTGGCTTGAGAGTTGGTGCAGGAGGGAGGGCTTCAGATTTTTAGACCATTGGGATCTCTTGGAACCTGTACAAAAAAGGTAGGTTGCACCTTAACTGGAAGGGCACTAACATCCGAGTGGGGAGATTTGATTGCGCAGTTTGGGTGGATTTAAACTAATAAGGAAGGGGGTTGGGATCCACAGCAGTAGCTCAGGGAGTACAGAGACTGTAGAGAATTCAGTGAATGCGTCCAATAAGACTAAGAGAAATAAAACATGGGGAGAGTGTCCAAAACACAATAGGACAGATGGTCTGAAGTGTGTTTGCTGTAATGCGAGGCGTGTGACAGGTAACGCGGATGAACTTGAAGCTTGGATTACTACATGGAATGATATTGTGGCAATTACGGAGACTTGGATGAAAGAAGGGCAGGGCTGGCAGCTTAGCATTCCAGGATTTAGATGCTTCAGGCGAGATAGTGTGGGTGACATAAGAGGTGGGGGTGTTTTACTGATTAGGGAGAATGTCACAGCTATACAAAGGGATCATGCAGTGAGGCCATATGGGTAGAATTCAGGAACAGGAGCCGTGCAATCACACTACAGACCTCCCAACAGCCAGCGTGAAGTGGTGGAACTGGTATGCCAGCAGATTATGGGAAGATGTAAAAACGATGGGCAATTTTAACTTCCCAAACATACACTGGGATTCCTTTAATGCCAAGGGCTTGGACGGAACAGAGTTTGTTCAGTGTGTCCAAGCTTCTTGAGGCAAAATGTAGATAACCCCTTCCCGAGTAGGACTATCTTAGACCTGGTTCTGGGAAACGTGCCAGGATAGGTGATTGATGTCTCCGTGGGGGGTCATTTTGGAAAAAAGTTTCAAGATACTTGTAGAAAAGAATAGACGTAGTCCCAGAGTGGAAGTACTAAACTGGGGGAAGGCTAACTACGACAGTATTAGGCAGAAGCAGAGGAATTTGGACTGAGGGTGGCCATTTGAGGGTAAATCCACATCTGATATTTGGGGAATCTTTTAAAAGTCAGTTGTTAACAATTCAGGACAAGTATATCCCTGTAAAAATGAAGGATAAAGATGGCAAGATTCGGGAACCCTGGATGACGAGAGATTGTGAGCTTAGTGAAGGAGGAGGTGTACATAAATTTCAGGAAATTGAAAACCGATAAGGCTGTTGAGGAATACAAAGATCGCAGGAAAGAGCTGAAACAGGGACTTAGGTGGGCAAAAAGGGGCCATGAAATCATAGAAACCCTACAGTGCAGAAAGAGGCCATTCGGCCCATAGAGTCTGCACCGACAATCCCGTCCAGGCCCTACCCCCATATTTTCCTGTTAATCCTTTTAACCTATACATCTCCGGACACTAAGGGGCAATTTTTTAGTATGGCCAATGATCGACCTAACCCACACATCTTTGGACTGTGGGAGGAAACCGGAGCACCCGGAGGAAACCCACGCAGACACGAGGAGAATGCAAACTCCACACACAGTGACCCAAGCTGGGAATCGAACCCAGGTCCCTGGAGCTTTGAAGCAGCAGTGCTAACCACTGTGCTACCGTGCCACCCTTGGCAGGCAGGATTAAGGAGAATCCCAAGGCTTTTTATGCATATATAAGGAGGAAGAGGATACCTAAGGAAAGGGTAGGTCCACTCGAGGGCAGGGGGGATTTGTGTGTGAAGCCAGATGAGGTGGGTGAGGTCCTTAACAAGTACTTTGCATCAGTATTCATAAAAGAGAAAGATTGGTGGATGGTGAGTGTAGAAAGGATGATGTTGACATTCTAGGACATGTTGAGATAAAAAGGGAAGAGGTATTAGAGGTTTTGAAAAACATTAAGATGGACAAGCCCTCAGGGCCAGATAGAGTCCATCCCAGAATACTGAGAAGCGAGGGAAGAAATTGCTGAAGTCTTGGCCAAAATCTTTGTATCCTCTTTAGCCACAGGTGAGGTACCAGTGGATTGGAGAGTAGCTAACATTGTTCCTTTGTTTAAGAAGAGCAGAAGAGACAATCTGGGAAATTACAGGCCTGTGAGCCTTACATCAGTGGTGGGGAAATTATTGGAGAAGATTCTTAGGGACAGGATGCACTCACATCTGGAAGAGAATAAGCTTATTAGAGATGGGCAGCATGGTTTTGTGAAGGGGAGGTCTTTTCACACAAACTTGATTGAGTTATTTGAGGAAGTGACAAAATTGGACAGGGCAGTGGATGTTGTATACATGGACTTTTGTAAAGCCTTTGAAGAGGTTCTTCATGGCAGGCTGATACAGAAGGTGAAGTCGTATGGGATCCGAGGTGAGCTGGTAAGATGGATACAAAACTGGCTTGGGCATAGAAAGCAGAGAGTAGCAGTGAAAGGGTACTTTTCTAACTGGAGGTCTGTGACAAGCGGTGTTCCACAAAGATCAGTGCTGGGGCCTCTGTTTGTAATGTATATAAATGATTTGGAGGAAAATATAGGTGGTCTGATTAGTAAATTTGCAGATGATACAAAAATTGGGGGGAGTAGTGGGTAGTGAGGAGGATTGTCAGGGGATACAGCAGGATATAAATCGGCTGGAGATCTGGGCTGAAAGGTGGCAAATGGAATTTAACCCAGAGGTGTGAGGTGATGCAATTTGTAAGGTCTACTGCAGAAGCAAAGTATACAGTAAATGGTAGAGACCTTAGAAATATTAGCATACAGAGGGATCTAGGCGTGCAGATCCACAGTTCCCTGAAGGTGACAACTCGGGTGGACAAGGTGGTCAAGAAGGCATATGGCATGCTGGCCTTCGTCAGTCAGGGCGTTGAGTATAGGAATTGGAAAATCATGTTGCAGCTGTATAGGACTTTGCTTAGACCGCGTTTGGAGTATTGTGTACAATTCTGGTCGCCACACTACCAGAAGGATTCATTGGTGTATTGGAAAGGGTGCAGAAGAGATTTACCAGGATGTTGCCTGGTTTGGAGGATATGGACTATGAAGAAAGGTTGAATAAATTTGGGTTGTTTTCATTGGAGCTTCGGAGGATGAGAGGGACCTGATCGAAGTTTACAAGATTATGACGGGCTTGGATAGAGTGGATAGTCAGTCTTTTCCCAGGGTTGAAAGATCAATTACTTGGGGGCATAGGTTGAAAGTGAAGGGGGGGGGGGGTTTAAAAGAGATGTATGGGGCAAGTCTTTCTCACACAATAGTGAATGCCCGGAATGCACTGCTGGAGGAGGTGGTGGAAGCAGAGTCTATAACAACGTTCAAGAGGAATCTGGATAGACGAATAGGCAGGGAATAGCAGGATATGAACCACATAGAGGCAAGAAAATATTAGATTCGAGAGACATCCGTGTTGGCACAGACTTGGTGGGCCAAAGGGCCTGTTTGTTCTATTGCTGCTCCATGGATTAAAAATGGTTACTGGAGATTACTATGGATTAAAAATGGTTACTGGAGATTACTATAGAATTGTATCACAAAGAAGTGAATGATTTCAGAATGTGCAGTTGAGGCGAAAGTATGCTTCTTTCTCAAACAAAAAATGGCCAATTGCACTGAACCATGTGATTTTAGAAAAAGCATGCTTCTGATTTAAAAAAAGTAAAAACAGTATTCAACTTAATTGCCTAAATTCATTTTATCTTCCTCCTTGAAGTTGCGTACAGTATTCTTTTTATACGTCCATATAACTTTTCCATTCGCCCTGATTTAATGCTCAGTGATATTTACATATTGACTTCGCATCATCCAAAAGAATAACCAACATTTACAGGAAGAAAAATCCCCCATGAATCACTCTACAATCCAATCAGTATGGTTTTCCATTTATTTTTGTGATGCAATGGTACTATTCGATTTACTTGATCAGGAAGTTTGTGAGCCTGTCTTCCTCTTTGCACTATTTACATTGACATTTCTTTTGTATCTACAGAAAGCAGATTATTATAATTTTCTCTCCCACCCCTCAATTTTTAAAAAGACTTGTTCATGGGTTGTGGATGTCGTTGGTTAGGGCAGTATTTACTGCCTATCCCTAATTGTGCTTGAGAAGGTGGTGGTGTGTTGCCTCCTTGAACTGCTGCAGTTCATGTATTGTAGGAACACCCAAGTTGCTGTTCGGAAGGAAGTCCCAGGATTTTGACCCAGCGAGACTGAAGGATTGCCAATTTAGTTTCAAATCTGGATGGTGTGTGACCTGGAGTGGATCTTGCAGATCGTGTTGTTCCCATGCATTTGCTGCCCATGTCCTGGTAGAGATTGTGGGTTTGGAAGATGTTGTTGAAGGAGCCTTGGTGAGTTGCTGCAGTGCATCTTTTAGATGGTACACATTGTTGCCACTGTGCATTCGTGGTGGAGGGAGTGAATATTTCAGCCTGATAATAGGGTGCCAATCAGGTGGGCGGCTTTATCCTGGATGATGTAAACCTCCTTGAGTGATATAGTTCCACTCATCCAGGCAAGTATTCCATTTGAACACCTGACTTATGCCTTAGGGATGGTGGAAATGCATTGAGAAGTCAGGAGGTGAGTTACTGTCACTGAATTTCCAGCCTCTGACCTGCTCCTGTAGCTGCAGTACTTAATGTGACTGGTGCAGTTCAGTTTCTGGTCAATGGTAACCCTCAGGATGTTGATAGTGGTTGGCTACATATTGGACTTTCACCTTTAGTGCCTGAACACTGGCAGCAATGGAAAAGGGAAGGTCAAATAGAAAGCATTGGCGGATGGCATTGTCGGGACAGATGATAGGGAGAAACCGAGAATGGAATCGGGTCCTTACAAGACATGAGCTAGGAAGAATTGTAGTCAAGATGGCTGTGGAAATCGGTAGGCTTATAGTGAATATTGGTCAAAAACCTATTTCCAGAAGTTGCTATAGGGTGAAGATTGGAAGCAAAATTAATGCAAATTTTAGTTTGGAGTGAAATCAGGAAATGGCACTCATGGTCAGTCATCAGTGTACCAGTGAAAGAGGTAAAACATAGAATCCCTACAGTGCAGAAAGAGGCTGTCTGGTCCATCGCATCGGCACCAACTCGCTGAAAGAGCATCCCACCTAGGCGGCACAGTGATTAGCACTGCTGCCTCACAACGCCAGAGACCCAGGTTCAATTTGGCCTTGGGTGACTTTCTCCCCATATCCGCATGAGTTTCCTCCCACAGTACAAATGTGAAGGTTGGGTGGAATGGCCAGTCTAAATTGTTCCTTAGTGTCCAATGATGTAGATTAGGTGGATTAGCCATGGTAAATGTGCAGAGTTACAGGGATAGTGCAGAGGGGAGGGCCTGGGTCTCTTTTGGAGAGTGGGTGTAGACTCAGTGGGATGAATGGCCTTTCTGCACTGTAGGGATTCTATGGTTAATCCTGAGCTCTCTGCAACCCTCCAGTTCTGACCTCTTGCACACCCATTGGTGGTGTTCCTTCACTTAAGATCTGGTATTCCTTCCCTTAACCTCATGGCCTCTCTACCGCTGTCTCTCCTCTCTCTTTCCTTGACATTCCTTAAAGATTATCTCTTTGAGCAAGTTACCAAACTTTTTGTCACCTATCCTAGCAGCTCATTATGTAGTTTGATGTTCAATTTTGATTGCTAACACACCCATGAAACGTCATGGGATGTTTTACTATTAAAAGCGATATATAAATGCAAATTGATGTTGTGATTTCTGAAGAATACCTTGTAGAATTCCCTTGGTTAGTCGATGGTGGTCCCAGGACTGTTTATGAAGTATGGTTAAAATGCCATTGTCTCTGAGTAATTGAGCAACTGGTTTATAGTGAAAATGTCTTAAAGCTGCATATTTAAACTTTATTTTGTCAAATCACAACTGCATATCTCAAATGTCACTGGATAAGACATCATTGACTTTGGAAGGCGAAAACACTTTGACCAACTGAGAGGGATCCTCATTTATTCAGCATTTTTATTGACAAATGAGGTCCACGTGATGCAGTTAATGTGAAACTTGCGCATTCTGCAATAAGTGACAGAGAAACCTTTCCCCAAATTTTCTCTCTTGGTTGTACTTTAATATCTGTTGCATTTTTGCCTTGATTGCCTGTTGAAATTCCTCAATAACTGTTACTTTCAAAAGCGCTAATGTGGATTAACTTTGCTAGAATAGCTCATTGTTTAAAATCAATGTTATACTTTGGGATTTCATAAAATATTACATGCTACTGAAGATCTATAATTTCATGGGCCTAAATTCATGACAAATTTCAAAAGGAATGGTATCATTTAGTTAGTGTTGTATCATTGGATCCTGAGTAAAGTGCTTTTGAAAGCACTTCAGGGTTATTATAACTTGTGGCAAGGCAATACTGCATGAACAGCTTGATAATGACCTGTCCATCAATAGAAACAAGAATCAAGAGAGATGTGGAATTTTCAGCCTATCCAATATTATTTGGTTTACACTGTTGCCAGAAATTAAAATGGTCTGTGTGGATTCATCTAAACTGAGAATGTATGAATGTAAATTATAACATGGTTTATATTTCATCCTGAATTTTGATGTTAAAAGGTTATTTGAAGCAATGCTCAAGATTGTGACACTTAGCCACAGCCTAATGCAAATTTTGTCTAGAAATCTTGCTCGATTCAGTGTTCCTTGGGGAATTCAATATAATTGTATTTATTAAACTACAAATGATCTTCAGCTTTAATAGTTTTTTTGATATGAGCACACTTGATGAAAGTATTAGTTCACAATTACTTGCAAGTTGTTCAGAGGAAAACATATATCCCTGCAAATGTTTATAATTTTGAGTATACAAAATGGCAATGGGTAGTGCAAATTGCACTGAGGGTGTAGGTACACCACATAGACTGCCACTGCTCAAGAGGCAGCTCAGCATCATCTCAAGGACAATGAGGAATGGGCAATAAATGCTGAGTTTTCCAGCAACCTCGCATCCCATGGGTGTCATTAAAAAAAAAGATTTTTAGAGTATTTACACAAGATTACATTTGCTATTGGGGAAATAAAAATAAACTACTAAATGTGGTGGGTTGACATTTAAAGAAGCTTTGTATTCTGTATTTCTGTTTGTATTGCTTCATGTTTTGAAATTGTAGTTCTCGGTGCAATATGGCTAATTATTAGGGAAGTTCTTCAATATTTAGTTTTTTATGGATTTAAATAGAAATGCTCTGTTTGTAGGAATTGCTGATGACTGCATGCACACCTGTTTTCAGAATGAGCTGATGAAACCTTGATGTTGCTTCTCAATTTCTTGACAAATGTTTTATTTTTGGAAAATTATGGATTGCTTCACAGCTGAAGAGGTACTTTTTAAGTGTAGTGACTTTTAACATAGAGAAATGCGACAATCAACTCTTACAGCAAGGTCTTGCAAACATCAATGAGAGAAATTGCCAGTCACTCTGCTCTAGTCATGTTGTTTTGGTCTGTGTTGGCCAGGATATTAGAAGAATTCACCTAGTATCTTGTACAGTCATCTGAGTTAGCCAGTGAGCTCCAGTTGTGTTATGCAAGAGTATGTGCTAAAGTCTATCAAGTGAGACTTGAACTTTTTACCCTCTGACTCTGAGGTGAGAGTTAGTATTGTGCCAATGATGGCAATTATTATTCATGTCTGAGTGGTGGCAATATGACAATGCAGACTCACCAACCGTACGCAACTACACTTCTGGCAAGAGCAGTTGAGATTGCTGACCAGTTTTTGCATTTTTCACTCAACTTGACACACTGGAACTGGGACCTTCCTGTAGTTCAGTTGGCCAATGAAAAAACTTGACAAGACATTCGGAAGGCTTAATTAACTTAACAAACAAAATAGTTTGAAAAATCATTTTAAACATGTTTAAAGATGTAATGTCTCTTGCAAATATAATCTAAATTCTGTTTTTGCTTCCTCCTGTAGGGCCTATTCCCTTGTGGATTCCAGTCAAGTTTCTACCTTCCTCATCTCCATTCTACTCATTGTCTATGGAAGCTTCAGGTATGTGTGCTATTAACTTCGGTAGCAGAGATGTATTTATAGAGGAATTGTTTGACTATGTGATGTGGATGACTAACATGGTATAGGCAGCTGGGCAACAGATGCTGAAAGCTATGACCCCAGGCAGCTGAATGTTTGGTGAACATTGGGAGAGGTGAGAGAAATGGGAAGTTTAGCCGGATGAGAAGTGCACCCAGAAAAATCAGAGGCCAGCAAACCCTGTACCTTCTCATCTGCAGCAGAGACTGTCATGTCAGAGTTGTGTACCTGAGCCTCACCAGGTGTTGTTTAACAGAGTTCACCGCCAAGGTGCAAGCCATCAAACTTTCAAGCCAAAACACTACCAAAGACAAAGAATGTATTGGGTTAAACATTAGGAGATCCCAAGGTCTGAATCCTTTGTCCAAAAAACATGATTTATGCACAGCCACATTTTTGCTATTTTTGAGCAAGAAGATTTTATTTTAATAGGATAAGTACACATTCCCTACTTTAAAAATGGATAAATTGGAGGGTGGGTCACCTTAAATCATGCTTGTTTTCTTCCCTTGTCATATAAGAATCATTCCAACAGGAATTAAGAGAGATTGAAGCAAAACCTGCAGCAAGTGGAAGGGAAAATTCCAAGTATTGAGTGACCAATGGAATATTCTTTGCAAATTAAAGTATTAAAATGAGCTTTTTATGTAATCTTTTATTTTTTTCTATTTCAGTCTCCTTTTATGTTTTTCCTCGTACTCTTAACATGTGTAGGAACAAGAGAAATATTAGCAAATGACGACAATTTGGGCTATCACGCTTGCCCATTTTTTGGTAGATCGCCATCTCGCTCTCCTACCCTTTCTTCTTTACCCTACTCTTTAAGCTCAGCTAATTATCTCTTGAATCTATTTGTACTATTCTTTGCCGTGGTCTTTCCAAGTTGTTTTAAGTTCCATTTCTGTATGTCACATTGCACGAGGTGCTGCCATGTAAATAGATGCTAGGTCGTGTAAAAGCCATATGACTGTTATTCGTCATTTATATTAATGATTTGGATGAGCATCTAGGAGGCATGGTTAGCAAGTTTGCAGATGACACTAAGATGGGTGGCATAGTGGACAGTGAAGAAAGTTATCTCGGATTGCAGCGGGATCTTAATCAATTGGGCCAGTGGGCTGATGAATGGCAGATGGAGTTTAATTTGGATAAATGCGAGGTGATGCATTTTGGTAGATTGAACCAAGGCAGGGCTTACTCAGTTAGTGGTAGGGCATTGGGGAGAGTTACAGAACAGAGAGATCGAGGGGTACATGTTCATAGCTCCTTGAAAGTGGAGTCACAGGTGGACAGAGTGGTGAAGAAGGCATTCAGCATGCTTGGTTTCATTAGTCAGAACACTGAATACAGGAGTTGTGACGTCTTGTTGAAGTTGTACAAGACATTGGTAAGGCCACACTTGGAATACTGTGTGCAATTCTGGTCACCCTATTATAGAAAGGATATTATTAAACTAGAAAGAGTGCAGAAAAGATTTACTAGGATGCTACCGCGATTTGATGGTTTGAGTTATAAGGAGAGGCTGGATAGACTGGGACTTTTTTCTCTGGAGTGTAGAAGGCTGAGGGGTGACCTTATAGGGGTCTATAAAATAATGAGGGGCATAGACAAGGTAGATGGTCAATATTTTTTCCCAAAGGTAGGGGAGTTTAAAACTAGAGGGCATAGGTTTAAGGTGAGAGGGGAGAAATACAAAAGTGTCCAGAGGGCAGTTTTTTCACACACAGGGTGGTGAGTGTCTGGAACAAGCTGCCAGAGGTGGTAGTAGAGGCGAGCACAATTTTGTCTTTTAAAAAGCATTTATACAGTTACATGGGTAAGATGGGTATAAAGGGATATGGGCCACTAGCGGGCAATTGGGGCTAGTTTAAAAGGGCGGCATGGACAAATTGGGCCGAAGGGCCTGTTTCCATACTGTAAACCTCTATGACTCTGACTCTAATCATATAGAATTGTAAGTCATTAGAGTTTTTTCATGTAAGTGATGAGGGAATAAGACAACACTGAAGAAAATCATGTGATTCCATTTCTTTTTTTTAAAGAAGCATTAAATAGGGCTAACTTCAAATGGATGGAGTGGGGAGAGAATGGTTGGTCTAAAGGAGTCGTTTGGCAGATGCAGGGTCAATTTGTGGTCTGTTCTTAAGAACTATCCTACCCCTTATCCAAGTTTGACCTTGGAATGAAAATACCTCACTGAAGGTGGCTTTCTTTAAAGCAGCTGCTTTTTGGCAGAATTGATTTAGCTTAATTATACAAAGTTTGGCTTGTGGTTAATCTCAGAACTAATTTGGTATCTTGTTTTTATGATTAAACATGTTGGATGAAAATGTAGAATCGACGGGAGGCAAATTTATTAAAACATATAAATCTTCGCTGTTTCCTACTTTGAATGTTGACAGATTTGGAATTAAAGTTGACTCTTCAACTGCAGTCGCTTCAGATCAGTACTAATGATAAGTCGCTGTTTATTCCTGAGGTCAATGAGGCTGTCGACCTAAACAAAATATTTCTTAAAACACCACTTATGTAGTCTTTAGGCTAATATCCATGCTACAGAGGGAGCTGGAGGAATAAGTGGGAATTGTCAAAGATAATAGAGCAACATAGGTTTTTTAAAAAATTATTCGTGTCATGAGTAGGCATACACTAACACTGCAGTGAAGTTATTGTGAGAATCCCTTAGTCACCACACTCCAATGCCTTCTCGGGTACACAGGAAGAATTTAGCATGGCCAGTGCACCTAACCAGCTCGTCTTTTGGACTGTGGGAAGAAACCGAAGCACCTGGAGGAAACCCACGCAGACACAGGAAAAACATGCGGACTCCACACAGACAGTGGCCCAAGCCGGGAATTGAACCCGGGTCCCTGGCCCTCTGAGGCAGCAGTACTAACCACTGTGCCACCAAGAGGAATAACCACATGTTGAAACTGCTGAATTGGAGGACATTGATCGATGGAGCAGCCAGCAGTCTGAGAAAGCTGAAGGGAGAAATACTTTTCTCTTGCATTTTGCTATATTTGAATTTCTTGTGGTTATTTTTTGGCATTTAAAGTTTTCTCCAAATTAGTATTCTGTTGCAATGTTTGATAGTAAAGAGAATTGATTACAGGTGTATAACTATTGAGAACCAGTTGACTTAATGCTGTTGGACCAACTTGCAAAACTATGAAACCTGTAACACTTGAGAAACCAAAATATTCTGTCATGTGACACTGTTCAGGTTTCTGATGTTTTCCCTTTACCTGGTGAGGTTTTACTGGTGCTACTAGATTAAATGCCAAATTAAATCATTTTGTTTTGGCCTGGTAGTAAATAATAACTCCAAATGTTCTTGTCTGTTGGTGAATAGTTAACTATTGTGCACTATTAGCAACATGGAAATCCTAGGCATGCTAAAGTCCCCAGAGATGGATGATATTAAACTTCAAGTGGTAAAGGGGATTAGAGAGGATATGTTAGTGGCACGGATGGCTTCACTGAGCACTGGGGTGATAAATCCGAAACTGGAAACTACAGACCATGATGTGGAGATGCCGGCGTTGGACTGGGGTAAGCACAGTAAGAAATTGCCCTCTTACTGTAACTACAGACCAAGTAGTTTGCCTTTAATCCACGTAAAATAATGGAACCAAAAGTATAAACTTCAGGATTACCGTACATGAATAATTTAGTAAACATGAGTCAGCTGGGGCAGATCCTAAGCAGTCTTCACTTGTTCAGTAAATATTCCTATCCAGATTTAACTGACAACACCTCAGCAGATTGGTCCCGATAGCTGGCAGTGTTTGAATTACTTGTGTATACTGCTGTGCTGGATAGAGGATGTGAACTAAAGAGGTGGACCTTCATTCTCTGACCCTATCATCACCATTTGAACAGCAGGCATCCTCCACGTACCGCAGTATCAATGTCCACTGAGGTATTGTTTGGGAGATTTACAACAACTTTATAAAGTGTTTTTAACAACAGGCCTATGTACTTCTGAGCAACCCAGCAACCAAACTGCTCATCCGTAAATGCCAATCAGGTAGCAAGCCATCTCCTTCACGTGGAAGAGGCACTGATGGAAGAAAGAGTGAAGAATCAAATCTGGAGCAAGTGGAGATCCTTCTAAAGGCAGCACAATTCCAGATCTTGTCCTGAACTCTTGACAAAGCAAAGTTGGACAAAGCAATACAAACTATCAACCCAATCACTGCTGCTGGTTATAATGACATCTTCCAAATTCTTAAAACACCTTGACCCACGGGCCAACTTCTGATTGACCAAATTCTTCACAAAGGTGATATGTGAGGGAAGACTGGCAAAACCCTGGCAGGACTAAAGTTATTGGGTGGAATTCTGCCCAAAAAATTCAAAGTGCCGAATTCGCGGACAAACTGGAGCAAATCCTGCTGCTTTCTTCAGCGGGATTTTCAAAACTAATCTTCCACACTTTTTGCACATCGAAGAGTGCCCTCGCGTGAATCCTGTTAAAAATCAGGGGCCGTGGCCTATTCCCACTGGGTAAGGCCGGCAGTGTAGTGCTGAGGGGGCCGCTGCACATGTCAATCAGTCATCGTGGAGATCAGCGCATACACAGTAGCCCTGCACTACCAGCCTTCCGATTGACCCCCCCCCCCCCCCCCCCCCCCCCCCCGCCTTGCTGGTCCTGGGCCGCTAATCAGATTTAAACAGCAATTTCAATATTTAAATCAGCTCCATGCCAATTCCTGACAGACGGTGCTATGAGTAATGAGACTAGTGCCTAAAGGAAACAGGAATAGGCTGCCCTGGTTTTGTCTTCGCCCCATCCCTGTTCAACGTGTTCACCAATGACAGCCCCATCCTGTTCTCAGAAAAGGCAGATAACATCTGGTATGGCACACGGGCTCAGAGCTGAAGTTCACACCAAATAATGATATTACAAAGCTGGCTGGTCACAGAATTGTATTGTATGCAGAAGGAGGCCATTTGTCCCATGTCTACACTGGCTTTCCAAATGGGCATTATGAATGCCATTCCCTTTCCTTTTCCCCTATACCCTTGCATATTATTTACAGAAGACTGGTGCTTAAAAGCTAGCACCAGTAAAACAGTCTCTTTAACACACTCCATCTTTACAATGCCAATACTAAGAGGGAACTGAACATCAACCTGCATTACCAGAGGCTGAAGCACAATCGTCACCCTGTTTACCTAGGTGTCATCCTTGACAGAACGTCACATACAGACAGCACCTCACCAAGACTAGAAAAAATTAAAATCCGCAATCATCATCTCGCTAAGGTGGCCAATACTCCTAATATCAGAACAAGACCCGAATGGCTCTTGCCATCACATACTCAACTGCAGAATACTGCACACAGGCATGGTACCAGCCTGCACACACCAAATTTACTAATGTGCAACTCAACTCAACTCTGCATCATCACAGATATTCTTAGACCAACTCTCCTCTGGGGTCCTGGTCCTGAGCAACATTCTGCCCCAAAATCGGGAGGGTAGTTTTAATAGGCAAGCTGCTGGAGAAGATCTACTTCAACCCAAGCCTGCCCTTATTCAAGGACCTCTTCAGCCATCAGTCGTACACCTTCCCTTGCGCCATATGGTCAACCCCATCATGCCGAGGAGTAACAGCTGAAAACCTCCGCCAGGAACCACTCTCTCATTGAAGACCCCACTGCTCGTCCATGTGGCTTCAATTTCCCCCTTGGCGAAAGTGGACCCTTTTGAACAGTTTTTGGACTAGCCAAAGCCTCTGAGCAGCCACCCAACATCAGTGGGGGTTGCCCAAGACCATCCAGGCTGCAGCTGTGGTGCGGTCCAAACAATGACTCATATTGTTGAGTGTCTGCCAAAAATGTGAAGGCAGGCTTAAAGAACTCCATCTGTCCATTGCCAAGGCTATTCCTTGGCTCTGACTATGCACTTGCTAAATAAGTAAATGAGAAAAACATACAAAAGAGCATCATATAGATGTAATGAGACAAAAATGTGCCTTGGGTCAATGAAGATGTTATTGGGAGAGGTGACTAAAAACTCAGACAAAGAGGTAGGTTTTAAGGACAGTTTTAATGGATTGGAGAGAGGTGAAAGAATTGTGGAATTTATGGAGACTTTCAGCACGTGGGACATTGCCAATAACGGAGCAAATGGAGGTACACATAAGACCAGTTCTACATGAGGAACAGTGCGTTTCAGGTTGGGAAGGTTGTAGGGCTGAAGGAGATTAGAGATTGGGAGGGATGAGACTTTAATGGTTTGCATTAATTATCATACTGCTTGGTGCACATGTCAACTACGCAATTAATGGAAGCTAGTCCCAGCATATTACCAGAATTCACATTGCAGGAATAATAAACTTATTAAACTTACTAAATGCACATTTGAGAAATTTTAATTTTGCAGTGTTATATCTTAATGTAATTATGTCTGGTCACTCGACCAAGTATGTCATTGGTCACATTTATATAAAGAGCATCCAGAACCTGTGTTTTATTTTGCATTAAAGAAACCTTTGAAAGGTAGAAAATTTGTAGCTGTTTTTCCCCCTCTAGTTTCTATACAAGACAATTATATTTTTCTGAGGCAACTCAAAAGACTCCAATGTAAGTAGCTCACAAAAGCTACAACGATCTACAGGCACATGTAGAGAGAAGGAATAGAAGCATATACTGATAAGATCAGATGAATTAGGGTGGATCGGCTCATATGGAATGTAAATGGGTGATGCCTGTTGGGCTGAAAAGCTTGTTTCTATGTTGTATCTTCTATGCAAGACAAAATACAAACTATAGCTATGGTAACTGGGTTCCAAGACCTGGAATGAATTGCACGTAGAATGCAGCTGTTGTACTTCCATTGCGTTGAAACAATGTTTTCAAAGCAAATAGGCTATTTCTATTGAGAATCTCTTCAGCAAATGTTAAACTTTTGAGTTGAATGTTCTGCTATCTGCCTAAAATAAGCACATAATTGCATGACTGACACTAAAAGATGTACAGAGAATGCATATTTTTTTCATAAAATGAAACTTTTTTTAGACTGGAGAATGTTCATTTTCCAGGAACTCTAACTTCGGATGTAATCAGTAGTTAAGTAATTTGGAGTAGAAATAGATTTGGACACATCCGCAATTATTACTAATATCAGAATTGATCTCTTTGCTCTGTAACTCTCCCCAATGCTCTAAATTTATTCATAGTGATTAATTCCATTATTTTACATGAAACATGGAGCTGAGAATAATGGTATCTTCCGTTTTCATGTTGAGCTAACTTCCTTTCCCAAAAGCTGAGACTATCCTAGAGGACATTATAATCAATCCCCTCTCATTAAGTTTAACAGCAATCTTTGTATTTGTACCCTCTGGAGGCATTTGTAATATTTCACCCCCATGTCATTTACCCCTTCCTGGGCTATCACCACATCCATTTCGCTCAAGGTCCTTTCTAACATTTCTGCATTATACAGTTCTTGTGGCGTGTGGACAACTCACCATGTCATAAGTGTTTTTTTTTATGGCATGCTTCATTAAGATCTGTGTGGTTACAATTTCATGTTGACTTGCAAACTGCTTCTTGGCTCAAGGTGTCTGACTGTATTTTCTCGCTGTCAGTTCTTCTGAGACCTTGTTTCCTTCATCAATTAAGGTTAGACCTCACACGGTGGCGCAGTGGTTAACACTGCTGCATCACAGCGCCAGGGACACGGGTTCGATTCCCAGTACACTGTGCAGAGTCCGCATGTTCTCCCCACGTGCATGTGGATTTCCTCCCACAGTCCGGAAGACGTGCTGTTCAGGTGCATTGACCATGCTAAATTGTCCCTCTGTGTACCCGAACAGGCGCTGGAGTGTGGCGTCTAGAGGATTTCACAGTAACTTCATTGCAGTGTTAATGCAGCCTACCTGTGACACTAATAAATAAACTAAAAAAACTACCTGTTCCATCGTAACTTGCAAAGCTATGCAAGCTTTCTTTTTAATTTTACTAAACTTGCTCCATCCACTATCGTCATTTCTTTGTGCTTATTCAGCTCCAAAACATTATCATTCTCTCTCTCTCTCCGATAGTGTTAGTCTCTCTCTAATGGTCCCCAGTGATTCATCTGAAAATGTTACCATAGTGTGACTTTCACTTGGTGAGCCTATACAGTTAGTCAGAGTCATAGAGGTTTACAGCATGGAAACAGGTCCTTGGGCCAACTTGTCCATGCCACCCTTTTTTTAAAATCCCTAATCTAGTCCCAATTGCCCACATTTGGCCCATATCCCTTTATACCCATCTTACCCATGTAAGATCACCCCTCAGCCTTCTATGCTCCAGAGAAAAATGTCCCAGTCTATCCAGCCTCTCCTTATAATTCAAACTATCAAGTCCCGGTGGCATCCTAGTAAATCTTTTCTGCACTCTTTCTAGTTTAATAATATCCTTTCTATAATAGGGTGACCAGAACTGTACACAGTATTCCAAGCGTGGCCTTACCAATGTCTTGTACAACTTCAACAAGACATCCCAACTCCTGTATTCCGTGTTCTGACCAATGAAACTAAGCATGCTGAATGCCGCCTTCACCACCCTACCCGCCTGTGACTCCACTTTCAAGGAGCTGTGAACCTGTACCCCGAGATCTCTTTGCTCTGTAACTCTCCCCAATGCCCTACCATTAACTGAGTAAGTCTTGCCCTGGTTCAATCTACCAAAATGCGTCACCTCATATAATAAGTAATTATCTCATTTTTATCTGTTCTTGTAACTGTCCCTGCCTTCCCATCAAAGCTACACCACAATTGGTAAGAATTTTTGCATTTCTTCAGGAAGGGAGAACTGCATTTATGCATCACCTTTCACAACCTCAGTATATCCCAAAATGTTTTGCAGCCAATTAAGTATAGTTGAAGTGCAATCACTGGAGTGATACAGGTCAGGGATTCCCAAACTGAGGTCTGTGGAACCCAGAGGGTCCATGGCAAGATGAGCACATTTGAAAAATGCTGCAGCGTTGCCTGTCCAATCAGAGGTTGACTTAGCCTCTGATTGGATGTGCATGAGCAGCAGAGGGATGGGAAGAGAGGGCCTCATAATGGAACTGTGGCGCCACAAAGTGGGGCCGGATGTCTGCATCAGAGAGGGGTCTGTCTCTCCGATACAAGTATCGGCCTTCCAACATCACTCCTCCCAATAAAAATGGCAAACGGTAAGACTTGAATATTTTTTTAATACAATTTCTCAGATTACCCACTTTCAAAGAGTGAGCGACTTCCAAAGGTTAATGTTAAGAGGTCATGGGAGGTTGACAAGGCCGGGGTTAATGTGAGGGGGCTTTGCAGCTGGTGAATGTATTTGTAACTGTACCTCTTTCTAATGTATGTATAGGTACATTGGGCAGCACGGTGGCACAGTGGTTAGCACTGCTGCCTCACAGCGCCAGGGACCTGGGTTCAATTCCGGCCTCGGATGGCTGTGTGGAGTTTGCACATTCTCCTGTGTATGCGTGAGTTTCTTCGGGGTAGTCCAGTTTCCTCCCACAATCCAAAGATGTTAGGGTTAGATTGATTGGCCATGCTAAATTGCCCCCTTAGTGTCGGGGGCTAGCTAGGGTAAATAGGTGGAATAATGGGGACAGGGCCTGGGTGGGATTGTGGTTGGTTCAGACTTGATGGGCTGAATGCCCTCCTGCACTGTAGGGATTCTATGATAAAGTTAGAAAATACTACTTTATGGTTGATTTCTGTGTTTGCAACTATTTCGTGGCAACAAAGGGGCGCAAACATTGAGTGCTTGAGGTTTCCTGGTGCACTTGGGATGTCACTCGAGGTTCCGCAGCTCAGAAGGTACGGGGAACCCTGATTTAGGTCAATACAACAGCCAGGTCCTATGAATAATCTTAAAACAAATGGCTGAATAATCTACATCAATTATACTGATTGAGGGGTAAATATTTGCTTGAGTCCTGGCAGAACTCCCCTGCTTTTTTAATATTGCCTGTGATCTTTTATGCTCACCTGAAGTCAATTAGACTTTTGTTTATTTTTCATCTATGAAGTTTGCTGATTCATGGTTAAAGTATGATGTTGCCTTCCTGGAACACAGCCAATTCACTGGACTGGAATTCCTTATTGTTTGTAGGGTTTGGTTACTAAAAGGATTGTGTATATGGGAGCTGCTACCAAGTGATTAACGTCATTACGGCTTGATAGAATCTTAAGTAATAAATGAAAGATTTGCAGTAATAGGGAAGATTATCCCTTTAAGTAAATGAAGTCTGAATAATGGGTGACCACCATTCTTGAGCATCTTCACAAGGCTGTTTTTAAAATTGCTTTTGTGTAATTCTAGTCCTGCCTCACATCTAAAGCGTAGGTTTTAAGACTGGCTGTAAAACTTCCAGGAATTGGTAAAACTGGCAGAGCAGAATATGTGCTGACTTGCGAAGTAGGTCTTTCAGGTTTTAGGGAGTTTACATTTGGCTTGCAGCCAGTGAACTGTAACCCAAGCCTTGGCAATCACTGGCGGACACGCATCACACTGACACCAATACAAAAGGACCAATAAGTGGATAATGTAGTACTATCATGTACAGTTGAATAATCATGAAACTATGTTAAATGTAACCCTGCTTAATCATCCAAGTATAGGTAGAAATAAAAATAAAGTTTAAAGTAACTCGGGCGAAATTGCAGCCAACTGTTCTATTCTTAATTGATCATTTTGTAAGACTGCAAAACTGAAATTATTTTCATTCCTCAGACTTTTCTTATCTTTAGGATTTTAAAAAACACAAATTTGATCTTTTATCAATCTATTTTTAAAATCATCATTCTTTTTGGCTTTGTAGTGTTCTGCACTATGAGCCTTGACTCTTAAGTGTTATTGTGAAACTACTCAACTATTTGAAAATCTGGAATAATTGCAATAGTTTTTATGTAGAAATTTAATGCATGTTTTGAGATTTCAAGCTGCAAAGCTTTGGACAAAAGTTGTGCAGAAATGGTGTTACGTTCACGAGGGGTCATAGGTTCAAGGTGAAGGGGGGGAGGTTTAACACAGATATCAGAAGGACATATTTTACACAGAGGTTCGTGGGGGCCTGGAATGTGTTGCCGGGCAAGGTGGTGGAGGCGGACACACTGGGAACGTTTAAGACTTATCTAGACAGCTATATGAACGGAGTGGGAATGGAGGGATACAAAAGAGTGGTCTAGTTTGGACCAGGAAGCGGCGCGGGCTAATTGTTCCTTGTTTCTTGTTTCAAGGCTTCATTCTATGATCATCTTGCTGGTGCCAGTACCGAGCGAGACTGCGGATAGTTGGGAACCTGTCTCGGGGGCAGGGAATTCATATGGTGTTCGTGGAAGTGGAAAAGACTAGGGTTGGGAAGCATTTTCCGATCAGGGCCAGTGTGATCTCCTGGACTCGTTTCGATCGCCTCAGGGGGTCGGAGAGGAATTTCCCAGATTTTTTTTTCCCCATATTGGCCCTGGGGTTTTCACTCTGGGTTTTCGCCTCTCCCTGGAGATCACATGGTCTGGAATGGGGGGGTGGGGGTGAGTTAATAGGTTGTGATGAACAAAGCATCGTAGCTGTGAGGGACAGCTCGGTGGATAGGATATTGGTATGTAGATAGGCTGGAAAATTGGGCGGGGATCCTGGATTCAGGATTCGATCCTGGACCGGGGAGCGGCGCGGGCTTGGAGGGCCGAAGGGCCTGTTCCTGTGCTGTATTGTTCTTTGTTCAAAATTTATACCCATTTCTGCAGTAATCTTATCAAGGAGAATTTACAGCAAAACTTTCCAGGAAATTCAAGACCATTATTTATACATGCATATTACAAGCTGCTGGCTCACTGATCTATCCCAAATTTTAATCACTGAGGCGCAGTAATTTTGTAGTATCATGGTGACCTGTAAGAAGAACTGTGGATCACATATTCTGAAAGCAAGCATAAACTTTGGATAATATATCATATGTAGTTTATTATGTAGACAAAGCTAAATTTATAGTATTGCAAACTGTTAAACTAAAGTTGTTAGTTAGAACATTTAATTAGCAATTATTTGGTTAGAACTACAATATCTTTGATCAGATTTGAATTTTCCCCTTGGGTGTGAGAACCAGACGAATAATTTTATCCTCTTTCCCCAATTATACTGCCTTGTACTATTTGTAGATGAGGTGACGAGTGAATGACCTGGTCTTGGGCTTCTGCAATTCCCGTTGCTCAAAGCTATCCACTAATTGCCTATTTTCGTCTTAGAATATGAACCAAATATACATCCGTCTGGAGGCTGAGCAGTTTTCCTTGTGAAAATTATTTTTTAGTACTTATTTCCTCTGATCCCTAAGGCTCTTGGAGGGATTCAAGCTGAAGAATTGATGCCACTTCTGATAACAGCACTATGGGTGTACCTACAAAACAATATAGATTGCAATGGTTCAAAGGCTGCTCCTTTTTTGCGGGCAGTTAGAGATGGGCAATAAATGTTGTCCTTGCTAGCAACTCCCAACATCCCGCAAACAAAGTTTTAAATACTGCCATTGGATACTGTGTTTTGCTTTTGGGCATATAACTTTTGGCCATATCTTTTATCTACATTGATTGAACTCGTCTCAATACGTGTGCTGTCAATGACAAGAGTGTTTACTTTGATTTTGTGATTTGCATTTGGAAGACATTTCTTAAGTAGTGGACAGCGTTGATTGGAGGAAATGGTTCAGTTTTTTTCTTCAAACATGCCCAATTCTTTGGCATTGCATGCCTATTGGTTCTGGCATATTTTCAATACATACGATCAAAATAAGCCATTTGTGATTTCACATGGTGAGAACGAAAACTTTTTCCAAGTGCTCTCTAGTTTGCCTGTTGACTCCTTCCTCGTCTATGAAAGGGATTTGAAAGTTGAATGATATTCCCACTTCCTCCATAAAACCTTGAATGTAACTTTTGGTTTTAATTTTATATGTGGGCGTCACTGGCTTGGCCAGCATTTATTGTCCACCCCTAGTTGTCCTTCAGAAGCTGGTAGTGAGCTACCTTCTTGCACCGCTGTTGTCCCTGAGGTGTAGGAACACTTTGTGCTGTTAGTGGGGTGTTCCAGAATTTTGACATGGCGACAGTGAAGGAATGGCGATATATTTCCAAGTCAGGATGGTGAGTGACTCGGAGGGAACCCTCCAGGTGGTGGAGTTCCCAGGTATCTGCTGTCCTTGTCCTTCTGGCTGGTAGAGGTTGTAGGTTTGGAAAGTGTTGCCTAAGGAACCGATGAACAACCATGTACACTATCTACAAGATGCATCTTGTAGATAGATAGTGTACATGGTTGTTCATCGGTGGAGGAGGGATTGAATATTTGTGGAAGAGATAACCTACCTCCGGGTAGCTCTGTTTGTGTTAGATAAGGTTTTTATTGTGGAAAACTATTTTGAACATAGTATTTGTTTACATCTTGCAATTTGAGCAATTGTTTAATTTGACTCCCTTACTTGGGAGCTCCTCTGGGCCATCAAAGATCCCACTGTTAAAGAAGACAGGAGGAGGTACTTGTCACTGAATTGGTTATTTTCATAGTAAAGATGTTCACAAATATTCTCCATGACTCTTTTGGAAGTTCTGTTCAATTTTAATAGCATTTGGCTCCTGAATTGAGGGTAAAGTCATTTCCAAATATATATTTACTAAATGAGCTGTAAATTGCATTGTCTATTGCTAGTAAATTATTAATGGGAAAGGAAAACTCCCATGACATACTTGTATTGCTCATGGGTAAATATACTGAAGGTTTTTGTTGATGGCATGTTATCTAGGAAATTGTCTTGCTGTAGGTATTTACTATGTTTGGCTACATTACCATTCCCACCAGAAGCAAAAAGTTGTGGATTCAACACACACTATATGATTTGAGCACTAAATCTAGGCTGACGTGTGAAGGTGGAAGATACAGTGGCGTTGTCCAAAGAGCAATGAGTTCTAATTGTGTCCTGGCAACCATTCCATTCGCCACCAGCGAGTGGGAAATATACAGAGTAGGAAACTTACAGCGAGGTTAAAGAACACAAGAAATGGGAGTAGGCCTCATGGCCTATTGCGCCTGCTCCGCCATTGAACACGGTTATCATAGAAATCATAGAATCATAGAAACCCTACAGTACAGAAAGAGGCCATTCGGCCCATCGAGTCTGCACCAACCACAATCCCAACCAGGCCCTACCCCCATATTCCTACATATTTACCCACTAATCCCTCTAAACTACGCATCCCAGGACACTAAGGGCAATTTTTAGCATGGCCAATCAACCTAACCCGCACATCTTTGGACTGTGGGAGGAAACCGGAGCACCCGGAGGAAACCCACGCAGACACGAGGAGAATGTGCAAACTCCACACAGACAGTGACTCAAGCCGGGAATCGAACCCAGGTCCCTGGAGCTGTGAAGCAGCAGTGCTAACCACTGTGCTACCGTGCCGCCCCAATGAGTGATCTTGGGTTTCAACTCCAGTTGCCTGCATGCTCCCTTTATCCCTCAATTCCCTGAGAGGCCAAAAAAGCTGCCTATTCCAACCTTAAAAAATATTCAATGATGGAGCAACCACAAGCCTCTGGGTTGGAAAATTTCAAAAACTTCATTACCTTTCAAGTGAAGTAATTTCTCCTCGTCTCAGTCCTAAACAATTGGTCTTTTACCCTGAGACTGTGCCCAAGTGTTTTAGATTCCTTGACCAGTAGAAACAATCTCTGTGCCACCCTATTAAGACCCTTTGTGCATATTTCAATGAGATCGTGTCTCATTCTTATGAACACCAGCAAATATAAGCCCAATTTGCTCAGCCTCTTGATATAGGCAAACCCCCTCACCCTGAGGATCAATTTAGTGAACTTTTGCCACACCACCTCCAATGCAAGTATATCTTCTCTTAAATGTCAATGCTTGGGATCTCTTCCATAGTTTTTTTTAAGGGCGGCACGGTGGCAGCGGTTAGCAGTGTTGCCTCACAGCGCCAGGGATCTGGGTTCAATTCTGGCCTCGAGTCACTGTCTGTGTAGAGTTTGCACGTTCTCCCTGTGTCTGCATGGGTTTCCTCCGGATGCTCCGGTTTCCTCCCGCACTCCAAAGATGTGCAAGTTAGGCGGATTGGCCATGGTAAATTGCCCCTTTAGTGTCTGGGGGACTGGCAGGGCTAATACATGGGGTTACGGGGATGGGGCCTGGGTGGGATTGCTGTTGGTGCAGACTCGATGGGCTGAATGGCCTCCTTCTGCACTATAAGGATTCTATGATTCAGAAGTATAGACACTAGTTCAGGTGTAGTAGTATCAGTAAAATCCTGTACAATTGTAGCAAGATTTCTTTATTCCTCGGCTCAAGTTCCCGTGCAATGAAGGCCAACATGCCATTTGCCTTCCTAATAGCTTGCTGGACTTGAATGTTAACTTTCAGCATTTCTTTTGCAAGCGTACCCATGTCTCTTGAACGTCAATGCACTGGCAAGTTTCTCACTTTTAAAAAAAAATTCTGCTTTTCTATTCTTTTGACCAAAGTGAATAACTTCACACTTCCCTACACTATATTCCATCTTGTTGGCTGATCACGTAACCGGTCTATATCTCTGCAGGCTTTTTGTGTTCTCCCCACAGCTTAGCTTTTCACCTAGCTTGGTATCATCAGCAAACTTGGATACATTACACTCTGTTGCTTCATCTAAGTCGTTATTATAGGTTTATAAATAGCTGAGGCCCCAGCACTGATCCTTGCGGCACTCCACTATTCACTGCCTGCCAGCTTGAAAATGCTCCATTTATGCCCACTTTCTGCTTCCTGTCTGTTAACCAATCCTCTATCTATGCTCATATATTCCCTCCAACTCCATAAGCCCTTATTTTGTCTATTAACCTTCTGTGTGGCACCTTATGGAATGCCTTTTGAAAATCCAGGTATACTAAATCTACTGGTTCTCTTTAGCTACCTAATTATTTCCTCGTGAGTTTGTCAAACAGGATTGCCCTTTAGCAAAGTCATCTTGTTCTGATTATACATTGCTTTTCTAAGTGCATGTTAAGATTTCCTTAAATTCCAGTATTTCCTGAACAACTGATCATAGAATCCCCACAGTGCAGAAGGAGGCCATTGAGCCCATCGAGCCTGCGCCTACAACAGTTCCACCCAGGTCCTATCCCTGTAACCCCACGTATTTACCCTGCTGGTCTCCCATACACTAAAGGGGCAATTTACCATGACCAATCAACCTAACCCGCACATCTTTGGAACGTGGGAGGAAACCACAGCATCCGGAAGAAACCCACGCAGACATGGGGAGAATGTGCAAACTGCATACAGACAGTGATTCGAGGCTGGAATTGAACCCGGGTCCCTGGCGCTGTGAGGCAGCAGTGCTAACCACTGTGCCACCATGCCGCCCTGATAAGCTAACTGACATGTTGTTCCCTGTTTTCTCCCTCTCCCTCCTTTCTTGAAAACAAGTGTAATATTTGTCAACTTTCAATCTGATGGAACCATTCCCAAATCTAATTTTGGAAAACTGTAGTTAGCGCATCCAGTGTCTCTGAAGCCTTTTAGAATCCTAGGGTGTAGGCCATCAGATCCCAGGGATTTGTTAGATTTTAGTCCCGTAAGTTTCTCCAATACTTTTTCACGGCTTATATTAATTTATTTAAGTTCCTCACTCCTTTTAGCCCCTCGGTTACTGTCAATTTCTGATGTGAAACTTGTGTCTTCTAATAATAATGCAGAGTCAATATGATTTTGTAAAAGCAAAATTGTGTTTAATTTAATAAAGATCTTTGAGGAAATAACAAAATGAATAAAGGGGAACCAGTTGATATGGTGCATTTGAATTTCCAAACAATATTTGTAAGTTGCCACATCAAGGGTTACTACACAAGATAAGAGTACATATGTAGTGTGTAACATATCAGCATGTATAAAGGATTTGTTAGCTAATAGGAAAGTGAGAGTAGGGATAAATGGATTTTTTTTGTTGGGTTGGCTAGCTGTAACGAGTGGGAGTGCTCCAGGGATCAATGTTGAAGCCTCAGCGATTTACAATCTACACCAATGACTTAGATGAAGGGACCAAATGTATGGTAGCTAAATTTGCCAGTGACACCAAGATAGGAAAGTAAGTTGTCAAGAGGAGGTAAAGAGTCTACAAAGGAATATAGATGGATTAAGTGAGGGGGCAAAAAGTTGTCAGATGGAGTTTACTCTGGGAAAATGTGAACGTGTGCACTTTGGCAGAAAGAATAGAAAAGCAGTATACTAAAATAGAGATTGCATACTTTGGTAAAGAGGATCTAGTGTCCTAGTACGTGAAACACAAACGGTTAGCATACAGATATAGGAAGGCAAAGGGAATGTTGGAAATGAAAGGGAACACTATTCCCTTTATTGCAAGAGGAATGTAATATAATGGGAAATTTCACTGCAGCCTTGGTGAAGCATACAGATCTTGAGGGGACTTGACAGGGTGGATAACAGGAGGATGTTTCATCTTGTAGGGAAAGACTGGAACTAGGGATACAGTTTAAGAATGAGGTTTCCTTTCAAGAGTGGTGAGGAGAACATTTTTGACTGAGGGTTGTTAGTCTGTGGAATTCTTTTTCCCAGAAAGCAGTGGAGGCTCAGTTATTGGGTTAAACAAATCTTAGATAGGGGAATCGAGTGGTTTGGGGGGCAGACAGGAAAGTGGAATTGAGACCACAAACAGATGAGCCAACGTTGAATGTTGGAACAGGCTCAAAGGGCAAAATGGCCTAAGTTCTCTGTTCTTATGTTGATATAGGTTACAGGTTTTCTTTGTCTGAACAGTATAATCAACAAAGTTTTATTTTTTTCTCCCCTGTCAAGGTCTCTGAATATGGACTTTGAGAACCAGGATAAAGATAAAGATGTGAATGCTTCAAATGGCACTTTCAATGCAAACAATGCCAACAATAGTAAGTAGAAAAGACTCAACCTCATCTGGCTTTATTTCTCCATTTAATAAGAAAAACATATTATTTCTGTGCTTGAGTTGCTTTAAAGTTTATTGACTCATGGAGTGATGTGAAAGGATGACCATATGGTGCAATGGCATATGCCACCCCAAAGGCTCAATGCAATTCCAATCAGTCCTCTTGCATTGGGAGTTGCTGAACATGAGTGTTTTCCATGAAAATGCAGAAATTTGTATTGGCTACTGTGATGCACCTTCATGGCATTTTCATAGTTTCATAGAATTCCTACAGCGCAGAAGGAGGCCATTCGGCCCATCGAGTCTGCACCAACAACAATCCCATCCAGGCCCTATTCCTGTAACCCTACATATTTACCTGCTAATCCCCCTGACACGAGTCAATTTAGCAAGGACAAAAGTAGAGAGAGAAATTACGGGTGTGTCAATAGCTCCAGATCTCTGGAGGCCTTGTGCAAAACTTTAAAGAGCATCTGTTAGAGATATTTTGAGATGAGTACTTAATGATGTTGCCATCTTTTGCCGGTACATCATTAGAACATGAAATATAAACGAGGGTAGACCAATTTGTATAATTTGAGTAGATCATTTATTAGTACCATTTGAAGAGTGTAATGGCAGAACTACACACTTAGGAGTTCAACTGTTTGGCAGTGCATAATTTATCATATTGCTGGTAAATTATCTGTTGGTTGTTCCTTCCAATATTTCAGTTTACTAATATCAATCCGTAGAAGACTGTTTAAAAAGAAATTGAGTGGACTTTGTGCTAGATGCGCAGAACAAGATGACTACCACTTAGAAATACTGTAGTCACATAGACAAATCCCTGTATTTTATTAAACTTCTGACATAATACAAATTGAGGTATAGGCCAGCACTGATAGATCACTGAAATGAAAAGGTTAAAAGTTATTTGAAAATATTCCAACTTCTGTATGTGAATTAATATCAAATCACAGTAGGAATTTGGTGTTCAAATTTTTACACTAATTAATCCTACTTTAATAATCAAGACCGTTCAGTTAATTTTATTTCAAAATTTTACTGTTGAGGTTGATTTGGGGGGGGGGGGGTGCGTGGCGTGGAGCAGAGAATTTGAGACCATTATTTTGTAGATGCATTTCGGAATGCAGTGCAAAAAAGCTGCCATTTGTTTCATCCTTGCCTTCTGGATTTAACTATAGGGATCCAACTTGAAATAAGCTTCCCCATCCATGATTTTTTTTTTAAATGCTGAAAGAAAAATCTGTGCCACCAAATGTGATACATTGGTTCAAAGAGCTGTCTCACAGGTAGGTCTTATAAAAAACAGTTTGAGCTGCAGGGCAAATTGGCAGGACTAATGTTTGCATTGGCTGTGGAAAGATTTGTGCTGCAGGTCACAAAGAGTTTATGGGGTCTGGAAAGAAGTGTGCTATGTTCTGAATTTTGTTTTTATGGCTTCCTTGCCTCTCTTGCTTTACTCAACCACCCAAGCAAAAGAAAATTAGTGGATTTGTTTAGATTAGTTCATCAGTTTGCAGTGTGGAGTTAATTTTCACACTTTGATCAATTCTGTCTTCATTTAGCTTGCAGTTATTACACAAAAGAAATTTTGATAATGATCATAAAAAGCTTTTAGAAATCCAACCTTTAATTTTATACCTATTAGCAAGTTTCCCCCTGATCCTATCTTCGGTCATTATTCCTGAATGTCAATTGCCTTTACTGCATTAGTATGTCAGATGTCATTGGACCAGTAAATGGTGTTTGCAACAATTGCTATTTAATTACAGATCCAAAACTGTTTTGATACTATAACCACGAAATTACTTATGCAACTAATAAATTACTCGTACTCATTTAATGGATAAATAACTAAATCCTTAGTAGTGATTTAAAGTTTCGTGTCACAAGTAGGCTTACATTAACACTGCAGTTAAGTTACTGTGAAATTCCCCTAGTCGCCACACCCCAGTGCCTGTTGGGGTACACTGAGGGAGAATTTAGCATGGCTAATGCACCTAACCAGCACATCTTTCGGACTGTGGGAGAAAACCAGAGGAAACCCACGCAGACACGGAGGAGAATGTGCAAACTCCGCACAGGCAGTGACCTGAGCTGGCAATAGAACTTGGGTCACTGGCACTATGAGACAGCTGTGCTAACCACTGTGCCACCGTGCTACCCACATTGGGTGTGTTTTTAGGTACCTGTCAAATATATTTTCATATCCTAAGCTGACTATAGATTATGAAACAAAAACACTGGGGAGAAGCGTTTTCTGTGTTTTTTTGCCTCCAAACTTGGATAATATTTGCACCTAATTGGTTACTTGTCACTTACAACATGCACAACAGTACTTCAGAACTTAATTTTTGTCTATTTTCCTCTGTTTGATGTGGAGAGTTTAAGCTGTCTTGCTGGATGCCATTTAGAAAAATTTATAACATTTCTAAAATGTATGTAACAAGAAAATTTGGAGCACGGTTACCTATTCCATAGAGTTGCATTACGTGAACAAGCCATTCTGTCCAGCAAGTCCGTGCCAGTGTTTATGCTTCACAAAACCCTGCTTCTGCCAGTCCTTATCTAATGCTCAGAGCATGTCCTTCTGTTCCGTTCTCCTTCTGCATTTATCTAGTTTCCCTTTTGAATGCATCAATGCTATTCACCTCTAATACTCCCTGTGATAGTGAGTTTCACATTCTAAACTCTGGGGCAAAATATTCTTCTTGAATTCCCTATTTGTATTTCTTAAATGAGTGATATTTTATGCAAGATAAAAATGCTTCTGTATTTTGCCAGCCAACACCTTGCATATTGCTGTCATCCAGTTTTTTTTTGCGTGGCTTTTTTTTTTCAACTACTAGTGTCAGCCATTGCAGTTTGTATATCTATGGTTTGCATTGGAACAGAGGCTTGAGGTGGGTTATGAAGAACTCTAATAGTAATTATCGGAATAGGCGCAGTCAATTTGTCTTGGATAGTGGGAGACATTGAGACTTTGAAAAATGTGCAAGCCAGTTATCTTAACATTATTGGCATTATAAAGGATGTAATAGCGGAGCATTAAAAAATATATTAATGTAATCAGTCAGCATAGCTTCATGAAGAGGAAATCATGCCTGACAGATTTATTCGAATTCTTTGGAATGAGCATTATAGATGAAGGGGAATCGGTAGATGTAATATATTTGGATTTCCAAAAAGCATTCAATAAGGTACTGCATAAAAGGCTATTTAATTCGATAAGAGCCCATGGTGTTGGGGGTACTATATTAGCACGGATAGATGAATAGATAACTAATAGAAGACAGAGTTGGGATAAGAAGGACATTTTTAGAATGGCAACATGTAACTAGTGGAGTTCCGCAGGGGTCAGTGTTGGGGCCGCAATTATTTGCAATATATTAGTGACTTGGATGACGTTACCTGGGACAAGCTGCGGCAGCTGGATCTCTGGCACTGAGTCTGGTTCTGCAACGCAGAAGGGAGGGTGGAAGAAGAGGAGAGCGGTAGTGATAGGGGACTCGATAGTCAGAGGTACAGACAGGAGGTTCTGTGATCATGACAGAGACTCCCGGATGGTTTGTTGCCTCCCGGGTGCCAATGTCAGGGATGTCTCTGATCGCGTGCACAGCATTCTGAAGTGGGAGGGTGATCAGCCAGATGTCATGGTACACATCGGTACCAATGACGTAGGAAGGAAGAGTAAGGAGGTCCTGAAGTCTGAGTATAGAGAGCTTGGTAGGAAGTTAAAAAGCAGGACCCTGAGGGTAGTAATCTCAGGATTGCTACCTGTGCCACGTACCAGTGAGGGTAAGAGTAGGATGCTCAGGCGGATGAACACATGGCTGAGGAACTGGTGTAGGGGGCAGAGTTTCAGATTTCTAGATCATTGGGACCTCTTCTGGGGCAGGTGGGACCTGTACAAGAGAGACGGGTTACACCTGAACTACAAGGGGACCAATATACTTGCAGGGAGGTTTGCTAGTGTTATTGGGGAGGGTTTAAACTAGATTTGCAGGGGGGTGGGAACCAGAGTGCCAGAGCAGATAGTGGAGTGGGGGTGAAAATAAATGATCATGCAAAATCACAAATAGAAGGGTTGTGTGTGGTGGTAATCTTCTGAGGTGTGTCTATTTCGATGCCAGGAATATTGTGGGGAAGGCAGACGAGCTGAGGGCGTGGATTGACACATGGAATTATGACATTATAGCCATTAGTGAAACTTGGCTACAGGAGGGGCAGGACTGGCAGCTCAATCTTCCAGGGTTCCGATGTTTCAGACGTGATGGAGGCAGAGGGATGAAGGGTGGGGGGGTGGCATTGCTAGTCAGGGAAAATGTTACAGCAGTGCTCGGGCAGGACAGATTAGAGGGCTTGTCTACCGAGGCCATATGGGTGGAGCTGAGAAACAGGAAAGGTATGACCACATTAATGGGGTTGTATTATAGACCACCCAATAGTCAGCGAGAATTGGAGGAGCAAATCTGCAGAGAGATAGCAGACAACTGCAGGAAATATAAAGTTGTGATAGGGGATTTTAATTTTCCACATATAGATTGGGACTTCCATACTGTTAAAGGTCTAGACGGGTTAGAGTTTGTAAAATGTGTTCAGGAAAATGTTCTAAATCAATATATAGAGGTACCAACTAGACAGGATGCAATATTAGATCTCCTATTAGGAAACGAGTTAGGACAAGTGACGGAAGTGTGTGTAGGGGAACACTTTGGTTCCAGTGATAACGCCATTCGTTTCAACTTGATCATGGATAAAGATAGATCTGGTCCTCGGGTTGAGGTTCTAAACCGGAAAAAGGCCAAATTTGAAGAAATGAGAAAGGATCTAAAAAGCGTGGATTGGGACAGGCTGTTCTCTGGCAAGGATGTGAATGGTAAGTGGGAGGCCTTCAAAGGAGAAATTTTGAGTGCAGAGTTTGTATGTTCCTGTTAGGATTAAAGGTAAAGTGAATAAGAATAAGGAACCTTGGTTCTCGAGGGATATTGGAACTCTGATAAAGAAGAGGAGAGAAATGTATGACGTGTATAGGGAACGGAGTAAATAAGATGCTTGAGGAAAATAAAAAGTGCAAGAAACTACTTAAGAAAGAAATCAGGAGGGCTAAAAGAAGACATGAGGTTGCTTTGGCAGACAAGGTGAAGGATAATCCTAAGAGCTTCTACAGGCATATTAAGAGCAAAAGCATAGTAAAGGATAAAATTGGTCCTCTTGAAGATCAGAGTGGTTGGCAATGTATGGAACCAAAAGAAATGGGGGAGATATTAAATGGGTTTTTTGCATCCGTATTTACTAAGAAAACTGGCATGGAGTCTATGGAAATAAGGCAAACAAGTAGGGAGGTCATGCAACCTATACAGATTAAAGGGGAGGAGGTGCTTGCTGTCTTGAAACAAATCAGAGTAGATAAATCCCCAGGACCGGACGGGGTATTCCCTCGGACCTTGAAGGAGACTAGTGTTGAAATTACAGGGGCCCTGACAGATGTATTTAAAATGTCGGTATCCACGGGTGAGGTGCCGAATGATTGGAGGATAGCTCATGTTGTTCCGTTGTTTAAAAAAGGCTCAAAAAGTAATGCGGGAAATTATAGGCTGGTAAGTTTGACGTCAGTAGTAGGTAAATTATTGGAAGGAGTACTAAGAGATAGGATCTACAAATATTTGGATAGACAGGGACTTATTAGGGAGAGTCAATGTGGCTTTGTGCATGGTAGGTCATGTTTAACCAATCTATTAGTTTTTTGAGAAGTTACCAGGAAAGTAGATGAAGGGAAGGCAGTGGATGTTGTCTACATGGACTTCAGTAAGGCCTTTGACAAGGTCCCACATGGGACGTTAGTCAGGAAGTTGCTAGGTATACATGGAGAGGTAGTAAATTGGATTAGACATTGGCTCAATGGAAGAAGCCAGAGAGTGGTAGTGGACGATTGCTTCTCTGAGTGGAGGCCTGTGACTAGTAGTGTGCCACAGGGATCCGTGCTGGGTCCATTGTTGTTTGTCATCTATATCAATGATCTGGATGATCATGTGGTAAATTGGATCAGCAAGTTTGCTGATGATGCAAAGATTGGAGGTGCAGTGGACAGTGAGGAAGGTTTTCAAAGCTTGCAGAGGGATTTAGACCAGTTGGGAAAATGGGCTGAAAAATGGCAGATGGAGTTTAATGCAGACAAGTGTGAGGTATTGCACTTTGGAAGGACAAACCAAGGTAGAACATACAAGGTAAATGGTAGGACACAGAAGAGTGCAGTAGAACAGAGGGATCTGGGAATACAGCTACATAATTCCCTAAAAGTGGCGTCACCGGTAGATAGGGTCGTAAAGAGTGCTTTTGGTACATTGGCCTTTATAAATCAAAGTATTGAGTATAGGAGTTGGAATGTTATGGTGAGGTTGTATAAGACATTGGTGAGGCCGAATTTAGAGTATTGTGTGCAGTTTTAGTCACCTAATTACAGGAAGGATATTAATAAGGTTGAAAGAATGCAGAGAAGGTTTACAAGGATGTTGCCGGGACTTGAGAAACTGAGTTACAGAGAAAGGTTGAATAGGTTAGGACTTTATTCCCTGGAGCGTAGAAGAATGAGGGGAGATTTGATAGAGGTGTATAAAATTATATTGGGTATAGATAGAGTGGATGCAAGCAGGCTTTTTCCACTGAGGCTAGGGGAGAAAAAAACTAGATGACATGGGTTAAGGGTGAAGGGGGAAAAGTTTAAAGGGGATATTAGGGGGGACTTCTTCACACAGAGAGTGGTGGGAGTGTGGAATGAGCTGCCAGATGAGGTGGTGAATGCGGGCTCACTTTTAACATTTAAGAAAAACTTGGACAGGTACATGGATGAGAGGGGTGTGGAGGGATATGGTCCAGGTGCAGGTCAGTGGGACTAGGCACAAAAATGGTTCGGCACAGGCAAGAAGGGCCAAAAGGCCTGTTTCTGTGCTGTAATTTTCTATGGTTCTATGGTTCTACATTGCTTGGTGTACTTTATAGACCTCCAACTAGTGAGAAGGATGTAGAAGGAGGACGATTAGGGACCAAAAAGAGAATTTACACATAGAAGTAGGGGGCATTGTCGAGGTATTAAATGAATGCTTTGCAGCCGCCTTACAAGGAGGTAAATGCTACATGTGTCATGGTGACAGATGAGAACTTTGTCCCTAGAAGGGTTCAAAATTGATGAGGAGGAAGTATTGAATAGACTGTCGGTATTTAAAGTTAACAAGGCACCGGGGCCAGATGAGATGCGTCCAAGGATATTGAAGGAAGTGAGCATGGAAATTGCCGCGGCGCTGGCCCTAATCTTCCTGTCTTCTCTAGATTCAGGGGAGGTGCCAAAGAACTGGAGAATTGTAAATGTTATGTCCTTGTTCAAAAAAGGTTGTAAGGATGGCCCCAGCAAATACAGACCTGTCAGTTTAACATCAGTGGTGAGCAAGCTTATGGAAACAATTATTCACGATAAAATTAGTATCCTATGGAAAAATGTGGGTTGATTAGGAAGAGCCAGAATAGATTTCTAAAGGGGAAATTGTGTTTTCAAAAAACTCCAAGTTTATTAGAGGTAACAGAAAGGGCCTGAGGGTAATGATGTGGATGTGGTGTACATGGTTGTTCAAAAGACATTTGATTCAGTGCCACACAACAGACTTATTTACAGCTCATGGAATAAAAGTGACAGCAATGTAGATACAAAATTGGCTGATGAATAGGAAACAGGGAATAATGCTCAATAGATATTTTCCAGGCTGGGGAAAGGTTTATAGTGGTGTTCCCCAGGGGTTGATATTGGGACGCTTACTTTCCCTGATGTACATTGATGATCTAGATTTTGGTGTGCAGGGGGAAATTCCAAAGTTTGCAGATGATACAAGACTCGGAAGTATTTTAAACTGTGAGGAGAACAGTGTAGAACTTCAAAAGGCCTTGGACAAGTTGATGGAGAGGGCAGATAGGTGGCAGATGAAGCTCAATGGCGAAGTGTGAGGTGATGCATTTTGATAGGAAAAACATAGAGAGACAATAATGAGGGTAAAATTCTTAAGCTGGTGCAGAAGCAGAGGGACCTGGGTGTATTATCTACATTGATCATTGCAGAAGGCAGGACAGGTGGAGAGAGCAACTAATAAAGCATATCGGATTCTGGGCTTCATTAATAGTGATGTAGAGTAGAAGAACAAGGAGGTTATGCTGAACATTTGCAAGACACGAGTTCGGCATCTGATGGAATATTGTGTCCCATTCTGGGTGCCACACAACAGGAAGGATGTGAACACAGTGCGGAAGAGGTTTACAAAGATGAGAAACTTCAGTTGTGAGGATAGATTGGAGAGGTTGGGACTGTTCGCCTTGGAGAGCAGGCGGCTGAAAGGAGATTTGATATGATGTTCAAAATCATAAGGGGGCTGGACAGATAGAGAAACTGTTCCCACTTGTAAAAAGATCAAGAATGAGAGGGCACAGATTTAGTGATTTTCAAAAGGAGCAAATGTGTTGAGAGAAAAAACTTCACGTAATGAGTGGTTAGAGTCTAAAATGCATTACCTGCAAGTGTGGTGGAGGCAGGTTCAATCAAGGCATTCAAGGGGGCACAACCTGATTATTTGAATAGAAACAATACGGGGAAAAGACAAGGAATTGGCATTAAGTCATAATGCTCATTTGGAGAGCTGGTGCAGACATGATGGACTGAATGGCCTCCTACTGTGCCACAACAATACTGTGATAAATACCAACATAGATGGGGTGGCCATGCAAAGCTGTCAGCAGGGAATGTAAACAGTATATCGCGTCTCACATCCTCAGGCCATTACAGAGAGAATTAATGTGAATTTTCTGTCTTGCTCGCGCTCTTCCCGTCTGCACCATGTTCTCACTGCCTCGTTCCAGCAGCATTACACCATTGCTTGTGATAGATTGATTGAAAAAGATAGATTGCTGTATTCCTTTGAGAGAGTTAGATCTGTTTCCAGCTGTGGTCGGCACCACTTTGCATGGGAGATAGGTGTCTTTAATGTAAATGAAGGTCTGTGTAATCTCCGGGATTAGAAGAATTTTTGTGCTCTTTTCCAGATCCTTTTGCTAATTTGGTTTTGTTTTTTTTTTACATAGGTTTTTGCTTCTTTGCAAAGGATTGTCTGAAAAGTGCTCCATCTATGCCTAACTAAAGAGTTAAAGATTGTATTCGATTTAAATAAAGGTTTATAATATTGCCAAGAATAGTAGGAACCTGGGAATGGAGAGAATATTAGAAACAAACGAAATGGAAGCAAACAAACTTGCGCATCATCCTGATTTGTTGTCCAGCTCCCACTCATTCTTTTGACTCTTGTATATCTTCCCTTCCCTTTGTAACATCATCGGTGGCCTTGTCTTCAAGATCCTCGGCTGCTCGCTATGGGAATGCACTCCCGAAATCCCTTTGTCTCTCCATTATGTTAATACATGTGACAATAATAAATCAAATCAAATTGTAATACCGTTGAGAACGAAAGTTCAGGACCATAAGAGCAGTGATTATAGAGAGCCAGAGTTCAGGATTCTCTGATTAGCCTCTGATTTCACAGCATGTCTGGGCAACCTTCACGGCACACTGGTTGTTCTAGAGTGCAAGCTTTGAATTGGTTCATGTACTGCTGCAGGCTATCTGGCTACTGTGGAGACAACGATGCAGCTAGAAGACTAAGAAGTGACATGTGGGGTGGGGGGACATGAACATTGACCATCACACAAACCGCAGAGAAATTTAAATAAAATGAACATGTACTTGCTATTCCTTCGTGTATTGGAGAGAAGAGGCACTCTGCACAAAACTTTTTTGAGACTAGGAGAGAGGCACAAAACATTTGTGGTTCAGTTAGTATATGTATTGTAACAGTACTTCATTAAATCTTCATCTCGTGCCATTCCAGCTTTCACATGCTATCCCTCATTCCATTTGCCCCTCTCCATCATCTTCATCCCATTTCCCATCCAACTCTGCTTCCTACGACATCCCCATTATAAACATACATTTCATTCTGTCTTCACCATCCCCACACCCGACCACCTGTGCCCTCCATTGCCCCATTCCAAACCCCCAATACGCCCAACCAGGGTAACTACAGAAGAGACTGTCAAGGTTCAATCTCATCAGGAATCCCATAACCCAGCAACAACTAGCTGAATGAACTTGTTTGTAGAGGAGGGAGGGTTTTGTTCAAGCTAGGGTAACTTTGTTATTGGGCCCCCATTCCTTTCCACTGTAATTACTTTCCAAGACTCCTCTGTCCCTCACACGCTACGATTGCTTGACCTGCATTCATCAAAAGAGATCAAAGTCTCCCAAATGAGGCTGGAAAAGTAATAATAGGAAACAAAGAAATGTTACTTTGCATCAGCCTTCACGGTGGAAGACACCAATGGGATGCCAAAGCTCCAGGAGAATCGGGGCACAGGTGAGTGTAGTGGCCATCATTAAGGAGAAGGTTCTGGGGAAACTGAAAGGTCTGAAGGTGGATAAAAAACCTGGACCAGATGGACTGCACCCCGGGGTTCTAAAAGAGATAGCTGAGGAAATTATGGAGGCATTGGTGGTGATCTTTCAGCAATCACCTGGAGGCAGGGAGGGTCCCAGAGGATTGGAGGACTGGGCGGCACGGTAGCACAGTGGTTAGCACTGCTGCTTCACAGCTCCAGGGTCCCGGGTTCGATCCCCGGCTCGGGTCACTGTCTGTGTGGAGTTTGCACATTCTCCTCGTGTCTGCGTGGGTTTGCTCCGGTTTCCTCCCACAGTCCAAAGATGTGCGGGTTAGGTTGATTGGCCAGGTTAAAAATTGTCCCTTAGAGTCCTGAGATGTGTAGGTTAGAGGGATTAGTGGGTAAATATGCGGGGGTAGGGCCTGGGTGGGATTGTGGTCGGTGCAGACTCGATGGGCCGAATGGCCTCCTTCTGCACTGTAGGGTTTCTATGATTCTATGAAAGTAGCTAATGTAACACCGCTGTTTAAGAAGGGAGGGAGGCAGCAGATGGGAAATTATGGGCCGGTTAGCCTGACTTCAGTCATTGGCAAGATTTTAGAGTCCATCATTAAAGATGAGATCGCGGAGTACTTGAAAGTGCCTGATAAAATAGGACTGAGTCAGCACGGCTTTGTCAAGGGGAGGTCATGTTAAATACAGACAAATCTGTTAAAATTAGATAAAGGAGAACCAGTGGACGTGATTTATTTAGATTTCCAAAAGGCCTTTGACAAGGTGCCGCATAGGAGACTGTTAAATAAGTTAAGATCCCATGGTGTTAATAGTAAGATCCTGGCATGGATAGAGGATTGGCTGACTGGCAGAAGGCAAAGAGTGGGGATAAATGGGTCTTTTTCAGGATGGCAGTCGGTGGCCAGTGGTGTACCTCGGGTCAATGCTGGGACCACAACTTTTCACAATATACATTAACGCTTTGGAAGAAGGAACTGAAGGCACTGTTGCTAAGTTTGCAGATTATACAAAGATATAGAAAGTCATAGAAAGCCATAGAAACCCTACAGTGCAGTAACAGGCCATTCGGCCCATCGAGTCTGCACCGACCACAATCCCACCCAGGCGCTAGTCCCATATCCCTACACATTTACCCGCTGATCCCTCTAACCTACACATCTCAGGACACTAAGGGGCAATTTTAGCATGGCCAATCAACCTAACCCGCATATCTTTGGCACGTGTAGAGGGACAGGTAGTCTGGAGGAAGCAGGGGGGCTACAGAAGCTCTTGGACAGGTTAGGAGAGTGGGCAAAGAAGTGGCAGATGGAATACAATGTGGAAAAGTGTGAGGTTATGCACTTCGGAAGGAGAAATGGAGGCATAGACTATTTTCTAAATGGGGAAATGCTTAGGAAATCAGAAACACAAAGGGACATGGGAGTCATTGTTCAAGATTCTCTTCCGGTTAACGTGCAGGTTCAGTTGGCAGTTAGGAAGGCAAATGCAACATTAGCATTCCTGTCACGAGGGCTAGAATACATGAGCAGGGATGTATTTCTGAGTCTGTATAAGGCTCTGGTCAGACCCCATTTGAAGTATTGTGAACAGTTTTGGGCCCCGTGTCTAAGAAAGGATGTACAGGCCTTGGAAAGAGTCCAGAGGAGGTTCACAAGAATGATCCCTAGAATGAAGAGCTTGTGGTATGAGGAACGGTTGAGGACACTGGATCTGTACTCGTTAGAGTTTAGAAGGATGAGGGGAGATCTTATTGAAACTTACAGGATACCGCGAGGTCTGGATAGAGTGGACGTGGAGAGGATGTTTTCACTAGTCGGAAAAACTCGAACCAGAGGGCACAACCTCGGGCTGAAGGAACGATCCTTTTAAACAGAGATGAGGGATTTTTTTCAGCCAGAGTGGTGAATCTGTGGAACTCTTTGCCGCAGAAGGCTGTGGAGGCCAGGTCATTGAGTGACTTTAAGACAGAGGTGGATAGGTTCCTGATTAATAAGGGAATTAAGGGTTACGGGGAAAAGGCTGGAGAAAAATATCAGCCATGATTGAATGGCAGAACAAACTTGATGGGCTGAGTGGCCTAATTCTGCTCCTAGGTCTTATGGTCTAAATGTCACACTCGTTGCACACTGTACCTTACCGTTGCAATAAAATATTACAATGTCTATTTAACCAACTGTCATTCCACAGGTGCACTGGATTGACATCCGACCAGTCAAAAATAGTCCATCAGACAAAAACTGTTTTATAGTTTCACTGAAGTTGAAAACTTTGTAAAATTGAATTACTTGCAGTCTCAGTTTTTGACTGAAAACTAATTAGGAACGATCTGAAAAACGATAAAAGCTGAAAGCTAACTGTTATATACTGAGGTTAGGAATAGCTTAAACTGCTTGAACCTTGTTAAGAATTTGGGTGTAAAAGACCTCGAGAGGACTACAGTAATATTGAAACTGAGGGATGCAGAAGTTGCTACATAATGAGACATCAACTGAACTCAGCATGTTAGATTGCCTTAAAATCAATTCAGAGCATCTGCTTGGAATCAAAGAGAAATAGGGCTTGAAAATAGACTTTGACATTGGTATATTGCATACAGTGTATTAGTGTGAAACAGTGCTGGTCAGTGTAAACAAAGACATTTTATGCAGACTTGCAGACACATTCTAATTTTATGCGTCAGATGGCTCCATAAACCCTTTAATGTTTTCATTGTTTTCATTTTGCGTACCAGTGATAAATATTATGGGTCAATTTTCACCTGTCACACAGAAGGCTGTGTTTTTCACCACAGTAAGTGCTGTAGCAGTCATTGAGTTGTGCCTCACTGTCCTTACCGAAAAGCAAAATTTAGCAATATGATCAAGTAGTTGCGAGAATTTGTTCTGCAGCAGATCTATTGCTGTATATAACTTTAACTTTATGGGGTTGGTAGTCTGATGTGTTGGATGAAATTAAGCTGGCTGAAGAGCTTCCCTCACCTGAGAAAGTAAATTTGCGAATTGAGTTTTACATTTCCAGGTTGAGAAAACAGCTTGAAAATAACTTTCCCTACCCTACAAACAAGTTTATTCCGACAGTTGTTGCTAGGTTCTGGGGCTCCTGATGAGATTGCACCTTGACAATTTCTTCTGTAGTTGATGCATAAAATTGCATCTGGAAATTAACTTGTAATTATATGAACCATTACATTCTGGACTTTTGATTAACTGGAATAAATACCCAATCGTTCTCTGAAGGTGAATCATGCTGAGGTGTAATTCCTCGGGTGCTAATGGCCTTCCAATTCTGTGTTTGAGTAGTTATTTTTCTATGCAAACCTATCCCTTTTTAACCCAAAGCCAGTGCAGACGTTACTTGATTTGCCATAATCAGTGATTCCCCCTTTTCCAAAAAACATGCTCTCCAGTTCTAATTAAAATACCAAAACTGATATAAGCTTGCGTTTTACCCATATAATGTTTTGAGAGATTTGTTGGCTAATTTATGCAAAGATGATCGATCTTCCGGTTACAGTATTTCACTGTAAAGGCAGAGTAGTATGCTCAGCTTCACAATTGCTTGGGGATAACTTTTGTACATATATTTTTTAAGTTAATTTATTAGTCACAAGTAAGGCTTATGTTAACACTGCAATGAAGTTACTGTGAAATTCCCCTAGTTGGCACACCCTAGCACCTGTTCGGGTCAATGCACCTAACCAGCACATCTTTCAAACTGTGGGAGGAAACCAGAGTACCCAGAGGAAACCCACGCAGACACGGGGAGAACATGCAAACTCCACGCAGACAGTGACCCAAGCCGGGAATCGAACCCGGATCGCTGGCGCTGTGAGGCAGCAGTGCTAATCACTGTGCCACCATGCTGCCCACGTGGCGCATGTTACTCTTGTTTATATTTTTAATAATGTACAAAAGATACTTTATCCCCTATATCTGCAATTTCATACAACAAAATGTGCTATAGCTTGCTATTTATGTTCTATAATCTTCATTGTGGATGATTTGCTGCAATATGCTGTACAACTGTTATCCACAGCATGCTGGCTTTTTGTGTAGTCCCTTTCTCCTCTCATCAACCATCTTTTCCATAATATAGAAGAATAGAAAAGCAGATTCTCTTTAAACACCATGAGGAGCTGCCAATGTGTATTGTTGAAACCCTTCTTGGTATTGACCTTGTATTTGTACGTGAGCCAAAAACAATTTAAGGCAATCTTCAGTTATCAGTATCTGTAAAATATGGTGAACTTTGTCAAAATTATTTTGTTGCAAAACTCTTAACTAGTCATGTATTTGTTTTCTAGGTATCCAGACCATAGATTCGACACAAGCTCTGTTTCTTCCAGTAGGAGCATCAGTGTCTCTCTTAGTGATGTTCTTCTTCTTTGATTCTGTTCAAGTAGTCTTTACAATATGCACTGCAGGTATGTTTGTGTAATATTGTTTATGGAATGTGAATATTGTTTTTCTACGTTTTCAACCGTTGTGAAAATTTGGCCTGTAAACTAACTACTGAAGAAGTTGGATTCTGGTAAAGCTGTTTGGTGCCAAAACTTTAGAGATTGGCTGCCCCTTGAATTGCTTTTGGGCCACTAAGTAACTTTATTTATTGCCTTTAAAATTGAAAAACATCCCAAATTGCTTCGGAGCTAATCACAACAATGGATGGTGAACTAGAAAAAGGAAATAGTAGGAGAGATGACCAAAGGCCTGGCCAAAAAGATGAGTTTTGAGGAAAAGCATAAAGAAAGTAGCACAGGGAGTTCTAGACCAAAGTCCTGGATGATTGAAGGTATTGCCACCAGTTATGAGATGAAGACAGGGTTGAAGCGTGTGATGCACAAGAGTCTAGAATTCGATGATCAATCAAACTCATAACATGACATAAGTGATATACATCCATACACAGGGACAAGTTCCCTACGAACAAAATATATGAACGTGCAAATTAGGAGCAGGAGTAGACCACTTTGTCCTTCGAGCCTGTCCTGCCGTTCAATGAGATCATAAATGATCTGATTGTAACCTCAACTCCACATTCCCGTCTATCCCTAAAAGCCTTTCACCCCTTGCTCATCAAGAAGCTATTTACCTCTGCCTTAAAAAAACATTCAAAGACTCTTCTTGAGTTTAGAAGAATAAGAGGTGATCTTATTAAGACATGTAACATTCTAAGGGGGCTTGACAAGGCAGACACTGCAAAGACATTTCCCCTCATGGGAAATCTAAAGCTAGGGGGCACAGCTTCAAAATAAGGGATCACATACTTAAGAAAAAAAGGAATATCTGCTCTTAGAGGGTCATTAGTATTTGGAATAATCTTCCACAACAAGCAGTAGAGGTTAATAAAATATATTCAAGCCTAAATTGGACAGATTTTTGACTTGCAGTCAATGGTTAAGGGAGCAGGTGATAAAACAAAATTAGGGAGCAGGCAGGAAAGTGAAGTTAAGATTATTATCTGATGTGCCTTATTGAGTGGTAGGGTTGGCTCAATGGGCCAGGTGGCCTATATCTGTTCCTATTACGTTACGAAAATGTAAGCTATGGTTTTTGTTCCTGTCAATTTATTTTAAATTGTGAATAACTCTGATTAGCCTGTACAACAATATCTTTGGTATTCAGCACCCTTTTCTCCTCTAATATAAATTGTTGTAATCATTTAAATTTTGCATCCTTACATTTGTCCTGATGAGTGCAAGATGAAACGCTTCAGCAAAATTTCCCACTTTTCAACAATATTCAAGTCAATTAATACAAAAAAATTATTGATCGTGATAATATGTCTACAGGAGTCCACAACATTTTATTTTAATTTGAGAGGTGGAAAATACGTTGTACAGGCTAATTGGAGGAGTTTACAATTTAAAATAAATTGACAGGAACAAAAACCATAGCTTACATTTCGTAAGAACATAATAGGAACAGATATAGGCCACCTGGCCCATTGAGCCAACCCTACCACTCAATAAGGCACATCAGATAATAATCTTAACTTCACTTTCCTGCCTGCTCCCTAATTTCGTTTTACCGCCTGCTCCCTTAATCTTTGACTGTAAGTCAAAAATCTGTCCAATTTAGGCATGAATATATTTTATGAATTAACCTCCACTGCTTGTTGTGGACGATTATTCCAAATACTAATGATCCTCTAAGAGAAGATATTCCTTTTTTACTTAAGTATGTGATTCCTTATTTTGAAGCTGTGCACCCTAGCTCTAGATTTCCCATGAGGGAAAATGTCTTTGCAGTTTCTGCCTTGTCAAGCCCCCTTAGAATGTTATGTCTTAAGATCACCTCTTATTCTTCTAAACTCCCAATCAATCCCAATCTGCTCAACCTTAGCAAGTTTTCTAATTACTTGCTATACCTGCATGTTAATTTTTAGTGATTCATCTGTGGAAACACCCAGATACCTCTGTGCCTACATGCTGCAGTTTCTCTCCATTTAAATAACATTCTGCTATTTTGTTCTTCAATGTTTTCCCACATTATACTCCATCAGGCAACTTTTGCTCACACACTTAATTTATGTATACTCCTTTGCAGACTCTTTTGTTTCCTCGTCACAGCTTGCTTTCCTACCCATCTTTATATTGCCAGCAAATTTGGCTACAATACACCCTGTCCCTTCCAAGCCATTATTATAGATCATAACTAGTTGAGGCCCCAGCAATGATACCATATGGCACCCACTCAACCTGAAAATAACCTATTTATTCCAGCTCTGTGTTTCTTGTTAGTTAGCCAATCCTCTATCTCTGCTATCAAATGCCTTTTGGAAATCCAAATACACTACATCTACTGGTTCCTTTTTATCCATCCTATTTGTCACATAATCAAAGAACTCTAATAAATTTGTTAGAGAACTTCTCTTTCATAAAACCTTGTTTGTTCTATTTGGTGATAATGATTTTCTAAATGTCCTGCTGCTACTTCCTTAATGGATTCCAGCATTTTTCCGATGACAAGTTTGAAGCTAACTGGTCCATAGCTTCCTGCTTTCTGTCTCCCTTCTAGATTAGAGGTGTTATGCTTGATATTTTCCAGTCCATTCGAACCTTTCATAAATCTAGGGAATTTTGAAGATTTCAATCAATGTGTCACTATCTCTACAGCCACTTGTTTCAAGACCTTAGATGCAGCCCATCAGGTCTAGGGGACTTGTCAGCTTTTAATCCCATTAGTTTTCTGGTACTTCCTCTTGGTGATAGTGTTCTAAGTTCCTACCCTTGATTTTTGACATTGTTGGGAAGCTTTTTGTGTCTTCTACCATGAAGATATTGATTCAAAGTCTCTACCATTTCCTTGTTTCCTATTATTAATTATCCAGTCCCAAGAGACCAATGCTCATTTTAGCTGCTCCCTTTTTATACACACGTAGATGCTCTGGCTGTTTTTATACTTATTGAAATTTCACACTCTCACGTTCTAATTTCTGTCATTTGTTTTTGTTATCCTTTGCTGGTTTCTTTAAAAAAAATTATCTCCTGACCCACCACATTGGTAGGATGCTCTTTTGAAGAGTTGGCCCAGACTCGGTGGGTCAAATGGCCTCTTTGAGCACTGTAGGGATTCTATGGTGTTCTAAAACATTAAACCACATGGAATTTTTAATGGAACAACTCAAAAAGGTCTACAAGGTGTTAATCAGACTTTTCAAACATTCGGCTTTGCATGTTTATAGTTAAACAGTGAAGTAAGGGATACTTAGCTATTGTTTTCAGTTTCTTTAAATAGATTGGGTGAACTTTCTCCTGTTTTGTTAGCAATTTATCATGTGAGGTACATTTTGGGACAAGAACATTTCTGTAGCGCAAATGAGTCTTAGTCACCTTTTGGATTTCGATGGATTCAGGATGTTTATTTAGTCTTATTCCTAAAGCAGTTCTGCACTAAAAGAGTATCAAGTAGTAATATACTTACCCCTTTGAAATTCAAGTAACTTATTTGAAGTTGATCAAAAATAATGGTAACAGCCTTCGTGCTTCAGTCAGCATTGGACTAATGGCCTGTAACAGTCGTACTTAATTCCTGGAGCTTTCTTTAACACAACTGGAATTCTTAGTGCAGGACAACAATCAGAAATTATATGTCACTCTGGCAAATGCTGTTGTACATATTACCAATTCGATCGTGCTCTTCCTTTTCCTCTGCTGCTCCTAAGTGGAAGGGAATGTTGGGAATTTTTGAACAAAGAGCCCTTCCTTTTTATCACAGACGTGGCATTTCAGATGCCCCATTTTGTATTTTGGAAGGCTTTTAGGGCTGAATTTTGAAGCCTAGTCTCTTGAGATGATTACCCGCCCCTTTACATGACCCTGAGGCAGAGACGCTACAGTCACAGCCAATTGGTCACTAGGACAACCATTGAGCAGGCCCTCTGACTTCTGAAGATGTGGCACTGCACCTAGACCGATCAGGTGGCACCCTGCAGCATGATCCTGCAAGGGCTTTGAGCATGATGGTGATGGTCTGCTGTGCTCTTCAATAACATAGCTCTCCAGAAAGTTGTGGATCTTGAAGACTTTGGACCCAGATCATGGGGTGATGAGGAGGAGGAGCAGGACATGAGGATGTGATCGAGGAGGAAAGGAGGAAGATACAGAGCTTAGTTGGCTGCACAGTGAAGTGGCTGGGCCCGTTGCAGGATTCGAGGGTCTCTTCAGGATGCCATCAACATCAGGGATCATTTGATTCAGGCTCATTCCAGCTGGAGCACTCTGATCTGAGAGGAACATATTATGGAACTCACTTTGAGCTACCAGTGAGAACCTTTCCATTGAAGATTTAGCCTAGCTAGCATATCTCCTGCCAGATATACATCCTGCAATGGTAGTCAGAAATTTCCCTGTCATCATTCATAGACTTTTGGTCCATTTCGCCTGAGCTCTCTTCTCCTGTACTGCCAATAATTGAGGACGGGTGGTTTGATGAAGTGCTTAATTGTCCACCACCGTTCACGGCAGGATATGGCAGGACTGCAGAGCTTTGGTTGACCGATTACTTCACTCAGACTGAGTGGTGCTGTTGCTGGCATACTGTTCCAAAACCCTGATTGAACCAAGATTAATGGCAGGATGAGGGATATGCCATCCATGTGATGACATTCTGAATGCAATTCTACTGCCATTGATGACCCACAGCCAGTGTTTCATGGATACACAGTTTTGAGCTATTGGATCTGGGCCCCCATCCCCAAGGTACATTCTGTGGTCTTAATAGTGCTTCTTCCAAGTGATGTTCAGCAAGGAGGAATGCCAGTTCAGCATCTGAGTTGGGCAGTAGGTGGTAATCAGAGGGGGCTTTTCTTATTCATGGTTGACCTAATGCCCTGAGACTTTGATATTGAAGATTTCCAGGGCCACTTCCTCCCGACTGTAGGCCTGCCCTGTTGGTGGGACAGGACATACCCTGGGATGTTGTTGAAGAAGTCTGGGACATAGAATCATACGCTGTAGACAATGAGTCGGTGAGTATGACTGTCAGACTGGTGCTTGACTAGTCTATGTGACAGCTCTCCCAGTTATGGCACAAGTCCACAGATATTAGTGATGAGGACTTTACAGCCTTGACTGGACAGGATGTGCTTTTGTTATTTCTAATGCCTTGCTCAATACTGGTGTTCGGTCATAGTCATACAGAAACAGGCCCTTTGGCCCACCATGCCTATCTATCAATACTAAGCTACACTAAATCCCATTGGATTTGGACTTGGTCTTAGCACTTGGACTATAGCCTACTACACTCTGGCAATTTAGTGCTCAGATGCTTCTTAAATGTTGCGCGAATACCTGCCTCCTTCACCCTCTCGGGCAGCACATTCTATATTTCCACCACCCTTTTGGTGGAAAAAAAAATCCTCCGATCCCCTCTAAATAACTTACCCCTCACCTTAAACATATGTCCTCTGATCTTTGACGCTTCTGCCATATGGAAAAGATTCTTACGATTTATCCTATCTATGCCTCTCATCATTTTGTATGCCTCTATCAGATCCCCCCTCAGCTTCCTCTGCTTCAGGGAAAACGAACCCAGCCTATCCAGTCTCTCCTTATAGCTGTCCATCCTAGGCACACAGTTCTACATCAAAACTCCATCTGTGGCCTAACCAATGTTTTAGAAAGTTGTACCAATACCTCAGCTAATGAAGGCAAGCAGCCTGTATGCCTTCTTCACCACTCTATCTCCCTGTGCTTCCACCTTCAGGGATCAATGGACTTGTACACCGAGGTCCCTTTGTTCCTCAATACTCTCTGCGTACCTACTATTCATTGTGCATATGCTACCCTTATTAGACCTCCCAAAATGCATCACCTCACACTTATCAGGATTAAATTCTATCTGCCTTTGCTCTGTCTAATTTCAATCTCCTCCATTGCCTTCCATAGCCTTCATTAGGTGAGTGCAGGATTTGGTTCACAAACAGGGCATGTATAGACACAAACTCAATTACAAGATAATGGTTGGAATGTGAGTCTCAACAGGTAATCAAGTCTTTACAGGTACAGACAATGCGAGTGGAGAGAGGGTTAAGTACAGGTTAAAGAGGTGTGAATTGTCTCGAGCCAGGACAGTTAGTGAGACTTTGCAAGCCCAGGCAAGTTGTGGGGGTTATAGATAATGTCCCATGAATCCAAGATCCTGTCCTCGTGTGCGGAATTTGGCTATCGGTTCCTGCTTGGCAATTCTGCGTTGTCGTGTGTCTTGAAGGCTGCCTTGGAGAACGCTTACCCGAAGATCAGAGGCTGAATGTCCTTGACTGCTGAAGCGTTCCCCGACAGGAAGGGAACACTCCTGCCTGGTGATTGTCGAGCGGCGTCCAAATAAACCTGTTGGACTTTAACCTGGCGTTGTCATTGACTCTACGACTCTTAAAGGTTTACATCATGGAAACAGGCCCTTCGGCCCAACTTGTCCATGCCAGCCTTTTTTTTTAAAACCCCTAAACTAATCCCAATTTGCCTACATTTGGCCCATATCCCTCTATACCCATTGTACCTATGTAACTATCTAAATGCTTTTTAAAAGACAAAATTGTACCTGCCTCTACTACTACCTCTGGCAGCTTGTTCCAGACACTCATCACCCTCTGTGTGAAAAAATTGCCTCTCTGGACACTTTTGTATCTCTCCCCTCTCACCTTAAACCTATGCTCTCCAGTTTTAGACTCCCCTACCTTTGGGAAAAGATATTGACTATCTAGCTGATCTGTGCCCCTCATTATTTTATAGACTTCTATAAGATCACCCCTCAGCCTTCGACGCTCCAGAGAAAAAAGTCCCAGTCTATCCAACCTCCTTATAACTCAATCCATCAAGTCCCAGTAGCATCCTAGTAGATCTTTTCTGCATTCTTTCTAGTTTAATAATATCCTTTCTATAATAGGGTGACCAGAACTGTACACAGTATTCCAAGTGTGGCCTTACCAATGTCTTGTGCAACTTCAACAAGACGTCCCAACTCCTGTAATCGATGTTCTGACCAATGAAACCAAGCATGCTGAATGCCTTCTTCACCACTCTGTCCACCTGTGACTCCAATTTCAAGGAGCTGTGAACATGTACCCCTAGAGCTTTGTTCTGTAACTCTTCCCAATGCCCTACCATTAACTGAGTAAGTTCAATTTACCAAAATGCATCACCTTGCATTTATCTAAATTAAACTCCATCTGCTTTTCATCAGCCCACTGGCCCAATTAATGAAGATCCCCTTGCAATTGGAGATAACTTTCTTCACTGTCCACTATGCCACTAATCTTGGTGTCATTTGCGAACTTGCTAACCATTCTTCCTATATTCTCATCGAAATCATTAATATAAATGACAAATAACAGTGGACCTAACACTGATCCCTGAGGCACACTGCTGGTCGCAGGCCTCCAGTTTGAAAAGCAACTCTCTACAACCACCCTCTGGCTTCTGTCAAGAAGCCAATTTTGTATCCATTTGGATACCTCCCCCCGGATCCCGTGAGACTTGACCTTATGCAACAACCTACCATGCGGTACCTTGTCAAAGGCCTTGCTAAAGTCCATGTAGACAATATCAACTGCACTGCCCTCATCTACCTTCTTGATTACCACTTCAAAATTTTCCACTCACAAAGCCATGCTGACTGTCCCTAATCAGTCCTTGCGTCTCTAAATGCCTATAGATCCTGTCTCTCAAAATACTTTCCAACAACTGTGAGACTTCTTACTGTGCCTACCCATGTCCAACGCTGGCATCTTCACATCCTAGTTAATATTGGCGAATTTGAAATACCCTAATACTATAACCCAATTCCTCTCCCATCTCTCTGATTTGTCTACATATCTGCTCCTCTATCTCCCTTTGACGGTTGGGAGGCCTGTAGTATAACCCCAGCAAAGTGATCGCCCTTTTTTATTTCTAAGCTCCACCCTTATGGCCTCATTTAGAGAGCCTTCTAAGACATTCTCCCTCATTCTCACTGCAGTGATGGTCTCTTCTTTCAATAGTGCAATACAACCCCACCCCCATTACACCTGAAACATCTATACGCTAGAATGTTAAGTTGCCAGTCCTGTCCTTTCAGCCATGTCTCAGTGATTGGAACGATATCATACTTCCACGTGCTAATTAACACTGCCTTACCAGACAGGCTCCTTGCATTAAAACGGATGCAGTTTAGACTTCCAATCTTCCCACATGCCTTATCATGCCCATGTCTTTTCTGTCTGAGTGTCACCTTGGGCTAGCTCAGTGGGCTGTTAAGAATCAACTACATTGTTGTGGATTTGGATGCATCTGCAGAACAGACTGGGTAAGGACGGCCAATTTCCTTCCTCAAATGAATCTGATATGTTTTTTGTAGTTTCATGGTCATCATTAACAAGGCTAGTTTTTCTGATCATCATTACTGAGACTAGCTTTTTTTTTGCAGAGTTATTAATTAATTGAATTTAAATTCCATTCTCTGTAGTGATGGGATTTAAACTCCTCTCTCCAGTGCATTAGGCTAGGCCTCAGGATTAATAGTCCACTAATATTACATGGTTAATATTACCCCCCTTTCAATCTCTAATGTTGCTAGCTTTTCAGCTGTGTAGAAAGCATTCTGATCTATCTTTTTAGGTCCAAGGTGAATGGCCTCATACTTCTGTCCCAAGTTTAAATAAACATGTATAAGTGAAAAAAAGCACCTTCTTTCCTCCTCCCCCACATTGAACTCCTATTCTCCAAATTCTAAACTTCCCTGAGTTAATGTTGCAATACCTGCTCTTAGCTCTGTCAATTTCATTTGCTTTAATTGCACAACTGTCCAGCCTACAAAATGCATTAAAAACTTTGTTTCCCTCTGTCCTTTCCTCTTTGTCTTCCACCTTCCACACTTTAAATTGCCATACAGTCAAATCTAAATTTGCACAGTGACATTTTATTGATGTTCAGGAAATCAGTAAGTCTATTGCAGTGACTAATGCAATAGTGCATTATCAAAGAATTCTGGTTAATCAAATAGAATCACCGTGGGTGGCACGATGGTTAGCACAGCTGCCCCACAATGCCAGGGACCTGGGTTCGATTCCCGGCTTGGATCATTGTCTGTGTGGAGTCTGCACGTTTTCCCCATGCCTGCATGGGTTTCCTCCGGGTGCTCCGGTTTCCTCCCACAGTCTGAACGACGTGCTGGTTAGGCACATTGACCCGAACAGGCGCTGGAGTGTGGCGACTAGCAGAATTTCACAGTAACTTCATTGCAGTGTTAATGTAAGCCTTACTTGTGATAATAAGTAAATAAACTTAAGAGTTTAGCCTTGAATAATATCAGAAATCCTTGACTGTGCTGACTTTATCAACTTATCATTTCTCTCCATTATTAGAAACATTCTTTTATCTTGCTCTTCCTCATGTTCCCCAGTTTCATTAAGGAAGTGAAAAATTATTGGAAGGTGCTCTGAAAATACCACGTGATATTTGCAGCTTGCAAATACTAATAGGAACCTGCTGCTGGTCGAAATGCTGGAAAATGCTGATGTGATTTCTTGAAAAGTGGATTTCTAATATTGAGAATTCTGTGTTTATGGCCACTAAGCTTTTTTTCCAAAAAAAAAATCTCGGAACCGTAGCAGGGAAAATGCTTGAATCTATCATCAAGGAAGAAATAGCGAGACATCTGGATATAAATTGTCCCATTGGGAAGGCACAGCATGGGTTCATGAAGAGCAGGTCATGTGCGACTAATTTGGTGGAATTCTTTGTGCACGGTGGACAAAGGGGAACCTTTGGATGTGGTGTATCTGGATTTCCAGAAGGCATTTGACAATGCCTGCTGCATAAGATAAAGGTGCACGGTGTTACGGGTAATATATTAGCATGGATAGAGGATTGGTTAACTAACAGAAAGCAAAGAGTGGGGGAAAATGGGTGTTTTTCTGGTTGGCAACCAGTAACTAGTGGTGTGCCTTAGGGGTCAGTGTTGGTACTGCAATTGTTTACAATTTGCATAGATGATTTGGAGTTGGAGACCAAGTGTAGTGTGTCAACATTCGCAGTTAACACTAAGATGAGTGGCAGAGCGAAGTGTGCAGAGGACACAAAGTCTGCAAAGGGATGTAGATAGTTTGAGTGGGCAAGGGTCTGGCAGATGGAGTACAATGTTGGTAAATGTGAGGTCATCCATTTTGTTAGGAATAACAGCAAAATGGATTATTATTTAAATGGTAAACAATTGCAGCATGCTGCTGTGCAGAGGGACCTGGGTGTCCTTGTGTATGAATCACAAATGTTGGTTTGCAGGTGCAGCAGATAATTAAGAAGGCAAATGGAATGTTGTCCTTCATTGCTAGAGGGATGGAGTTTAAAATCAGGGAGATTATGTTGCAGCTGTATAGGGTGCTGGTGAGGCCATACCTAGAGTACTGTGTACAGTTTTGGTCTCACTTCAGAAAGGGTATACGGGCACTGTGGAGGGGGTGCAAAAAAGATTCACGAGATTGATTCCAGAGTTGAGAGAGTTGGTTTGAGGAGAGACTGAGTAGACTGGCACTATACTCATTGGAATTCAGAAGAATGAGGGGAGATCTTATAGAATAAGATTATGAAGGGAACAGATAAGATGGAAGCAGGGACATTGTTTCCACTGGCAGGTGAAACTAGACCTAGGGGGCATGGCCTCAAAATAAGGGGGAGCAGATTTAGGACTGAGTTGAGGAGGAACTTCTTCACCCAAAGGGTTGTGAATCTATGGAACTCCCTGCCCAGTGAAGCAGTGGGGGTTCCTCATTGCATGTTTCAAGGCAAGGATAAATAAATTTTTGAACAATAAAGGAATTAAGGGCGGATAAGTGGAGCTGAGTCCACAAAAAGATCAGCCATGATCTTATTGAATGGTGGAGCAGGTTTGAGGGGCCAGATGGCCGCCTACTCCTAATTCCTATGTTCTTGTGTTAAAAGTTGGTAGTTTCTTGGCCAACGTATTATCTGAATGTCATAAATGCTGAAGGTGCTTTAATAATGCAGCAGTTTTATCACCACTCCCTAATACCACACTTTGGTAAGTCCAGCTGGGTAGAGAGCTGTAATTAACTCTAGAACTTCCAAGGTATATTACACTAATACTGATGCTTAAAATACATGCATTACAGTTTCATTTTACTATTATGAAAAGTTTGTATGCAGGTGCAGCAAGTGATTAGGAAAGTGGATGAAATATTGTTGTTTATTGCAAGGGGAATAGAGTATACAATAGGGATATTTTGTTAAGTTGTACAGGACATTGACACTAGAGTACCATGTACAGAGTACCATGTACGGTTTTGAGCTCCTTAAGAAAGGGTATAATTGCATTAAAGCAACAGAAAAAGTTCACTCAACTGATTCCTGGCATGACGGGGTTATCTTATGAGTTAAAGTTTGGACAGATTGGGCCTGTAACCATTGGAGTTTAGAAAATTCAGAGGTGATCTTATTGAAGCATTTAAGATCTTGAGGGGACTCGATAGGTTGGATGCTGAGAGGATGTTTCCGTTTGTGGAACAGACCAGAGATAGGGGGCACCATTTAAAAATGAGGGCTGTCCCATTTAACATGGAGATAAGGAGAATTTTCTTTTGAGGATCCTGAGCCTGTGGAACTTTCTTCCCCACAGAGCGATAGAAACAGCGTCATTGAATATTTTTAATGGTGGAGGTAGGTAGATTCTTGACTAACAATGGAGTGAAAGGGTTTAGGGGTAGGCAGGAAAGTGGAGTTGAAGCTACAATCTGATCAGCCATGATCTCATTGAATGGCAGAGGAGGCTTGAGGGGCCAAATGGCCTACTTCTGCTCTTAATTCTTATGTTCATATGTAATTGGTAAAAGGGACAAAAGAGCTGCTATAGGCCACGTTTTTTATTCATTGCCTTTGGCTTCCTTTTGGTGAAATCTTCCTGCACTATAATTATGACCGTTTCCATGTCCTGAAAAACAAGTAATTAAAAATGTATTTCACATGCAACTGCCTCGGTGTTAAATCATTCAGTACATTAAAACAGTCCCATTATCACTGAAATTTGTCCTTGTATAATCAACAATCCTGATATTTGCTGAAATAATTTTACATATTGATCTTTTGCTTAACTTGAGGTTGAGAGTATCACTGAGGATGTGGTATAATGCATTATAACTATTAAAATGCAATGAGCAATGATTTCTCTACAGCTCCATAGTCGGCTCAAGATGATTTAATTTCTGTCATGTACCAAGACAATTTCCACAGTTGAATGTAGAAGCCAGAGCGTGGCCATTTCCCCCCATAATAGTCCACTTTCACTTGTAGAAATTGCCTTTGTAACCGCGAGAAAGTTAAGGTATCTGCTTTCAATCTTAATGAAATTGTTGTTTGCTTTTGTCTTCTACATTATACCTCCAAAGATAATCCTTTTGAATGAATGAAGACATTTTTGTAATAAGTTCAATATGCCAGCTGAGCTGATTATCAAGAGTTTGATCTCTTGAGTTTTCTAAATTGCCTGTTTTTTGAGTTGACAAGGAGCTCTCATTAGATGGAACTCAATGGATTTTTCTCTTTCAGTTCTTGCAACAATAGCATTTGCCTTTCTGCTGCTCCCGATGTGCCAGTATTTAACAAGACCCTGCTCACCTCAGAACAAGTAAGAATTTATAATCTTGTCTGTTGTGTTCATAGTGAGCTTTGAGAATGGATGTACTAGTTAATTGTTGACTCTAATTGATCTTTTTGCCCTTTCACCATAAAGGAAAGAATTAAACCCTCTGCTTACTTGCACAAATTCTATTTATAGCCTACTGCAAAAGTTCATTTCATGCATGCTTTATTAAATATGCTTATCATCCAAATGGTTAGTTGCCTGAGCTTAGCTAAGGTCCCTGCGCTCAATTTAATTTAATACCTGTATTAACTTTTCACTCCGCAACTGTACAAAATCTTTATTGGCCAGTAAGTACTGGCCAATAAAGCCAGTACAGCCAGTACTGATACTGGCGGCACGGTAGCACAGTGGTTAGCACTGCTGCTTCACAGCTCCAGGGACCTGGGTTCGGTTCCCAGCTTGGGTCACTGTCTGTGTGGAGTTTGCACATTCTCCTCGTGTCTGCGTGGGTTTCCTCCGGGTGCTCCGGTTTCCTCCCACAGTCCAAAGATGTGCGGGTTAGGTTGATTGGCCATGCTAAAATTGCCCCTTAGTGTCCTGGGATGCGTAGATTAGAGGATAAAATATGTAGGGATATGGGGGTAGGGCCTGGGTGGGATTGTGGTCGGTGCAGACTCGATGGGCCGAATGGCCTCTTTCTGAACTGTAGGGTTTCTATGAATTCTATGAAGTTAGCAAAGAAAGAGAGACTTTGCATTTATGTAGTTCCTTTCACAACCACGGAGTCCTAAAACACTACATCCGATCAAAAACTTTATTGTAGCCACTGTTTTAATATAGGAAATATAGTGGCCAGTTGACACACAGCAAGCTCCCATAAACAACAATGCAATAAATGGCCAAATCATCTGTTTTAGTGTTGGTTAAGGGATAAGGATTGGCCAACAGGCTTGTGAGAACTCTCTCGCTCTAGATCAAATGCCAGTGGCAGAGTGGTTAGCACTGCTGCCTCACAGCGCCAGGGACCCGGGTTTGATTCCTGGCTTGGGTTACTGGCTGTTCGCCCCGTGTCTGCATGGGTTTCTTCCGGGTGCTCCAATTTCCTCCCACTGTCCGAAAGACTGGCTGGTTATGCTCATCGGCCATGATAAATTCTCCCTCCATGTACCCAAGCTGGTGCTGGAGTGGGGCGGCTAAGGGATTTTCACAGTAACTTCATTGCAGTGTTAATGTAAGCCTGCTTGTGACACTAATAAATGAATTTAAACTTCATTTTAAATAGGATCTCTTATGAGCACTTGAAAGGACAATTGTGGCCTTGGTTTATCATCATATCTGAAAGATAACACCATCTACATTGCAGCACTCCCGCAGTACTGCACTGGAGTATCAGCCTTATGTGCTCCAGACTCTGACTTGGAGGTGAAAGTGCCATGACTGACACCATGTGATTTAGGTTCTTTCCTCCCATCGTAGTAACTAATTTGTAATTTCTTTTTTGAGTGCATGGTGCATGAATATAATCTTTTTCTACTGAAATGCACCATGATGCATATATTATTGCATTGAACTGTTTTCATGCTTCAGAATACAATTAGGTTTTACAAAATAGCAGTAGCACAGCAAGGAGTGGCTGTGCCCCTGCTATTACCTTGTTTAATTGTAGCTTTTGGGTATATACCATATTATAGGATAACCTCATAGTCCCCCAGCCCTGTACAGCCCACTTCTACCTCAAAATCCAGAAACAGGACTGCCCTGGTAGACGCATCGTATTCAGCCTGCTCCTGTCCCACCAAACTAATTTCTTCATATCTTGACTCTATTCTCACTCCCCTTGTCCAGTCCCTTCCCCGCATTTGCGATTCCTCCGATGTCCTACATCACATCAATAATTTCCAGTTACCTGGCCCTAATCACCACCTCTTCATAATGGGTGTCCAATCCCTCTACTCCTCCATCCCCCACCAGGAGGGTCTTGGTGCTCTCCGCTTCTTCAAGCAGAGGCCCAAACAATCACCAGTATTCTCCCTAGCTCAATTTGTGTTCTCACTCAGCAATATCTCCCTTAACTTATCTCATTTCCTGCCAATAAAAGGTGTGACTATGCGTACCCACATGGGCCCCAGTTATGCTTGTCTTGATGTGCAGTATGTGGAACATTCCTTGTTCCAGTCTTATTTGGCTCTCTCCCACAACTCTTTCTCCGTTACATCGATGACTATATCGGTGCCGCTTCATGCTCTTGTGTGGACCTGGAAAAATTGATTTTTTTGCTTCCAATTTCCACCCCTCTCTCACCTTCATGGTCCATCACTGACACTCCCCTCCCTTTCCTTGACCTTTCTGTCTTCATTTCTGGTGAAAGACTAACCACCAATATTCGTTACAAATCCGCTACTTCAGCTACAGTTCCTCACACCACACTCCCTGTAAGGACTCCATCCCATTCTCCCAGTTTCTCTGCATCCACCACATCTGTTCCAATGATTCTACTTCAAAAACAGAGTTCCTCACATGTCTGCCTTCTTCCTCAACCAAGGTTGCCCCCACTGTAGTTAACCGAGCACTCAACTGTATCTGACCCATCTCCCACATCTCTGCTCTCACCTCATCCCCTCCCGTACAGAACTATGGCAGGGCCCTCAATTTTCACCCCACTAGGCTCACATTTTAAGGATCATCCTCCGCAATTTTTGGCAACTCCAGCATGATGCCACCACTAAACACATCTTCCCTCCGTGACACCCTGGCCCACTCCTCCATCTTCCCCTCCTCCCCCACGCTTCATCCCCTTCCCATGGTACCTTCCCTTGTGATCACAGAAGGTGCAATACTTGCCTCTTTACCTCCTCCATGTCCAAGGGCTCAAACACCCCTTTCAGGTGAAGCAGCATTTCACTTGCACCTCCTTCAATTTTGTCTACTGTATTCGCTGCTCCCAATTGTAGTCTTCTCTGCATAGGGAAGACTAAATGCAGACTGGGTGACAGTTTTGCTGAAAACCTTTGCTCCATCCACAAGTATGACCCCAAACTTCACATTGCATGCCATTTCAACTCAGCATCTCGCTCACAAGTCCTAGGCCCGCTGCAGTGCTCCAGTGATGCCCAACACAAACTGGGAGAACAACACCTCATCTTCTGATTAGGCATGTAGAGCCTTCTGAACTCTGTATTGAGTTCAACAACTTTAAACTGTGAAATGCCAACCTAATTTTTGGCTTAAAGCTCTGCAAACTCTCAGCTTTCTGGCTGAGCTGAGAATGCTATGACTGAGCCAAGCCTGATGCAGATGATATAGCTTTACTTCTCTCATTTTATTATTAACTTCATTTTTTGATTGTGGATGTTGTCTATGCAAAATTGATATAGAAAGTGAGATTATCTTTTTCCCTTTGCCCACACTCCTTTTCCTTGTTCCACTTCATTACTTTTTCTTAGGACTGAAATGTTATGGTCAGCGCTTCTGTAATTCCCACTCTCACTTTCACTTCCCTCAGTATAAAGTTTATTAGTGTTACAAGTGCGCTTACATTAATACTGCAATGAAGTTATCCTTGGATGCATCTCATTCGGTCCTGGTGCCTTAACAACTTTTAATTACAGACAGCCTATCCAATACCACCTCCTTATCAATTTTAAACACTTTCCGTGTCTAACTAATGTATAATTCCACCATGCCCTGGGCAGCATCTCCTTCCTTAGTAAAGACAGATGCAGTGGTTAGCACTGCCTTGAATAGCCCCAGTCCAACGCCGGCATCTCCACATCAATAGCACCAGGGACCAGGTTCAATTCTGTCCCTGGGTGACTGTGGAGTTTGCACATTCTTCCTGTGTCTGCGTGGGTTTCCTCTGGGTGTCCTGGTTTTCTCCCACAGTCCAAAGATGTGTAGGTTAGGTGGATTAGCTATGGCAAATGTGCAGGGCTACGGGAATAAGGAGCAGGGGAGGGTCTGGGGGGATGCTCTTTCGGAGAGTCGATGCAGACTTGAATGGCCTCTTACTGCACTGCAGGGATTCTATGATTCTAACTTCCTCTAAACAAATTAATTGCTGTGTTTAGCTACGCAGCAGTGATTATTACGTAAGAGCAGAAGAGCTTTGGAACATACCAAGATTCTGAAAGGTGTTGTATGCTGACACCTTTTTAAATAATTATGTATTATCCCCATTGCACAAATACTTGAGTTTTTCCCCTTTCGCTCCTGAGCATCAGAACAGGTTTCGGACAGAACATTCCATAAGTTTAAAAATAACTGACTTCTTTCTTGAAGTAATTTTGGTGCTTAAAATCATAGCTATTAAAAAGAAAAATGGTTCGCACACTATTCACGTCACTGGCTGATACCATAATAGCATGAAGTTGGTAGTCTGGCTCTTATGCCACATTGTATTTAAACATAAACTTCGCAACTATGTGTAACTCCGCTGCCTTTAGTTTTACATTGGAGAAAGTGTTTGTAGGCACAGTGGCTTCTATTTTCACAGGGAGCACATTAAAGATGCAGCACCCTTTGTTTATGTTGCTAAATTCTGTTTCTATATCTAAACAATCGTAGATGCACATTTTTGTGGCCTGAGGCTCCTTTTGCAATGAAAGATTTTCAGTTGTCCCTGTGCAAGCTGCGTTGCTGATTTTCACCACTTTTGATGCCCCAGCCTCTGGAGTTCTTCAGCCTTTCCATCTTGAGCACCATCGTCTGCACACGGGGCAGAATAGATGCTGCAGAAAATGTAATGTAGCATGAGTACAGGAGCAATAAAAACATGAATAAGAAAGGAAAACTGGTGGGGGTGGGGGAAGTCAAGGGAGGACAGAAACTTGGGATGGAACAAAAGAAAAGTAACAAAGAAAGAAATTACAACTTCTGCAGATAGCGGGAGGCCTTTTCTTAGAAAATTTTAGAACTAGAGTTAAATGACCTATTAGAACACCGATCATAAATATGTTACTGGTAAGCCTGTAGCTCTGAACAAGGATGGTAGATTTTTACTAACATATACAACAGGTGATATTCTGCTGATGCGTGTTATCTAAATTATGTTGTGTTACATTAATTTGTAATGCTGCTATAGTTCTCAAACTATTGAGGCCAATAATTAGTGGTTTTCACACAAAAGTGGCCAATCTTGGAACATGCTGCCCATCCCCGCTAATTAAACACCAGTAAAGATTTCTTAACTTCATGAAATAAAAATAGAATTTGGCCTATGTAGTCACAATAAATCAGTGGGTCTAATTATAAACTGATGTAATCATGGAATACAGTTCCCAAAACGCCAGCAAAACTCATGGGCTCTCATATTTTAAAAACAGACTTAATTGCTTACTGCCCAGCAGTAGTCCTGCCCACAGCAAAATCACAAACAGAGTTAGCGTTTCAGGTTTCTTTTCTTTTAAGTCGCACCAAGCAGCAAATAACATTTGAACAACTGTCAGAGCTTCCCTTGGTTTCGCAAATGGGTCAGTTGAAAATGCAGTTTCCGTTTTGATTATCATAGCGAATCATTTTACAAATATGTTTTGAAGCAGTGCTGCAATGAAATAATTACAACTGTTAAATGTTCTAATGGTCGCCTTTGGTCGATGATGCATCTAATCAGGCCAATAGTGGAATAGGCTTGTGTAATGTGAGAAATTTTAGTAAGTTAGGTCCTATTGCAGTCTGCCAATTTGAAACGCAATTACTACTACATTTTTCTTTCATATGATGTGCATTCTGTTGCTCAATGTTCTTGCCAAGTTGGTGGTGTTGAGGTGATGGATGGATGAGCTGAATAACATTTCCTGATGTTTATCTGGAGAGGTTACCCATAGCTTTGCATGCACTGCAATGTATGGACGCTATGGACAGCACCACCAACAGTTTAAGGGAATGATTGCATCTTAAATGACCTTAACTGAACCAGCAGAGAGAGGTTTGATTTTTCAGCTGCTGCTGTACTTTGGAGAGCATGCCAGAAGTGAATTCTGGTAATGGAAATGCACGCGTTGGAATTATGGTCAGCACCTAGTTGGGAGTAAATCAGTACCGAGGACTGTTCATTAGATTTAAAGGGCTAACAGCAGCTGTGAAAAATAGGAAAGTGTTGCTGAGGTTCACCTTCCAGCTGAGTAAAACTGACGGGGCAAGCCCTCCAGCAGCAAATGTAAGAAGCTGCTCCAAAACAACTGAGCACGTGCTCTATAACTTGTCTTTCACAAGACTCTTTTCAACTTTCGTGTTCTGTGCATGGGGTTGACCTTTACAGTTTTCTGAATTCTAAATTGCTTTAAACATCAAATAAAGCAAACAACATATTAAATGCATCCTTGTGCACGAAGGTTTACGGTGTTGCTATAGTTTAATAATCTTTCAGGGAGGAAGATTACACTGAAGGTAAATGATTGAGTTTGGTGAAAGCCATTTTTGTTTCTACACCTGTGATAGGGAAGTCACTGCTTCACGTCAGACCATTAACTTCAACGTCCCCTATATTTGCATTATTATTTTAGTGCATGTGATTTAATGGGATAGGTAACCAAGAGGGGAAAAAAATCATAAGTATTTTTAGTCCTGTAAAAGACTTCTCCTTCCCCAGGGGGCAAAAGTAGGAGAATAAAAAGTTTTCAAATTAGAGGCAACTTGCATTTGTATAGTGCTTTTTTATTGGTGTTGCCAAGGGCAAAAGGTGAGGCAGGAAATTGGGGAACTCCCAGGGATAGTCTTGAAATAGTGCTTTGGGATCTTTTAAATCCACCCGAAGTGGCAGGTGAAACAATTGGGCCAAATCTTCCAGTCTATCTTTGGCCAGAGACCGGATGTATGACTGAAATTGCATGTCAGTACCCTACGGAAATCCTAATATGTGGGACTAGCCCAGGAAATTTCAACTTTTGATGGGTAATCCTCCAGGACCTTCTGCGAATGTCTGCAACTGAGTTTGAATTGGAGACTTCAGGCAGTTCTGCAGTACTTGGTGACCTAGTAAATGTTAGACCAATTGAAATCTAGTCTGACACCTGGGTAACTACACAACTGATCCCCCAATCGCCTCACCAACCCATTGACTTCACACCCTCGCCCCCAACCGACTAAATATTCCCACCCCTGCTCCAACTAACTGCTCAACCACCTGACAACTGCAACCTGACTATGCCCCCTGATCCAACTACCTACCTGCCGCCTCAGCTTCTTTGCTTACCCTAGCCACTTCGCCCTCCCATATTCTCATACTCAAAGTGAACCTTTAAACTTACCATACCACAGCTAGGTGGCGTGTCCTGACTTTCCTTGACTCTATTCCCACCTGGTGGAGTTCCCCATGGAATGCTGCACTGCACATTGCTGCGGAAGCCATGTTTGGAAGGTCCTGGAAGAAATGCGCGTCAGCATTGAGTCTGGGGAATTTACGAATAAAGCGGTGATCCCAATGATCATTGCTGCTGCTCAGATCTGGGCTAATTTGATACCTTTTTGAAGGATGGCACTGCCACCGCCCTCCACTGCCTAGAGTATACACTTAACTTAAAACATTTTAGTGTGGGTTTTTGAGAATATTTCTAAATTATATGCGAGACTCCTATGAGCAAATACTTAAATGTTTAAATAAATAAACTTAAACTTTAAACACAAAACCTTGAACTTTTGTGGGGAGTCCACTTTTGTAATTGCAAATGTGTAATAAGGCTTTGATTGTACCCTTTCAATTGGCTCACTCATGGATTACAGTGAAATGTCTTTTACATTCAACTCATTATGGAGCAAGTCTGCGATTGAACACAATTGCGCACACACAATTCATACCAACAGCGTTTGCTGCCAGCTCCCCCAGCAGCAGTGGAGACAATGCAATCTGTGTGACTTTTCTACTTATTTGATGGAAAAACCAACTAACCATAATTCCTGCTCTGTTCTTGTTTCAGAATTTCGTTTGGCTGCTGTGGACGATTCACTGCTGCTGAACTACTCTCATTTTCCCTTTCAGTCATGCTTGTGCTTATCTGGGTGTTAACAGGGCACTGGCTACTGATGGATGGTGAGTGAAGCAACAAGTGGGTGAATGCCACCATTTTGACAATTAAAACTTTTTGCATTATTCTCCCAAGAATATTTTCTGAGATTGGCAATAACATCTAGTGGAGTTGCGTTGATCATCAAAAATAAGTCTTACTCTATAAAAGATTTGTTTAAAAATTATTTGCAAAGTCTTGTATTAGCCTGCTGCTGTTCAAGTCATGGAAAGTGTTGATGCGAAATTCAGTAAGAGTTTAAAAGAGAGAACTCAAGAGAATGGGAGTATGGAGGAAAACCAGGCAACAAAGAAAACATTAACAAACTGAAACCCAGATTGTTTCCTTCGTGCTGATGTGTACTTGTGCATTGTTGAGGAAAACGAGCACAGAAGCTTCTGATGTGTAAATACATGGAGTGAGTGCATGCCCTGAGCCTGTGGCAATATTTTAAATGGTTCCTGTGTGTATTTTAGCTCCAGTCTTTGAATGTTGTCTTTGTTTTGTCTCCCTCAGTTACGGGGAGGAATGGTTCTGATCTACATTAGCCTGTTACTGAGTATTGTAGTAAATATGTCAGCCTCTGGCATTAATAACTCTTATGGCAACCTCATGTAGGACCTGATTAAGTAATTGGTGCTAATAACTTTGATATGCAGCATTACATTTGGGTGTCAAGAAATTGTGGTCACTAGCCTCTCGGAAGCTGCATTATGTAACTATTTCCATCATGTTGGAGGTATAGTTGAAGATGGCACAGCATTAGCTGATGAAGAAACTTTGTGGCTTGATGCAAGAGCAACATTCCTATGTTCCAGAAGTTGAGTCTTAGAACTTCTGTTTTCCATATCCAAGGCTCATTACCTATCCTGATTGTGTTGAAAGTCTAAATAGATGTTGATGAGATTCTGCATCTCCAAAAGGTGAAAATGAGCTATGGTGTATCCATGTTTTTAATTGGTAGGATGGTGACATTTTATGATGATTTGTGTGTTGCTCACCATATCATTTGTGAGGATCTCCTGGTACTATTACGTCTTAAGTTCTCTGCCTGAAGGCAAGTCCTGAATCCATCCAGTGCTGTTGGCATCAATCTATTCTACACCAGTCGTCCAACCAGCTAAGCAACCAACATTCCCAGGATTCAAAGTTGTCATGGCAACATGCACTTTTACTATGGATAGTGATGATAGAGGCCTTCAAGTTTCCTTCCCATCTGTGGCTGACCAGGAATATCTCCCGCTGTTACTGCCTTTCTGTTGGCGTATGTCGGAAGGATTTACAAGTTGATACTCAACCGGTTTACCATGTTACAAGTTCACCTTCTTGGCCACCAAGTCCCAGAAGGGGACTTGAACCTGGAGCTTCTCGTTCAGATAGGAGCGCTGCCTACATGCCGCAAGACTTCAGTCCGTATTTACCTAATCTAATGACCAGAGGGGAAGGGAGAAACGGGCAAAGATGCTCCCAAAGTGACATTTGACATTGACATTTGAAACCAAGTCCATCCCCTGTGGCACATTTGGTAATTAGTTCAGCCAGCTTGAAGGGATAGAGCTGTCATAGCGGGCTTGAATTCTGTCAAACTGTCAAGGTAATATGTCAATCCAGTGTCCTATTGGGTAAAGTAGCATTCGCTGAACTAATAACAGGAAGATTACCAGTGTTCTAGCATTAGGCATTGCTAACTAATGAAAGTCCAGTTGTAGCTCTGCAAGAGGTTGTAGTTGTAGAGTAAGAGAGAGGAAGTTCAAGACAGAGATAAGGAGAAGCTACTTCTGAGGGTTGTGAATCTATAGAACTCACTGCCCCAGAGTGCAGTGGATACAGAATCAATCAATGGATTCAAGAAAGAGATAGATAAATATTTGATCAAAGGTGGGATAAAGGGCCATGAGGAAAAGGCATGGGAGTGGAGTTGGGATGAAATGGAGATCAACCATGATCATAAAAAAGGGCGGAGCGGGCTCGAAGGGCTGAATTACCTACTCTCGCTCCTAATTCCTATGTTCATATGCATTTTAGGGCCCTAAAGTCTTGGTTCTAAAGCTCTCTGAAACTGGATCATTTGTGCATGTGCATCTATACCTGGCAACCAAAACCATGCCTTGTATGTTCACTCAAAAGGTCTATCTTCCATTGTTTTCAACGGATTGTACTTTGATAAAGATTTCCACTACAATCAGCAACAAACCTCCTGTTGTACTATACAAAGAGCCTGTTTGTGCTAATCTGGTTTGTTTGAGGACAGAGTGATATATCCGTCCGGCAGATTACTGTCTGCATGTTTTGGCACAGAGGAATGGAGACTACTTTTTCATTAGAAGAATTCATTTGACCAACTTAGACTTACATTTTTTTTGTAATTTTCCAATTATAAGTTATTTACAGAAAGCTACTTTGTTAGTCATAAAATAGAGTGCAGTTTGAAAATGATATAGGTTTAAAGATGTGGGTTCATCTAACAGTAAGTGTGTCCAGGAACAGGCAAGTGGCTACTATTTTGGGCTGAGGGCAGCATCACATTTTTCAGCCCCAGACCTCGGTCCACATGCATAGGTCAATAATATGCAGGTTTTACATTGCTGGCCTTTTCTGACCTCTAATCAAGAATATCCATAGCCAGAGTCAAAAAAAACTCTCTGTTATTTGAGGAGACATTGTGGTGATGACTTTAACATTGAAAGCACTCGTGTGTCCATCCATTCCATGGCTGTCTAGTTCCAAAGTGGGACTTGAACCCAGAGCTTCTAACCTATAGGTAGGGGCTCTACCACTGTGGCACAAGTCCTCCCATCCTAATTATTATTTAAATGTAAACTTTGTACCTTTAATTACCCCCCCTGCAAAGGTGAAACTGTATCACTTCGGTTTGTATGTCACAGCTCCTCATCTTATCCTGTAAAGAAATTCCTATCCTACACCCAACTCCTATTTCTACTTCCGAAATTGCTATATAGTTTATCACAGCATTGCATAAACATGACAGCGTATGACATCAAAATTGGGGCTAAGTTTGGTGTGCAAGCCTTGCCTTCTAACTGTCTTTCACCTGAAGGTTACCATTTGTTTTTCAGTCTTTATGTGCAAAATTATAGGGAAATTGGAAAATGTGGTTCTTCCGTGCAAAATAAAACTTGTAATCGAGAACCTAACTTTTACTGCTAATCGATGCTTTCACTAAATAATGAGGAATGAGTGATTAATCAAATTTCATACTACGTTCTTTGCAATCAGCCTTCGTAGCTTTACTGAAAAATACAGCCCTGACAAATTGAAAACTTACTAATCACAAGGAGACTGGGAACAGCATCAAAGGATGAGAATCTGGAGCGGCACTCCAAAAAAGTATGGCTGGGAAATAAAAGTGGCAACGTGGATTGTGATGTTAGACGACATTGTTAAGAGAATAAACCCCCACAGATGCTCTCTGTGCTGACTTAGACCAGAACTAAGAAAGTCGTTTCTTCTTACTCTGTCCTTTAAAGGTCCACAGATCTCACTGTAACTTGACCTAACTGGAAGAAAACAACTGCCGAAGAATACTTTTTTCAGTAACATACTTGAAGTTGTTGACTTGATAACTGCATGTGGACTGTTCCATAGGGAGAGAGTGGGCTAAGATCCTTTGGCAGTTAAAGAATGCTTTTGCGAAACCACTGATGAAATAAAAAATGCATGAATTATTATTTTTTGGCTTGCTGATTCCTATTCTTTCTCTCTGGTATAGGGTGGAACTTCTGCCTCCCATTCCTTTTGTATATTTCTTTGCTATTGATTCTAGAGAATTAGAAATTCTCAAACATCAGGTGTTGTTAGACCTGTCTTAAGACTCTATCTGTTGATATTTTCTTTTTCTTTCAAATTGGCCTCTGCCCAATTCGACTATTCAGAGTGCCAGGTTTAGCTACATTAACTCAGCATGGCAGAGGCAGTGGCACAGTGGTATTGTCACTGGACTAGTAATCCAGAGACCCAGAGCAGGAACTGGGGACCTGGGTTCAAATCCTATCATGGCAGATGGTGAAATTTAAATTTGATTAAAATTCTAATGACCGTGAAACCATTGTCAATTGTCATTAAAAACCCATCTGGTTCACTAATGTCCTTTAGGGAATGAAATCTGCCATCCTTACCTGGTATGGACTACATGTGACTCCAGATCCACAGCAATGTGGTTGACTCTCAACTGCCTTCTGAAATAGATGGCAGTTGGGGACGAGCAATAAATCCTGGATAAATGCGAGATGCTTGTATCCCATAAAATCCATTTTTAAAAATCACTCTTTACCTACATTAGAAAGAAAAAAATGCATTTATATAGTACTCCAGGGAAGGTGGTGGCATTGTCACTGTGGCCTAGTGTAATGCTCTGGGGACCTGGGTTCATAGATTTCCTTCTCTAAAGGAAGGATGCCATCCTTACCTGGCCAGCTGGAGATGCCCAAATCCCATGAACGAATAGAAAAAAACAGGCCAGCTAGGTAGTTAAGTGGTTATTGTTAGTGTTATTGTTGTAATGTTGGAATGGTGACATCAGGGTCTAAAACCGCAATGAGATAATGACCAAATAATTGGTGATGTGGGTTGAGAGATAAATATTGACTAGGACACCACCTCTTCGAAACATTGCTATGGGATTGTTTATATCCACCCAAGAGAGGAAATAGGACCTCGGGTTAATGCCTCATCTGAAAGATAGCACATCTGACAGCGCAGCATTCCCTCCATGTCAGCCTAGGTTTAGTGCTTAAGCCTCTGGAGTTGGGACTGGAACCCACAGCTTGCTCCCTGAGGCAAGAGTGCTACCAACAGAGCCAGATCATGACACATCAGAACACACTAATCACTAGCATTTTGATGCATAGTGAGATGAAAGTAGCTGACTTCTTAATAAGAGCATAAGATCTAGAAGTGGGCTATTTGGCCCATCAGGTTTGCTCTGCATTTCGATGAGATCATGACTGATCTGATGTAATAATCCTCAGCTCCACTTTCCCGCCTTGTCTCCATAATCCTTGATTCCTTTACCGTTTAAAACCCTGTCTTCTACTTCTGCACTGGCTATATACTGTAGCACATTTGATATTTGAGACCGTGCGGCAGTGTAAAAATGTGTACATTATTAACCTGCTTATTTTATACTTGCAAAAGTGCTAATAATTTTCTGCTATCTTAATTAGATTGTTAGTGAGAATGGTGGCGGCGGAGGTAAAGTATCAAATCATCATAATCCACATAATTTGCTGCCTGACTACTAGAATTTTGGATAAAGTGCCACCCTGCGCACTCGTTTACTTCCCATGTCAAAGACCTTTATTAACTTTATAGGATGGCATATATTAAATCATTGCACAGTAATGAAAACTAGTTGGTTGTACTTCTCCCATGTGTACTCTATGAAGGGTATGCTTTGTCTGTTTAGCATGCAAAAAACAATACTTTTCACCTTGTACCAATGCATGTGACAATAATAAATCAAATCAAGTAACAGAATCATTGACAGCACTGCCAGTCATTAAAACAGTACAGATCGCTTTAAAGTTTCAAATTAATGTAAAGTAGATGCACATATATCTTTCAGGTCCTCTGGTTGTTCCAAAATACTTTACAGCCAATAAAGCACATTTTATTCAGTTTATTCAGTCATTAGTGTGTGTATGTATATAGCAAGTTTCCATGGGCATCGGTGAGATGGTGTCATTGAGGAATATATGTTGGTCAGGATATACTCTTCAGATACTGCTGCAGAACTTTTACATTTAAGTAAGGTTTGATCGAGTCTTGTTTTAACATTTCAACTCAAAAATGGCACCTTTGAGAATGCAAATCTCCTTCATTTTGTACTCGGGTCATGAACACTCAATTTTCAGACTTGGGCCAACCAAACCACAGTAAAATAGAATAGGAAATGGAAGAAATAGAAACACAGCACAAATTTTCCTTTAATGCATGGAGTGATTATCGTAACGGCTCAACAGATAATAGTTAACTAAACTTTCATTTGGGTCAATAAGTAGCAAGAAGTTATATGGATAGAAAGAAGATCATATTAAATTAGTGTATTAGATAAGAGATTTTATTTCTATTTTTAAATTTTAATAACCGAATCATACAGTACAAGGCAGAAGGAGGTTTTTCATGCTGTGCTGGCTGTTTGGCAGAGCTGTCCAATTAATCTCACTTCTGTGCTCCTTCCTCATAGCCTTATAGTTTTTTTTCCCCCCTCAAGTATATTTCCAGTTCTTTTTTGAACATTGCTATTGAAGCTGCTTCCCTCATCTTTTCAGGCTGTGCATGCCAAGTCACAACTGAAGTTGCTTAAAGGTTTCCTCATGTCACCTCTGCTTCTTTTGTCAATCTTCTTAAATCTCTGCCCCCTGGTTACTGATCCTTTTGGCACTGGAAACGCCCTCTCCTTATTAGCTCTATCAAAACCGTTCATGGTTATAACCACCATTGTCAAATCTTTTAACCTTCTCTGTTCCAGAAAGAACAACCCCCAGCTCCTCCAGTCTCTCAATTTGAACTGAAATCCCTCCTCCCTGGGACCCATTCTGGATAAATTTTTTCTGCACCCTCTCCAAAATCTTGACATCCTTCCTAAAGTGTGGTTCCCAAAATTGGACACATTACTCCTTCAGCTGAGGTCTAACCAATAATTTCTAAAGGGTTAGCATTAATATAGCCATAGATTCCATAAGCTTTTTTAACAGCCTTTTCAACTTGTTCTGTCACCTTCAAAGATCTGTGTGCATATATCTCCAGATCCATTCCTGCACCCTCTTTAAAACTATACCCGCCTTCATCCACACTTTGCTATTAAATTTCATCTGCCATTCATCTGTCCATTTCACCAGTTTGCCCTCCTGAATTCTGTACTAGCCACCTCATTGTTTACTACTGTTTTTGTTAGCTCATATCCCAGTTAAATTGTAACTTTTGTGTTTACTGGGCTGATGATCAATTGGCGAATAATAGGAAAACATGTGGCAATAATTGTCTCTTTGGGGTGACCTGTCCTACGGCAACAAGAATAACAACTTGCATTTATGTAATGCCTTTAACGCACAAACCACCCCAAGGTTTGATTCATTTGAACCCTGAACGTGGTTTTGTGTCTTAAACGTTACGGAGCTAGAGCTGTATCTATTATATTAGTGAGGAATTTTATAATTATCATGTGTTGCCGTTTCTTTTTGAAGATGACTACTAATGTTAGGATTTGAGCACTTGCTTGTTTTCTGCTGTTTGGGCCTAGTAGAGAGATTGTAACTTTTTCAAAATGGATGTTGACATAATAGATAAATTCATAATCTTGCATATAATATTGGCTGTCTTTTGCTAATGCAGGTGATTATGTACCTGTGTAAATCTTGTTTTGTTTTCATTTTATTTACTGTCCATTTGAATAAAAATAAGACTTGACATTGAGAAATGTTTAATTGCACCATTTTGTAGTAGAAGATATCCTTCCATTGGTTAATCCCATGTGTATGTCATCAATCATTTGTTTTGCTCACAGTGGAACTTGATATCAAGTGAAAGAATTCAGTGTTTTTTACTCCCTAGTTTGTTGTCTGTGAGAATCCTTCAATCTGATTGGCTACCTACCCTATTTTATGACCTCTTTGCTGCTGGACACTTAGAGATTCCCTTGACTTGACATCAGGTTCATACTGATGTTGGGTAAGGGGAAATCCATATTACAGAGAGAGATAGATCTTTTACAGCTTTCTTCAAGGTCAACAGCAAGCATGTCGCTTAACCATTGACTACAAAATCCAGACCATTATTTTCCCAAGTTTTCCTAGAATTTCTCAATTCAAATATGGAGTCTTTCTCCCCATTTGAGCTGAATTACCTTTTTGGTGGTGGGAAACTGAGATTATAATATTTGAGGGCCAAACATGCCCCAGGGGTAAATATTCACCCATGACATTTTTCACGGGCAATCCTTAATTGTCCTGGAGACAGATTTGCTGTCCAATTGGGTGGGTTGTTAAGTTAGTGGACTATTCAAAAAACTTTGAACTTGAAAGGCTCCGCAGGCCATAATAGAAAGCCAGAAAGAGTTTGCTTCAAGGTCCAATTCTTTAAAATCTCAAACTTAATAAATGGATTTTACAGTCAGGCCTGGGAGAGGAAATGCCTCTACAGGGTGGTCTGTGGCAGCCAGGAATGCTGGCCCCCTGGCTTTCTGCTTGGAGGCTGCCTGTGATCATCTGAACTGTCCCCCTCCTGCCTGTGGGAACCTGGAGTTGACTCGAGTTCCAGCTGACCTCTTTTGATTGGCTTTGGTAGACTTCTAATAAGCCATGTTGGCTATCTGTACGTGGTGAGTCCTGCCACCCACCGATTCCTCCTCTGAAAATATAGCCCAGAGGTGGGATGGAGTTGAGAAACTGGTACACTGAGCAGTGGGGCTATTTTTAGCTCCCACCTGCCTCCGATCCTGGGGCCAAAATTCTAACCCTCTGTCTTAATATCACATCAAATTGTACGTTTACCTGTTGAACCATTGAAGAAGCAGCACTTGGAGTTTAAAGAGGACCAGTTAAATCTGCTATGCATTTCTGTAGTGCAAGCGAGTTGTCCTGTTTAGAAATCAATGTAAATGTTATCTTGTGTAGTTTTCCATCCTTGCTAATTCCAACAAAGTTACTGATCATTAAATCTTATTTGCCAGTTAAAACTAAAACAAAGTGAACACACATGTACTGCAGCAGTTGAGAGATTGTGTGTACACCTTGCCTCCCACTCCCTGATTGGATAAGTTGCTTCAGTTCTCATCATCTTTTCTACAACCTTCAACTATTAATGTACCAACAAATGCAATAGATGTTATGAAACGTTCATACTATGTAAGCATTGAGTTATTGTGCTCGTAATTCCTCAATTCTATTGCATCTTTAGTCCCCGCAGTAATTAGACTACCTTGAAGGGTATAACTTGCTGGGGTGCATGAGTGCAGAGCACAGAATTGTCACGTGGCATGCTAATCAGGTAATGCCAACTGGTATAGGAAATGCAAGCCTAATACTAGTGCATCTAGTTGAGCTGGGAACATTTGAAGTTGATAAATGCATAATATGAAAAATGTTACATTTTGCCCCCTTTCCCTCAGATCAAAATGTTCAATATTTCCTGTGCCCTTACCAGAATGGATAACCGAGCTAAAACACAAGAAAAGTAACGGATTAGACCACATGGCCTGTCAAGCCGTCTGTGCCATTTCATACAATCATGACTATCATAAATTTGTCAAACAGGATTTCCTTTTGTTAACACCATGTTGGTGTGTTCTAATCATAAGTGCATAGTCAAGATTTCCTTAATGCCAGCATTTTCCCAGTGACTGATGTTCCCCCCTTTCTTGAAAAGCAGTGCAACATTTGCCTGCATCCAATCTGATGGGATTGTTCCCAAACCTAAGGAAGTTTGGAAGATCGTAGCTCGTGCATCCACTATCTTTGTAGCTATCTATCCTAGGGACCCTGGGATGTAGGCTAACAGGTCCCAAGGATTTATCAAATTTAGTCCCTTTAGTTTCTCCAATACTTATTTTCTGTTGTTGTTAATTTCCTTAATTTCTTCATTCTTTCTAGCCTCTAGGTTGCTGTCAATTTCTGATATGAAATTTATAATAAAACAGAAAATGTTGGATAAGCTCTGCAGGTCTGGAGTACCTGTGGAGAGAGAAACTGTTAATATTTCGAGTCCATATGACCCTTGTCATTGTGTCCTACATTATAAATGTGGAGTGCCTCTGTCTTCTCCTCATCCCCCATGATCATATCTCCTGTCTCTGCATCTAAGAGACAGGGTTTACTTTTCCCTTTTTGACTCTTACAATCTGTTTTTATGGCCAGAATTTTACTTCTGCTGTGCAGGGCACGCAGCAGGCCAGAGGATTCACGATATGGGGCGAGATGGTGCTGGAAGGGCTTCCCGATGTCATCGCACCACCTCATGATATTTCAGTCGGTGGGAGTACATGGAAATTAGAAGCATGCCCACTGACAAAGGGCCAATTAAGACCGTTAAAGATCCAAGCCAATGCAACTTTGAGTGGCCTGTGTGATTTTATGCTTAACATATGGGCCAATCAGCCACGTGGTGACATTTTTCATTCATTCCATGTCCAGGGTGGGATAAAAGGCCCAGAAGGTGTTTGAGAGTTGGGGAGTTGAGAGTTTTGAAGTGAGTTGTTTATTGGCGTATTATAGATTGTTTTTGGAATATTTTGTTTGGTTTGGATGATTCTAGGATAATTCTAAATACTTGCAGAGGCTTTCAGTGCCTATGCAGCCATCAGTTCATAAACGATGTTTGCGTACTCAGCTGCAGGGACGACCTCCTCAGAAGAGGGAAGAGCCAGAAGGGAAGGAAGGCAGTTGCCCGCAAGGACCATCCAAAGGTTTTTCCCGCGGACCGAGGGATGCATCCAGAGGGGTGGAGGAACAACCGGTTGTGCAAGGGAGAAGAGTTAGACGAAGGCACCAATACCCACCAGGTAGTGTGTACAGGCAGCGATCATGCTACCTGGACATGACAAGAGGTTCCGTGCCAAAGAAGGCTTTGCCTCTCCAGGGAAACCGTTATCTCCATCTGTCCATATGCACTGTATATTGGTCCACAGCTCTGAATGCAGTTTTCTCCATAGAGAGAATCGCTGTTCTCGCAACTCCAGGAGCTTAATAAGGGGCTTCTGAATTTGCATTCAGACCTACAAGACCTGATCAGCCTAGAAATATCCTCAAACTGTGCAAGTGGCCACCCTATGCCAGTAGCTCTGAAATTCTATGACTCGGGATTGTTCCAAGGGTCAGTGGGAAATCTGTGTGAAAAACCTATCGAGTTGGTCATAGGTGCACTATTCGGAAGGACCAACATCTTAATTCACTTTAGGACAGGTAATGCCGGCCAGACAGGAGCGAACCAAAGGATGCACTGCCATAGCTGGATTTCTGTGAATTCAGGGAGCCAGTGACTGCATATTTGTGCCCATCAAGGCACCTGCAGGAGAGCCAGGTGCCTTTGTGAGTAGAAAGGGCTTCCACTCTCTAAATGTACAGATAGTGTGCAACCACAAGAATAAGATAATGCAGCTATGTTTAAGGTATCCAGGACACTACCATGATGAGTCACTCCCAATTGCACCAGCACAGTTGGATGGTTGGCCACTGGGCAACAAAGGTTATCCACAGAAAGGGTGGCTGATGATACTACTGAAACACCCAAGGGTTTCTGCTGAGGAGAGCTACAATTGCAGTCTACAGGGCAATCATTGAGAGGACAATAGGCCTGCTGAAGGTGAGGTTTCTCTGCCTGGATCAATCGGGGAGATCACTGAAATATCCTCCAAAGCATATCTTCCTTATTATAATCTAGTGACTTAAAGTTCCCCATTGCAAGTGCTTCACCTTGATTCTCTCATTCACTGGCAGCTAAATGGTAGGCTGCTGACTCTGATGCCTCATAGGCCTGATGACCTTGGCAGGCATCCTCTGATTACTGAGACATGTATAAACCCTGTCTGGATGGGAGATTCCAGTGCAATGGCTGGGCACGTCTCAATCATCATGGTCTTATCAGATGTGACGGTCACTACCAGAGGGGCTGAGCGGCTACTGCCATCATCGAGAGTGCCCCAAGAAGAACCCCAGATGCATTACTGTCAGTTGTCCAGCACAATGAGGTGGTTTCATAGAATTCGTGCAGTGCAGAAGAGGTCATCTGTCCATTGATACTGTTTACTGACCCTCTGACAGAGTATTCCCCCCCCGCCCCTCCACCGCCCTATCCCCATAACCCTACACATTTATCATGTCCAATCAATCTAACCTGCACATCTTTGGACTGTGGGAGGAAACCCATGCAGACACAGGGAGAACATGCAAACTCCACACAGTCATCCAAGGCTGGAATTAAACCCAAGTCCCTGGAGTTGTGAGGCAACATTGCTTGCCACTGTGTTGCCCAATGTCTCTTACCATGCAAGTTTCTACCTCAATATAGGCTCTGCTCACCAAAGATGGGTAGGATGCCAGCAGTCAGGTACCTCCTCCATCTCATCAGGCTACTGCTATTATGTGGTCTTGCAGGTCTGAATGCAAATTCAGAAGCCCCTGATTAAGATCCTGGAGCTGAGAGAACAGCCACTCTCTCTATGGAGGAAACTGCATTCAGAGCTCTGGACTAATATACAGTGCATATGGACTCCTCCAGTAATGAGATCATGGTATGCAGACACCCTGGGATCGTCAGATCTTCACAAGCATTTAACTGAACATCAAGCATTTGCTGCCTGATAGATGACTTCAGAGGTGCATCACCTCAGCATTGTCCTGGTCTCCAGCAATCCTCTGACAACCGACGCTGTGTGGGCTCTATGATGCCACCAGCTTCTCGAGTAGATTGTGACATGCTTTCCTCAATGTGTACTGCCAGCTGCTCCGAAAAGTTTTATCAACATTTTCGTGAGCCTTTGTTGGTTTTGAAAACACTCCATATCCTCAAACTTACTTCTATTTTTTTGAAAGATTGTCAACTATTCTTCAATCTAATACTACCCGTAGCTTCCTGAGTGAGCTACAGATGGGGTCGGCTGACTTTTTGTTTTTCAATGGAATGCATGTGCCTCAGAATCAATTTTGTGTTCACATTGAGGGATATTCTGAGATTTGATCCAAGTTTTGTTGACCATTCTTCCAAGGTCAGAAATTTTGAACATTTGGATCCAATCATCTGTAATTTTTCAGGATACCTTTGCCATTGCTAAAATGGACAGAGATCCAGGATTCAATGTATGAAATTATATTCATCTTAAACATATGGTAGCATTGAAAAAGTAGAATGTTTCTGACAAAACCAAAAGCACCTTTTCTATGGGCTCTATGGTAGGAACATCCTGAAATGCAAAGCCAACATTCAGTTTTTTTTTGTCTACTACAAACCATCTTCCTAAACATCTCTTCCCTATTTCCTCCATCCTCACCTTCAACAAGTGTGAGAAGCTTATGGCCTCTGCCATGAAGATAGGGACCATCTAATTTCTCTTATATATTTTTCATGGAATGTGGACATTGCTGGCAGACCAGCATTCATTGCCCGTCCCAAATTGTCCATGACAAGGTGATGGTGAGTTGCTGCCTTGAACCGCTGCAGTCCATGAGCTGTAGGTACACCCACAGTGCTGTTCAGGAGGGAGTTCCAGGATTTTCACCCAGCAACAGTGAAGGAATGTTGATGTAGTTACAAGTTAGGATGGAAGGTAACTTGCAAGTGGTGGTGTTCCCATACATCTGCTGCTCTTGTCCTTCTGGCTGGTAGAGGCTGTGTGCCTGGAATGTTCTGTCAAAGGAGCCTTGGTGAGTTGCTGTAATGCATCTTGAAGATGGTACACATTGCTGCCACTGTGCATCAGTGGTGGTAGAAGTGGATGTTGAAGGTGGTGGTTGGGGTGCCTATCATGCTTTGTCCTGGATGGTGTTGAGCTTCTTAGTTTTGCTGGAGTTGCATTCAATGAGCAATGGAAGAATATTCCATCACATTCCTGACTTGTGCCTTGTAGATAGTGGACAAGTTTTGGGGAATTAGGAAGTGAGTTACTTTGTGCAGAATTCTTAGTCTCTGACCTGCTATTGCGGCCACAATATTGATAATAAGGCAAATTCAGTTTCTGGTCAATTGTAACACCACCCACCTACCCAAGATGTTGAAAGTGCTGGTAATGCCATTGAATCTGGGCAGCACAGTGGTTAGCACTGCTGCCTCACAGCACACCAGGGGTCTGGGTTCGATTCCCGGCTTGGGTCACTGTGTGGAGTCTGCACATTCTCCCCTTGTCTGCATGGGTTTCCTCCGGGTACTCCGGTTTCCTCCCACAGTCTGAAAGATGTGTTGGGTAGGTGGATTGGCCATGCTAAATTCTCCCTCCGTATACCCGAACAGGTGCTGGAGTGTGGCGACTAGGCGATTTTCACAATAACTTCATTGCAGTGTTAATGTAAGCCTATTGTGACACTAATAAATAAGCTTAAATTGAATGTCATAGGGAGATAGTTGGATTCTCTCTTGTTGAAGATCATTGCCTCGTGCTTATGTTGCACGGTGGATGTTACTTGCAATTTGTCAACCTAAACCTGAATGTTTGATTTGATTTATTATTGTCACATGTATTAACATAGTGAAAAGTATTGTCTCTTGCGTGCTATACAGACAAAGCATACCATTCATTGAGAAGGAAACGAGAGAGTGCAGAATGTAGTGTTACAGTCATAGCCAGGGTGTAGAGAAAGATCAACTTAGTGCAAGGTAGGGAAGAAGCTATTCTTGAGTCGGTTGGTACGTAACCTCAGACTTTTGTATCTTTTTCCTGAAGGAAGAAGGTGGAAGAGAGAATGTCCGGGGTGCGTGGAGTCCTTAATTATGTTGGCTGCTTTGCCGAGGTAGTAGGAAGTGTAGACAGAGTCAATGGATGGGAGGCTGGTTTGCGTCCGGTCTGGCTGCGTATCTACATGGACTGATTCTGTATCTGAAGAGTTGCGGATAGTGCTGGACATTGTGCTGCCTCTTTGCTCCTTGCCCCAACCCATTTAGCAAACTTTCACTTATGTTTCCCCCAATCCCTGAACTTATCTTTCTTTGCTTTCCCTCCTACTGCCCCATGTGCTCCCTCAGAGCTCATCGTGTCCAAGCGACCTGCCATCTGCTCCCTCAATATTATACTTCTGACTAGTCAATTCCCCTCCCTAATTTCCATGTTCTCTCCCATTCAAATCCTATCCAGCTCTATATTTTAAATCTACCATCATCACCCATCTTGCAAAAAATAAAACAACCCCACCATCTTTGCAAACTGCCACCCATTCCAGCTTCCCGTTACTCTCCGAAGTTCTTGGATATATTGTCTCCAAAATGCATGCCCATCTCTCCTGGAACTCCATTTTTGAATCCTTCCAGTCAGGCTTCCAGCCCTGCCACAATTCCAAAACCGGCCTTATCAAATTCACAGGTGACATCCTATGTGACTGGCAAAAGTAAACTATCAATCGTCATCTTGCCTTGTCTGCGGCCTTTGACTAAGTTGACCGTAACATTTTCCACTATCATGGGTAGGATTTTAGGTTGAGGATATCTTTTTCATCTGTAACTGTTATTAACTCGGAACGAAGCTGGCCAGAATTGTTTTTATTAGTGCAGCCTTTTGAAAATAAATTTCAATGGTCTATTGTATATTGTGAAAAAATAGTTTCACATTGGCCAATGTATAAAGCTGGCTGATCTCTTGGGTTTATTGGTGGCACTCTTTCTAGTGATGCTTTCATCGTCACATTGGCTTATGGTAAATACCAACACCTGCTTTCTTACTCACGGGTGAGATAAATTGTGTTTCATTTTTCCCCCTGATATTTTGTCATTTAGCAAAGAATTGTGAGGATTTTTTTTTTGATCATATAACTGCAGCATAATACTTTCTTAAACTTAGCAGGACCAAACATTGTAGTTTCAATTATGATTCCAATGCAGCGTCTGAAAGATCATGTGTTTTTCTGGTGACCTTATAATTGGAATTTTAATTTTAATTTCAGTTTCAGCATGTAGTATTTCATTGGTGCATTGTGTGAATTTAGCTGTGGCTTCAGAAACATTTGTTTATTAGAATCACAACTGAATTCAGTAACGGCACAAGTAGGAGAGAACAGGAAGTCTAAAGGTCAACGGCTTGAAGTCAAAATATTAGCTGTTTCATTGTTTTGAGAGGGAAACGTTTTGGGAAAATCCAAATTGGTTTGGTTATCTTCAGTATAGGAGATGCACAAATCTATTTGTATTTGAAAATGAATTGCATGTTATCTTGTTTAATGTGAATTACTAAATTAGTTGTTTTGTGAGATGAGGAAGTGGGTACAATTTGCGCAATATGATTGTGGAATCGAAAGTTCAAAACCTGAACCAAGATGCAGCAAAAGCATTAAGAACAACATAGAACAAAGAAAAGTACAGCACAGGAACAAGTCCTTTGGCCCTCCAAGCCCGTGCCAATCATGATGCCCGAACCAAACTACAAAAAAAAATCTCCTGCCCTTACTCGACCCGTATCCCTCTATTCCTTCCCTATTCATGTACCCATCCAGATGCCCCTCAAATGTTGCTCATGTGCCTGCTTCCACCACCACCTCTTGTAGCGCCTTCCAGGCACCCATCACTCTCTGCGTGAAAAACTTCCCCCGCACATCTTCCTTAAACGTTCCCCCCCCCCCTCACCTTGAACCTGTGCCCCCTTGTAATTGACACTTCCACCCTGGGAAAAAGCCTCTGACTATCCACCCTGTCTATACCCCTAATCATTTTGTAGACCTCTATCAGGTTTTCCCTCAGCCTCCATCTTTCCAGCGAAAATGCAAACTAACCTGGCTTTGGACTAAAGTTAGAGAATTATTTCAAGTTAAAGTAGTTTCATATTTTGCTTGCTCTTATCTCCTACAGCACGTTTGTCAGTAATTATTTAAGTATGCCATGTTTAATATTTGATTTCAGTTTTGATGTGTGAGAATGTTGATAGTCCAAGAATGTTGCTGTTAGTATGAGTATTCGTGTAATATTTTGAGCAATGTACTTAACATGTACAAAATTGGTAAAGAATGGGTAGTGAAATCCCCTATTATAACCTGATCTTTTGCTGTGTGCCTTTAGGGTTTTTAACACAATCAGGAGTATCTTTATTGTCCTTCACCAGGAGCTTGGGAACCATAAAGTTCCCCGTTGCTTTCTCCTTGACAATGCCTCAGCCAATCAATCAAAGTCAACTTGCTAACTAGTCAGTTACTTTTCTTTTGTGCCTATAACTTGTGATTATTTGAAATTTGGTATTTTTGCATTTGTCCTGATGAGTACAAGATGAAAAGCTTCTGCAATATGTCTCCTTTTCAACAATATTCAAGTTCCATATTGCAGAACAATTGTTCCATTTGTCCTCTGTTGTCTACCTCTGGGTTTAACAAGTTTCCAGTTCAACTTATCAAAACAAGAATGATGATAGACGTACATTGTGTGGAATGAGCCTTTTATCTGTTACTGAGTTAAGGCTGTTTGTCTCATGATCAGATAAATTGCAATGTTTAAGCATCTTACTGCTTTGAATTGCAACTTTGTTACTCACGCTTTATTGTGCTTGGGTAACCTATTGCAAACTTTGAAATAAAGTTTAAAGTCTGGCAGTTGACAATTTAATTTCTTTGCAGATGCTTAAAGAACCATAGAATGGCTACAGCACAAAAGGAGGCCATTCAGCCTGTCAATTCTATGCTGGCAGCCTGCAAGAGCAATTTAGTTAGTCGCACTCCCCAGCAAACTCCATTTAGCCCTATATTTTTCTTCCTTTCAGTTTCTCATTCAATTCCTTTTGAAAGCAACAATTGAATTTGCCTCTGCCACCTTTTCAATGCATTCCAGATCATAGCCACTTACTTGTTTTTAAACAAGCTTTTTATCATGTTGCCTTTTGCCAATCACTCTAAACCTGTGTCCTCTGGTTTCATTTCCATCGATGGATCTATCTGCTCTGTATAGATCCCTCATGGTTTTGGACACCTCAAAAAAGCCACCTTTTAGGGAGAATAATCACAGCTTCTGTGCATCTAACTCAAGTCCCTCATCCTTCCTGTAATCCAGTGCCCAGAATTAAACACACTACTCCAGGTGAGGTCAAAGTGTTTTATGAAGGCTCATTATAACATCCTTGCTCAACACAAAAACAGAAAATGCTGGAAAATCTCAGCAGATCTGGCAGCATCTGTGGAGAGAGAATAGAGCTCGTGTTTTGAGTCTGGATGACCCTTCGTCAGAGCTGTTTTTGTTTTAGATTCCAGCATCCGCACTAATTTGCTTTTATGTAACATCCTTTTTTTTGTGCTTGGTGCCTCTATTTATAAAGCTCAGGATCCTAAACATCTTAATCTGCCTTGCCACCTTCAACTATTGTGCGCATATGTCCAAGGTCTCTCTCTACCTGCACTCCCTTTAAAATTGTACCCTTCAGTTTATATCGCCTCTCCTTGTTCTTCCTCTCATTCTATAGTAACAATATGCAGTACCGCATGAACATATATTTTGAAGATTAGTAGCTGTCACAGATTGAGATTCTTTGACATAAGAGTTTATAATATGTATTCGGAGCAAAAATTAACTCAGTTAGCTTTTTGGGAGAGTTCCATGCGAAGAGGTGGATGTTTGGGCAAATGAAAGGTATTTGCAATGTGGAATTGGTAGTAATTTTGGCAGGTATCGAACAATAGCCAACTTGTTATCTTTAAACCATTCAAGAATATATACCTCATCTTGGTGTAGACAAATTATTTTGATTTCTACTGGTGTTTAGAAAGGCTTTAGAAAACCATTGGTACTGACACCAGAGGGGGCAATATAGAAGTTATGCTGCCTGGCTTGGACTCTGGCAAGTGTGCTTCTTGCAAACATGTTAAGATGCAAATTATTAAAGTGGACAGGTGAGAGGGTTTTCTCTTTCTCAGTTAAATTTGGGAAGGTTTAAAAAGTACCTTGAGGTTAAAGAGACTGCTGACCCCAGGTTCACCCCATAGGAGAAAGGGAGAGACTGCTCTGTCCAGCCTGGTTTGATGCATTTGTACCACTACATGAAATGCTGAAAAGCACAAGCTATGATGATTTTCTTTTGCGCAGAATTTTGTGCCGTGGTGATGTTTGGAGTTGGTATTTGCAGGTAGCTGTAAACTAGGACCATACAAACCAAAACACAGTTGATTTTCTTCTGAAAGAGGAAGCATATTTGTGACAAATAGGCAGTCCATTTTATTGTGAACTGGGACGGTCTGTATAGCAAGTAGGACATGAGTGTTGAATCTTGTCGTTGAGGAAGAAACTTCAAATCTGACCTAAATGCACTTCACACACTTCTCCCCTCAATTCTAAGACTATCATGTTGTGCGACTACTAATTCATTTTAAAAATGCCACCGAGCTGTACTGATAAATAAATCATTTGATTTATTCTTAAAGGGATTACTGAACTTCTTCATTTTGATTTTATTTCTGGATATGTTAAATTTTTTGTCTTGTAATCTTGCACTGAAAACCGGAAACAAATCTCTATTGAATATCAATTGAACTTGGGAAACGTGATTACGGAGATGAGGTTTTCTTGGCCAACCCTTTCAAAATATCTGTATTTTTAAAATTATAAATCTATTTGCATAATGTCAGCAAACCTATTGAGCTCTTCCCTCCCTATAAAAGCTTTAAGTTGCATATACCATAATCATCTTTGGATCAACAACTTGCATTTATATAATGCCTTTCACAGTAAAATGTCCCAAGACACTTCATTGAAACGTTCTCTAACAAAATTTGACACTGAACAACATTAGACACTCTTAAGACAGGTGGTCAAATGTTTGATCAAAGGATAGGTTGTAAGGAGCATCTTAACGGGAGAGAGAAAGAGGCAGAGAGAATTAGACGGGTAATTCTGCAGCCTTGGGCCAGGGCAGCTGAAGGCATAGCTGCCAGTGATGGGCGAAGGAAATCAGGGCTGTTCAAGAGTCCAGGTTTGGAGCAGTGTAGAGATACTGCAGGAATAAGATCATAAGAAATAAGAGCGGCTGTAGGCCAGTTAGTGTAGTGCCCAGGGCCAGCATGTGTGCAGCAAGTGGCTCCAGCTGCATCTTCTGAAAGCCGGGATTTTAGAGCTGGAGTGGCATCTGTGAAGTGGAAGTATCGTGGGTAGCACATATTGAGAGGTAGTCACAGCGCAAGCTGAATCTCCATTGGTGGGATGGGAATGGGTGACGACCAGGCAGGCAGTGCAGGAATCTCCTGTGGCCATGCCGCTGCAAAACAGATGTACCACTTTGGGTACTGTTTAACGGAATGGCCTCTCGAGGCGCGGGAGAACAAAGCAGCAATGGCCAAATTCGTTGAACACAGTTTGCTCTGTTGCATATGATTATAGGCCGAATCTGCACAGCCTTTCCTCGGTAGACAGTCCTTTCGTTCCACAAATCAGCCAAGTGAACTTTCACTGAACTGCTTCCATACAAGTCTATGCCTCCTCAGGAGACCAAAGCTTCATTCAGTACTCTAAGTACTGCCTCAACAATACCTGTACAGATGTAACAAGACTTCCCTACTTTTATGCTCCATCCCCTTTGGATTTAAGGCCAACATACGCTTTGCTTTCCTAATTATTTGCTGTCCTAGAGAAGGTTACAGAAATAGGAAGGGCGGAGATTAGAAAGAGATTTGAAGACTAGAATGAAAGTTTTGAAATATAGATATTGCTTATTTGAGTACGAGTGTAAGTCAGTGAGCACAAGGGTGTTGTGTGAATGAAATTGGCCTGAGTTAGGACAGGGGCAGTAAAATTTTGGGTGAAAGTTCATGTGGGGTGGAAGATGGGTGATTGAGGGCATTGGAAAAGTCAAAACTGGAGGTGACAAAGGCACGGAGGGGGTTTTGCTAGCCAATGAACTGAGGCAAGGGGTAGAGTTGAGAGATGCGTTGGAGGTAAATGTAGACGGTCTTAAAGATGATGGAATTATGTGGTTGAAAGCTCATCTCAGGGTCATGTATGGCATCAAAGTTGCCAACGGTCTGGTTCAACTTCCATAAGAACAGCGATGCTGTTGGAAGGTGTTCCTTAGTTTTCACCCACTTGGAAAAGAGGAGAATCGTATTCAGTTGGCTTAAATTCATGTGTTATAAAAACAGAAGATACTGGAAACATCAGCTCTGGTAGCACCAGGTCTGGGTTCAGATGAAAGTTCATTGACCCAAGACATTAACTCTGTTTCTATCGCCACAGATGCTGCCAGACATGCTGAGGATTACTAGCATTTTCTGTTTTTATTTCAGATTTCCGGCATCTGCAGTATTTTTATTTTCTGAATTCATGTGTTTTGTGTTGGCTGCATTAAGCCAATTCAACAATAATATTGCAATTGCGAGTCCAAAAGTGCTTTGTATATGACTTGGGGAAGAGTTTTATTCAAGGGTCCAACAGAAGCAAGTTAGTTTGGTCGGGGAATGTGAAAGTACAAAAACGTTGCTGGAGATGTTCGTAATACTGATGGAGACAGTGAGAATAGGAGGGATTGCAAGAGTTGGCAAGGCCATAGGGAGATTGTGAAATCGATAGAGTTTATATGTGGGTGGATGCTGAGGAAGGAAGTGAATTCTTAGAAAAGAGCAAGTGAAACTGAAATGGGGATTTAAATTATTGAGACTGAGGAGTCCATGTAGAAGTTAAGGAATTAAAGATGGGAGGATATCAGAGAAACTGGGAATTGAGCTGAAGGCCAGTGGGCAACAGAAGATCTCCATGTATAAGTGGGGGCTGGAGCAAGATGAGATGCCAGGAGGAGAAGGAGGTGTCTGATGAGTGTGGGAAGGAACCAAGAATGAGCTTGCAAATGAGGTAGCTTGAGCAATGCAGGTGGAAAATAAAGCCTGACAGGGAAGCTTTAGGAGCTTCCTAGGGTTGTAACCAGGGAGCCAAATTTCAGTCGAAGCCTGAGCAACTCGAGTCTCTTTCTTAAAAGAATAAATTGGTACTTTGGAGGGAAATGCAGAGGGACTGTAATTGACCTTCTGGTAGTATCTAAGCCGTAGGGTGGGTGAGGCGAGTGGAATGGGAAATACATGAGTATGGATTGCCTCCAGTGAGTGTGCTGGATAAAGTTTAAACTTTTTAAAAAGTTTATTTATTCGTGTCACAACAGGCTTACATTAACAATGCAAAGAGGTTACTGTGAAAATCCCCTAGTTGCCACATCTCTGGCACCTGTTCTCCCTCTGGCACATCACTGAGGGAGAATTTAGCATGGCCAATGCACCTAACCAGCATGCCTTTTGGACTGTGGGAGGAAACCCACACAGACAGGGGAGAACGTGCAGGCTTTGTACAGACAGTGACCCAAGCCGAGAATCGAACCCGGGCCCTAGTGCTGTGATGCAGCAGTACTAACCACTGTGCCACCGTGTGATGCAAAGGTCAGTGAGGTTGAAAGCTGAAGTAGCTCGCATTGCTGCTCATAGGAGGCAGTGAATAATGCCTTAATGGCATTGGCGTGGGCAAAGTACTTGAGAAGGAGGAAGTGAAAACATTGTAGGAGTTAGGAGACTTGAGCCTAAGGAAGGAAGAGGAAAAAAAAGATGTGGACAATGTGATTGCACCAAGCGTGGAAGCTGAAATATATATACTGTGTAAATAACCTATGGAAGTTGGAATAGACATCCTTCCCCCAACTACAACTGCAGTTGTTCTAATTTTCAGTGGTTGATAACTTTGTTGCCACCAGTGGGGCCAGAAGATACTTCAGTATGTTGAGTTAGCTTTATCTCATTTGGGGTAACAGTGGGGTTTCTACAGTTGGACTCAGTGAATCAGGACTAAGGGGAGAAATCAACCAGAATTCTGCTCCTCAACATTATCCATTGACATTTAGAGAGCTGGAGAAAACAGGATCATGTTCTTGATGCAGTGCTCGCCTTGGTTAAATGGTGCTTCCTGGCCCCCCTCAACACAAATGGTCACTTAGGTGAGGTACTGTGATGCTACTGGCACTATTGGTATGAGTTAGTGCTCTCAGAAGAGGAAGAAAGGGCAATACAAAATTATTTTGGGTGATACTCCGAGGACAGATCCTGCAACTCTTTGGATAGCTAGAACTCTAATGACTAATCGGACTGACACTTGTGTTGTGTTAATGACCTTTCTGTTTTGAGTTATGAAATGAGATTTTTTAATTACTTGAGGGAATATGGAAAAAGAATGCTTTGATGCATTATCTTGATGAAGTGGTTATAAATTTGAATTAACATGATATTTTCATTTTGAAAAGTGATTACTGTTGCTCTGCATGCCTTTTTCTTAAATGCGACTCATATCATTTTCTCAAAATGAGTGGGCAAAGCATTATAATTACTATTCGCAATTATGTAGATTTTTCCTATTTGAAATGTGTAATAACATTTCCAAGATGTGAAATGATACCAAGAATATTGCATGTAAAATTCCTCGAGGTGCAAATGAATCTTAGTCATTAGAATCATACAGCACAGAAGGAGGCCATTCAGCCCAGTGTGTTTGCCAACACTTTGAAAGTGCTTACAAATTGGTCTCACTCCCTTGCTGTTTTTCAATTATTTATGCAATTCTCTTCTGAAAGCTACTGTTGAATCCCTCTCGACCACCTTTTCGGGTAGCGCATTCCAGTTCATAAAGCACTACGCGAAAGAACTTACTTCTAGTTCTCTTGTCTTTTGGTTGCTGACTTGTCTTCCAGTGACAATGGTTCCCTCTATGTATGCTATCCAAAACTTCTCATAATTTTTATGTATTCCCTCTTATTCTTCCTTCCAAAATGCATCACTTCATATTTCCCTGCATAACCTGCCCATTTGACCAGTCTGTCTATGTCCTTCTGAAATCTGCTCCAGCCGTCCTCAAACTTGCAACACAAAGTCGTTCCTGGAAACCTCAACGTAAGTCGGAACCAATTTTCCCATGGGAGCAATGTTAAAAGGGAGGGATGGATTTCATCAGCAGGGCAGGGCAACACTTTTACCAACAAATTGTGACCTCATTTCCCATGAGTTTTAGATGTTCAGATCTCTGCTGGAAGCCTCCCAGATGTTTAGCCAGCTTTGTTTTGGCATAAGCCCAGCTAGTACCCTCTGGTGCAATGGAATCCTTTGGTGCGGCATGCTAAAATTATTTACCAGTAATTGTTCTCCACTTTCTGGGCTGTAGCTGTGCTTAGCAACATGCTGCCAGCGAGCCACAGTGACCAATCTCTGTAGTCAACCAAATCCAGCAGATTTCCTGTACTCATTCTGTTCCCTCCGTCATTTTTTTAAAGTTTATTTATTAGTGTCACAAGTAGGCTTACATTAACACTGCAATGAAGTCGCTGTGAAAATCTCCTAGTCACCACACTCCGGTGCCTGTTTGGATACGCTGAGGGAGAATTTAGCACGGCCAATGCACCTAACCAGCACATCTTTCAGACTGTGGGAGGAAACCAGCGGAAACCCATGCAGACACGGGGAGTACGCACAGATTCCGTACAGACAGTGACCCAAGCTGGGAATCGAACTCCGGTCCCTGGCCTATGGCGCTCTTAATGCCCTGTTCATCTGTCCCAAGGTTTGTAAGTGTTGATTTTGTCCAATGATATAAATCTGTTTTCGTGCCTTTCATCTTGATCAGTTTAAAAATGAGCCCGAGAGATGGATTGTTCAAGCCCTTCTCTCAGACTTGGGTATATGATCGAGTATATGATCTAAGTTGACATTTTAATGCAGTTCTGAGTGAGTGCTACATTGTTGTAGATATCATTTGAAATATCAAACTATCTGTTCAATGAGTAAGACTATAAGACATAGGAGCAGAATTAGGCCACTCAGCCCATCGGGTCTGCTCCGCCATTCAATCATGGCTGATATTTTTCTCATTCCCATTCTCCTGCCTTTTCCCCATAACCCCTGATCCCCTTATTAATCAAGAACCTATCTATCTCTGTCTTAAAGACACTCCGTGGCCTGGCCTCCACAGCCTTCTGCGGCAAAGAGTTCCACAGATTCACCACTCTGGCAGAAGAAATTCCTCCTCGCCTCCTATTTTAAAGGATCGTCCCTTTAGCCTGAGGTTGTGTCCTCTGGTTCTAGAGTGTGAAAGGATCCATGGTAGTATTCTAAAAGCAGAGTATTTTTGCCAGCCTGGCTGATAGTTATTTTCAGCCATGCCATCAAAATAGAAAATAAAAGTATAATGTCTACACAATGAAAGCTACTTACAGTGGACAATGCATCTGGCTAAAACTGGGTAGTCTGCACAAATCATTCCAATAACTTCAGCATCTTTGCTAGCACTGTATAAAAATCACACCTGCATGGAATTCCCCAAAAAGAACTGGATTTGAACTCTTCCAAGAAGTACCTTCCAGAAAGTCTCGATCTTTCCATTGAATGAATCAATTATGGGAATCATTGAAAATAATATGACTAGTTTCCATCAAGTGTACGTCAAATGAATAATAGTAATGATTTTTTTCTATGTTTAGCACAGTAAATCTGAAATTACTGTTCTAACTTTGCAGTTAGCCAGTGACTTTTTTGTGTTCTATTACAGCTCTGGCAATGGGGCTCTGTGTGGCCATGATCGCTTTTGTACGATTGCCAAGTCTTAAAGTTTCCTGCTTGCTGCTTTCTGGACTCCTCATTTATGATGTCTTCTGGGTAAGTTGCAATTAAACATTGCTCGTGTAACAGCTTTGCTCTTTACAGCTTTGTTATTAACTACATAATTATAAACACATTCCCTCAACTTTGTATCTCTGTGCTTTTGCATGGAGAAGACACATTAAAATTAATTTGTTTAAAATCTTCAGTGTAAGAATGAAAATAAGCTGTGACCTCGTAATGCATGTCAGCAAATAATTAGATGTCATTGATACATTAGGTAAATGTTAAGTTTAGGAGGCTTTGGTTAGCAAAGTCTTTCCCTGATCCACTCCCCTACTCTGTCTCACTTGAAGATGGTGAGTTGTGTTGGAGTACAATCCCATGTCTCCTCATCAACCACTTGGCCATTCCTCATGCATGAGCCATGACAGCACCAGTGGGTCAATCATATGAAGGGTGGTTACAGTCAAGCTTGATTGTAATTCTCACCTGAAGTCCATAATCAGACTTTCATCAAGGTCCCTGACTAGAACACTTGAACCCTGAAATTCAGATCCCAGATAAAACCAAATATTGTTTTGAGTCAGTGCAGCTTAATACTGCACCATGCAGTTAGTTTGGCTGATGTATAAAAAGAGAGCTTCTATTGGCCAATTTGATAATGATATTGAAACAGCCCATTGTAAACAATTTTGGGCAAGGTTGCAAGGTGCAGAGTGTCAACTTCAAAAGTACACCAAAATCTATTCCGAAGATCAGCGACAGCTGTAACCATTTTGTCATGACACCATCATCTTGAGTTTGAACAAAATGTTCTTTGATATGGTACCCTTCTGTCTCGATTTAAATCCTTCACTGAATAATGACATTGTTGTACATATGTTGTAGTCTATGTCAGCTAAGCACGACTGTAATAAATTCACCATCTGGGCTCTCCTGAGACTTCAGTGGTTTCGATGCCAAACAGCACTTGTGGTACTGAATGACTGCTTTTATATCTTTGTATCTAACGGTGCTTTGGTTCTGTGCATTAAATATTATACTTGCATTTCCTATAATAAAAACTTGCATTACTGCTGTGCTGCAAGTGTTTTTTTAAAAAAGTTTGAATAAGCCAGTGCTGATGAAATAACTCTCAAGTACATTTTGTTGGAATATCGATACCATTGTAGTCCATATGGCCAGTCTTGGAATTCTGTCAATAATGTCTACTATTCCATATCTCATATTCATTAGCCACATTGCTAAAACACTCTCCTTTTTGAATTCACCAATATTGTCATCCTCCACTGCCTCCATATATTCTGCAGTTAAGACTAAACTGTCTACTTTCCATTCTAATCTCTGAATTGGTGAGGTCAGATTGACAGTGTTGACTCAACTGTTTGACTAAGTAAACCATCGGTCTACCTGTCATTTTGCATCGTTATTCAACATCAATTGAAAGACCTAATAGCTCATGTTGTGTCCTCCATTACGGAACGTCTCATTTAAATAGCTTAATAATAATTAGTCCAGTAAGTTTAGACTTCAGAGTGTTAAATGTATTTGTGATTAATAAACTTTCCAACTGTTTTTAAGTTGGAGCGATTTGACCTAGGAGGAAAGTGGCAGCATCTGGAGAGAGAAGTGCTTTCAATTTGATGCTAGAACTGAAGCCAGATATTGTTTATCTGAAAAGCTATAGTAACACTGTCAGCTGTTCAGTCAACCTCTTGCATTAATGTTCTAAGCAGCAAATAAAAATGTGAATTTTTCAGATTATTAGTGGCAATAAATAACCTGGAAACAAAAATAAATTTCCTTCTGAACACAATTTTTGCTGTTGCAAACTACTAGAGATAATTCAGTGTGTATAAATGCACAAAGTCGGGTAAACAGTGAGCCACAGACATAAGTGTGTACTTGAGAGTACAATATAGCGGTGATGGTCGTAACTTGTCTCTGGGAAAGGCAGGATTGGATATTTAATGCAGTGTGTTCAGATATGGAAGGAATGAGGTTGGTGGCAATATTCACTTTAGAATATTACAGTGATGGAAGGCATGAATCCCCTGGAAGGGTCAAAGATAGGATATGCTTAGTTAAAATTAAGACATGGTAGAGATGTCATTATGCTGCTGGGTATATTCCAGAGGCCACTAATTAGTGAGAATGATACAGAGGAGCAAATTTACAGGGATATTGCAGAAAGTTGCAAGAGTAGTGTTTAGTTGGGGGATTTCAGCTAGCCAAAGAGAGACTGGGTTGCGGGGGGAAGCAGCATTTCCGAAATGTGTTCAGGAGAATTTTATTGATCCATTCTTTTCCCACCCAAAGAGGAAGGAAGCATTGCTAGATTTGGTTCTGAAAATGAAGTGAGTAAAGTCGAACAAATGTCAGAATGAAAGCATTTTGGGAACTCTGATCATTGTATCATGAGATTTGGATTAACTAGGAAAAGAACGGAGCAATCTGGAGTAAAAATACTTAATTGGAGGAGGGCCAAATTCAACAGGTTGAGAGGATCTGTCCTCGGTAAATTGGGATCAAAGATTGGCAGGCAATGGTGTAATTGTGTTTTAAAGAGTGGATGATTTGGATATAGTCCAGATATATTCCCACAAGGGACAATGGTAGGGCAAGTAAAACCAGAGCTCCCTGGCTGTTGAAAGAGAGAGAGAATAAGATTATTATAATGCAGAAAGCTAGTTGGTAAAGGATTAACTGGATCCAATCTTTATAGCACAGTTAATATACAATTAACTTGATGAAGCAGAAAAAGGAGGTGTATGACAGCTATCAGGTTGGTAATACAAGTGAAAATCAGGCTGAATAGGTTCAAAGCAGATCTGTAATGAGAAAAAGGACAAACAAACAAAAATGAAACGGCTAACGTAAAAAGGAATCCAAAATTATTCTATAGGCATATAAACCACAAAAGCATTGGTAAGAGGAGGAGAGGAGCCACTTAAGGACCAAAAAGGGGACCCACACATGGAGGCAAGGATGTGGGTGAAGTACTAAATAAGTACTTTGCATCTGTTTTTATGAAGGAAGAAAGTACTGTCAAGGTCACAGTAAAAGTGGAGACTGGATGGACTGAAAATTGATGAAGAGGAAATGTTAAAAAGATTCTGTACTTGAATTTAATAAGTCACCAGAACTGAATAGAATGTATTTGAGGTTGCTGAGGAAAGTAAGGATGGAAATTGCATAGGTTCTGACCATAATCTTAACAATCCTCCTTGTGTACAAGGGTGGTGCCAAAGGACTGGAAAACTACAAATGTTACATCCTTTTCAATAAAGGATAACCCCAGTAACTACAGGACAGTCAATTTTGACCTGGTAGGGAAATGATCATTTAAAAATGATAATCTTGGACAAAATGAATGGTCCCTTGGACAAGTGTGAATTAATTAAGGAAAGCAAGCAAAGATATTAAAGCAAATTGTCTTTATCTAGCTTGATGAGGTGGCGGAGAAGGCTGATGAGGGCAATGTGGTTTATGTGGACTTCTAAAAAACATTTGATAAAGTGCTGCACAATAGGTTTGTCAGCACAGCTGAAGCCCGTGGGATAGAAGAGGCAGCGACAGCATAGATACAAAATTGTCTGAGGAATCAGAGCAGCGGTAAATGAACTGCACTAATGATTTAGACTTTGGTGTACACATAACAAATGCAAAACCTGAAGATGACACAAAACCTGGAAGCATTGTAACTGATGATGAGGATTGTTGATGGACTTTAATAGAAAATAGACAGACTGATGGAATAGTTGAGCATGTGGAAGTTGAAATATGGTGCAGAGTAGTCCAGAGGGATAGATTTTGATAGGAAAAACAGAAGAGGCAGTATAAACTGAATTCTCGAATGGATGCAGGAACAGAGAGACCGTAGTTAAATGTAGCCAAATTGTTTGAAGGTAGCAGGGCAGGTTGAGGGGAAAAAAAATCCTGAGTTGTATACAAGAGTCATAGCTTACAAAAGCAAGAAGGTTATGATGAATCTTTTGTTATGACCAGGCAAGAAGGCATGAAATGACTTGCCTCTTCAGCCGTCTTGGTTGGTCACAACAAAGGTTTAAGTCTTTTCACATGTTAAGGATTTTTCCGACTCCAACTGTATTTAACTATTTAAGCTGTGATCAATAAAGCGCCAATCAAACAAGGCTTTCTTGAGCAAATTTATTAACCACTAAATCTGAAAAAAAGGTGACCACACACGCCAGAAGTAAGGGAAGTTAGAGTCCAATCAAGACAAGTTAAAATAATATATGGTTAAGTGCCCTTTCATTGTCTCTGAGGCATAGGTTTTTCAGTTTTGCAGCCAATTTGGATTAGCTAGTTTCATGGATGCATCAGATGTAGAAGATGTTGCAATTATTACAAGATCTCAGTTTGCTGGTATATTTCTTGTGAAGTTGACTTCCGAACTGGGTATCCCACTTGTTCTGAAAAATAGAGAGAGAGCCCAGCTTTCAGCCTTTTTCCTCTGCTGAAAACTTTCTTGCAACCTCCAGCAGTGGCTACAGTCTGGCCTGTTAGACTTCGCCCTTTGTGTATTTCCAAGAGATGTTGGGTAAGTCCATCTGTGGCAGCCATTTTCTCAATATTTTAACATCTCTTCCTTAGGCAATGATGAGTTTTGATGGGTCTTTGAGTGGTAGGAAATGTCTCTTTCTTCTCACTGCCCTGAGGGTGACTTATTTGTTTTTCCACCTTCACCTTGGAAGGTGGCCTTGCATTTTTGAGAAGTTTGTTCTTATTTCAAGTTGCAAAATATCCAGCCAGATTAAAGTTTAAGTGATATTTTTAAAAGTAAAGGACTTGCCTCGTGACACTTTATAAAACAGCAGTTCAGCAAAAACTGGACTATTATGTCCAATCTGAGCACCACACTTCAGGATGTGAAGGCCTTGGAGAGAGAGTGCAGAATGGTTACAGGGATGTGGGACTTCAGTACAAAAATAGATTGGAGAAGCTGGGATGTTCTCCTTGGAGCATAGAAAGTTGGGAGGAGATCATAAAGGGCCTTAGAGTACTTAGAGAAACTATTCCCATTGAACCCTGAGGGAACAGATCTAAAGGTTATTGACAGAAGAACCAAAAGTGACAAGTGGGAGAAAAATTATGCAGCAAGTGATTATAATTTGGAATGCACTGCCTGAAAAGATGGTGGAAACAGATTCAATCATAATTTTCAAAAGGGAATGAAGTAACATTTGCAGCTGTATACCTCCATTGTTCTTGTAGCGAGCTGGCATGGACTTGATGGACCCAAATGGCATACTTCTGTGCTGTAACCATTCTGAGATTCTATAACTCCTATGAATCATTAATATATCCGCCCCTCTTCCCCTCCTCTGCCTTTCAGGTATTTTTCTCTGCTTACATCTTCAACAGCAATGTGATGGTGAAGGTGGCCACTCAGCCTGCTGACAATCCTTTAGATGTGCTGTCAAGAAAACTTCACTTGGGCCCAAATGTTGGACGGGATGTTCCTCGCCTATCGCTACCTGGGAAATTGGTATTCCCAAGGTAAGTGCTGTGGCACAGCATTTGATTTGAATTCTTAGTTCTGAACATGAATGTTCTCGGGAAGTCTGAATACTCATTCAGATTGCCTTTCACTGTGAACATCAATTTAATTTAACTGGAAGGATTTTCTGTAAGAGCATTGAAGTCATGAAAATGGAGATGAACTATGAGGTACTGTTTGCCTGTTCTTCGTAGCTATAAAGGTTAGAATGGAGTGGAATAAAGTAATGGCCTTTACTTCACCAATCAACATACACAAGATACCCATTTAAACCTCCGTATTGCTACCATCTAGTTGTGATCCAGCCATTCCTTGCTATAACTTAAGTAAATGTTTGCTGGAAGGCCTAGTTCAATGTGTGCTGTGTCATCTATGATCTGGAAGACAAATCTAAAGGTAACTGCAAGAAACTTTATTGTATTGCTTCAGCTGCAAAGTGAGTATCTATGCACATTTTGCAGAAAGCTATTCTGAATTCTTAAGTTGGTTGGCATGAAAACAGCTTTTCCCTGCTCAAGTACTGAGAGCAAACATGGTTTTGTTACCAATCTAGACTAAGTTGTCCATATTTGTCCCATTTGTAACTGTATTTTCAGTTGCTAAGTCAGTGTGTCATGAAACAATGACTGTCTTCCAAATGGGCATGAGACCGACCTTTCTTAGTTTGCTTCATCCTGAATCCTTCTGGTAGTTGTCCTTAAATCAGATTTAGGAATTGTGGAGTCATTTACGGCCCAGAGAGGTTGTTCAGCCCATGCAATCTTTGCTGACTTCCATCAGAGCAATTTAGTCAGTCCCACACCCCCAGTCGATTTCTGTAGCCCTGCAAGTTAATTATTTTCAAATGCCCATCAAATTTCCTTGTAAAATTATTGATTTCTAAATGAATTATTACTTTTGAAAGTGAGTAAGCAACTTGTCATGACTTGTCATTCAAGAAAGTGGACTGTTAACCTTTTAATTGAGCCTCTGGCAACTATCTGAAGCTGAATCAGACCAGTTTCAACCTTGGTTTTAACCCCTGTTAATAAAAGCTAACACACTATAGGCCTTCTTCACAGCTCTATCCACTTGAGTGGCTACCTTTAGAGATCTGTGGATATGAACCCCAAGATCTCTCTGTTCCTCCACAGTCTTCAGAACCCTACCTCTGATCCTATAATCCACATTTAAATTAGTCCTACCAAAATGAATCACCTCACATCTATCAGGGTTAAACTCCATTTGCCATTTTTCAGCCCAGCTTTGCATCCTATCTATGTCTCTTTGCAGCCTACATCAGCCCTCCATCTCATCCACTACTCCACCAATCTTGGTGTCATCAGCAAATTTACTGATCCACCCTTCAGCCCCCTCCTCTAAGTCATTAATAAAAATCACAAAGAGCAGAGGACCAAGCACTGATCCCTGTGGCACTCCGCTAGCAACCTGCCTCCAGTCCGAAAATTTTCCATCCACCACCACCCTCTGTCTTCGATCAGATAGTCAGTTACCTATCCAATCGGCCAACTTTCCCTCTATCCCACACCTCCTTACTTTCATGATAAGCCGACCATGGGGGACCTTATCAAACGCCTTACTAAAATCCATGTATATGACATCAACTGCCCTACCTTCATCAACACACTTAGTTACCTCCTCAAAAAATTCAATCAAATTTGTGAGGCACGACTTGCCCTTCACGAATCCGTGCTGACTATCCCGGATTAATCCGCATTTTTCTAAATGGTCGTAAATCCCATCCCTAAGGACCTTTTCCATCAATTTACCAACCACCGAAGTAAGACTAACCGGTCTATAATTACCAGGGTCATTTCTATTCCCTTTCTTAAACAGAGGAACAACATTCGCCATTCTCCAGTCCTCCGGCACCATCCCCGTGGACAGTGAGGACCCAAAGATCAAAGCCAAAGGCTCTGCAATCTCATCCCTTGCCTCCCAAAGAATCCTAGGATACTTTTCATCAGGCCCAGGGGACTTATCGACCTTCAGTTTATTCAGAACTGCCAGTACATCCTCCCTCCGAACAACTATTTCCTCCAGCCTATTAGCCTGTAACAACTTCTCTTCCTCAAAAACATGGCCCCTCTCCTTGGTGAACACTGAAGAAAAGTATTCATTCATCACCTCGCCTATCTCTACTGACTCCATACACAAGTTCCCACTACTGTCCTTGACCGGCCCTAACCTCACCCTGGTCATTTTATTCCTCACATAAATTCTTATTCACCTATCATCCCTGTTGACTCTCAGTTGAGCAACGTCACGATGTTAATATCTATGTGCTTCCAGTTTTGGTCTCTTGCATATTGCCCATTTCTAATCGCTTCACCATTAGCAACTGAGGCCCTCCGCTCTGGAATTCCCTCTCCAATCTTCTCCACGTGTCTCTTGTTTTCCCCATCTAAAGATGCTCCTTAAAACCCACTATTTTGACCAATCTTTGCATCACCTGCCCTAATTTCTCCTTCTGCAGCTCACTGCCAAAGTTTGATAATGTTCCAGTGAAGTGCCTTGGGATATTTTACAATGTTGCAGACACCATATTGGTGCAAATTGTTGTTGAATATAATTGCCACGCAGTGGATTTGTGGAGCCGTGCTCTGCCACAATGTGAAAACTGGCATATGGGGAACAGAATACTCAAGGAAATACACTAGTGGCTTTATTTGTAATTGGAAGCAGAATCACAAATTTCTCTCAGACCTGGTGACATCTCCACCAGTCAAATGAATTGTTGGCCAACCTGCTGTGATGCAAGCCTATTAAAATGTTGTCTAATGTACTGTCCAGCAATCAAAACAGGTTGGGTCAGACTTGGAGAGAAGACAGATAGACCTGAGAGGGCTTGTTTGTAAACACTTGTAACACTGTAAATAAGGATGGTGACCTGCAGATGGAATTAGCCACATGGGAATATAAAATTGTGGGGATGACAGAGACCTGGTTCCAAAAAAGGCAGGACTGGTACTAAATATTCCTGGATACAAATATTCAGGGAAGAAAGGGGAAGTTTGTGGAAATATAGATTAAGAATAATATTGCAGTGCTGGAGAGATAGAGAGAGGATGTTCTGATGGTGTCACGGACAGAATCTAGGGGATTCTGACGTTAAACAATAGAAGCGCCATTGCACTACAGGGTATATAGGCAACTAAACTAATGGGAAGGGTATAGAGGAGAACATTTGCAGAGAAGTTACAGATCGATGCAAGAACTCTGGAGTAGTGATAATTGGAGGACTTTAGCTAGTCTATTACAGACTGGGATAGCAACAGTATAAAGAATAGACCAGGAAGGATTTCAGAAGTGTGTTCAGAAGAACTTAATCAATATATCATAGAAACCCTACAGCACAGAAAGAGGCCATTCGGCCCTTCGGGTCTGCACCGACCACAATCCCACCCAGGCCCTACCCCATATCCCTACGTATTTACCCACTAATCCCTCTAACCTACACATCTCGGGACACTAAGGGCAATTTTAGCATGGCCAATCAACCTAACCCGCACATCTTTGGACTGTGGGAGAAAACCGGAGCACCCGGAGGAAACCCACGCAGACACGAGGAGAACGTGCAAACTCCACACAGACACTGACCTGAGCCGGGAATCGACCCAGGTCCCTGGAGCTGTGAAGCAGCAGTGCTAACCACTGTGCTACCATGTCGCCCCATTTCCAGCCCAACCAGGGCTTTGCTGGATCTGGTTCTGGGATGTGAGGTGGGTTAAGTCGAGCAAATGTCAATAGGGCAACATTTAGGGCTCGTTGTATTATCATATGGTTTAGGTTAGCTTTAACAAAAGCTAGGGTAAGAATACTAAACTGGAAGAGAGTCAGTTTCAACAGCCTGAGAATAGATGTGGACCAGGGTAAATTGGAATCAAAGGTTGATGAACAACAATGTAATTGAACAATGGACAACTTCACAGAGAACATGTTTTGGTACAGTAAACATAGATTCCCACCAGAGTTCTATGGCTGACAAAAGAGATAAGAGTAAAATGAAGCAGAAAATGGGGATGTAGCAGGTTGTACACATGAGAACCAAACCAAATATAGGAAGTTTGGAGGGAAAGTGAAAACCAAAATAAGACTGTTAAAGAGCGATTAAGAATAGGCTAACATCTGACATAAAAGGGAATCCAGAAGCTGTCTGTGGGTATCTAAATAATAGATGAGTAGTAAGAAGAGAGGTGGAACTGTGTAGAGACTATGGAGGCAAAGGGCAATGGCTGAGTTACTAAATGAGCCTTTGCATCTGTCTTTATTGAGGAGGACGGCACTGACAAAGTCGCATTAAACCAGGAGATAATTGAGATACTGGAGGGCTTAAAAAATGAAGAAGGAAGCACAGCAAAGGCTGTCTGTAGTTAAAATTAGATAAGTCACTAGATTCATATGGGATGCGTCTAGTTTCCTGAGTGAAGTAAGGATGGAAGTTGCAGAGGTACAGGCCATAACCTTCTAATCCTCCTTGGGTATAGGGATGGTGCTAGTATCCGGAAAATTGCAGATACTACACTCCAGTTCAGAAAAGGACATTAGGATAAACTCAGGAACTCTGGCCAGTCAGCTTAACATTGGTGGTAGAGAACCTTTTCGAAACAATAATCCTAAACTGGATGTGTGAATTAATTAAGAAAAGCCAGTTCAGATTTGGAATTTAACATAGCAAAGTGGTTCATATTGGTGAACAGAAAGAAGACGAGCAGTACCATCTAAAGGGTATAATTCTGAAAGGGGTGCAGAAACACAGACTTGGGGTATATTTTCACAAATCATTAAAGATGGGAGTTGCTACCAATCTCTGAAGATCTCATCTTGAAACTAATCACTATCACCAGAAAATGTTTGCTCATTATCTGTCTTCTCCCACATAGCTTAAAGAGCTTTGAATCTAGCTGAAGTGAGTTTCCAAATTCACAGTATTTTACTATCAAATTTAAGGTTAAAGGTATGATATTGTTACAGACAGGAAGGGGATTTGTTTTAATAGCACTAAGTTTAAGTTTATTTATTAGCGTCACAAGCAGGCTTGCATTAATACTGCAATGAAGTGACTGTGAAAATCCCCGAGTTGCCACACTCTGGCGCCTTTTTGGGTAAACACAGTAAGAGTTTTAACAACACCAGGTTAAAGTCCAACAGGTTTATTTGGTAGCAAATGCCATTTGCTACCAAATAAACCTGTTGGACTTTAACCTGGTGTTGTTAAAACTCTTACTGTGTTTAACCCAGTCCAACACCGGCATCTCCACATCATGCCTGTTTGGGTACACAGAGAGAATTTAGCATGGCCAATGCATCTAACCAGCACGTCTTTCAGACTGTGGGAGGAAACCCGTGCAGACTCTGCAGTGACCCAAGCCGGGAATTGAACCTGGGTCCCTAGTACTGAGAGGCAGCAGTGCTAACCACTGTACCACCATGCTGCCCAAAGCTAATCTCGCCTCTCACCACTTGTTCGTAACGAGGTGTTTTGATTTATTTCACTCTTTATAAGCGGTGGTTTATTTCCCAACCCCTCAAGTTTTGTCTGATCCAATTTTCTATTAATAACCCCACAGCAAACTTAAGATAGGATTAACTAAAAAAGGGTTAGTTTATTGCACACATTCCAAAATGCGAAAGGGGGTCGTACTCGGACATGTAGAGAGAGGCATAGAGAAAAGAAGTCTTTACAGCAGAGACAATAAATATTGGCTCTCATGAGTTCGAGTCCAGAAGCTAAGCCCTTTACAGAGGTTGGCAGGCTAAAAACCAATGTTGCAGAATTCACTTTCCAATGGTGTTGAATTCACTTTTCTGATGATGTTGACTTCATATGCAAGGCATGCAGAGATTAATCGGTCTGATAGGCGAGGGCACAGAGCTTCTAAAGGAAGCAGTGTGGATGGGGACCAAGATTTCCACCTGGGCAGAGCTCCTTGTCTGTGAGGCTGCTAGTTAGACAGTAAGCAGCAGACAGAGCTATGCTGTGCAGCAAGGCAGTATTTTTTTGTTCCACTAGCCAGAGGCTCATATCACTCACCTCTCCCCCATCTTTGACAAAGGATGTTTATTCATTGTCTGGATTCATAAGGCTGTTAAATATCTCAGCCATTAGGATATGATGGAATGTTGTTGGGCCTTTGTCTTAACAGTTAATCCATCTTCTGGCCAATGAGGATTATTAAATGCAGGTGGCCTTTGTATAGCTCTCTTTGAAGTTGCGGGGGTGGTCATGGACAGACCTAGGTTCAGCCGTTTTAAGGGATTTTGTTTAGTTTTAAAACTGAAGAAATAGCAATGAGCATACTTGTATATATTTTATGAAAATATGTTGTGTGAGATCTTAGTCGCTCACAAAGTTAGTATGACTGCCTTGTGCAGAAGCACAAATCTGTGCTAACCCATTCGTTATTACAGAACAATATTGTTTAAGCACGAAGTAGAAAGGGTCGAGAGATTCAAGATTTTAGGTGTCCAGATCACCAACAACCTGTCCTGGTCTCCCCATGCCGACACGATAGTTAAGAAAGCCCACCAACACCTCTACTTTCTAAGAAGACTAAGGAAATTTGGTATGTCAGCTACGACTCTCCAACTTTTACAGATGCACCATAGAAAGCATTCTTTCTCGTTGTATCACAGCTTGGTCTGGCTCCTGCTCTGCTTAAGACCACAAGGAACTACAAAAGGTCATGAATGTAGCCTATTCCATCATGCAAACCAGCCTCCCACTCATTGACTCTGTCTACACTTCCCGCTGCCTCAGTAAAGCAGCCAGCATAATTAAGGACCCCACGCACCCCGGACATTCTCTCTTCCACCTTCCTTCAGGAAAAAGATACAAAAGTCTGAGGTCACATACCAACTGACTCAAGAACAGCTTCTTCCCTGCAGCTGTCAGACTTTTGAATTACCTTGCATTAAGTTGATCTTTCTCTGCATCCTAGCTATGACTGTAACGCTACATTCTGCACACTCTCATTTCCTTCTCTATGAACGATATGTTTTGTCTGTATAGCGCGCAAGAAACAATACTTTTCACTATGTTAATAATCGTGACAAATCAAATCAAAATGACTGAGTACTGCTTCTATCACAGGTACTTGTTTCAAAACTTTCTGGTGTCTGCTAATAGGCATCATTATTGTTGGTGCAGGCTCAATGGGCCAAATGGCCACCTTCTGCACTGTAGGGATTCTATGATATCATTGTGTTCTGACCTAACCTGTTTTTACTCCCTTCTGCAGTGCTAATCCATTCATTATTACAGAATAATATTGTTTAAGCATTTGACAGGTTTTCAGTTACCAGTAGCTTATTGCTAAAATAAATTCCATTACATGTAAATCAAATTTATCCAACTTTAGGAGGTTACAAATATCAATCCTTGAATCAAAGTTTAAAATTATGTATTAAATATCCTTTGCCCATTTGTTTTGTACAGTTCTACGGGCACCCACTTTTCTATGCTAGGAATTGGAGACATCGTCATGCCAGGGCTTCTGTTGTGCTTCGTGCTTCGATATGACAACTATAAAAAAGTATCTAACAGCGAGGCGATCCCACCCATTATACCCGGCCGTATGCAAAAGGTGTCGTACTTCCACTGTACCTTGATTGGTTACTTTGTAGGTAAGTGGAAGCAATTCAATGAAAATAAAAATAAATTATTTTTTAAAATATTGTTTCCTCGTAGCAAAGACTGCTTACCTAGGCAGTGATATTGAAGGCTTCGCAATGTTTAAAATGCTCCCATTCACTATTTCTAATTAAATATTCTATTTAAACCGATTAACATTAACCTACCCTTCTCTCTGACCCATAAAACTTGGGTTGCTATTGACCGCTCAAAAACCCCATAACCTCTATCACTTATTTGAAGGTGTTTTTTTTTAGATTTGTTAATGTTTATGATATATATATCTTGAATCATTGGTTCATGGATTCAAGCCGCACTAAGATTTTATGCCATTTCTAGGCTTTTCTGTACTTCACTGAAAGAGTGCAACATTGTCGATGAATTGTTACTGCTGAAAAAAGAGATATCTTTTGTCAAGCTTTTCAATCATCAGGACATTGGCAAGAATACAATGTCGGGGAATACACCAAATCTATACTGTATGTGAGGAGAATGTTGATTAGTAGAAGCGTTGCCATGGCGAATGCACCAGTTAGTGGTGACTGACAGATATCTGCAAAGCATTGTTCGAAATCTAAACCAGGCAACTTGTAACTGGCCTAGGCTTGCCCTGAAGAATGAACCAGCGAATGGCTATCACTTTGTTTAGCTGACATAGGTGCAATGAGTTTACATGTTCTTTCTGTCTGCAAAGAACAGGGCCCTGTGTATTAATATATGCAGCTTCCTGTACACACAAATGCACCTCCCTGTAGGGAGGAATGGAAGTGGCAAGTGGGAGGCGGGTGTGAGGGAAACGGTGAGTTTGAGAGTCAGCAAGCTTAGAGGTCTACACCTTCATCAGAAGGATGATGGAGCAGTGCTCCAAAAGCTCGTGATTCTAAATAAACCTGTTGGATTTAACCTGGTGCCCACCCCAGTCCAATGCTGGCATCTCCACATCAAAGCTAGAGGTGGGAAGAGGTGAGCAGGAAATATTTTGAACAAATTAGATGAAGAGTTAGTGAGAGGATTTTTGGACCAGGCAGGTTCAAGGCAACTAATAGGTTTTAAATGTAAAAATCACAAGTCAAAAACATAATCTACTATAATTAGAATTTTTTTAATGAGAAAGTGATTTTCATTGAACAATTTTTATTTAGCATACCATTTTTAGCTACCCACCAGGAGTGGTAAATGAGGATAGATGTACACTTTTAATACAATATTAAATTTTCCATGGTAATTAGTTTAGAACACATACTTTTTCTGATAATCTCTTTTAATTTAGGTCTTCTGACAGCGACTGTAGCATCCAGAATTCACCGGGCTGCCCAGCCTGCACTCCTGTATCTTGTTCCGTTTACACTGTTACCCCTTCTTACCATGGCTTATTTAAAGGTGAGTAGAATATCAAAGCCAAATAAATTTTCAATATGCTGATAATTTTTCAGGTTATTTACCACCTTGTTACCTTTCTCCTCTTCACCCCCTATTCTTCTTATCAATCCTTATCCAACTTAATCTGGCATTGCTACTCTTCTATTATCAATTCTTGCCTACTATTTGCTGATGGGTGTTTTTATGCAACTGAGATTATTTTGCAACTCTGCAAATTCTCAAGGCTTAATCCAACCATAGCGTCATCTAACTTTCCTCAAAATTAAGGACCATTGGGAAATGTGGCATATTTTTGTTACAAAATGCAACATTTTGGGTGTTCAAGAAGGAATGCACTTGAGTAAAGCTCCTTTTTTGCCAATTCATATAACAACATAGCAACAATAACTGTCACCACTTTATGGCATGAGGTTTCAACACTGATTTTATATGTAATATCATAGTTGTCTATTTTATCTCTACTATTCATTTTATGGAACTAAGTAACGTGGGGAACCGTGGGGGCGGCATGGTAGCACAGTGGTGAGCACCGCTGCCTCACATCACCAGGGACCTGGGTTCAGTTCCCGGCTTGGGTCACTGTCTGTGTGGAGTTTGCACACACACCCCGTGTCTGTGTGGGTTTGCTGCGGTTTCCTCCCACAGTCCAAAGATGTGCGGGTTAGGTGGATTGGCCATGCTAAATTGTCCCTTAGCATCAGGGGGACTAGCTAGAGTAAATGCATGGGGTTATGGGGGTAGAGTCTGGGTTGGATTGTGTTTGGTGCAGACTCGATGGGCCGAATGGCCACCTCCTGCACTGTAGGATTGTATGATTCTAACTAATGAGGTGATGGAGTGAAAGAAAGAATAGCCTGTGACAAAAGTTGCATAATAGAAACATAGAAAATAGGAGCAGGAGTAGGCCAGTTGGCCTTTCGAGCCTGCTGCGTCATTCAATATGATCGTGGCTGATCCTCTATCTCAATACTATACTCCCGCACTCTCCCCATACCCCTTGATGCCTGTAGAATCTAGAAACCTGTTTCCTTTTTAAATATATTCAGTGACATGACCTCCAAGGTTTTCTGTGGTAGTTCCACAGATTGATCACTGTGAGAGTGAGGAGATTTCTCCTCATCAGCCCTAAATGGCCTATTCCATATCCTGAGACTGCGACCCCTTGTAATCTACACATAGAGACTAGATGTGCTTGGCAGAACTAAAGATCATGGAGAAATTGGCTATTGTTTAATCACTTTGAAGAAAGTCCTGTAAGATTTGTTACCAAAGTAAAACACATGAAACTGACTACACGGAATGCTAATGAGCAGCACTAAAGATCATGGAGAAATTGGCTATTGTTTAATCACTTTGAAGAAAGTCCTGTAAGATTTGTTACCAAAGTAAAACACATGAAACTGACTACACGGAATGCTAATGAGCAGCAAGCACACATGGTCTGGATTCAAGAAGGCAGTGTGGCCCTTTACTGTGTATAATCTAATTGGTATCTAAAACAAAGTCTGCTTTTTCTTCACTCATTTACTGATAATTAGAACTTCTGTCATTGACTTTTACAGAATTTGAATAGCTAGAGTTTACAGTAAGACAAAAGAAAGACACTTTCTACGGAAACGGAACTGGATTGTTAATATGGAAGGGGAAATTGAGTGATCAGAGACATTGTGTTTCATTTTATTCCCTTTGATGGTGTGTGGGAATGAATTAGCTGCAATACTCCACACCAGGAAAAGGAGAGAATGCAGGCAGCAGGCCTTTCTGACATATCAGAAAAATTATCCTATTCTGCTTTAAAAGTTTGATGTACTTTATAAACTATACAGCGTTGCAGTGAGGGAGACTACTTGCTCCAAAGATGTATGGGTTAGGTTGATTGATCATGCTAAATTGACCCTAGTGTTAGGGGGATTAGCAGGGTAAATACGTGGGGGTATGGGAATAGGGCCTGGTTGGGATTATGGTCGATGCAAACTTGATGGGCCGAATGGCCTCCTTCTGCACTGTAGAGATTCTATGATTCTACCTTTTTAATACAATTTCACCAGAGGGATTAAGCTCTTTTTCTTCCTGAAATACAGTGGTTAGCACCGCTGCCTCTGCGCCAGGGACTCTGGTTCAATTCCTGGCTTGGGTCACTGTCTGTGTGGAGTTTGCACGTTTTCCCCATGTCTGTGTGGGTTTCCTCCGGGTGCTCTGGTTTCCTCCCACAGTCTGAAAGACATGCTGATTAGGTGCATTGGCGCGAACAGGCGCCGGAGAGTGGTGACTAGGGGAATTTCACAGTAATTTTATTGCAGTGTTAATGTAAGCTTTATTTGTGACTAATAAATAAACTTTAGTTTACTTTATCCCTAAAAACAAGACATTTTGTCAAAGCTTTTCATCCACCATTCATCAGGACAATCACAAGAATGCTTTGACATTGGTATTCTTCCGATTGTCCTGATGAATGCAAGATGAAAAACCTCAGTCTTTTTCGGCAATACTCCGCTTCCAAATGACAATTGGACAACAGTTATGCTGTCACAGCTGTGAGGCTTTGGAGTGGAGTGTTTAGACATCGGGCATGAAAATCCCCTAATCGCAACACTCCGGCGCCTGTTTGGGTACACTGAGGGGCAATTTAGCATGGCCAATACACCTAACCATCATGTCTTTTGGACTGTGGGAGGGAACCGGAGCACCCGGAGGAAACCCATGTCTAAAATATATTCAATTTGAGTTTCTGCTTGTTATGATATTATAGGAAAATTGTTTTGAAAGTGTTCTAAACAAGTTGTATTTGGTGCTGACATTCAATGTCATCATGACGCCTACTGAACCACCTAAGAAACAACCTGTATGTCCAAGACAGCAACTTTGTGAATGATCAGAATCACATCCGATAACCACAAATGAAAAAGCTGCTTGAGCCATCCCAATTCGTCCATCCAGAAACATCCAACAGTCCCTCGATTTCAACATCTAATTCCTTACAAATGATTCTATGATTTTTCACCTCCACTGTTCTCTAGGAATCTGTTCCAAGTCTGTGAAGAAGGATTTTCTGATACTGTACCTGAACTAAATTTACCATTGACTAATTTGAATTGTGTTCATTTGCCTTACTGAGAATTGAACTTAAGTATTGGGGATTTACTGTTTCTGGTCCCTTTAACTATTTTGCATGCTGCTTCAGATCAGCCCTCTGCCATCTTTTCACAAGTCAATGTTTCACCTACCTGTTCTTCCAATAGTCCTTTAACACTAGGGACCGGGCTTGTGGCTCCCTTTTCCCTACTGCCGCCAATACAGTCTTCAGTATCTCCTTTGTTTCTCGGTGACTAGAGCAATGTTCAAGATATAGTTTGACCTGTAAAGTGCCATGCATGTAACTTGAAAACTTGAACAAGTTATTGAACAGCTTCAAAAGAAAGCTGACATACCCTCAAAAAAAACTTCTAACGCGATAAAAGTACAATTAAGAGCACAGAAAAGATGCAATAGTCCCAGGGATGAGGAACTTAATTTATCATAGATTGGAGAGGTTGGGACAGTTTTCTTTGGAGAAAGTTGATAGATGTATGCAAAATCATGAGTCTGGACAGAGTAGAAAGGGAGAAACTGTTCCGACTGGTGAAAAGATTGAGAATGAGAGGGCACAGATTTAAGTAATTGGCCAAAGAAACTGACGACATGAGAAACTTTGTCACATAGCTGGCTCGTGGTTACAATCTGGAGTGCGGTGGAGGCAGGGTCAGTTGCGGTGTTCAAGAGAAAATGGGATTATTATCTCTGTGTAGTTTGCGGGGAGACAGGGGAATGGCACATAGCCTAGCGGCAGGGTGACACAGTGGTTAGCACTGCTGCCTCACAACGCTAGGGGCCCGGATTCAATTCCCAGCTTGGGTCACTGTCTGTGTGGAGTTTGCACGTTCTCCCCGTGTCTGCGTGGGTTTCCTCTGGTTTCCTCCCACAGTCCGAAAGATGTGCTGCTTGGGTGCATTGGCCCGAACAGGCGCTGGAATGTGGCGACTAGGGCAATTTCACAGTAATTGCAGTGTTAATGTAAGCCTGGCTTGTGACTAATAAATAAACTTCACTGTTAAGGTGAATTGCTCATTCGCAGTCAGTGCAGACACGACAAGGTGAATTGCCTAATAGTTCTGTGATACTGTGGAAAAAGTCCCTGAATAAATTTTGTGATCAAACAGTGATTTGAATAAAATGTTATTTCCTTCGTTGTGTTGAATTTCAAGACTTTGTAATGCAGTTGTTTCCATAGTTGAGCATGGTGGATAGAAGTTGGATCAGTGAATTGTTGTAATCAATAAGCTGCTGGAGCCAGTAGCAACTTCCCCGATAACAGCCCAGGGCTAGCAAACCTGCCTTGTTGGCCAGATTCTAGAATGCTTAGCCTGATGGGCAGCTTAGACACAAAAACAGCAAGTCATTCTGCAGTTAATTCCACTATTTGCCTTGAGTTATCATAGGGAGATAGTTGTGCAAGTTTAATTGCATCAGATATTGGTAGAAGCAATTAGCACCTTGTCTATAGAGTCAGAGGTTTACAGCATGGAAACAGGCCCTTCGGCCCAACTTGTCCATGCCGCCCTTTTTTATTTTAAAACCCCTAAGCTAATCCCAATTGCCCGCATTTGGCCCATATCCCTCTATACCCGTCGTATCCATGGAACTATCTAAATGCTTTTTGAAAGATAAAATTGTACCCACCTCTACTACTACCTCTGGCAGCTTGTTCCAGACACTCACCACCCTCTGTGTTTAAAAAAATTGTCCCTCTGGACACTTTTGTGTATCTCCCCTCTCACCTTAAACCTATGCCCTCTAGCTTTAGACTCCCCTACCTTTGGGAAAAGATATTGACTATCTAGCTGATCTGTGCCCCTCATTATTTTATAGACCTCTATAAGATCACCCCTCCGCCTCCTACGCTCCGGAGAGAAAAGTCCCAGTCTATCCAGCCTCTCACAACTCAATCCATCACGTCCCGGGAGCATCCTAGCAGATCTTTTCTGCACTCTTTTTCTAGTTTAATAATATCCTTTCTATAATAGCGTGACCAGAATTGCACACAGTATTCCAAGTGTGGCCTTACCGATGTCTTGTACAACTTCAACAAGACATTCCAACTCTTGTATTCAATGTTCTGACCGATGAAACCAAGCATGTTGAATGCCTTCTTCACCACCCTATCCACCTGTGACTCTGATTTCAAGGAGCTATGAACATGTACCCCTAGATCTCTTTGTTCTGTAACTCTCCCCAACGTCCTACCATTAACTGAGTAAGTCCTGCCCTGGTTCAATCTACCAAAATGCATCACCTCGCATTTGTCTAAATTAATCTCCATCTGCCATTCGTATCTCTTTCTATCTATCATATCTCTTTCTATCTTGAGCTCTTTCAAAGAGCTTTTGAAGTTGGAACATCTGTGCATCTCAATCGTTAAGTTGCTGATATAACTTCATGGTGCTACATAGTAATCTAGTTTCTAAGGTTAAAATACCTGACTCTGCATCAAAGTGTTCTGTGGAACAACCAAAGGGAACATAAGAACATAAGAATTAGGAGCAGGAGTAGGCCATCTAGCCCCCCGAGCCTGCCCCGCCATTCAATAAGATCATGGCTGATCTGAAGTGGATCAGTTCCACTTACCCGCCTGATCCCTACAACCCCTAATTCCCTTACCGATCAGGAATCCATCTATCCGTGATTTAAACATATTCAACAAGGTAGCCTCCACCACTTCAGTGGGCAGAGACTTCCAGAGATTCACCACCCTCTGAGAGAAGAAGTTCCTCCTCAACTCTGTCCTAAACTGACCCCCCTTTATTTTGAGGCTGTGCCCTCTAGTTCTCACTTCCTTTCTAAGTGGAAAGAATCTTTCCACCTCTACCCTATCCAGCCCCTTCATTATCTTATAGGTCTCTATAAGATCCCCCCTCAGCCTTCTAAATTCCAACGAGTTCAAACCCAATCTGCTCAGTCTCTCCTCATAATCAACACCCCTCATCTCTGGTATCAACCTGGTGAACCTTCTCTGCACTTCCTCCAAGGCCAATGCTCCAAGCACAAAAAAATCCAACAGGCTCAGAGAACCAGACTCTGAACCTGGTGACAGAAATGTTTGTTGAAATTTATATTTGTGTATTTTTGCACTAAAAGCAATGATATAGGTGCCTGGAATTAAGAAACCTTTTCTACTTCGAATCCCAGTGAGGTGAGATAATTCAGCATCAGTTGATGCAGAATAAAGATTTTAGCATTTTGTGGCAAATCTATTCCAGAGACTTGAGTCTGCAGTACTTAGGGAGGTGCTGTCTATTTCAATGAGATATCAAATCGAGGGCCCATCTGTCCCCTCATAAGAATGTAAAGCATCTGTCCTGGCATCTGCTAGGAATGATTCCTTCCTCTGGGGAAAAAAGGTTGAAACAAAGCGCCCCTTTGTTGGGCATGGGGTGGGTGATTTTATTTTGGAATTCTCCTCTAAACCCCTCTCTTCCCCCCCCCTCTTAAACTTGTCTCTCACTGACATCATCTAATGTGGTTTGCTGTCAAATTTGGTTTGGTAACTCTCCTGTCAAACGCCTTGAGGCATTTTCCTACATTAAAGATGTTTTATAAATGCAGTTTTTGACCACTTGTGTGTGTTGTGTGCTGTGTTGCTCAGGGTGATCTACGGCGTATGTGGTCAGAGCCATTCCACTCCAAGGCAAACAGCTCAAGGTTCCTGGAAGTATGATGGGATGAAGTGCAGCCGAGAGCAGGAGTGATCTATGCTGGGCACCAGAAGATTCGTGTCATGTGGTTTCATTCTTCTCATCAAACATGATTGGTGCTTAAAGTGTTAACAAAAAAGGTTGTGGAGGAAATTTTTTTTTCCCTTTTATGGAATGCAGACCCTGTACAATTAATCCAACCCACCGGCAGTCTTTGGATTCGCAACAGACTCTCGCCCTACCATGTATATTACAAAATTCACAAAGAAACCCTCCTTTTTAATGACAAGATGTCAATTCTAATCTTGTACATAGAGCTGCCATATAGAAGACACAACTTTGAAGAAGCCTGTTTAAAGGGACCAGCACCAAGTCAACAACTATTCAGTTTGTCTTGAACTTTAGCCTGAAGAAGAAGACAAGGCAGCGACATATCTTGAATTCAGTAATTATCTGTGTGGTGACTCATTTTTCTCCCCCACAGACAGGAGTTGGGTATGCAATAAAATCTATGCTGTAATTAACTTTACACCTGATGTTTTGTTGCAATGATCCAGAAAGGTAAAGATGCCAAGATGAATCATGTTGTGTACTTAAGTGGCCTGTTGTAAATTTTAGCATGTATAGCATTAAATATTGCTTCAGTATAAGACCCACTGTTCCCTATTCCAAGATGCTCCTTATACCATAATATGTGAGTTTAGAAATGTAATTGTAGTTTGCACTTGTACCTATGTTCATGACCCCCAGTTGATCTTGCACAATTATGATTGGTGTAGCAAAAAAAAAACTTTTTTATAGTTTTCCCTGTTTCTTTTTTTGGTTTGTTTCATTTAGCTAATGCATGTATCATAGCGGTACTCGTTATCTGAACCCTTTTGATTGTAGTGGTGTATCCTTGTAAATATTTCTTTTTTGTATACATTTGTTTAAATGTGTGTCGTTAGCTCTCCATACCTGTTGATAAGTGTAATCTGGTCCAAGTTTACAAGCAGTATCTGTTTTGTATCTTGGGTTTGTATTCGATTCACAGAATTTTTTCTGATAGGCATTGACTTCAGCTGCTGTGGGAGCAGCAGTTTAATATACAATAGCGTGCAAACGAAACTGGCAGTTTGCGTGCCTGTCGAACTTCCATCATCATTGTGTGAACAAGTTGGCAACGGTAGCCTTCAGACCCAGAGATTGCCTGTTAGAGTGCAAGGCCTGGAACCAAATTGAATTAATTCAAACAGTGCTTCGAGTTCTTCCTCCATACCTGTCTATTTCTCTACCATCCCCTTCTCCCCCCCCCCCCCCCCCCCATGCGCCAAAGCCACCACCCACCCATTATCCTAAACATACACCCACAGTGTCAGGTTGTTATTTTTAAAGAAGGAAGTGTTTTCTTTTCCCGAAAACAACTGAGTGTGATGTTTTTGTGCTGTAGACTAGACAAGTTGATGAAGCCATTTTATAGATTATGGCTTTACTGAAAGCAGTCAGATGGACTGAATGGTTACTCTACAATCCTTGTACACCAGGAGTGTATTTCTGCCCTGGAAATGAACAATACCTTTCATCTCTATAAAATGGACAGTTGAGACTCCTTTGTAAATAAAACCAAAAGTTTAAGTGCACCAGTGTGGTTTATTTTAGTGTTCTGTAAGATTACTTTTTAATAAAAGCAGTCATTTGTGTTTACTGCAAATATCCTGAGAGAAGGATTTTGTCCGAATGGCGTTAATTTGTGGATTTGGGATGTTGGCAGTGGGGAATCACTGGATAAATCAGTTGAAATGAGTGTTGGTGTAAATATTTTCACCCGGATTACCTGTCTCTGTTGAAAAACATGCATCATTATAAAAAGCCAAAGTTGCTATTGAAGTGTTCGCTATAGCAGAATTGCATTAGATTAAAAAAAACTAAATTACTGTAGAAACATTTTCTTAGTCAGTTACTTTTCTGCAGATTATAAAATACTTCTATGTTGCAGTGATCTATGAAGATATTACTGCACATTCCCACATAATGAAAGTTCTTCTGTATACTTGCACAGTATAATTTTATGTACACTTGCACCATTTCTTCCCCACACTCCCTCCCTGTAGATATAATTATTAGTTATCTGATGCTGTGACAATGATTTACTATCCTACAACATTTATATAGCAATGTTAACATAGGTTATCCTTCAAAAGAGCCCCACACTAAGCCAAAGAAGGAGATATTGGTGGAGTGAGGTTAAAAATGTCACTAAAGAACAAACCTAGGGTGAGGAAATGGTATGAAGTAAAAGCAACGTGTGGACTAAGGCTCAACATAATCAGTAAAATATAAGGAAAAACAGGCAAAGTCCCAGCATCTCCAGATCCTGTCCAGGATTTTAGTGGGCAAGGTTTTTAAACATGAAGGCTAGGAGCAGGAGTAGGCAATTCAGCCCCTTGAGCCTGCTCTGCCATTCGATACAATCATGACCAGACTCCTCATGGCCTCAATTCCACTTTCCTGCCTGTTCTCTATAACCCTTCAAACCATTACTAATTAAACTTACTCAAATGTCCCGGCATCCACCCCACTCTGGAGTAGTGAATTCCACAAATTCACCACCCTTTGAGAGAAGTAGTTTCTCATCTCTGTTTTGAATCTTCTGTCCCTTATCGTAAAACTATGACCTCTTGTTCTTGATTGCCCCACAGGAGGAAGTATCTGCTCTATGTCTACTTTGTCAATACCTTTTATCTTGTATACCTCAATTAGATCTCCCCTGGTTCTTCTAAATTCCAAGGAGTGTAGGCCTAAACTGCTCAATCTCTCTTCACAAGACAAACCCCATATCTCTGGAATCAATCTAGTGAACCTCCTCTAGACTACCATTACATCCTTCCTCAAATAAGGGGACCAAAACTGTGCAAACTACTCCAGGTGTGGTCTCACCACTACCTGGATTGATTGTAGCAATATTTCCTTACTTTTACACTATAAATGCCAAAATTTCAATTGTTTTCCTTACTACCTGCATGCCAGTTTTCTGCAACTCGTGCATGAGAACACCCAAATCTCTCTGCACTGAAGCACCCCAGAATATCTCTCCATTTAAATAAATAAATTGCCTTTCCATTTTTCTGACCCAAGTGGATCACCTCACACTTATGCACGTTAAACTCCACCTGTGACATTTTGGCCCACTGACCTATCTATATCTAGTTGTAAATTTCTTATTTCCTCATTGCAACTTACTATCCCATTTATTTTAGTGTCATCTGCAAATTTGGCTATAGTACCTTCTATCCCTGTATCCAACTTGGGGTCTCAGGACCGAACCCTGTGACACCCCACTAGTTATCACTTGGCTTGTTACATCTTTGAAGTACTCTAGCAAGTTAATCAAACATGATTTACCCTTCATAAAGCTGTGTTGACTCTAATGGACTGTGTTTTGACATTCCAAATGTCCTGATAATGGATTCTAACAGTTTCACAATATATTAAATTAACTGGTCTGTATTCTACTTTCTGCCCCTCTTTTTCAAAAAGGGCGTTACATTAGCATTTTTCTAATCCAGTGGATCCTTTCCTGCGTCGATGGTAGTCATGATGTGGCGATGTCGGCGTTGGACTGGGGTAAACACAGCAAGAGTTTTAACAATTGTTAAAACTCTTACTGTCCTTTCCTGCATCCAGGGAGTTTTGGAATATTATAACCAATGGATCCACTATCTCTGCTGCCACTTCCTTAATACCCAGGATGGGGGGCATTAAGCACTGGGAACTTGTCTGCCTTCAATCCCAATAGTTTATTTCCCTATTAATGATTGTTCTAAGTTCCTCCCTTTCTATTTCCTCTGCATTATGTGTTACTATTGGGATGGTACTAATCTCCACTGAGGCAAAATATTGATTGTGTCTCCCCCATTTCTGTGTTCCCCCACTATTAACTCCGTGGTCTCATCCTCCAAGGACCAACATTCATATTAGCTACCCTCTTCCCTTTTATATACTTATGGGAGCTTTTGCTATCCTTTGGACATGTTCTGTAGAGTAGCAAACTTCATGAAGTTCAGATGTTCTGAAAACAGCACCTAGTCTATGTAATTAGTCTATTATCACAACAGTTATTAAAAAGAGAAATGCTGAATGTGTGCAGCAGGCCAATCACCATCTGAGAATGGAAATCACTGCTTTGGTTAAAACCCTTCAAGATCCTAACTTCCTGAAGCCCCTTTATGATTCCCTCACTAATGGCGAGCCTAGAAGCAGACTTCTTTGCATAAATCCCAAATACTGCTGTAGAGAATATCACATCGTCTGAACTTTTATAACTTGGACATCACTCTAATGTTACTGGTTTTCTTTTCCATTCTCCCACTGAAATGTGACTCGGACTGAGTAAGCTCCATGGATGTTTAGCAGCCCAGCAGTGTTATACAAATGGCCGCCTTCAGATGTGACCTAGACTGAGAATATCAGGCGCTACCCTCTCCTCACTTGACACATACTTTTCGGAGCAGGAATTAGGTCATTTGCTCCTTTCTACTCTGCTCCATTTATCATGGCTGATTAATTCCAGCTTCCTGCATTGTCGCTAATTTCTTAATTTCCTTAGTATCCAAAAGTTTATCAATGCCCAACTTGAATATCTTCAGCAATTGAGCACCACAGTTCTCCGGGTTAGATAGTTCTGAAGATTCATAAACCTTTGAGTGAAGAAATATCTCCCCAGTCATAAAATGGCTGAAGCCTTAGTTTTAGACTCCCAGCATCTACACTTTCAAGCTTCTTAAAGAATTTTATATGCTTCAATTAGGTCATCTAAATTCTAGGGAATAGAGGCTTTGTCTACACAATCTTTTGTCATCAGACAATCCATCCCAAGAATCTGTCCAGTGAACCTTCATTTCACTCCCTCTAAGGCAAGTACATCCTTCCTTGGGTAAGGAGACCAGAATTGTACACCATACTCAGGGTGTGGTCTCACCAAGGCCCTGTGCAATTGCAGTAAGACTTCATTGATCTTATACTTCAATATTTCTGTAATAAAGACTAACAATTTGCTTTCCTAATTGCTTGTCATACCTATGTTGGCCTATATCGCGAGGGGGATAGAATATAAAAGCAGGGATGTCTTGATGCACCTGTACAGGGCATTGGTGAGGCCGCAGCTGGAATACTGTGTGCAGTATTGGTCCCCTTATATGAGGAAGGATATATTGGCATTGGAGGGAGTGCAGAGAAGGTTCACCAGGTTGATACCGGAGATGAGGGGTTTGGATTATGAGGAGAGGCTGAGGAGATTGGGTTTGTACTCGTTGGAGTTTAGAAGGATGAGGGGGGATCTTATGGAGACTTATAAGATAATGCGGGGGCTGGATAGGGTGGAGGCGGAGAGATTCTTTCCACTTAGTAAGGAAGTTAAAACTAGAGGACACAGCCTCAAAATAAAGGGGGGTCGGTTTAAGACAGAGTTGAGGAGGAACTTCTTCTCCCAGAGGGTGGTGAATCTCTGGAATTCTCTGCCCACTGAGGTGGTGGAGGCTACCTCGCTGAATATGTTTAAAGCGCGGATGGATGGATTCCTGATCGGTAAGGGAATTAAGGGTTATGGGGATCAGGCGGGTAAGTGGTACTGATCCACGTCAGATCAGCCATGATCTTATTGAATGGCGGGGCAGGCTCGAGGGGCTAGATGGCCTACTCCTATTTCTTATGTTCTATGACTTAAGTGATTTGTGCATAAGGACACTCAGGTTCCTCTGAATACCAACACTTGCCAGTCTCGCCATTTAAAACTATTCTGTTTTTCTATTTCTTCCTTTCAAAGTAGACAACTTCACAATTCCCCACATTATAATTTCTCTCTTGCCCACTTAACCTGACCATATCCCTTTGCAGCCTCCCTGTCTCCTCTTTGCAGTTTTTTTTGCCATCTAACATTGCATGGTTAGCAAACTTAGGTACATCAGTACAATACTGCAGGTCCCCTCATCCAAGTCGTCAATGTTTTGTGCCAGACCAGTAGAGCAATGGATGGGTTTCAGTCTCTTGGCTGGGAGGTTCTTAAAAAAGTTTGCCTATTTCACTACAGTTCACTCTTGGGCAAAGCAAACCCCAGATTATCTCTCTGAGCTGGCATAGCTTGAAATTCAGTTGATTCTGCAAAGATCCTATGCCTTGGTGTGTGCTCCTGGTGTTGATTTTAACCTGAAATGAGGGAGGGGGAAAAGTTCCTTAACATGGCAGCATCCCAAGCGATCGTCCTCACCCTGTTTGTTTAACCTATCCCCTCATCAGCAGCATGATTGCAATGTATTTATACCTGGAGGCTATGTTTCAATCAAAGAATGATGGAAACTCCACCTAAACTTGTAATCTAACACTACTAGTTTAATTCCTATTTTTATTAAAAATAGTCTGATTTAATTTCTTAAAACTCTGCAAAAACTGATAACTAAGTTCCGCACACATGAGGATGGCTTCAACTGGGATCTTAGGTTCATATCACACTACTTGTCACCCTCACCATTTGGCCTGGGTTTGCAAAATCCTACTAACTGTCCTGGCTTGAGACAATTCACACCTCTTTAACCTGTGATTATCCCTCTCTCCACTCGCTCTGTTCGTACCTGTAAAGACTCGCATTCCAACCATTCTTCACATTCCAATCAGTAATTATCTTGCAATTGTGTCTTTGTCTATATATACCGTGTTTGTGAAACCTACCTCTCCACTCACCTGATGAAGGAGCAGCACTTTGAAAGCTCGTGATTCCAAATAAACCTGTTGGACTTTAACCTGGTGTTGTGAGACTTCTTACTGTGCTTACCCCAGTCTAACGCCGGCACCTCCACATCTGCAAAAAGGAATAGAAAAGACGAATGATCTACTGAGTTTTTAAAAATTCTATGTATTAAAATTAACAGCTCACATCTGGATCTGAGGTTGAACTATTCATCTGACTTTAAAAATACATTATTAATATCTGCTGATTTTACACCAGATGTTATTTTCTCCCAGGAAGGCAGTGGGTTCATGCATACTTGAGATAGAAGTGTTGGCAGACCATAGGTAAAATGGATAGTTCAGCAGAGCTGACCCTTTATTAAGTGTGCATGCACTCACATTGAAATTTCACAGGCATGTATATGGCATGCACTCACTCCTCTCATAGAATCCCTACAGTGAAGAAGGAGGCCATTCGGCCCATCGAGTCTACACAAACTCTCCAGCAGAGAATCCTACCCACGCGATTTCCTTAATCCTCACATATTAACCTCACATATTTACCCCACTAATTTCCCTAACCCACAGATCTTTTGACACCAAGAGGTAATTTAGCATAGCCAATCCACCTAATCTGCACATCTTTGGAGTGTGGGAGGGAACCCATGCGGACACAGGGAGAATGTGCAAACTCCACACAGTCACTCAAGCCACGAATTGGCATTGTGAGGCAAGTAGCGTTAGTTACTGTGCCACTCTGGGCCTCAGTTTGAAGTTGTAGATTCAAGTTCCACACCAGAGACTTGAACACAATCCAGGCAGATAGAGCAGCACTGAGAGAGTGCTGAACTGTTGGAGGTGGAGATTCACATCTTTTACCAGATGACTGCAAACAGTGTATTTGAAATATTGTCTAGTTCAGATGATTGCATTTAAATAGGTCAATAAAGTACTTGCACTGTATTATATTGCATATAACAGCCAATGCAGCAATTGCCTGAGGTCCACTAAGACTGAGATTCTGAGTGTGGGAGGCACAGGTATTCCATTACACTGTCATGGAACTTTATTGCCCCTATTCGCTGTGATATTCTGTGGGATACATATTTTCTGAAACTGAACAGGCTCGAGCCCCCTGCCAGCTTACCCTCTCTACCCTCTCAGGTAACAGTGAAAGCACCATTTTAAAGAAGAGTAGGATCATTCTCGCTGTGAATATTCATGCCTCAACCAATCTATTCTCAAACATTATCTAATCCTATCACATTACTGTTTGTGGGATTTAGTGCATAATTAATTGCCTGCATTTTCTACATTACAACTGTGACTACACTTAAGTGATTAACTGGCTATAAATTGCCACGGGATGTTGTGAAAGCTGCCATATAAATTCAACTTCTTTCTATCTTACATGCTCACGCTTACCACATATCACGCATTCCAGAAATGAAAGACAAATGAGGGATTGAGAGCAGCTAGTTGCATTGCTTCCACAGTCCAGTGACCACAGGAACAGCTCTCACAGAGTTCTGATGAGTTAACCCAGCACAGGCCAGGATTAGAAGAAGCTTAGAAGAAGAGGTCGGCACGGTAGCACAGTGCCAGGGACCCGGGTTCAATTCCCAGCTTGGGTCACTGTCTGCGTGGAGTTTGCACGTTCTTCCCGTGTCTGCGTGGGTTTCCTCCCATTGTCCAAAGATGTGCGGGTTAGGTGGATTGGCCATGCTAAATTGCCCCTTAGTCTCAGGGGACTAGCTAAGATAAATACATGGGGCTAGGGCCTGGGTGGAATCTCGATGGGCCGAATGGCCTCCTTCTGCACTGTAGGATTCTATGATTCTAAGAGTTTGTGGCTCTGTTGCTTTTCTTTAATGGCCTGAGCTCCTTCATTTAACCACTGTGGCAGCACTATTTTCTCCAAATAATTCACTTCTTATAACTTCTCCCTAAATTGTTGCTCTTTGAAAGTTTGTCAGGTAATCAATCCATTTTCCTAACTCTGGTAGTTCAAAAGATGTATTTCATAACATGCTGATTTATGGTGTACCAGTCACTTCATAAATATTAAAATAAGGCTGGCAGAGGACTCAAGCCTGTTCAGTTTCAGAAAATATGTAACCCATAGAATATCGCAGTGAATAGTGGCAGTAAAGTTACATGACAGTGTAATGTGACACCAGTGGTCTCCCACCTACACTCACAGATCTCAGCCTTGCTGCACTGGTTGTTACATGTAACACAATATTGTACAAGTGCTTTGTTGACCTATTTAGATGCTATGATCTGAACTAGTCAATATTCCAAACATGTGGTTTGCAGTCATCTTTTTTAGTACATTTTCAGAGCATTGCAGGGTATTTGAGAGTGACTGCCATAAACATAGAGGGGAACATTCAGAGAATTCAGGGCTATTATACAAAGACTAAAAAACCGCTCTGCATTGACATACTTGGCCATCTAAAATCTATGTAACTTTCTGCAGCTTTTGTCTGCTGAGTCACAACTCTTCAGAGTGGAATACGCCTCCTATGAACGTGGTTTCAGCACATTTGGATAGCCTCAGAAAGACCTCTGACCATTACTGATCAAATAGGATGTTGTTGCTAAGAGTTAAACTGACTGTGCAAAAGTGTGACAGCGAACATCGGTGCGGTGACAGTGAGAAGAATATTTCATTAGAGAAGCCACATCTTTAATAAAGTTAAAAATACTTTGTTATCATTGATGGATAGACAAGAAGTCGTCTAAAAACCCAGAAGAAACGCATAAAACACTCTATCGTGATGGGCTTGCCTCACGAGGCAGCAAACCACTTTGCAAACTCAGTATCCTTGACTCTGGATTTAACTCTGATGAAGCAGTTACACCACACAAAATCCATTTGAACGCTGAGAAGCATTTCCCTCAAACAAATGACTGAAGATTAGAAAAAGGTAATTCTCAGCAGCTGCCTCTGAATCCATGTTGACTGCATATTATCAGCCAACTGGTTATGGAACTGGAATGCTCTCACAAAGGCGTCTTTCTATGCAGTAATCATTCTCTTGATTCAATGAAAAGTTATTATTTATTGGATGTATTTTGAATGGACTGATTTTTAAAGCTTCTATTCCATCAACGTGATTGCAGGAATTTTATAGCCTGCCATTTTATGCAAAATAATTGATCGGAAAAAGGTTAGTTATGCAAACTGTGGCCACCTCTGTATCATTGTCTCATGCGAGCATTAATTTTTGTATCATTAAAAATATGGTGTTTGCCTCATGCCTATAATTGAGCTGTTTATATAAACAGCTGGCTGTAGTTACACATGCCTGCCAGTGATGATGCTGCTCCAGCCCAAAGTGTTCCTGAACACCAGTTAAATCTTCTTCGCAAATGGTTTCAATTTTTGCCTTGTTATTTTATTTTTATAGTACAAAAGTTAAGGACAAGATGGAATTGAATCACATCCAAACATACTGGTTACATCAATACGCACAGATCAAATGATAAGCCACCATCCATTGACTCTGTCTACACTTCCCGCTGCCTTGGGAAAGCAGCCAGCATAATCAGAGACCCCACGCATTCCGGGCATTCTCTCTTCTACCTTCTTCCATAGGGAAAAAATACAAAAATCTGAAAACACGTACCAACAAACTCAAGAACAGCTTCTTCCCTGTTGCCGTTAGACTTTTGAATGGACTTATCATATATTAAGCTGATTTTTCTCTACACCCTAGCTATGACTGTACACTATATTCTGAACCCTATCCTATTCCTTCTCCCCTATGTACTCTATGAACGGTAAGATCAAGGCAAAATACTGCAGATGCTGGAGTCTCAATCTGGGCTCTGACGAAGGGTCATCCAGACACAAAACATTGGCTCTATTCTCTCTCCACGGATGCTGTCAGACTTGCTGAGATTTTCCAACATTTTCTGTCTTTGTACTCTATGAACAGTATGTTTTCTCTGTATAGCACGCAATAAATAATACTTTTCACTATATCCCAATACATTGGGGCAGCACGGTGGCACAGTGGTTAGCACTGCTGCCTCACAGCACCAGGGACCCGGGTTCAATTCCCGGCTTGGGTCACTGTCTGTGTGGAGTTTGCACATTCTCCCCGTGTCTGCGTGGGTTTCCTCCGGGTGCTCCGGTTTCCTCCCACACTCCAAAGATGTGCGGGTTAGGTTGATTGGCTATGCTAAAATTGACTCTAGTGTCAGGGGATTAGTAGGGTAAATGTGTGGGGTTACGGGAATAGGGCCTGGGTGGGATTGTGGTCGGTACAGACTCGATGGGCCGAATGGTCTCATTCTGTACTGTAGGGATTCTATGATTCTTCTATGTGACAATAATAAATCAAATCAAATTATCTAACCCTGTTTAGCCTGAAGGCTGCAATTGATGGTCAGTCCTTCTGAGTTATTTCCACAGAAGGAGGACTGAACACTGGGAATATTGGATCATCGTAATATTTCTTGCAAGAGTTAAGCAAGTAATGATGCCTGATATCTGAATGCATTGCAGGTTATAATGGCATTCTGCAGTTTGATTAGCACTGGACCTTCAGAATTAGGTGAGCCGTTGGAGTTGTATTTAATTCCAGTGTGTAAAAAATAAAGCATTTTGGAAAATCTGATCCACAGGCAAAGTAATTACAGCAGAGCCACAAACGTTTGTTCCCCATTAGCACAAACTAACCAAGGTCACAGTATGAATGCCCCATTATTATCCGCAGGAAAACTGCAATTCAGGAGTGTTAATTACACAAGCTGAAATACGTACAGTTGTAAAACATCTAAGAACGGGAGGTACAGGTCAGGAGGAAACGGAGTCCCTATCACACTCAGAAGAGAAGTGAGGAACCCAGGATGTGTTTCCAATTCCTGTTACACTTTCTGAAATGTATTCACTTCTGGTCCATGTGCTTGTAAATTGTTTTATACATTTTAACCCTAATTAGGCAGTAACTCCTGCCTCCGCTGAACTGCAGGGATAATGAAAAACCAAGTCGGGCCTCTGGTCTTGCAATGAAAGATTCACAAAATCCTGCTGAATTGATCAGTTCTGGGTCACAGAGCACTACTTACTGATGGACAGTGTGAACTGTTCCCAGATGTGTGTAATAATCTCATCAGAATTTGATCACTAATGCAAGATCTCATGGGGTTAGTGTTTTGATTATGAGCCCCGCTCTGCGCCTCCACCGCTCCCGCACCCCCAACCCCCCACCCCCAGTCCCTTTTGCCCCAGCCAGACACCAGCCAGTCTCCAAACAGTCACTCACTTCAGCAGATAATTCAAAACAAGCACATGACATGTGCCGGAATTTTACCGGCACGCCCGCACCAGAATCGGGGTGAGCGAGGCTCACAGAACGGCATTCTCTGTTGGCCTCGGGCGGAATCTTACGAGCCTTGGGCAGGCGAGGCGTTAAAATTCTGGCACATATGTTTCTGTACCTTTAAATGTCAAGTCCACAATGTTATGGGGCGGCACGGTGGCACAGTGGTTAGCACTGCTGCCTCACAACGCCAGGGACCCAGGTTCAATTCCAGCCTTGGGTGACTGTCGGGTGTGGAGTTTGCGCGTTCTCCCCGTGTCAGTGTGGGTTTCCTCTGGGTGTCCGGCTTCCTCCCACAGTCCAAAGATGTGCAGGTTAGGTTGGTTGGTCATGATAAATTGCCCCTTAGTGTCAGGGGGACTAGCAGGGTAAATTTGTGGGGTTACAGGGATAGGGTCTGGGTGGGATTGTGGTCAGTGCAAGCTCGATGGGCCAAATGGCCTCCTTCTGCACTGTAGGGATTCTATGATCTTGTTTGTTATACCTTCTCTAATTTACAGTACGTGGTTAATCTGTATTTTATTCTCTTCAAGTTCCTCTCCTGAAGGCATTAGCAGCTCCGCAGACATCAGCCAGTCTCCAAACCCTCTACCAAGTGTCCTGGCCTTTACTGTGGTGCTTTATTCTTTTTCCTTAATAAATGCATTTTACTTTTGTACTCCAGATTTTTTAATAAAGTTTAAAGTTTATTTATTAGTGTCACAAGTAGGCTTACATTAACACTGCAATGAAGTTACTGTGAGAATCCCCCAGTCGCCACACTCTGGTACCTGTTCAGGTACACTGAGCATGGCCAATGCACCTAACCAGCACACCTTTCAGACTGTGGGAGGAAACTGGAGCACCCGCAGGAAACCCACGCAGACACCATGCAAACTCCGCATAGACAGTGACCCAAGCTGGGAATCGAACCCGGATCCCGGGTGCTGTGAGGTGGCAGTGCTACCACTGTACCACCCAGCATATGGCAGCATAATGACACAGGAATGGCAAGGATATCTTTTCACTGGTCATCCATTCAGCAGTCCATTACTGTTAATGGACTAAGAATTTTCACACCAGGTGTGAAAGGGAGAAATGGATAACTAGTTCTACCAAATGCATTTTGGTAGAACTAACGTACAGGGGAGCTATACGATAAATGGCAGAACCATAAAGGGTGTAGATACGCAGAGGGACCTGGGAGTGCAAGTCCACAGATCCTTGAAGGTGACGTCACAGGTGGAGAAGGTGGTGAAGAAGGCATATGGCATGCTTGCCTTTATAGGACGTGGCATAGAGTATAAAAGTTGGGGTCTGATGTTGCAGATGTATAGAACGTTAGTTTGGCCGCATTTGGAATACTGCGTCCAGTTCTGGTCGCCACACTACCAGAAGGACGTGGAGGCTTTGGAGAGAGTGCAGAGGAGGTTTACCAGGATGTTGCCTGGTATGGAAGGGCTTAGTTATGAGGAGAGATTGGGTAAACTGGGTTTGTTCTCACTGGAAAGCCGGAGGATGAGGGGTGACCTAATAGAGGTGTATAAAATTATGAAAGGCATAGCTAGGGTGAACGGTGGGAAGCTTTTTCCCAGGTCGGTGGTGACGTTCACGAGGGGTCATAGGTTCAAGGTGAAGGGGGGGAGGTTTAACACAGATATCAGAAGGACGTATTTTACGCAGAGGGTGGTGGGGGCCTGGAATGCGCTGCCGGGCAAGGTGGTGGAGGTGGACACACTGGGAACGTTTAAGACTTATCTAGATAGCCACATGAACGGAGTGGGAATGGAGGGATACAAAAGAATGGTCTAGTTTGGACCAGGGAGCGGCGCGGGCTTGGAGGGCCGAAGGGCCTGTTCCTGTGCTGTATTGTTCTTTGTTCTTTGTTCTAACTATAAATGTTCCATCTGTGCTCCAGGTAGCAGTATTTATTTATTGTTTAACTCCATTATGTTGTCTAATTTTACTAGATTTTCCCCCAGTGGTTGTAAATTGCTATTCATTTCTAACATCTGGTGCTATCAGAAAAAATGGTTCAAGGGTTTCCCTGCAGCAAGCAGCATCTTATCGCTTATTCATTCTCATCCCCATGTGTCTTCTCACCGGCTTTTCAAGAGAAGGACCCATCTCCATCTCGATACCAAGAGGCGAAATGATTATCTCCACACATCCCTGACTTTGTTTTTATTTATCTGTGGGACATGGGTGTTGTTGGCTGGTCAGCATTTATTGCCCATCTCTAATTGCCCAAGGGCAGTTGAAAATCATTGTGGATCTGGAGTCACATGTAGGCCAGACCAGGTGAGGACGGCAGATTTCCTTCCCTAAAGGACTTTTTTGTCAACAGCAGTTAATCAAAGAACTTGGCCACGTCACTGACGGATCACTCACAGCTCTCCCACTCTCACAGCGAGAGTTTTGGTTACACGGCATTTTCAAATAAACTTGCGACACAATTGTTAAGAGAATTGTACGTCAGTGCGGGCAAGCTGAATTACAATTATCTGATTGGCTGTGAAGATATTCAGAAAGTTTGATTATTTTTCTTGCTGAGCTGCAGATCCAAGGCCACCCTTTCATTGTCTTCCGCTACCTCATCCAACTAACAGTCCATCGCGTGTGAGCCACAACTAGGCTCGTCAACTCTCCAGGAATGCCGTGGAGTCTCTAAGAAATCAAGGCCAACCTCCTGGATACCGCTGTGAACGTAGTGGCATTTGAAAAAAGCTTTCTTTTCATTTTGTTGACAAGTTTTCTTTATTAGCGACAGAAATATTGGAAATGGCACAATGACTCTTTGTCAATGCAGGGCTGTCGGAAGGTGAAGGTTTTATGATGGGACCTCCAGGAATATGGTCAACCAGAGGTAGCTACCCTATTCTAGACAGTGAATGTCCTCACATTCACATGGGGAGGTGATGGCCGAGTGGTATTATTTCTCGACTATTAATCCAGAAACCCAGCTAATGTTCTGGGGACCCGGGTTCAAATCCCGCCACGGCAGATGGAGAAATTTGAATACTATAAAAATATCTGGAATTAAGAATCCACTGATGACCGTGATACCATCTGGTTCACTATTGTCCTTCAGGGAAGGAAATCTGCCATTCTTACCTGGTCTGGCCTACATGTGATTCCAGAACCACAGCAATGTGGTTGACTCTCAACTGCCTTCTGAAATGGTCTAGCAAACCATTCAGTTCAAGGGCGACTAGCGATGGCAATAAATGCTGGTCAGCCATGAATGAATAAAAAAAAACATTCACAGCCATCCCCTCGCTCAATATCCAAACTCATGCATCATCTGTACGGTTCAGTAACTAGCCATTGAATGGGAACACTGGCTGATTTCTCTACCCCCACCTCAAACGCCTGTATGGCTCAGTGACCCAGGACCATAGGGGCAGGCTGGTTCACCCTCTGGGGTTCAGCTATTAAAATCGGTGGCCCAGTGCATGCAAGGACTCTCCGAGACCACCAGCATGTGTATCCTTCTCTCCTGTACTCCAGGATGCTTGGCACACTTCATTGTTCCAAAGATATGCCACTTACATGTCAGCTAATCACTGCTAATCAGAAATTAACTTCTGGATATTCCAAACGTGGTGGTGTATATGCAGGGCAACATCTGTAAATATACACCAACCTGAAAAGAAATCTAGAATAAGTATTCCTGACTCCAGTATCATCCCAGCACTTGGAACTTATCCAGATTTGGGGAAATTAGGGCCACGGTTCTCCTAAAAGTGCTGAATTGGCGGGAAAACTGTTCTAGATCCTGACTGTTTTCTCAGTTCAGCTTCTCACCTGAATCTCCGCACTCTGTGCACTGCAGAGGTCCCAATCGTGAATCTCATTAAAAACCCAGGGGGGCGGGACCTGTTCGTGCCGGAGTCTGACAGTTCTGGAACTCTGCGCATGCGCAGTGGCCCCGATCTGCCAGTCTCCCCGTTTGCTGGCCAGCCCGGGACCCCCGCAATGCTGCCCCTCAGCCCCCTCCATGGCCCGATCGTGGCCCCCACAACAATTCCCGGGCCAACCCTGACCGCACCCCCCCCACCGTCATGGAGCGCCCAAATGCACAGCCCACCCCCCCCCCCCCCCAGCAGTGCGATCCCCCCCACCCCCCTCACCCTGGCAGGCCCCCTCTCCCCCCGCTGACCCCCCACCCCAGGGACAGACCCCCCCTCCAGCAGACCACCTCCCCCTCCAGCTCGCCCCAATCGCTACCCTCCCTCCATCCCAGACCAATCCTATCTGCAGCGTGGCAGCAGGACCCCCACCCCCACCAATCGTCCCTAGGTCCCGCCCACAATAGGCCCCACCCCCCTTGACACTGCCCGATGTCTGGTGGACAGTGCCAAGGTGCCCCCAGGCATGGGCACCTTGCCCCTTGGGTAGTGCCGGGGGCACAGGCTGGCACTGCCAGGGTGCCCATGATCAGGGGGCACCACCCCCCCACTGCTCAACCCCCTGTGGGCCCCCGATTGCCCCCCCTTCATTCCGGTGGGGTCTCCAGCTAGTTCCCCGAATGTGGGGAGCTATTCTAAACCCCACCAGAATGAAGTACTCCTGGCGGGGTGGGAGATTCAATCGGAACCTAAAAGTTCCCGATAATGAACTGATAAACATATTTAAAATACATGTAAAATAGATTTAAATGACTTACCTGTCTTCCCGCCGGTTTCCAGTGTGGTCTGACTGGCGACTGTTCGCCGGCTCTGGGAGATGCGCATGTGGTCCACCCGGTGCCTGCGCAAATCCCTGTTCAAGAGCGGAGACGCACGTCTCTCACCCGACCCGACAGAAAGGTTACGGGTCGCGATGGGAGAATCGCGGCCTAGGTTTCTGTTCACCCCCGAGTAATTCCTGTTTTTAGTGTCTTTTTATTTCATGTTCCCTTGAAGGAATGTACAGTTGGGCCGGTCATGTGACCTGACTGGCCAATGGGGAATGAGCACAGGGATCTCGGTGCCGAATTTGGGCTTTTGCAGCCAGAGTAATCCTGGAAGTGTTAACATTGTGAAAGTACTTTGTATATTCATCAGCTTGTAAATAAACCATTATAGTTCATTATACTAACTCGTCGTCACTAATCCTTGCAAGGACAGGCGATGGGAGCCTAGTGATATTATCGCTAGACTATTAACCCAGCTGATGTTCTGGGGATCCGGGTTCGAATCTCGCCACGGCAGATGGTGGAATTTGAATTCGATAAAAGAAATCTGGAATTAAGAATCTACTGATGACCATGAAACCATTGTTGATTGTCAGAAAAACCCATCTGGTTCATTAATGTCCTTTAGGGAAGGAAATCTGCCATCCTTACCTGGTCTGGCCTACATGTGACTCCAGAGCCACAGCAATGTGGTTGACTCTCAACTGTCCTCAGACAATTAGGGATGGGCAATAAATACTGGCCAGCCAGTATTTATGTCCCACAAATGAATTAAAAGATTACTACACCGAACTGGTTTGCAAATATTTTCCTGACAACTCCAGCACCGGCCCTGCAGAGTAAGATGGCAGGAGCATTGGGGAAGAGGTTTTTTTCTCTTTGGGTCTACATGATCAGCAGAAGGGTAGAGATTTCCCATCAGATGAATGTGGTGCAAATGGTAACAAACTGTTCAAATAAATGCTGCAGCCAGTTTCGTTGCGACTGGCTGTTTGCTAACAGAGCTTGTTTGGAAAGGATGTCGGTGTGGTTTTGCATTTGAAACAGTTAATAGAAAAGTAGAATCAATCTTTGTAATGAGCTCTGCGGAAAGTGTGTTTCACACTAACTTATGTTCTAATCAGATTCTGCCTTGAAGCATCATCCGTCGTATTGCTGAGACCAGGTTGGTCCATTAACCTTGGGTTTCTGGGCCATGTGTAGGTGTTTACTCAAGCACTGTTTTCCTAATAACATAACTGCTCTCAGCAAACACATTAAAAATATATATATAAAAAAGGAAAGAATTCTGGTTCCTTCTGATATGGATCTGAGAATTTACAAGCACCCGCCAATCAACAACTCCCCCTTACCTACAGCAATTAACCCCAAACAGACCTCAGATTGTGCCTTTGACCTTACAGAGACGGGCAAACGTAGCTCTGCTGTTGTAGCAAAGTAATGTGTTGTGTGTTACATGGCACAATGCCCCTGGTGTGAGACATTAAGAGAGAGAGAGAGAGCTGACAATACCAAATCATCATAGAAATCATAGAAACCCTACAGTACAGAAAGAGGCCATTCGGCCCATCGAGTCTGCACCGACCACAATCCCACCCAGGCCCTTCCCCCATATCCCTACGTATTTTACCCGCTAATCCACGCATCTCAGGACACTAAGGGGCAATTTTTTAGCGTGGCCAATCAACCTAACCCGCACATCTTTGGACTGTGGGAGGAAACCGGAGCACCCGGAGGAAACCCACGCAGACACAAGGAGAATGTGCAAACTCCACACAGACAGTGACCCAAGCCGGGAATCGAACCCAGGTCCCTGGAGCTGTGAAGCAGCATTGCTAACCACTGTACTATCGTGCCGCCCATCTAACCCACACATCTTTGGACTGTGGGAGGAAACCCACGCAGACACTGGGAGAATGAGCAAACTCCACAGAGGCCTTCTGTTAGACCTTCTGTTAGACCTTCTGGAAGGCTTTGAAGATGGAGAAAGGTGCAGGGAGGTGGGTGGTCCAGGTGATGTGTGGGTAGAGGAAGGTTGTGCAATGGATTGGTTGTAGTCACAAAAAGCGATCAAAACATGGAATGAGCTTCATGCGTCGCAGTTGTTTAATAAACCGTCGCATTCACTGGAGCTGGAGGTTTCTAGATGGATAAGCAAGGTCAGCTTTCCTGATTTGTATCTGTCTTGTTACAGTTAATCCACTGAATGAGACTAAGAGGCAAGTTCCAGCAACTGAAAGGAGCTGAGCTGAAGATTCTGAGGCAATGCAATGTACGGTGGCGCAGTGGTTAATACTGTTGCCTCACAGCGCCAGGGACCCGGGTTCGATTCCAGCCTTGGGTTACTGCCTCTGTGGAGTTTGCTCATTCTCCCAGTGTCTGCGTGGGTTTCCTCCCACAGTCCAAGGATGTGTGGGTTAGGTGGATTGGCCATGCTAAATTGACCCTAGTGTCAGGGGGATTAGCTGGGTAAATATGTGGGGTCATGGGGATGGATGGGATTGTGGTCGGTGCAGACTCAGCTGAATGGCCTCCTTCTGTACTATAAGGATTCTATGTACCTGAGAACAAGAGGAAAGAAAATGTCTGGTGATGAATGGGGAGGGTGAAAGATCAGCTCACATGGATAATGTGTTGAGAAGGTAGCACGGATTACCCCACAGTTTAGGTTTCCTCTCTCTGGAGTGGTTTTTGATGAATACTTCAGGCACTGCAGAGCCTCTGAACTGATTTTAATTAATCTTAAGCCTCAGCACAGGACACCATCTTGGTAAAGGAGTGGAAGGACTTCTCATGCAGCGGATCATTAAACACCTGAGGCTGAATATTATGGGGGCGGCGGGGTAGACAGGTGGGGGGAGGGGGCTATCTCACTAGGAGTCCCACTTTGTCTCCAGGAGGGATGGGAAGATGGAAGAGGACATGAGACCCGGCAGAGCAGCAGCATCTGCAGGAGAGTGGGCGGGAGGGTGAGGTGGATCCATGCGCTCCTGTGTTTACGGAACATCCCTCCACCATCCAGACTTCCTCCAGACCCTCCAATAACACATCCGACAACCTGTGCACCTCTCACTTGCCTCTCGAGCAATCCCAAAACACACTGCAGTGTGTCAGTCCACACCTTCTGTGGAAGCGCACTGAGCCCATAGAAACCAGCACATCAAAACTGATCCAATCAATGCCTGAGTTTGGATCTGCCCCTGCACCCTCCCAGTAAAGCCAGCGCTCGTCTCTGGCCCGCTACGCAGCCACACCAGGGGAGGACCTCTTTAAACTTCTTCACTTCAAGATGGTGCTGGAGCAGCCATTTTGTTCAAAGCCTCTTCCCAGGCTTCTCAGGTTTTGATAGATTCCTGTGGCAATGGCACTGCTAAATCAGCCCCTGTTGTCTCCCTTAGCAGCTCCGGGCAAATTCAGATAAGGGCTATGAGCAATTAGATCCACAGCTGCGGGCTAAAACTAGATTTTCAGACAAGGGCCTCATTAGCATGACACCCGTTTAGAATCTGCATTCACCAAACTAAACATTGGTATTTCATTCCCCACCACACGTTTTCAGATTCAGTCTGTTCAGGGGTCGGAGTGCGGCGACGAGGGGATTTTCACAGTCACTTCATTGCAGTGTTAATGCAAGCCAACTTGTGACACTAATAAATAAACTTTAAACTATTTCCCTTGAAGCAGAGGCTGTGTTCCCTGCAAAATTAATATTCCGATATTTTTATATCAAATGTCACTTGTTTCTCATTTAGATATTTCTTGTTTTGGGTTCAGTATTCCCCTAGAATTCACCATAATCCTGGCTCGAAATGGAAAATATCTTAGAATCATAGAGTCGCTACAGTGCAGAAGGAGGACATTTGGCCCATCGAGTCTGCACTGACTCTCTGACAGAGCATCCCACCCAGTCCCACCACCTGCTCCCATCTCCGAAATTCCACACATTTCCTCCGTTAATTCACACGGTGGCACAGTGGTTAGCACTGCTGCCTCACAGCGCCAGGGACCCGGGTTCAATTCCCTACTTTGGTCACTGTCTATGCAGAGTTTGCACGTTTGTGGTGAACCATCGTTGGTTCACCACTGGGGTTTGTTACCATGTTACTGTTGGGCTAGGGTGTTATTACTGTGGGGGTTGTACTATGTTGTTGGGTTAGGGTGTTTACCTGTTATGAGAGTTATCGTGGCACATTCCAGTGGGGTCCCGCCTCCGGTGGCAGGGTATAAGACCCCCTGCTCCGGCAGGACCCCTTCAGTCTGAACTGGTGTATTCGTGTTAGTAGTTCCCTTGTTACTTTATTAAAGCCTTCAATACCGAAGCCTTGATTCCATGTGCTTATTGACGCGCATCAATTTAATAAAGTAAACAGAAAACTCACAACTGTGCAACAAGAAGAAAAAAAAACAGAGAGTATGGAACAGATCCTAAAACCGGATCGTCTGACACTGGACCCACGTGCGGTCGGTGCAGCTAACACATTCGACCATTGGTGGAAGTGCTTTGAGGACTACCTGGCAGCCTCGGTAGCTATCACTACGGACAGTGATAGACTCCAGGTCCTCCACGCGAGGGTAAGCGACACGATTTACCTAGCCATTCGTGCAGCTCCCACTTACCAGGGTGCCGTCGAGCTCCTAAAGAATAGGTACATTATGCCACCCAACGAGATACATGCTCGTTACCTCCTCGCTACACGACGTTGGCAGTCGGGCGAAACCATAGAGGATTATGCCAGTGAGCTCCTGCAGCTTGCCAGGGGTTGCGACTGTAAGGACGTCTCCGCCGAGCAGTATATGTACGACCTCGCCCGAGACACGTTCGTAGCAGGGGTAGGGTCCTCGTACATCAGGCTTAAATTGCTAGAAAAGGGGAAACTCAACTTGACCCAGGCAATGGGGATGGCCGTGAGGTTGGAGGCGGCGTCGAAGAGCTTGGCGCTGTACCCCGAGGACCACGTGCAGTCAACGTGGTTGGAGCAAGCTCTGCTCCCTCCTCGCCCCGCGAACCCGCGCTCCCAGACCGATTCGACGACGGCGGCAGCTCCAGGTGGCCAGCGATGCTATTTTTGTGGAGGGGCCAAGCATCCACGGCAACAGTGTCCGGCAAGAACGGCAATCTGCAGCCAGTGCGGTAAAAAAGGCCACTACGGCAAAGTCTGCAGGTCCAAACCTAAAAACGGCAGTGCAGCTTGTAACCCTCCAGAACGGAGACCATCTCTTTCGGCGTCGCAGTACCCACGAGGTCCGACCACGTGCGATCTCAGGACGGCGCCATCGTGGCAGACAGAGGAGGAGGAAGACCACCAGGAGTCGCTGCGCTTGGCGCCCTCGCCCACGTGCGATCCATGGGGGCGGCCATCATGGTCCACGACGACTAGGAGCGACCAGCAGGGGTCCTCAGCATCCACATCGGCAGCATGCAGTGACGCCCAGGGGCCAACGGTGGCGTCGATCTCTCTGGATCAGACCAGGCATTACAGACTGGAACATTCTATGATGGAGGTAAAGGTTAGTGGCAGAACTGTGAATTGTCTGTTTGACAGTGGGAGCACCGAAAGTTTCATACACCCTGAAACTGCTAAAAGGTGTGGACTCCGGGTTCTCCCTGCCAAACAGACAATTTCCATGGCATCACAGTCCCGGTCTGTACCGATCCAAGGACGATGTATGGTAACTCTTGAGGTACAGGGCACAGTTTACGAGCAATACAGGCTCCTTGTGCTACCTCACCTTTGCGCGCCAATTCTCCTCGGACTAAACTTTATGGTCCACATGAAGAGTGTGATCCTACAGTACGGTGGGCCACTCCCTTCACTGGCAGTAGGGAATCAGCCGCAGCCTCCAAATTGCCCAAAGCGCCCCGCGTGCAATTTATCCACCCTGAAGATCACGACACCATCCCTTTTTAAAAATCTGGTACCTGGCTGCAAGCCCATCGCTACTAAAAGTAGGCGTTACAGCGCTGAGGACCGGATCTTTATTAGATCTGAGGTTCAGCGGCTCCTCAAGGAAGGGATCATACAGGCCAGTGCTAGTCCGTGGAGAGCGCAGGTCGTGGTAGTCAAAAGCGGGAACAAACCTCGGATGGTCATCGACTATAGTCAGACCATTAATAGATACACGCAGCTGGATGCGTATCCTCTCCCGCGCATTTCTGATATGGTCAATCAGATTGCGCAGTACCGAGTGTTTTCTACCATAGACCTTAAGTCCGCCTACCATCAACTCCCCATCCGCCCAGAGGACCAACAATATACGGCTTTTGAGGCGGATGGTCGTCTATACCAATTCCTCAGGGTTCCATTTGGTGTCACCAATGGGGTCTCGGTCTTCCAGCGTGCTATGGACCGAATGGTGGACCAGAACGGGTTGCGGGCTACCTTCCCGTACCTGGATAACGTCACCATCTGCGGCCATGACCAGCAGGACCACGACACGAATCTCCAACACTTTCTGCGCACTGCACCTTGCCTGAATCTGACCTATAACAGGGAGAAGTGTGTATTCCGTACGCGTAGGTTAGCCATCCTCGGATACGTGGTGGAAAACGGGGTCATTGGCCCTGATCCAGACCGTATGCGCCCACTCACTGAACTTCCCTTGCCCGCTAGCACGAAGGCACTGAGGAGATGCCTCGGGTTCTTTTCATATTATGCACAGTGGGTCCCCAACTACGCGGACAAAGCTCGTCCGCTCATTAAGTCCACGACCTTCCCACTTACGCCGGAGGCCCAATTGGCCTTCAAGGTTTTGAAGAGCGACATCTCGAAAGCCACGATGCACGCGGTGGATGAATCCATCCCTTTCCAGGTGGAGAGTGATGCATCTGACTTCGCCCTAGCCGCCACACTAAACCAGGCAGGCAGGCCCGTCGCGTTCTTTTCCCGCACCCTTCAAGGCCCAGAAATTCGGCACTCAGCGGTGGAAAAGGAGGCTCAGGCCATTGTGGAGGCAGTCAGACACTGGCGCCATTACCTGGCAGGTAAGCGGTTCACCCTGATCACGGATCAACGATCCGTGGCGTTTATGTTCAGTAACACGCAGAGGGGCAAGATCAAGAACGATAAGATCTTGCGGTGGAGAATTGAGCTCTCCACCTATAATTACGATATTATGTATCGTCCAGGGAAGCTCAATGAGCCCTCGGTTGCCCTCTCGCGCGGAACATGCGCCATCATGCAGGAGGACCGCTTGAAGGCTCTCCACAATGATCTGTGTCATCCTGGAGTCACCAGACTCTACCACTTCATCAAAGCCCGCAACCTGCCCTACTCGGTGGAGGATGTCAGGTCAGTAACTAGAAGCTGTCGGATTTGCGCAGAATGCAAACCACACTTTTATCGACCAGACCGGGCACAATTGGTCAAGGCCACTCGCCCTTTTGAGAGGCTGAGTGTGGATTTTAAGGGCCCCCTTCCCTCAACGGACCGGAATGTCTATTTTCTCAATATAATAGACGAGTATTCCCGGTTTCCGTTTGTTTTCCCCTGTGCGGACACGTCAACTGCCACCGTCATCAAGGTTTTCAGTGAACTTTTTACCCTGTTCGGGTACCCCTGCTACATTCATAGCGACAGGGGCTCGTCGTTCATGAGCAACGACTTGAGGCAATTCCTGCTCTCATTCGGGATTGCCTCTAGTAGAACCACGAGCTACAACCCTAGGGGTAACGGACAGGTGGAAAGGGAGAATGCTACAGTCTGGAAGGCTGTCCTACTGGCACTGAAATCCAGGGGCCTTCCAGTCTCCCGTTGGCAGGAGGTCCTTCCAAATGCGCTCCATGCTATCCGCTCCCTCCTGTGTACGGCAACCAATGCTACTCCCCACGAGAGGATGTTCTCATTCCCTCGGAAGTCGTCCTCGGGGACCTCATTGCCAGCCTGGTTGACGTACCCAGGACCCGTCCTTCTGCGGCGCCATGTGAGGGCTCGCAAGTCCGACCCCTTGGTCGAACCGGTCCAACTCCTCCACGCCAACCCTCAGTATGCCTATGTGGCATATCCTGACGGGCGAGAGGACACTGTCTCCATTAGAGACCTGGCGCCCGCAGGGGACGTAGCAACCCCTGTCGCTCCTATTCCCCCAGTCACAAATCCACTACTCCTCATTACTTCCCCAGACGTGGCGCGGTCAGCACCGGGACCAGTGCATAACACTTTTACTCCCATGTACAGCTTGCCTGAGACTCGGAGATCGGCGCCACCATCATCATCACCACCACCACTACCACCAAACGTTCCAGGATCCCCTGCACCATCGCCTCACCAGGGCCGGCCGGCCCGGGAGTCCTTGAGGGGACAGCCAGACGTTACTTTAAGAGCGTCACCACAAGCACCTGCTCCGTTTTCGCAACCGGTGTTGAAGAGATCGGCACCTGCTCCGGTTTCGCAACCGGTGTTGAGGAGATCGCAGCGTCGGTGCGGTCCTCCAGACCGTCTGGACTTGTGAATCCTGTGACTTTTCTGTTATTGTCTGTTATATGACCTGTTTTTCGTCCACCCCGCCACCTTTTGTTCTTAAAGGAGGGGTGAATGTGGTGAACCATCGTTGGTTCACCACTGGGGTTTGTTACCATGTTACTGTTGGGCTAGGGTGTTATTACTGTGGGGGTTGTACTATGTTGTTGGGTTAGGGTGTTTACCTGTTATGAGAGTTATCGTGGCACATTCCAGTGGGGTCCCGCCTCCGGTGGCAGGGTATAAGACCCCCTGCTCCGGCAGGACCCCTTCAGTCTGAACTGGTGTATTCGTGTTAGTAGTTCCCTTGTTACTTTATTAAAGCCTTCAATACCGAAGCCTTGATTCCATGTGCTTATTGACGCGCATCAACGTTCTCCCTGTGTCTGCGTGGGTTTCCTCCGGATGCTCTGGTTTCCTCCCACAGTCTGAAAAACATGCTGGTTAGGTGCATTGGCCATGATAAATTCTTCCTCAGTGTATCTGAACAGGCGCCAGAGTGTGACGACTAGGGGATTTTCACAGTAACTTCATTGCAGTGTTAATGAAAGCCTACTGGTGATTAATAAATACCCGGAGGAAACCCACACAGACACAGCAATGTGCAGACTCCACACAGACAGTGACCCAAGGCTGGAATTGAACCCAGGACCCTGGGGCTGTGAGGCAGCAGTGCTAACCACTGTGCCACTGTGCCAAGCTTTGGTGGAGTGCATTGGGTGTCTAGTTTCAGAAGTTGGAAAGATTGAGGCTTCTTTTTGTTTGGGCTCAGTGATGATAATTTTATTCAAGTTAAAGATGGCCTTTTTGGCAGGATACCTGTTATTGGAAAAAGAGACAGGAGACGGGGAGATAATATCAAATGCAGGACTGGGAAGAAAGGCAAGTTGCAGGGAGAGAAATGAGAAACAGGCGAGATGAGGGAACAAAGAAGAGATTGGACCCAGGCTGAGCTGGGAAACACGGCCTCAAAAGTGGAGGGAGAAACAAGATGAACAGAACAATGGCAGAGGGAGCCTGAGGCAGGGCAAAGAGCCAAGGAGCCTGCTGGCGGCCTTCAACCTCTCCACACTGTGACTGACATTAAGAATTCCCTTGTTTGACTTCACTCTTCTGTTGCTGCATCTGCACCTGGCTCACACTCTCAGATAATTGGACCTAAGTAGCCCCCATGTGGTGCAAATTGCCAATCGGGTTTGATAATCGGTGTTACGTGATGGTTGTCAGTGCCATTGGCAGTTTAACCTCATTCTAATCCATTAGTTGCACCTTTTACCTACATACAGTTCAACCAAATATCACTGCTGCTTTTTAAAATTATTTCTCTGCATTTTCATAGAATTCCTACAGTGCAGAGGGAGGCCATTCGGCCCATCGAGTCTGTACCGACCACAATCCCACCCAGGTCCTATCCCCATAACCCCACGCATTTACCCTGCTAACCCCCCCAGACACTCGGGTCAATTTACAGTGGCCAATCAACCTAACCTTTTCTGGTACATTGGAGCAGCACAATCAAAATATCACATAAAGCAGCACATTTATAACCGCAAAATAAAAACAGAACATGCTGGAAATGCTCAGCAGGTCAGGCAGCGTTTGCAGAGGGAGAAAGAATGGCCTAAATTTTCAGGATGGCGAGCTTCGCTCCTGCCATCCTGAGAGTCGGTGCGTAACTCACCTCTCCTCCCCGCCCCGCCCGCCCCCCCCCCCCCCCGCTGGCCCGGATCAGCCCGCTGACATTTTACACTCAATGAAGCATTGATTGGCAACAGGCGGGATTTCTGTCGGCCATTGGGAGGAAGCCCCACCTTGGGGAGCTGTCAGCCAATCAGATTGGCCGGCTGCTTTCCCGTCCACTCCAGGCACAGCGCTGCAGTGGCCAGAGGAGGTACTGCAGTGTTGTGCCTGAGGCTAAGTACCAGGACCCCATTTCAGGTAAGTACCGGAGGTTCTGGGGGTGGGAGGGTAGGGGATGCCCTCAGGGGTCAGGAAGGGGGGTTGATCTCGGTCTCAGGGGGTTAGTTTGAGGGTGGGAGGGATGAGGGGGGAGGGCCGGGGCTCCAAGGAGCCGAAGGGAAGGGCTCCTCAGATCTGAAAAGGATAGAAAGGGGTATTCAGATTGAGGCACCTCTCCCCCCCCCACCCCCCCGCCCCGCCCCCCATTTCTTCCTGCCCAAGATGGAGATTTGCAACTTTTATAGTTTCCCACCTTGCTCCGACCCGGCAGCCTAAACATTGAGACTGGCAGAGAAAAACTCTCACTAAAGGGTCTTAATAGCGGCAAGGGGGTCGTCCTGCCCGAAGCCATGCCCACTCCGCCATGAAATTGGTCTGAGTTTGGGCGGGTGGGTTCCGGGGGGAAATCCCATCCAGACAATTTTACACCCACACCTGGAGCTACTGGGGGGAGGGTAAACTTCTGTAAAGTAAAGTTTATTTATTAGTGCCACAAGCAGGCTTACATTAACACTGCAATGAAAATCCCCTAGTCTCCACACTCCGGCGCCTGTTCGGGTACACTGAGGGAGAATTTAGCACGGCCAATGCATCCTAACCGCACGTCTTTCGGGCTGTGGGAGGAAACCGGAGCACCCGGAGGAAACCCACACAGACACGGGGAGAACGTGCAGACTCTGCACAGACAGTGACCCAAGCCGGGAATCGAACCCGGGTCTCTGGCGCTGTGAGCCAGCAGTGCTAACCACTGTGCCAGCATGCCCCGCCCCCATCGTCACTGTGCTGCCCCATTGTTAACTCTGCTTCTCTCTCTCCACAGATGCTGCCTGATCTGCTGAGTATTTCCAGCATCTGCAGCATTCTGCTTTACAGTTTTTAATGTTGACTTGGCTTCCAAATTATAAGATGACGAATGAATGGATTTAAATTTCCCCCTTAAACTTCAAATTCATTGAGGGAATGGAAATTCTAACTCTTATCAGCACAGATATGAACACAAACACTGGAACAATGTCAGTGTATATTTTGTGTCAGCATTCAGAAAACGGCAAAATATTTTGCACAAAAGAGACTTTTTTGAGTTGAGATTCTTCTATGTTAGTTAACTTACTGCATGAATGTACAACCATATGAATCAAGAGTAGGCCATTCAGCCCCTCGAGCCTGCTCCTTCATTCAATAAGATCATGGCTGATCTAATGGTAACCCCAGCCCCACATTCCGCCCACCCCCAATAACCTTCCCCCCCTCCCCTCGTTAATCAAGAATCTATCTTGCTCTGCCTTAAAAATATTCAAGGATTGTGCGCCCGCTGCCTTTTGAGGAAGAAAGTTCCAGAGACTCATGACCCTCCGAGGGAAAAACTTTCTCTTCATCTCTGTCTCTATTTTTAAACAGTGACCCCGAGTTCTAGATTCTCTCACAAGAGGAAACACCCTTTCCACATCCACCCCTCAGGATCTTAAAGGTTTCAATCAAGTCACCTCTCACTCTTCTAAACTCGCGAAGATGCAAACCTAACCTCTCCAACCTTTCCTCATCAGACAACCCTCCCATTCTTGGTGTCAGTCTGGTAAAACTTCTCTGCATTAGTCCTAATCTTTCCTGAAGTAAGGAGATTAATACTGTATAGAGTACTCCAGATGTGATCCCACCAGTGCCCTGTAGAACTGAAGCATAACCTCCCTGCTTCTGTAACCAATCCCCCTCACAATAAACAATAACATTTTAATAGCTTTACTAATCACTTGCTATACCTACGTACTAGCCTTTCGTGATGCATACCCTAGGACACCCAGATCCCTCTGTACCTTAGAGCTCTATAATCTCTCACCATTTCGATAATAAGCTTACTTTTTATTCTTCCTCCCCAAATGGACCATTTCACATTTTCCCACATTATACTCCATTTGCCAGATTTTTGTCCACTCACTTAACCTACCTCTGTTCCTCTGTAGCCTCTTTACATCCTCTTCACAATTTACTTTCCTACCCATCTTTGCGTCGTCCACAAATTTAGCAACAGTGCCTTGAGTCCTTTCATCAAAGTTATTGGTCCAATAGAAAGTGTGCCTGGGGAATTGATAATGGGAAGTAGGGGCTATGCAGGATGAATTAAATAGGTATTTTGCATCGGTCTTCACCATATGTAACATCCCAGAATAGTCATAAATCAGGAAATGGAGGGGAGGGAGGAACTCAGGAAAATTGTAATCAGCAGGGAAATGGTATTGAGCAAATCATTGGGTCTGCAGGCTGACAAATCCCCGGGTCCAGATGGAATTCACCCCAAATCTTGAAGGAAGCAGCTGATGAGATAATTGATGCACTGGTTTAAGTTTTCCAAAATTCCCGAGATTCAGGGGAGGTTCCATTAGATTGGAGGATAGCTAATGTTTTTGTCCTTTTACTATTTTTGTAGCAATTGGGCGATTTACTCTTCGATCTGTACTCCCTGTCCCTTCCTGTCACTGCCTCTTGAACAGTTTCCATATTAGCATCTATCTCTCTTGCCTTGTCTCTACTCTTCACCTCTTCACTCTACTCTACACCTTCCCAAATTTGATCCCTTGTCCTCACAATATAGTTTTAAACACTCTCTGCTTCCCTAGCTACGTGGCTCACTAGAACATCAGCCCATGCAAGATTCAGGTGTAGGCCATCCCAACGGTACAGATCCCATTTTCCCAATTCTGCTGTCAGTGCCCCATGAACTGGAACCCATTTCTCCAACATCAGTCTCTGAGCTACGCATTCATTTTTCGAATCTATTTATCCTATGTCAATTTGCACGTGGCTCAGGTAATAACCCAGAAATTATTACCCTGGAGGTTCTGCTTCTTAATTTGGTGCCTAGCTCCTGATGCTCACTATGCTAAACCTCCTTCCTCTGTCATTGGTACCTATATGGACCATGACCACTGGATCTTCCCCCTCCTACTGCACGTTCCTCTTCAGCCCTGAGCAGATGTCCCAAATCCCTACAGAGAATGGGCTGCCCAGTGGCACAGAGGTTAGCACTGCTGCCTCACAGCGCCAGGGACCTGGGTTCGATTCCCAGCTTGGATCACTGTCTGTGTGGAGTCTGCACGTACTCCCTGTGTCTGCGTGGGTTTCCTCCAGGTGCTCCGGTTTCCTTCCACAAATGTGCTGGTTAGGTTGATTGGCTATGCTAAATTACCCCTTTAGTGTTTGGGGGATGTCAGGGGGATTAGTAGTGTAAACATGTGGGGTTGGGGGGAAAGGGCCTGGGTGAGATTGTTGTCGGCGCAGGCTCGATGGGCCAAATGGCCTCCTTCTGCACTGTAGGGATTCTATGGTAATAGTGTCAATTCCCCTCTCTATCCTGTCCCTTACATTCTATGTGCAGCCTTACATGCTGCAGATTTGACACATCACCTGTCTTGCCAACTTTAATGTGTTGTAAGTAATTACTTAATTAAATTATTTACTAATTTACGGTTCTTTTTATATTTTTACTAACTTTACCACCAGGTTGCGCACTGTTTTAAGCTTTAGGGATAGAATATAACTTACCCACTTACCAGATTCTCATCAAACAGCTGGCTCCTTTCCCAGTGGTAGAGCAGCAACCGGGCCTAAAGGGTGCGAAAGATAGAAAAAGTGAGAAACTTCCATCCTTCCCCCAACTCCCCCACTTACCTGGCTCCAAATTTGCATTCAGTTCCCTGCTGCACTCCATGTGCTTAGGCTGCACTAAAGTCTCTGGATGTGTAGAAAACTGGAGAGGGACCACAGAAGACAGAATAAACTAGTTTGCTAATTAACTACTCAGCTCCCATGGCAGAGAGTGAGTTTAACCTTGTCTAATGTTCCAATAAGAAAGAACTTGGCCTGGGTACAAGGGGAGGCAGTGACCTAGTGATATTGTCACTGGACTAGTAATCCAGAGACCCAGGGTGATGCTCTGGGGACCTGAGTTTGATTCCCACCATAGCAGATGGTGAAATTTGAATTCAATAAAAATATGGAATTAGAAGTCTAATGATGACAATGAAGCCATTGTCGATTGTTGTAAAAACCCATCTGGTTCACTAATGTTCATTAGGGAAGGAAATCTTTCATCCTTACCCGGTCTGGCCTACATGTGACTCCAGAGCCACAGCAATGTGGTTGATTCTTAACTGCTCTGGGATGGGCAATAAATGCTGGCCCAGCCAGCGACGCCCATATCACACGAGCAAATTTAAAAAACTCAATACTTTCCAGTTACTGCTAATTACAGATTAAAGTTTAAGAGCAAGATTAGCACTTTAAACTCCCACATCGATATGGCTGAGTACCTCAGGGAGCTGTGATTTGTCTCACTGACTCACCGCAGCTTAAACAAGAACCTGACGCAATATGGTTTAGGTAATGCTGCTGTTTGAAACAAGCCATTGAATCAAGTTCCAATAGGGAACAATTCTTTAAAAGTATGAATGCCACGACTGTGCTGAGTTAAGCTTCAGGCTTAATTTTAATCATATATTTCAGGATATTTGTACAGAAAATGAGCAATTACTTTAAATGATTTTTTAAAATACTTTTCCAATTCAATCAAATCAAATCCAATTCAGAGTCTCAACAAGTTGAGACATTTCCGGGTGACTAAACCACCCTGTCCTGGGCCTGATCTACATGAGCCAAGCTGATTGGAGAAGGGGGAGGATCCTCCTCCAAGACTTGAGCTCATTTGCATCTTAGCCAAAAGGCCGAGATGCCGCTTTTAAAAATTGCTTCATATGAAACATATGAAGCCTCAGCGCAACACCATGACCTTAACCAAGTGCAGATCCGATACTACACTTGATCTTAGCCAAAAGGCCGAGAAGCGATTACTTTAAATGATTCTTACAGTCCAAATATATAAGGACAGCAGAAACTGAGACAAATTGTTGGCCGTGGACAGGAATGTGTCAGTGAGCTGACTTTTAACTGCAACTTGTGTACCTTGGGTTTTATGATAATCAATTTTATTAAATGAGTAACTAATGGGTTCATAGGATAGAATCATAGAATCATGGAAGGAGGCCATTCGGCCCATCGAGCCAGCATTCAATCCTGATGAATGCAAAGTGATGCATTTTGGTAGAAATAATGTAGGGAGGAGCTATACGATAAAGTGCAGAACCATAAAGGGTGTAGATACGCAGAGGGACCTGGGTGTGCAAGTCCACAGATCCTTGAAGGTGACGTCACAGGTGGGGAAGGTGGTGAAGAAGACATATGGCATGCTTGCCTTTATAGGACGGGGCATAGAGTATAAAAGTTGGGGTCTGATGTTGCAGATGTATAGAACGTTGGTTCGGCCGCATTTGGAATACTGCGTCCAGTTCTGGTCGCCACACTACCAGAAGGACGTGGAGGCTTTGGAGAGAGTATAGAGGAGGTTTACCAGGATGTTGCCTGGTATGGAGGGGCTTAGTTATGAGGAGAGATTGGGTAAACTGGGGTTGTTCTCCCTGGAAAGACGGAGGATGAGGGGAGACTTAATAGAGGTGTATAAAATTATGAAAGGCATAGATGGGGTGAACGGTGGAAAGCTTTTCCCCAGGTCGGTGGTGACGTTCACGAGGGGTCATAGGTTCAAGGTGAAGGGGGGGAGGTTTAACACAGATATCAGAAGGACATATTTTACACAGAGGGTGGTGGGGGCCTGGAATGCGCTGCCAGGCAAGGTGGTGGAGGCGGACACACTGGGAACGTTTAAGACTTATCTAGACAGCCATATGAACGGAGTGGGAATGGAGGGATACAAAAGAATGGTCTAGTTTGGACCAGGGAGCGGCACAGGCTTAGAGGGCCGAAGGGCCTGTTCCTGTGCTGTATTGTTCTTTGTTCTTTGACAACAGGCCCTATCCCCGTAACCCCACGTATTTATCCTGCTAATCCCCCTGACACAGGGTTAATTTAGCATGGCCAATCCCCCTAACCAGCACATCTTTGGAATGTGGAAGGAAACCAGAGGAAACCCACGCAGGCATGGGGTGAACGGGCAGACTCCACACAGGACAGTGACCCAAGGCCAGAATTGAGCCCGGGTCCCTGGCGCTGTGAGGCAGCAGCACTAACCACTGCTGGTTTAAATCTAAGAGCCAGCTCCTTTAACGATTTGTGTCGGTGCTTCCAGGAATATTTCTCTTCCACATTTACATAATGAGCGATCACCTCATCAAACACCTTTTTCAAAATTCATAGACGTCACATCTCCTTTAATGTTAGGCCTGAAACCACCCCTCTGTTAATGAGTAAAACACCAGAAGATCAGTGGGGGCTCTTCAATAAAGAAGTTAATGTGACACAGATTTTTACTCTTAAAGGGGCAAGAATTCTATTTGTCCACAAAGAAAAGGCCACAGATATCGAACGAGGTAAGACTAAAAAAAACACACACAGAAATGCAAAGAAAAAGCACAAATCCTGGAAAATGGGAATGATACAAAAAACAGCAAAGGATGACAAAACAGAAAGAGCTGCTGTAAGAATGGGTGTAAAGGAACTTGCAGAGATTTAAAATCAACACAAACATATTTTACAATATATTAGAAGAAACAAGGTGTTCGGGAGCAACACGGTTCCCTCGAAAACTGATAGTGGGGATAACCGGCCGGAATTTTCCAGTCTCGCCTGCAGCTGAGATTATCCAGTCCCGCCGCAGTGAATGGAGATTTGGCTGAGCACCAAATTCTCCGTTCTCGCTTGCAGTGGTGGCAGGTGTTATGAAGCGGAGGTTGATCCCCTCTCTGAGAGCTAATACCTAACCTTTCAAAGAGGAGTACCTCACTTTATAATCTGTTCAAAGTGTGTGAGAAATAGTACGATCTGGAATCTCTGTCTTCTTTTGGTACCTTTGCTATTCAGATGAGTCTTTGAGCTAAACGCTATTAGCTGTGGCAGAGAGCAGTTGCTGTGTCTCTCTGGAGCTGAGAGCTGTCTCTCTCTAAAGCTGTGACAGGTGCTGTTCTCCCATTTGCGCTAATGCCCCCATCTCTTATACACCTTATACCACCATCCCCACAATAGGATGGGGTTACCAAATTTAAATCTAATAGGCTGCTGGTAGCTAAGTGCTTAATCCAAATTGATTGGGCAAAATCCAAAAACAGCCTGTTGTCTTGGCAACATTATTTTTTGACCTTTGATACAATGTTTCAGTCTGTGTACTGCATATGCACCTACACCTTTTAATAAAATCTCTAAGTACAGAAAAAACACTACCTTTTTAATGGACAATTTTACACACACCAGCTTCACAATACGCGCGAGACTGGAGAATTCTGGCCACATTAAAGAAAATAATCAAAAGGTGGACATATTCAATAATTATGTAGCATTGGTATTTATATTTGAATAGAAACAGTGTGCAAGGGTATGGGGGGAAAGGCAAGAGGGTGACACTAAGTCAAATTGCTCATTCAAAGAGTTGGTGTGGACATGATGAGCTGAATGGCCTCCTTCTGCGCCAGAACAATTCTGTGCTTTTGTGATTCACTGGAGGAAGACATCAGCAACCCCAGGAAACAAATCAGGGTCAGGAACTCACCAAACTTAAATTCAGCAAAGTAACAGTAATTTATTTATTAGTGTCACAAGTAGGCTTACATGAATTAACACCGCAATGAAGTTACTGTGAAAATCCCCTGGTCGTCACACTCCAACGCCTGTTCGGGTACACTGAGGGAGAATTTAGCATGGCCAATGTACCTAACCAGCACGTCTTTCGGACTGTGGGAGGAAACTGGAGCACCCGGAGGAAACCCACGCGGACATGGGGAGAATGTGCAGACTCCGCACAGACAGTGACCCGAACCAGGAATCGAACCCGGGTCCCTGAAGCTGTGAGGCTGCCATGCTAACCACTGTGCCACCGTAGTAGGCACAGTTCTTTTAGGATGGGAGTAAAGTGATATGGTCCCCGGAAGGGTAGGGGGTTTTAGTTCATTCGGGCAGGCTTGGAGGGCCGAAGGGCCTGTTCGTCTGCTGTAATTTTCTTTGTTCTTTGTTCTTAGGAAAGACAATAAAAGTATTGAAGAATGTTTCATTCCTAGGATTTTAAGAGAATATTTCAGATGCCCCAACTATAATTTTCCAAAGTTCACCTGTAACTGCTCCATTAGATTGGAAAATTGTGCATGTCATTCTGATATTTAAGAAAGCCGGGGAGATTTATAGAGCAGTTAGTTGAATATCTGTTGTTGGGAAGACTCTATCATTCAGAATAGAGCTTCTGAACTTCCTGGAAATTTTCATCTGATCACAGAATGGATTTGTCACATCTGACAAACTGATTGGATTGTGAAGGCGTGACTCAAATAGTGGACAGGAGAATATCTATGCGTGTCATTTGTATGTTATTCCAGAAGGCCTCTGGGCAAGTCCCTCAGGAGTTTGTTGGAAAGCATTTAAATCCATGCAACTTAATGTCAACTATTGACCTAGTTAGGAAAACTAACTAAGCAACAGGAAACAGACAGTAAGGGATTCCGGCAGGATTTGCCTAATGAGGTCCCACAAGGATCTATGAAGCTGTCACCATATTTATTACAAGTGTGAGGATGAAATAGAGAGACAGACATCCAAATTTGTCAAAGATATAAAGATAGGCGGCACTGTTTGCAGATCTCTATTGCCCCCCCCCCCCCCCCCCCCCCCACCACCCCCCGAAGAGGCAGATGGAGCTTGGTTTAACATTAATTCAAAAGGGAAATCCTCTGATTGAGCGTTTCAAATCAATTGGCTGTAAAACACCTGGGACATCCTAAGGATGTGAAAGGCACTATACAAATGTACATTTTTTCTCAATGATTATAGCTTTGTTGTCCTTTCTCTTCCTGCACCTAATGGTGTCCAATGCAGACTGTTCCCATAGCGAGGTTGGTCACAGAGTCATAAAGTCATAGGGTGGAATTTTTCCGTCCCACCTACCAGGGGAATCGTAGCAGGTCATGCAAAGGTCTATTGACCTTGGCGGGATTTTCCAACCTTGGGGAGAGCGCTGCTGGAAAATCCCACCCCATAGAGTTTTTACAGCACAGAGAGAGGCCCTTTGGCCCATCGTATCTGTGCTGACCATCAGAGCACCTATCTATTCCAGTCCCATTTTCCAGCATTTGGTCTGTACGCTATGGCATTTCAAGTGCTCATCTTAAATGCTTCTTAAATGTTGTGAGGGATCCGCCTCTACCATCCTTTCAGTCAGTGAGTTCCAAATTCCCACCACCCTGAGTCTGCACATCCTCCCCATGTCTGCGTGAGTTTCCTCCGGGTGCTCCGGTTTCCTCCCACTGTCCAAAAGATGTGCTGGTTAGGGGCATTGGCCATGCTAAATTCTCCCTCAGTGTACCCGGACAGCCGCCGGAGTGCGGCGACTAGGGGATTTTCACAGTAACTTAATTGCAGTGTTAATGTAAGCCTACTTGTGACACTAATAAATAAACTTTAAACTTTTATTGACTCCTCTACTAAGGGGAAACGTTTCTTCCTATCTACCCCATCCACGTCCCTGAATTTTATAGATTGTGAAGATACGTATTTCTTCACTCGTGAGAATTTCCTCCTTTGTAAACTCTACTAACTAGATCCTGATTCAAAGATATGAAGGCCAATTTGTTAACCCAAATTGGTGGCTTAACTGAGATGGTTTCATTGCATTCGTGTGGCCCCCTCAATCTTTCATTTGTTCTCTCTGCCTATTCCTCTGCTAACATCCGATTATTTCTCTCACAGTGAGGAATCGCTTACTGAGATTTGAACTGTAGCTTCTGCAGTCAAAGTAGGATTCTCTGCACAGTGGCAGCGGATCTACATGAACAGCTGTGCAGAGAATTACTTTTGATGCAGAAAGCTACAGTTCAAATCTCAGTAAGCGTTCTCACTGTGAGAGAAATAATCGGATGTTAGCAGAGGTTACATCTTGGCAGAGAGTAACTCTTTATAGATTGAGATGTCTCGGAGCATCCACATCCACCACTAATATATCAATAGCGAGGCCAGGAATGTAATTGTTTCTAGCAATGTGTCAGTAATAACTACGTAGTTTTAATGTGTGAAAAGAAATACGTTCTTTTCTAGTATTGGCAATGTTTAAATATATTTATTTCCTAAATGTCACAGCACTCGCAAATGTTGCTTCCAAATACAAGGGAAGGAAAGGTTACAATGTGCTTGTGCGTGGGTTACAAACCACAGAACTAATGAAAGCTACTTTTTATTGGAAATGGCTGTATTACAAAGGAATATTAGGAATAGGAGTAGGCCATTCAGCCTCTTTGGCCTGCTCTACCATTCAATTAGATTATTGTCAATCGGCACCTTAATGTCATTTTTCCACCTCTGTTCCATTAGCCTTGATACCCATACTCCTTTGCTCCATTGCCCTTGATACCCATACTCCTTTGCTCCATTGCCCTTGATACCCATATTCCTTTGCTCCATTGCCCTTGATACCCATACTCCTTTGCTCCATTGCCCTTGATACCCATACTCCTTTGCTCCATTGCCCTTGATACCCATACTCCTTTGCTCCATTGCCCTTGATACCCATACTCCTTTGCTCCATTGCCCTTGATACCCATACTCCTTTGCTCCATTGCCCTTGATACCCATACTCCTTTGCTCCATTGCCCTTGATACCCATACTCCTTTGCTCCATTGCCCTTGATACCCATACTCCTTTGCTCCATTGCCCTTGATACCCATACTCCTTTGCTCCATTGCCCTTGATACCCATACTCCTTTGCTCCATTGCCCTTGATACCCATGCTCCTTTGCTCTATTACTCTTACATAAGGACATAAGAATTAGGAGCCGGACTAGGCAATTCAGCCCATTGAGCCGTCTCCACCAGGATATTTTATAGTAAAACAAACTTTATTTAATAACACAGTTTAAATATAACTCCAACAAATGAAGCAGCCTAACCATTAACAGTTGAACAATATTTTAAAATGAAAGAAAACAAATTTAATTTCTAACTTACCACTGTGTCCATTCCAAATAAGCAACATTCCCTTACAGACTCAAATGCCACTTTAAATACACATAGCAACCATAAATATACAGATATAATGAGTGTAGGCAGTCCTGAAGCTTTCAGAGAGAGATCTTGTGGAAAGAAAGTCAATTCTCAGGAACAAACCTGCACATGTCTCTGACTTCAGCAGATCTGCAACTTAAAACTCCTTTGCTTTTCCCCTGCTACAGGCCTAGCTCCTCCCATCACCACACCAGCACCTGATGGATAACTCATGACCCTTTCAATTAATCTAATCAAAAACCCCAGGGGAAATCTCCATCTATAAACAAAAATCCATTAGCTCTATCCTATGGCTGAAATGAGTAATTATCCTGCTCTCCCAGCATTTGAACTCCATTCCCTCCAGACATACTAACTACCTGTAGAATAAAGCTGAATTTTAAGAATTCCCCTTAAACATAATATGTATTTATATATATATGTTTATACCAATTGCATTATTATCATCACAACAGAGAAACCATTTTCTCCATTGGTGAGGTCAAGAAGAAGGGGCAATAATCTTCAAGCTGGACAGATCGAAGCATTTTGGACACTAATGGGCAATTTAGCATTGCCAATGCACCTAACCAGCACGTCTTTCAGACTGTGGAAGGAAACCGGAGCACCCGGAGGAAACCCACACAGACAGTGACCCGAGGCTGGAATTGAAACTGGGTCCCTGGCGCTGTGAGGTAGCAGTGCCAACCACTGTGCCACTGTGCCGCCCTGTGCCGATCTCGTTTGCTCTGTTGCTGCTGCCAGCGGGAATGGATAATTTGGCGCTCAGCCAAAACTCCATCCACTGCAGCGGGAGTGGAGAATCCCAGCTGCGGGCGAGGTTGGAGAATCCTGGCCCTCGTGTCAGTCATGATGTGGAGATGCCGGCGTTGGACTGGGGTAAACACAGTAAGAGTTTTGGTGTCAGTAACAGGGCTGTGTGTGTGTGTGTGTGTGTGTGTGTGTGTGTGTGTGTAGTAGATGGCTTATTGGAACCTCTCAGGTGCACAATCCTGGTTTTCTGTACATTAAAATTCAGTGTTTTGGACACCCGGGGAGCTCAGTATCTCCCAGCCGTTACCTCCACCGGTGGCATCTGCGTATGAGCCACGACTGTGGATCCCTCCGGCTCTCAAAGTGAAAAGAAACAAAGGTACCTGTTGGGAGAATTTCAAGTGACCACGAAGCAGACAAGCTGGAAACTCAAGAAATATTAAAAGCTGGAGGAAACATTTTTTTCCAGTTATGTAAATTAAAACTGAACTGTGCAGTAAGCTGCAAATACACTCCATACGGAAGCTGCTGCGAATGGAGCTAAGGGCAGGCAAGCAGGCAGGGAGGAAGGAAGGGCCTCCAAGTCTGCCTGGACTGCTGGTCTTATCACCTACCCCTGGGGGCCCCCCTCCAGGCAGCTTCCCCATTCCCTGCTGCCTCCTGGGAGCTGGAGGCCGACTGGAAAGTTCAATATTAATTAGTTGAAACAGCCAGGGGACAGGCAATCCCTGCCACTCCCTATCCCACTGCCAGGAAAACAGCCCAGGGACAGACAGCCCTGCCTCTCCCTATCCCACTGCCAGGAAAACAGCCCGGGGACAACACGGCACGGTGGCACAATGGTTAGCACTGCTGCCTCACAGCTCCAGGGACCTGGGTTCGATTCCCGGTTTGGGTCACTGTCTGTGCACGTTCTCCCTGTGTCTGCGTGGGTTTCCTCCGGGTGCTCTGCTTTTCTCCCACAGTCCAAAGATGTGCGAGTTAGGTGGATTGACCATGCTAAATTGCCCTTTTGTGTCAGGGGGACTAGCTAGGGTAAATACATGGAGTTATGGGGATAGGGCCTGGGTGGGATTGTGGTTGGGTAGACTCGATGGGCCGAATGGCCTCCTTCTGTGCTGTACGGGTTCTTTGATTCTTTGACAGGCAGCCCTGCCACTCCCTGTCCCACTGCCAGGAAAACAGCCCAGGGACAGGACAGAACCAGAGAATGGGCACAATTGCCAGGATTGTGAATTTCCAAGCTTGCCTCTCTCCCTATCCGCCATCGTTGAGGCCTAAGAACCCCCCAAAGACAGTGAAACAATTCTTCAATTCCACTACACTGCAAAAACAATGAGCTACCATTGAACGGTGCAAGCCATTAGTACCCAGTGCTAAAAGAGTGCTGATAGAGGGCAGTGACCAAGAACATGCCGCAGAATGTATCAAACAGGAAGTGCACAATGGCTGGGTGCTGAATAGACTGGCGACATGGAAGGAATTCTCTTCACAAACCCTGTTTAATTCTCAACTTATTGCATGACAACAGTTCGATCTTCCTTCATGGAATACAATAGTTTGTGCTTATTCTGTGCTTTCTGTGTGAAGAATATCCCAAGAAACGTCGCAAGTAGGAGAGTGGAGCAGACACTGTTTCAGAGAAGGAGCGATTGGGACCAGATGTTAATGTTATTTCTGGGTGAATAATTACAATTTAATTTCCTGTCACCTTGCAGCCAGTCAGTCGAACAAGATGTTAGTCCATCATCCTGTCACATCTACTTAATGACAAGAGTCGCATTTCTGCCGAAGGGCTTCCTGTCTCACTTGTATTTCATCACCCAGAATAAAATGGAATAAAACAAATGTCCAAGATTTACGCAATTGTTTAAAAATAACCTTACACGCAGGAGTTACTAGAGTTACAGGTACTTTTACATCTACAGAACAACCTTTGGTTTCTGGCAAGAATTAATTCACTTGCAGTTTTGAATTTTCAAGAAAAAGCAGCAAAAGCAGCAAAATGTTTCTAGTTTTTGTGGGTTCCCTTTAACACCAATGAGATATTTTGATTTAGCAAGCCAAAACAGGTGGGGTGGTCCACAGGGTGCTTTTTCCTGACTTTTATTCATTCATGGGACATGGGCATCGCTGGCTGGCCAGCATTTATTGCCCATTCCCCAGTTGCCCAAAGACAGTTGAGAGTCAACCACATTGCTGTGGCCAGACTGGGTAAGGACAGCAGATTTCCTTCCCTAAAGGACATTAGTGAACCAGATGGGTTTTTCCGACAATCGGCAATGGTTTCATGGTCATCAGTAGATTCATAATTCCAGATATTTTTATGGAATGCAAATTCCACCATCTGCCGTGGTGGGATTCGAACCTGCGTCCCCAGAACTTTAGCTGAGTTAGTCCAGGGCATTTATATTGTTAGTCCAGTAACATAGCCCCTATTCTAACACACCCACTGCAAGCTTCACTGCACTGAACACTGGGGTGGCATGGTGGCACAGTGGTTAGCACTGCTGCCTCACAGCACCAGGGACCTGGGTTCAATTCCTGACTTGGGTCACTGTCTGTGTGGAGTTTGCACATTCTCTCCGTGTCTGCGTGGGTTTCCTCCGGGTGCTCCAGTTTCCTCTCACAGTCTGAAAGACGTGCTGGTTAGGTGCATTGGCCCGGAGGATGGTGACGAGGGGAATTTCACAGTAACTTCATTGCAGTGTTAATGTAAGCCTTACTTATGACTAATAAAATTAACTTCAACTTTTAACTGAGCAGTGAGGGTTAACATTTAAGTGCCAAGAGTTAGCATTCTCAACACAGTGACATACAAATCGAAAAGGTAGTATTATCAAAGCTACAAATACATTTCAATTTGACAGACTAACCATTATTGCAACTCATTCGTTCAACACAAGGATTCCACTCCTACTGCTGACAATCTCGGGAGCAAAGCCCAATAATTACAGTTCAGGTGAAACCGGCACATTCCCATTTCAACATTCCCATTCAACCATTCAAGTGATTGAAAATGAATGAAACCATCCATTATCATTTAATATTGGGTAGCATTGGTTAGTGTCAGTTTGCTCTGCAGTTCAAGCTCTGCTTTGGTGAAGGTGAGACCTCTGAATGTGGGCATCAGGGACCAGGCCAGCAATTATTGTCCATCACTAACTGCAGCTGAGAAAATGCGGGAGACACCTTCTTGAACCATTGCAGGCTATTTTGTGGAGGTGCTGGCCTCCCACAGTGCTGTTAAAAAGGGAGTTCCAGGATTCTAATCCAGCAACAGTGAAGGAGCGGTGATATATTTCCAAGGATGGTGTGTGACTTGAAAGGAACTTGCTGGCGAAGGCATTCCAATGCTGCCCTTGTTCTTCTAGATGGAATAGGATGCAGCTGTAGGAGATATTGGCCAGAATTTTACTGGCACGCCCGCCCTGGTTCCGGGGTGGGCGAGGCTCGGAGAACAGCATTCTCCGTTGGCCTCGGGTGGGATCGTACGAACCTCGGGCAGACGTGCCAGTAAAATTCTGCCCATTGCCAAAGAAACCTTGGTGGGATGCTGAAGTGCGGCATGTAGATGGTACACACCATTGGCACTTGCGTGGTGCGGATGTTATTTGCCACTTATCAGGCCAAGCCTGAATGTTGTCCAGGACTTGTTGCAAACAAACGCAAAATGCTTCTGTTTTGAGGGGTCATGAATGGAACTGAAGGTTGTACGATCATCAATGAAAGTCCTCACTTCTGAACTTATGATGGGGGGAAGGTCATTGATGTAGCAACAGAAGATGGTTGGACCTAAGACACTGCCCTCAGGAAATCTCACAATAAAGTTCAGGATTGGAGATAGTTGGCCTCCACCAACCCCAACCAGCTTCCTTTGTAATCAGTATGAGTCCTGCCAAAGGGGAGCTTTCCCCTTGATTTCTAATGACCTCAGTCCTTGATGCTAAGCTCTGTCCAATGCTGCCTTGATGTCAAGGGCAGTTACTCTTGCTTCACCTCTGGCATTCAGCTCTTTGTCCATGCTTAAGGTATGGGGTTAAGTGGTAGAATCCAAACAGAGCACTGGCGAATAGGTTATTGATGAGTAGCTGTTGCTTGGTAGCACTCTTGACAACACCCAAAGACACTTTGGATGATTGAGAGTAGACTGATGGCAATAATTGGTCAGATTGCATTGGTCTTGCTTTCAATGGACAGAATTTACTGGGCCAATATTTTATGTTATCAGGTCGATGCCAATGTTGCAGCTGAACTGGAACCAATAGATAGAGTCTTGCCTTGTTCTGGAGCCGAGGTCGTCAGCACTATAGCCAGGATATCATTGGGGCCCCCAGCCTTTGCTGTGTTCTTGATATCACATGAAGTGAATCAAATGACTTGTAAATATTTCAATGAGAGATGATCAGATGTGATATAAATGCAATGGCCTGTTACCTGTCAAATTCCAAAGAAGCCCAACTTAAAAAGCTAAAGTTTATTTATTAGTTACAAGTAGGCTTCCTTTAACACTACAGTGAAGTTACTGTGAAAATCCCCGAGTCGCCACACTCCGGCGCCTGTTCGGGTACACTGAGGGAGAATTTAGCACGGCCAATGCACCTAACCAGCACGCTTTTCGGACTGTGGGAGGAAACCAGAGCACCCGGAGGAAACCCACACAGACACTGGGAGAACGTGCAGACTCCACACAGACAGTGACCCAAGCTGGGAATCGAACCGGGGTCCCTCTGAGTGTCATAGAGTCATAGAGGTTTACAGCATGGAAACAGGCCCTTCGGCCCAACTTGTTCACGCCGCCCTTATTTTTTAAAACCCCTAAGCTAACCCCAATTGCCCGCATTTGGCCCATATCCCTCTATACCCATCGTATTCATGTAACTATCTAAATGCTTTTTAAAAGATAAAATTGTACCCGCCTCCAGTACTACCTCTGGCAGCTTGTTCCAGACACTCACCACCCTCTGTGTGAAACAGTTGCCCCTCTGAACACTTTTGTATCTCTCCCCTCTCACCTTAAATCTATGCCCCCTAGTTTTAGACTCCCCTACCTTTGGGAAAAGATATTGACTATCTACCTTGTCTATGCCCCTCATTATTTTATAGACCTCTATAAAGTCACCCCTCAGCCTCCTACGCTCCGGAGAAAAAAGTCCCAGTCTATTCAGCCTCTCCATTTAACTCAATCCATCAAGTCCCGGTATCATCCTAGTAAATCTTTTCTGCACTCTTTCTAGTTTAATAATATCCTTTCTATAATAGGGTGACCAGAATTGCACACAGTATTCCAAGTGTGGCCTTACCAATGTCTTGTACAACTTCAACAAGACGTCCCAACTCCTGTATTCAATGTTCTGACCGATGAAACCAAGCATGCCGAATGTCTTAGAACATAGAACATAGAACAGTACAGCACAGAACAGGCCCTTCAGCCCACGATGTTGTGCCGAGCTTTGTCTGAAACCCAGATCAAGCTATTTCCTCCCTATCATCCCGAAGTACTCCATGTGCCTATCCAATAGCTTCTTAAATGTTCCTAAAGTTTCTGACTCCACTATCCCTGCAGGCAGTCCATTCCACACCCCAACCATTCTCTGAGTAAAAAACCTACCTCGGACAAGCTTCCTATATCTCCCACCATGAACCCTATAGTTATGCCCCCTAGTTACCGCTCCATTCACCCAAGGAAATAGTCTTTGAACGTTCACTCTATCTATCCCCCTCATCATCTTATAAACCTCTATCAAGTCTCCTCTCAACCTCCTCCGCTCCAACAAGAAAAGCCCAAGTTCCCTCAACCTTTCCTCATAAGACCTGCCCTCCAAACCAGGCAGCATCCTGGTAAATCTCCTTTGCACTCTTTCCAGTGTCTCCACATCCTTCTTGTAGTGAGGTGACCAGAACTGCACACAATATTCCAAATGTGGTCTCACCAAGGTCCTGTACAGTTGCAGCATAACCCCACGGCTCTTAAACTCAAACCCCCTGTTAATGAATGCCAACACACTATAGGCCTTCTTCACGGCTCTATCCACTTGAGTGGCAACCTTCAGAGATCTATGGATATGAACCCCAAGATCTCTCTGTTCCTCCACATTCTTCAGAACCCTACCTTCTTCACCACTCTGTCCACCTGTGACTCCACTTTCAAGGAGCTATGAACATGTACCCCTAGATCTCTTTGTTCTGTAACTCTCCCCAACGCTCTACCATTAACTGAGTAAGTCCTGCCCTGGTTCAATCTACCAAAATGCATCACCTCGCATTTGTCTAAATTAAACTCCATCTGCCATTCGTCAGCCCACTGGCCCAATTGATCAAGATCCCGGTGCTAACCACCGTGCCACCCCTGGATTTCCTTTTTCCCATCCTTACTGAGTCACAGCAGAATTCTATTATTTGGAGTGATGAGCAGACTCTTTCACAATATTTTCAAGTTTTGGACGTGGTAAGCAGTTGGAAACCGATACTTTGTAGATGGTTCGACCAGAGTTAACACGATTAATCCTGTCAGGTCGCATGAAGTCAGTTGTTAAAAATGGAGACTCCTCAGTTATTATTCACCTTCGCAGCCACTTGCAGCTGAAAGCTTCTTAGACCCAAGCAGTGGCTTCTACTTCTAGAGGGATCATTGAAAAGTACGGAAGGACCTTGGTTAGACTACACTTACGGGGCGGGATTTTCTGGCCACGTTCACCTCAAGGTCAAAGGGCCTTTGCACGGTCCTGTCCCGCCCGCCATGATTCCCATGGCAGGAAAATTCCACCCAAAGAATTAATGTCAAGACACAGGAAAGGGGGCAGAGAAGATTTACAAAGATGGCACCAAGAAATGTGTGGGTTTACATTTCAGGAAATGGTTGAGTCTCTTTTCTGTTGAATAAACGGTGCCGAGGGCTTTAAAATGATGGAAGATTTTGACAGAGTGGATACAGAGAGAATGTTTCCTCTCATGGGGAAAAGCAAAACTAAAGTCTATCAATATAACACAAGCTCCAAGAAATCCAACCGGGAATTCAGAAGAAACAGTGTTACCCAAAGTGGAACTCACATCCGCAGGGAGTGGGTGAAGTGAAGAGGAAACTAGACAAGTCTATGAGAGAGAAGTGGTTATGATGGCAGATTTAGATGAGAAAAGAATAGAAACTGAAATGCAGCATAAACATCAGCAAGGCCTGTTTCTGTGCCGAATAATATTCCAATTCTCTTCCCACACCTAGTGGTGCACTAAGGCAGACTTTTATTTCTTTCAATGGCAAGTATTTCCCGGAGCAGGTCACTAGGCTGTGGCCAAGGGCTTATAGCTTGAGGGGCACCACTCCACATCAAGCGTGGACGGCACGGTGGCACAGTAGTTAGCATTGATGCAGGTACCAGGGACCCGGGTTCGATTCCCAGCTTGGGTCACTGTCTATGTGGAGTTTTCACATTCTCCCCATGTCTGTGTGGGTTTCCTCCGGGTGCTCTGGCTTCCTCCCACAGTCCAAAGATACGCAGGTTAGGTGCATTGTCCATTGTAAAAATTGCCTCTTAGCGTCTCAAAATGTGTAGGTTAGGGGTATTAGTTGGGTAAGTACATGGGGTTATGAGGATAGGGCCTAGGTAGGATGTTCTGTTGGGAGAGTTGGTGTACTCGATGGGCTGAATCCCTACACTGCACTCCTTTTGCAGTGTAGGGATTCTATGACCAGGGGTCTTTCCTGCTTTTAACGCCAGTCATTGGCGTGTTTGGAAGGATTTATTGGTTGACACACTCAACCTGTTTGGCCGTGTTATGAATGTACCTTCCTTGGCCATCAAGTCCTGACGTGGGACTCAAACCCGGAGCTTCTGGCCCAGAGGCAGGGATGCTACCCACTGCGCCACCAGACCTCCACGCTGTGTAATATTAATTCTTTCTATATGTAAAGCATTGTCTCACTGAACCTGCTGCGACTTTTTGACTCATCTTTTCTCACCCGGTGAGAATCTTGATGTTGTCATACACAACGAGATTGGAACTTTGCCCCGCATACAACAAATGCAACTAACAATTTGCATTTATATAGCACCTTTAACCGAGTGAAGAATTCCAAGGTGCTTCACAGGACCGTTATCAAACTAAAATCTGATACTGAGTCTCACAAGAAAATGCTAGGACAGATTAGTGTCAGGGGGTTAACAGGGTAAATGCATGGGGTTATGGGGATAGGGCCTGGGTGGGATTATGGTCGGTGCAGACGTGATGGGCTGAATGGCCTCCTTCTGCACTGTAGAGATGAGATGACCAAAAACCTGATTCTAAAGGTAGGTTTTGGGGAGGGCTCTAAGTAGAGAGAGATATGGAGAGATTTAGGGGAGGATATTTTGGGTTGAGATGGCTGATGGCGCAACCACCAATGGTGGGGAAAGGGACATTTTCGCTGGAAAGAAAATTTACAAAGTTCCAAGTACCGGGCAATTGACCACAAGGAACCAATAATTTTCCCATCACAGCTTCGGCCTGTTTCCCAAATGTCTCAGTGTCCCTCTCCGGAAACCTGAGACAGGCTTTATCAAGAATAAAGTAATTCTTCAACAGCTGCAACCTGAAAGATACAAGGTCACAGGAAGATGATGTTCAAAAGGGCAAAGCAATAGCTTCTCCAACAGTTTTTGATTTGATTTGATTTATTATCATCATCTGTACTAGTATACAGTGAAAAGTATTGTTTCTTGCGTGCTATACGGACAAAGCCTGGCGTTCATAGAGAAGGAAAGGAGAGAGTGCAGAAAGTAGTATTACAGTCATAGCTAGGGTGTCGAGAAAGATCAGCTTAATGCAAGGTAGGTCCATTCAAAAGTCTGATAGCAGCAGGGAAGAAGCTGTTCTTGAGTCGGTTGGTACATGACCTCAGACTTTTGCATCTTTTGCACAATCACGGAGAGTTGGAGCACAAATTTCAAGCTGTACAAGATAGTAGCACTCTCTATCAGTCCCACCACAAGGCTGCTTTTTTGCGCGTGTTTGAAATAAGATGGAATTTTGCAGTGCATTTTCCAGTTTGCTGACGTTATGCTCACACTGATGTATTGATCAACATTAGCAAGTGTGAGGCCCTTTGTAATCAAAATGAGGGCTTAGGCTCTGGACAACCAAATGCTTCTTCTGGATGTCTGAACACAGCCAGCATGTCCTGGGGTTGATGCAGAATAAAGTTCACAATGTATATGTTTCAGGTGAATTGTTAAACTAAGGCATCATCTGCCCTCTGAGGTGAAGACTACAGAGGGGGCGACACAGTGGCAAAGTGGTGAGCAATGCTGCCTCACATCGTTAGGGACCCAGGTTCGATTCCCAGCTTGGGTCACTGTCTGTGCGGAGTCTGCACGTTCTCCCTGTGTCTGCGTGAGTTTCCTCCGGGTGCTCCAGTTTCCTCCCACAGTCCGGAAGACGTGCTGGTTAGGAACATTGGCCATGCTAAATTCTCCCTCAGTGTACCCGAACATACGCCGGAGTGTGGCGACTAGGGGATTTTCACAGTAACTTCATTGCAGTGTTAATGTCGGCCTACTTGTGACACGAATAAATAAACTTTAAACTTTTATCTCCCAACAGAAGAACAGGACAGTCCACTCCCAACAAGTAACTTGGTCAATAAAACCATAAAACAACATCACTAAAAATGATTATCGTGTCATTATCTTATTACTGTGAGTGGGATCTTGCTGTGTGCAAAATGGCCGCTGCCTTTCCTATATTGCAGCAATGGCTGCACTGTGAGTGCTTCATTGACTGCAAAGCACTTTGGGACGTCCTGAGATTGTGAACGGTGTGATGCAAATAAAAATCTTTAATTTTCCCAAATCTTTCCGAATGGTTATGAAAGCCGGGATAGGGTGGAGCCAAGTAGGTGCAAAATCCCAGGAGAAGCCAGAAACACGAATGTCGTGATGTGAATATCCCCACCCCCTTCCCCCTCCTGCAGCCCCGCCATTGATGTATTGAGGTTCCCACCCAGGGAGGTCGAGTGCCTCATTTGAGCATATTATTATCTAATTAGCAGGTAGTTCCACCATAACCTCCCCCCGTCATCACAATGTCTGACCACACAGGCATGACAACACGCCGCGGGGTATTGTTTTTAAAACTGATTTTTAAAAGTGGAAGCTTGGCAAGCCCACTTCCGAGGGGGATATTGGAGGTGAGCGCGCAAGTCGTCACTACCCACTGGGGAGACCACGGGGCGAGAGGACAGTGGAGAACCATGTGGGGAACCAGCTAAAGGGGTCATGCAGTGTGGGGGGAGGGCCATGGGTTTGGGGGTGCAGTGGAATTGGGGGAAAGGCATGCGTTCAGGGGGGGGAATCTGTGAGTTTGGGGGGGTTGAGAAGCCATGAGTGTTCAAGGGACTCGAGGCTAGTCCCTCAGGAGGGCTGTGGGTGATGGTGGGCCGAGACTGTGTCACTAGGACAGCATGGGGGAGGGAGGCAATGGTAATAAGCAGGGGTGGGGGTGGGGGGCAGTTGGCCATTGGCCTGACTCCAGTGGGGTGGGGGGCGAGGGGCCGTGATGGTCTGGCCTCTTCTTGGGGGTGAGGACTCAGTGACAAGTGGGCAATGAGGTGACTTGTCACCTGAGGTTGTAACCCACAGCTGAACGGCCTTCACCTTTTTCAATGGCTCTGGTACTGGGCCAGGAAGCCTGGGCAGCTGGGCTGGCTGGAGGGGGGTGGGAGGGGGGCTGGGTGTCTGGAATGCAAGGCCTGCAGGAGCCCGAGCGTTGTAGGCTGGGGGGGGGGGGGGGCTGCCAGTGATTTAATGATTGATCGTGTAGGCTTCAATATGGAGTCAGGAGAACGAGTTCACTCTTACCCACTAGATCAGTGCCACCGGGGAGCAGGCGCATGTTTCTTTTTGGTGCGGCTGAGAATGTAAATAGCAGAAGATGGTTCTGATCCTTTGACCTCTGGGTTTGGGCAGCACTTTGCTCCAAGATCAGTGAGAATTAGGAGAGGGAGAGAGGGAGCCAGTACTTGGCTTCATGTCAAAGTCAGGGATTGAACCAGGGACCTTTCGATCTCCAGTCTAATGCTCTTCCAGATATTTCAGTCGATCAGCAATCCACTAGTCAATTAACAATCCTTAGCTTTGACCAATGAGCCAATTATGCCCACTAACTAAGTGCTGATGTGTGCTGGTGTCAGTGATTGCTGTTCCTGAGTTAACCCTTTGCACAATGAGCTACCAATTCAGTTAATTCCAAGCCCTGCCTTCAGCATTCGCTGAGAAGGTTAGCAGATGGACTGCATCCGAGACAAGGGCCAAAGGTTTCCATTGCTGCAGTGCCGTCCTCACAGACAATTCCCCATTCCCATTCTTGGCAGATATGAACATAAGGTCTTCCCCCTAACCCATGGGCCTGATGGTATGCACACAGGGTATGCACGCAGGATCTTCCACCTAACCCATGGGCCTGATGCATTCACCTTTCATGAGATCTCAGGGTCTCCAAGGTAGACGTCCATCAGTCACGCTGAGTGGGGAGCGGCTGTTGTGGGTTTTGGACAGTCTGGAAGATTGTAAGGGAGTGGAGCTCAGAGTAATGGCTGACACAGCAGGCACAGCCCAATGGAAGGAAGCACCTGCGGTTGGTTGGGCAATGGGTGAGGGTATGGACTGGATTCCTCAGTGTTCACTCTTTCTTTTTCTTCCCTGTAGTTATTAGAGAGAAACAAGCATGGAGCCAGTAGAGTTGGGAGTAAACCTTCTCACTGTGAGGCAGGAGAGCGAATGCCTACGTCAACGGCTGGCTCCTCAGAGGCAGGTGTGGAACTCTAAAGAAGAAGAGGTGGCAGGGCCTGCTCCATTGCCAGAGACTGGGACACAGAGAGTGGCCACCTTGGAGGTGACATCATTGAGGCAGAGGTTACCGATGGCGGCTAACGTTCTTGGCGATGGGTGAGAACCAGTTCAGGAGATTCTGAATGTCCGGGGACACGGTCACTCACCTTTGCCAGCTTCTTCAAGAGTTGATGCCACTTGGACTCAGGGGCCACTCACTTCCTGTTTCCCTGAAGGTCATAGCTGCCCTAAATCTCTGTGCCTGTGCTTCTTCCAGGGCTCCCCAGTGACCTTTGCAGCATCTCCCAGGCCTCCGCGCATTAGTGCATTGTAAAGGTCATGGATGTGTGCTTTGGGAGAGCCTATCACTACATTAATATCAACCAAGAGCAGGCTAGTCAGGACACCAGGACATGGGGCTCACCCAGATAGCTGGATTCCCACATCTACCAAGAGCCACTGACTGCGCACATAGGGCTCTCTGTACCCCATGGCATCTGGGTGTCCCCTTCATAAACCACAAGGGTTTCCACTCCCTGAATGTCCAGGTCGAGTGCGACTTTGCCAAGCACATCTTGCAAGTGTGCTAGCATTCCGGGGAGCATTCGCAACAGCGCCATCCTTGACCACACTCAGATACCGGAGTTGACTACAGGGTTGACGACAGGTTAGAACATAGAACATAGAACATTACAGCACAGAACAGGCCCTTCGGCCCACGATGTTGTGCCGACCTTCATCTGAAACCAAGATCAAGCTATCCCACTCCCTACCATCCTGGTGTGCTCCATGTGCCTATCCAATAACCGCTTAAATGTTCCTAAAGTGTCTGACTCCACTATCACTGCAGGCAGTCCATTCCACACCCCAACCACTCTCTGCGTGAAGAACCTACCTCTGATATCCTTCCTATATCTCCCACCATGAACCCTATAGTTATGCCCCCTTGTAATAGCTCCATCCACCCGAGGAAATAGTCTTTGAACGTTCACTCGATCTATCCCCTTCATCATTTTATAAACCTCTATTAAGTCTCCCCTCAATCTCCTCCGCTCCAGAGAGAACAGCCCCAGCTCCCTCAACCTTTCCTCATAAGACCGACACTCCAAACCAGGCAGCATCCTGGTAAATCTCCTCTGCACTCTTTCCAGCGCTTCCACATCCTTCTTATAGTGAGGTGACCAGAACTGCACGCAATATTCCAAATGCGGTCTCACCAAGGTCCTGTACAGTTGCAGCATAACCCCACGGCTCTTAAACTCCAACCCCCTGTTAATAAAAGCTAACACACTATATGCCTTCTTCACAGCTCTATCCACTTGAGTGGCAACCTTTAGAGATCTGTGGATATGGACCCCAAGATCTCTCTGTTCCTCCACAGTCTTCAGATCCCTACCTTTGACCCTGTAATCCACATTTAAATTAGTCCTACCAAAATGAATCACCTCACATTTATCAGGGTTAAACTCCATTTGCCATTTTTCAGCCCAGCTTTGCATCCTATCTATGTCTCTTTGCAGCCTACAACAGCCCTCCACCTCATCCACTACTCCACCAATCTTGGTGTCATCAGCAAATTTACTGATCCACCCTTCAGCCCCCTCCTCTAAGTCATTAATAAAAATCACAAAGAGCAGAGGACCGAGCACCGATCCCTGCGGCACTCCGCTAGCAACCTGCCTCCAGTCCGAAAATTTTCCATCCACCACCACCCTCTGTCTTCGATCAGATAGCCAGTTACCTATCCAATCGGCCAACTTTCCCTCTATCCCACACCTCCTTACTTTCATCATAAGCCGACCATGGGGGACCTTATCAAACGCCTTACTAAAATCCATGTATATGACATCAACCGCCCTACCTTCATCAACACACCTAGTTACCTCCTCAAAAAATTCTATCAAATTTGTGAGGCACGACTTGCCCTTCACGAATCCGTGCTGACTATCCCGGATTAATCCGCATCTTTCTAAATGGTCGTAAATCCCATCCCTAAGGACCTTTTCCATCAATTTACCAACCACCGAAGTCAGACTAACCGGTCTATAATTACCAGGGTCATTTCTATTCCCTTTCTTAAACAGAGGAACAACATTTGCCACTCTCCAGTCCTCTGGCACCATCCCCGTGGACAGCGAGGACCCAAAGATCAAAGCCAAAGGCTCTGCAATCTCATCCCTCGCCTCCCAAAGAATCCTAGGATACATTTCATCAGGCCCAGGGGACTTATCGACCTTCAGTTTATTCAAAACTGCCAATACATCCTCCCTCCGAACATCTATTTCCTCCAGCCTATTAGCCTGTAACACCTTCTCTTCCTGAAAAACATGGCCCCTCTCCTTGGTGAACACTGAAGAAAAGTATTCATTCATCACCTCGCCTATCTCTACTGATTCCATACACAAGTTCCCACCACTGTCCTTGACCGGCCCTAACCTCACCCTGGTCATTCTTTTATTCCTCACATAAGAGTAAAAAGCCTTGGGGTTTTCCTTGATCCGACCCGCCAAGGACTTCTCATGTCCCCTCCTAGCTCTCCTCAGCCCCTTTTTCAGCTCATTCCTTGCTAACTTGTAACCCTCAATCGAGCCATCTGAACCTTGTTTCCTCATCCCTACATAAGCTTCCCTCTTCCTTTTCACAAGACATTCCACCTCTTTTGTGAACCACGGTTCCCTCACTCGGCCATTTCCTCCCTGCCTGACAGGGACATACCTATCAAGGACACCCAGTATTTGTTCCTTGAAAAAGTTCCACTTTTCATCAGTGCCTTTCCCTGACAGTTTCTGTTCCCATCTTATGCCCCCTAATTCTTGCCTAATCGCATCATAATTACCTCTCCCCCAATTGTAAGCCTTGCCCTGCCGTCCGGCCCTATCCCTCTCCATTGCAATAACAAAAGACACCGAATTGTGGTCACTATCTCCAAAGTTCTCTCCCACAACCAAATCTAACACTTGGCCCGGTTCATTTCCCAGTACCAAATCCAATGTGGCCTCCCCCCTTGTCGGCCTATCCACATATTGTGTCAGGAAACCCTCCTGCACACACTGCACAAAAAGTGCCCCATCCGAACTATTTGACCTACAAAGGTTCCAATCAATATTTGGAAAGTTAAAGTCCCCCATGACAACTACCCTGTGACCCCCACACGTATCCATAATCTGCTTTGCAATTTCTTCCTCCACATCTCTATTACTATTTGGGGGCCTATAGTAAACTCCTAGCAACGTGACCGCTCCTTTCCTGTTTCTAACTGTAGCCCATATTACCTCAGTGTGCATATCCCCCTCAAAGTGCTTTTCCGCAGCCGTTAAACTATCCTTGATTAACAATGCTACTCCTCCACCTCTTTTACCAGCTTCCCTACACTTACTGAAACATCTATACCCCGGAACGTCCAACAACCATTCCTGTCCTTGTTCTACCCACGTCTCCGTAATGGCCACAACATCGTAGTCCCAAGTAGCAATCCACGCCCCAAGTTCATCCACCTTGTTCCGGATGCTCCTTGCATTGAAGTAGACACACTTCAACCCATCTTCCTGTCTACCGGTACCCACCCTTGACCTTGATACCTTCCCCAATATCTCACCACCCTCAACACTGACTTCCGGACTACAACTCCTTTTCCCACTCCCCTGACAAATTAGTTTAAATCCCCCTGAAGAGCCGTAGCAAATTTCCCTCCCAGGATATTGGTGCCCCTCTGGTTCAGGTGCACCCCGTCCTGTTTGTAGAGGTCCCACCTTCCCCAGAACGTGTTCCAATTATCCACGTATCTGAAACCCTCCCTCCTGCACCATCCCTGCAACCACATGTTTAAGTGCACTCTCTCCCTGTTCCTCAACTCGCTATCACGTGGCACCGGTAGCGTACCAGAGATGACCATATGTTTTGTCTTTGCTCTCAGCTTCCAGCCCAGCTCCAGAAATTCCTGCTTTAAATCCCCGTCCCTTCTCTTACTATGTCATTGGTACCAATGTGTACCACGACTTGTGACTGTTTCCCCTCCCCCTTAAGAATCCGGAAAACACGGTCCGAGACGTCACGGACCCTGCCATCCGCTAGGCAACAAACCATCCTCAAGTCTCTTTTGCTGCCACAGAACCTCCTATCTATCCCTCTAACTAACGAGTCCCCAATAACTATTGCCCTCCCGCTCTCCTCCTTACCCTCCTGAGCCACAGGGACGGACTCAGTGCCGGAGATCCTCTCACTGCGGCTCACCACTGGTATGTCGTCCCCCTCAACCGTATCCAAAGCGGAATACTTATTGCTAAGGGGAACGACCACAGGGGATCCCTGCACCGACTGCTTCTTCCCAGTCCCTCTCACCGTCACCCATCTATTTTCATTCCTCGGAGTAACTGTATCCCTGAAGCTTCTGTCTATGGCCATCTCTGCATCCCTAATGATCCTAAGTTCCTCCAACTCCAGCTCCAGTTCCCTTACACGGTTTTGGAGGAGCTGCAGATGGATGCACTTCTCACAGGTATAATCAGCAGGGACACTGACGTCGTCCCTCACCTCGAACATAGTGCAAGAGGAACATTGCACTGCCTTCACACCCATCCCCTCTAGATACCTGAGGTTGACTCCTCAGGGACAAGAGGATACCCATTGAGGATGTGGCTGATGATGCCTGTGCACAGGCCACAGAGTGCAGCAGGGACCCGTTACAATGAGGCTCAAGATGACGCAACTTGTGCTTTGGTTGAGCGGATGATTGCCATTCTGAAGATGTGGTTCCAGTGCCTAGACCAATCTGGTGGAGTCCTCCAGTGTCGCGCCCGGAGGGCTGCTGCACCTGGCGCTGCAATGGGGTGAGGAGTTGGCAGAAGAGAAGATGATGGACAAGTGGTGAGAATATCGAGGAGGCTGCCAAGGGGGAACCCCTGGAGGAGGCAGAGAAAGGCTGTCGGGCGCTGGCCCGGCCAGAACGGGGAAGAGATCTCAGAACGTCCTGAAAGCTTCTCACTTCTCAGATGACCAGGACTAGACTGGACACAGAAGTCCCAACGTGGGAGCTGGCTCTTCCTCATTGAGGCTCTGGTAGTGCGACCCCCAATCCCGATAGCGCTCCTCTCGTGGGAAGGATGCAGCTGCCAAAGCCCATTGGAGGAGGATGACAATGACTTGCACTGAGGACAGAGCATTGTCCTCAAAGACCCGCTGTGAATATCTGAGTCTGCACGTTCTCCCCGTGTCTGCGTGGGTTTCCTTCGGGTGCTCCGGTTTCCTCCCACAGTCCAAAGATGTGCGGGTTAGGTGGATTAGCTATGCTCAATTGCTCCTTCAATGTCAGGGGGATTAGCAGGGTAAATATGAGGGGTTACAGGAATAGGGCCTGGGTGGGATTGTGGTCAGTGCAGACTCAATGGGCCGAATGGCCTTCTTCTGCACTGCAGGGATTCAATGATGTGGAGGCAGCCTGCTACCTGCCACATCCTATGATGTGAGATGATCTTGAGGGTGTCCCTGGAGGGCCCCAGCCTGCAGGCTGCGTAGCTATGGTGGTGCCACCCTCAACTGTGTGCAGAGTTGGAGCTGTCTCAGTCACAGTGAGAATGGAGTCAGATGGGCTGGACACCCCCGGGGTCGCCTGGCTCAAAGGCCCCAGCTTCTTGTCCTCTCTATGGGTGCTCGAGGACCCCGGCTTCCTCCTTGGGATGGAGGGCCAGTTGGAGTGAGTTTCAGAAGCCCCGCCATCCCCTGGCGCTGGCACTGGTGGATGGCCATAAGTGGCTGCACCACGGAGTTCATAGAATCCCTACAGTGCAGAAGGCGGCCATTCGGCCCATCGAGTCTGCACTGCCAACAATTCCACCCAGGCCCTATTCCCATAACCTCATGGTATTTACCCTGCTAGTTCCCCTGACACTAAGGGGCAATTCAGCATGCCCAATCAACCTAACCTGCACATCTTTGGACTGTGGGAAACCGGAGCTCCTGAAGGAAACCCAGGCAGACACAGGGAGAATGTGCAAACTCGGGGAGAATGTGCAAACTCAGTGGACAGTGACCCGAGGCCGGAATTGAACCCGGGTCCCTGGCGCTGTGAGGCAGCAGAGCTAACCACTGTGTCACCCTGCCGCCCCTGTACCATGCAGTGAACAAACCCTGCCATGGAGTGAACATCCTGCACCAAAGTCCCCACTGCAGATGTCACTCAAATTCATACGTTTGTCTGTAACTCCTGGAATAATCAATCCAACTTCTGCTCTGTGCCGTTTAATTCTCAAATACCAACATTGAAATGTTCGGTTTTTCTGGTTTGGTGTTTTCAGATGTGAGAAGCAGAACCCTAAATTATCAGTGAAACTACCAAAGAGCAGAGATTTAGATACGAATCCAGTTGGGAGGGAGATTTCAATGTTGTATGGTCATCTGGAGCATTTGAAAGTCGGTCAGTAATTTATTAAATTGTGCTGCGTGTATCTCATTCACACCAGCACAGTTACCTTCACAAAGATGAATGCGGTTATTAAAGACATTAATTGCTTGCTATATTTTCACTAAATAAGCAACAATTAAGAATCCTGCCACAGGTTAACAAAACCTGTTGCTTCTATCACAGAATTGTGAGCAAGAGGTGAGAATTTTAGAAATTTAAAAACATACAGAAGAAAAATACTGATAGACCAACAAGAGGCGAGGCCACATTGGATTTGGTACTGGGTAATGAACCAGGCCAGGTGTTAGATTTGGAGGTAGGTGAGCACTTTGGTGACAGTGACCACAATTCGATTACGTTTACTTTAGCAATGGAAAAGGATAGGTATATACCGCAGGGCAAGAGTTATAGCTGGGGGAAAGGAAATTATGATGCGATTAGACGAGATTTAGCTGGCATGGGTTGGGGAAGGAAACTGCAGGGGATGGGCACAATTGTAATGTGGAACTTGTTCAAGGAACAGCTACTACGCGTCCTTGATAAATATGTACCTGTCAGGCAGGGAGGAAGCAGACGTTGAGGGAACTGTGGTTTACTAAGGAGGTTGAATCTCTTGTGAAGAGGAAGAAGGAGACTTATGTTAAGATGAGACGTGAAGGCTCAGTTAGGGCGCTTGAGAGTTACAAGTTAGCCAGGAAGGACCTAAAGAAAGAGTTAAGAAGAGCCAGGAGGGGACATGAGAAGTCTTTGGCGGGTAGGATCAAGGAAAACCCTAAAGCTTTCTATAGGTATGTCAGGAATAAAAGAATGACTAGGGTAAGATTAGGGCCAGTCAAGGACAGGAGTTGGAAGTTGTGCGTGGAGTCTGAAGAGATATGAGAGGCACTAAATGAATATTTTTCGTCGGTATTCACACAGGAGAGGGACAGTGTTGTTGAGGGGAGTACTGAGATGCAGGCTGTTGGACTGGATGGGATTGATGTTCATAAGGAGGAGGAGGTGATGTTCATAAGGAAACATAGAAACATAGAAACCCTACAGTGCAGAAGGAGGCCATTCGGCCCATCGAGTCTGCACCGACCACAATCCCACCCAGGCCCTACCCCCACATATTTTACCCACTAATCCCTCTAACCTACGCATCTCAGGACTCTAAGGGACAATTTTTAACCTGGCCAATCAACCTAACCTGCACATCTTTGGACTGTGGGAGGAAACCGGAGCACCCGGAGGAAACCCACGCAGACACGAGGAGAATGTGCAAACTCCACACAGACAGTGACCCGAGCCAGGAATCGAACCCGGGACCCTGGAGCTGTGAAGCAGCAGTGCTAACCACTGTGCTACCGTGCCGAGTCCAAAGATGTGCGGGTTAGGTTGATTGGCTATGCTAAAATTGCCCCTTAGTGTCCTGGGATGCGTAGATTAGAGGGATTAGTGGGTAAAATATGTAGGGATATGGGGGTAGGGCCTGGGTGGGATTGTGGTCGGTGCAGACTCAATGGGCCGAATGGCCTCTTTCTGCACTATGGGGTTTCTATGATTCTATGAGGTGTTAGCAATTCTGGAAAGGGTAAAAATAGATAAGTCCCCTGGGCCAGATGGGATTTATCCTTGGATTCTCTGGGAGGCTAGAGAGGAGATTGCAGAGCCTTTGGCTTTGATCTTTGTGTCGTCATTGTCTACAGGAACAGTGCCAGAAGACCGGAGGATAGCAAATGTTGTCCCCTTGTTCAAGAAGGGGAGTAGGGACAACCCTGGTAATTATAGACCGGTGAGCCTTACTTCTGTTTTGGGCAAAGTATTGGAAAGGATTATAAGAGATAGGATTTATAATCACCTCAAAAGGAATAATTTGATTAGGGATAGTCAGCACGGTTCTGTGAAGGGTAGGTCGTGCCTCACAAACCTTATTGAGTTCTTTGAGAAGGTGACCAAAGAGGTGGATGAGGGTAAAGTGGTTGATGTGGTGTATATGGATTTCAGCAAAGCGTTTGATAAGGTTCCCCATGGTAAGCTTTTGCAGAAAATACGGACACATGGGATTGAGGGTGATTTAGTGGTTTGGATCAGGAATTGGCTAGCTGTAAGAAAACAAAGGGTGGTGGTTGATGGGAAATATTCATCCTGGAGTTCAGTTACTAGTGGTGTACCGCAAGGATCTGTTTTGGGGCCACTGCTGTTTGTCATTTTTGTTAATGACTTGGATGAGGGCGTGGAAGGATGGATTAGTAAATTTGCGGATGACACTAAAGTCGGTGGAGTTGTAGACAGTGCAGAGGGAAGTGGCAGGTTACAGAGGGACATAGATAAGCTGCAGAGCTGGGCTGAGAGGTGGCAAATGGAGTTTAATGCGGAAAAATGTGAGGTGATTCACTTTGGAAGGAGTAACAGGAATACAGAGTACTGGGCTAATGGTAAGATACTTGGTAGTGTGGATGAACAGAGGGATCTGGGTGTCCATGTGCATAGATCCCTGAAAGTTGGCACCCAGGTTGATAGGGTTGTTAAGAAGGCGTACGGTGTGTTAGCTTTTATTGGTAGAGGGATTGAGTTTCAGAAGTCACGCTGCAACTGTACAAAACTCTGGTGCGGCCGCATTTGGAGTATTGCGTACAGTTCTGGTCACCGTATTATAGGAAGGATGTGGAAGTGTTGGAAAGGGTGCAGAGGAGATTTACCAGGATGTTGCCTGGTATGGTGGGAAAATCGTATGAGGAAAGGCTGAGGGGCTTGAGGTTGTTTTCGTTAGAGAGAAGGTTAAGAGGTGACTTAATAGAGGCATACAAGATGATCAGAGGATTAGATAGGGTGGATAGTGAGAGCCTTTTTCCTCGGATGGTGTTGGCTAGCACGAGGGGACATAGCTTTAAATTGAGGGGTGAGAGATATAGGACAGATGTTAGAAGTAGGTTCTTTACTCGGAGAGTAGTAAGGGCGTGGAATGCCCTGCCTGCAGCAGTGGTGGACTCGTCAACGTTGAGAGCATTCAAATGGTTATTGGATAAACATATGGATGATATTGGAATAGTGAAATTAGAGGGGCTTTAGATTGGTACCACTGGTCGGCGCAACATCAAGGGCCGAAGGGCCTGTACTGCGCTGTAATGTTCTATGTTCTATAACAGATCACCGAATCCTTCCAGATGTGTAGATCATCATTGCAAGATGCCAGAATTAATCAAACCTTTGGGGTAGCACGCTGGTTAGCACTGCTGCCTCAGAACCAGGGTCACGGGTTCGATTCCCAGCTTGGGTCACTGTCAGTGCGGAGTCTGCACGTTCTCCCCGTGTCTGCGTGGGCTTCCTCCGGGCGCTCCAGTTTCCTCCCTCAGTCCGAAAGACGTGCGGGTTAGGTGCATTGGCTATGCTAAATTCTCCCTCAGTGTACCGGAGCAGGCGCCGGGAGTGTGGTGACTAGGGGATTTTAACAGTAACTTCATTGCAGTGTTAATGTAAGCCTTCTTGTGACACTAATGAATAAACTTTTAAAAAATTGTTAGTTATTTGGAACTAAACTTTAACCGAACATGAAGTCAGTTGTTCAGGTTCAATGACGCTGGAGATTTTAGTTCCAGTCTTGGGAAATCACTAAATAATTCCAATATTCTGGTGATGTTGCTGAGTCATATGTTTCTATTTTAAATATTGGCTGAGTGGTGGCGGGCGGCGGTGGTGGGGGAGGGGGGTAGTGGGGGTGAGGTTTCTGTGCATTTGTGCAACTTCAGATCCCTAATCTCTTTAAATGGATTCATGATGTTGTTACATGAAGTACCGAGGGTGTCTTTCTTCTGGGTGGACTGTTTGAAGGATGATATCATTTATACTCAGCCTGCACAAAAGTGATGGATCACTTTCCATTAAATCACAGAATAGAAGAAAGCCAGTTTGCCATCAAGCCTGCGCCAGGTCTTTGTTTAATTGTATAACTCACTCCAGGACAGAAAACAGACTTTGTTCGTGGCTCCAGAGAATTCTTACAACATGAGGAGGGAGGCCCTGAAGCAAAAAGGTTGAGAATCCCTGACGCAGGTAACAAGGTCGCACATTTGTTACACAACAAGTTCCAAAAAACAGTGATCATATCCAGCTGATCTGTTTTAGTAACGTTGGTTTTGGGGATAAATATTGGTCCGGACACTAGGGAGATCTCCTGTGCTATCTGCAAAGTCGGTACAGATCTGGCGTTTTGGGCTGCCACCCATTTTTCCAATCATGTTCATCCAGTTTCAGCGAGTCCAATGGGCTAATACTCCCTCGTGTCTTAGTCACCACTGAACACATGCGGTGGACTCGTCACTTGATTCCTTTGCATTGTAGTGGAGTTTAGCTTGACTAATCTTGAGGCAGTTCAGGACCAAAGTCAGATAACTGAATCAAGCACACATTAAATTTGACCTTTGTTCAGATAAATGTAGAAGACTGATTGGCTCACAGTGCATTGTGTCCTAAGACTGCCCAACCTACTGGAGTTCATCTTCATTAACATCACATCAATGGGGATGAAGTGGAAATGGTCGAGAGCTTCATGTTTTTAGGTGTCCATACTGCCAACAACCTGTCCTGGTCCCTCCACGCCAATGCTATAGTTAAGAAAGCCCATCAACGCCTCTACTTTCTCAGGAGGCTAAGGAAATTCGACATGTCCGCTACAACTCTTACCAATTTTTACAGACGCACCTTAGAAACATCCTTTTCGGATGTATCACAGTTTGGAATGGCTCCTGCTCTGACCAAGACTGCAAGAAACTACAAAGGGTTGTGAACGTAGCCCAGTCTACCACGCAAACCAGCCTCCCATCCATTAACTCCGTCTATACTTCCCGCTGCCTCGGAAAAACAGCCACCATAATCAAGGACCCCACGCACCCTGGACATTTTCTCTTTCACCTTCTTCCGTCAGGAAAAAGATACAAAAGTCTGAAGTCACGTACCAACCGACTCAAGAACAGCTTCTTCCCTGCTGCCATCAGATTTTTGAATGGTCCTACCTTATATTCAGCTGATCTTTCTCTACACCCTAACTACGGCTATAACACTACATTCTGCACTCTCTCCTTTCATTCTCTATGAACGGTATGCTTTGTCTGTATAGCATGCAAGAAACAATACTTTTCACTGTATACTAATACGTGACAATAATAAACTAAATCAAATCACATACCATCCACCATCCCACTTACTTTCATCGTTCAAGCCCTCCACCTCCCTGACCATCAAGGTCCACGGTGAGCCCCTGGACAATTGGATCATTTCCCAAATCTCGGGAGCCTCCTCTCAGCGCGAGCAGACATTGATGATGGAATTCAACGTCAACTTCCATGCGCTAGTGCAGTTTTCAGACACCTGAGGAACAGAGTGGTAAAAGACCAAGAACTCAAATCCAGCACCAAGCTCATGGTCTACAGAGCAGCGGTGGTGCCCCCCTCTTGGATGCATCAGAAACATGGACAATGTACAGCAGACACCTCAAATCCCTGGAGAGATATCACCAACGCTGCCTCCACAAGATCTTGTAAATTGACTGGCAGGATAGGCATTCCAATGTGAGCATCCCCTCCCAGGCCACTACCCCAGTATTGAGACACTGGTTACACTGGACCAGCTGCGATGGGCAGGCCACATTGTCTGCGTGCCTGACACAAGACTCCCCAAACAAGTGCTCTATTCTGAGCTTCACAATGGCAAGCGATCACTAGGAGGGTAGAGGAAACACTACAAGGACACTCAAAGTCTCCCTAAATAAATGCAACATCCCCATCGACATGTGGGAATCGCTTGCCTTAAAACGCACAAACTGGAGAAGAAGCATCCACGCAGGAGCCAATCATGTCAAGTATCACCGGGTGGAGCACAGGAGACCAAGCGTAAGCAGCAGAAAGTGTGTGCAGAATCCAGAGCGTCGCACCCACCCACCTCATCAAACACCCTCTGCCAAACCTGCGGCAGAATCTGCCGCTCCCACATTGGACTAATCCAGCACCGTAGAACCCACCTCCCTGGAGTGGAAGCAAGTCATTCTCGACCCTGAGGGACTGCCAAAGAAGAAATTAAATGGTCTGAACATCTATTAAAAATATTTGTTTTATTAATTCATTTCAAAAACAGTGAGCAAAATCTCAATTACAGCTGCAGTCGCAGGTTCTGGTCAGACATTAATATAATGTGCTTTCTGAAAGAAGTGAATACACAGTAAGAGAATAGTGAACAGTTCAGTTGCTAAATAATGATATCAAAGAGGAGGAATTTGATTCTCAGCTCCTCTTATGCTAAGCAGCAAAAACCCCAATCACATTTATGAGGCGTTGGGTCAATTTACATCTGCATTGTCGACAGCAAAGAGTATCATTATGCTGTGTACAACAAAAAAGTGCCTTAGTCATTGCAGGGAAAGTAATCTCTGTGCACTGGGTGTAGTGAACTCCTGGGTGTTTCTTTAAATAAGTTTGCAAATCTATTGGATAGAGGGAATCTTCTTCCTCCCTATGATTCCTCCTGCTTGGATACAGCAATGGAGTAAGCTGTCAGGGCCGGGAACCCATGCAACATACCAAACTAGCGGAGCAAAGTTTCCAGTTACATCAGCTTCCACGACAGGGGGTTGTGTTCTGTCTCCAGATCTTTTCAATCTTTACGGCGACCAGGATGTCAGGAAGCTGACAACACTTGCGAAACAAACCTTCTCAAAAATGCCAGACTCTTTGGAAATAAGCTAATCTCTATGGAAAGCAGAATGGGATTTCCAAAACGTTACATCTGGTTAATGTATATGGATGCGAAAGTTGGAATATAGCAAGACAATGGAAGATAAATGAAAGGCAACAGGGTTGTTAATTCTGAGAGTTTGATGAGGATTAGTTGAACGATGCACAGAACTAATGAGGAATGATTAAGGAAAGCAGGCACACAAGAACCTTTTGTAGATGATCAGCAAGAGACAATTACAATTTTTTGGGCACAGACTTGGGAGAGAGAAAGTAGAACATTTGGTAGTGGCTGGTAAAATTGAGGGCAGCAGAGCTAGAGGAAGAAATACATTGACTGTTTATGAAGCAGAGCAGGTATTAGATTGGAGAGCAACACCAATGATGTCGGCTGCTGTTAAGAATTAGAACATTGGAACACCATGATCACTGATGTTGTAAAACAAGCTACCTGAAGAACAACATGGCAAGAAAGATGGATGGTTGAGAAGTATTATTAGTGTGCGATGTATCATCAGTAAGTATATTCTGTACTGGCTTTAAAGCTTTTGACAATTTCAAATGATAAATCATTCAGTTTCTTTCTGTGACCTGTGCTTTGGACTTCTCTTCCAATGCTGTAATATATTTATTCAGCTTGCTTCATATTCTGATAAATTTACCTCCCATTTGCATAACCCTTTCCACATTTGAGGAATGACATCACCGATTAACAGCATTGGATTAGAATTTCAATTCCTGTTTGCTAAGGCTGCTTGCGTTCGAGAATTTCAGCATTGCCAACTGATTGTTCCTGGAGACACAACTAACCCTTGTATCCTTTTAGCAATTGATTGGCGATGACCAGTCTCTGGATTTCGCTGGTTCCTTCGTAGATCTCAGTTATGCGGGCATCACGATAGTGTCTCTCTGCTGCCATTTCTGTTACATAACCCATACCTCCCAGGATCTGCATGGCCTAAACATACAAGGAAACACAGATCAGGCTCAAGTTAACAGCTGGCAACACAGTAAATAGGAACTGGTTAGACTGGTGAAGATATATAACAAGCATTTTGTAACATTTATAGTTTTGTTACAGTTAGATGCACATTGGTAACCAAATGCTTTTGAGGAGGAAGTCTGGGTGACTTCAATCTACGGACCATAACTTCCAACCCGTGTTGGAAAGTCATGGCCTGCTGGAATTACAAGAGTTTGAAGTGCTCTGAAAAACTTAGTTGAAAGCTCTGATGGACGGAGCTGCTTGGAACCTGCACCTGCAGCCCTCCCGCAGGACCCAGCGCAGACCAGCACCGGCCAACCCAGGGAGGCCCTGTCCCTTTTTACTGCACTTGCTGCCATAAAGCAGGTAGGTTTAAACTGCCAGGCTGTGTGGGTCGAGGGGTGGAGGTAATGCCATGAGAGGGGGGTCAAGTCTGGATATTATCCAGGTCTTGCTGAATTTGCACATGGACTGCTTCAGTATCTGAAGGATTGTGAATGGTGCTGAACATCCCCACTTCTGACCTTATGGTGGAAGGAAGGTCAATGATGAAGCAGCTAAAGATGATTGGACCGGGGACACTACCCTGAGAAACTCCGGCAGTGATGTCCTAGAACTGAGATGATTGACCTCCAACAACCAGAACTGTGCCCTTTGTGCTAGATGAGTTTTCCTCCGATTCCCATTGACTCCAGTTTTACTCAGACTCTTTCATGCCACACTCAAAGGCAATTACTCTCATCTCACCTCTGAAGTTCAGCTCTTTCGTCTATGCTTGAACCCAAGCTGTAATGAGATCAGGAACTGGACCAGAAATGGAACTGGACCAGATGTATAAATACAATGGGTATTGTCACTGGACTAGTAATCCAGAGACCCAGGACAAGATCTGGGGACCGGGATTCAAATCCCACCTTGGCAGATGGTGAAATTTGAACTCAATAAAAAAAATCTGGAATTAAGAGTCTAATAGTGACCATGAAACCATTGTTGATTGCCGTAAAAACCCATCTCGTTCATTAATCTCCTTTAGGGAAGGAAATCTGCTATCCTTACCAGATCTGGCCTACATGTAACTCCAGATCCACAGCAACGTGGTTGACTCTCAAATGCCCTCTGAAATGGAGGGCAGTTAGGGATGGGCAATAAATGCTGGTCCAGCCAGCGATGCCCACATCCCATAAATTAATTTTTTAAAAACTGTGGTGAGAGTAAGTTTGACATTCTAACCACTCTCTGGGTCTCTCCCACACAAGTGAAAACATCTATTCCAAGTCTACCCTATCATGCACTTTCATAATCTTAAAGGCCTTTAAGAAAGGTTTTCTTTAATCATGATCTCTGCAGCTCTCAGCTTCAGTGTTTCTCAGCTCACAGCCTTAGCTGATGTCATTGTTGCTGGCTTGACTTAAGACGTTTTTTTATTACTACTTAAGTGGCTTAAATGGGGTTGTTTATGTTTACTCTGGGATTAGTTTTATGGCCCTGTATTATTAGGAGAAAAGGTCATGGGGTCTGGACAGGGTTTTTTTCCTTTCCAGTGAGTTTAAGGTTTCATCTCCTGTTTGGCTACAGTTAGAGTTGAGTTTTAGAAGGGGCATCAAGCTGAATAGAAGTCTCTCCCTCTCCCTGGTTTTGGAAATTCTGCTGGGTAGCTGAAAGCAAGGTCTTGCTTTTTTGAGGGGCGGGGGGGGGGGGGGGGGAGAGATTGGTAGTTGGTGGCTTGCCTAGAGTCCCTGGTGTTTTGGGGAAGCTGTTTTGACTTCAAACGGTTCTGAGTCAATCCAGAGAACTGCAGACTTCATCCAAAGCTCTCAAGTCCTGTGTCACGTGAGCATTAGTCTTTGCCGTGTTAAACCTGTGATAAGGGTCTTTTGTCTATGGGATTGGCTTGATTGGAACACATTAGATATATTTGTTTCTTGTTTCTAATTGATAAAAGTTCTTGCTACTTTTCTTACTATACATGTTAACTATATTCTTAAATAAACTTTGTTTGATAAAAGCTCCCTGGTGGGTCATTTGAAGCAAGACCGATGATGTTTATCCTATCCAGATTCAAATTGCAAAACTTATGATCCAGGCAGGTTTCATAAAATTTTGGAGTTTCTGATCTGAGCCATAACGCAGGTCACCCCCGAATTGTCCCCTCTCTACAGGTAGATATAATCTATCCTGACAGTATACATACCTCCTCAATTTTAATATTGTTCTCACAAACCATTTTGTACATTCTCCAGCACTATTATAACCTTTGTATAATATGGAGACCAGAAATGTTCACAGAACTCCAAAGTGTTGTTTAATCAATGTTCTCTACAAGATTTTACATAACTGACCTACTTTTCAATTCTACCTCTCTTGAAATGAACCCCATTGCTTTATTTTCTGTTTTTATGGCCCTTTAATGTGCATGGCTACTTTTACAGTAGTTTGTGTATGTGTACCCCACGTAGGCAGTGATATTTTGGTATTGTCACTGGACTAGTAATCTGGAGACCAAGGGCAAGATCTGGGGACCTGTGTTCAAATCCCACCACAGCAGATGGTGGAATTTGAATTCAATTAATAAAAATATCTGGAATTAAAAAGTCTAATGATGACCATGGAACCATTGCAGATTGTCGTAAAAACCTATCTGGTTCACTAATTTAGGGAAGGAAATCTGCAATGTGGTTGCCTCTTAACTGCCCTCTGAAATGGAGAGCAGTTAGAAATGGGCAATGTTTGTCCAGCCAGCAAAGCCCACATCCCATAAATCAATTTTTAAAAATTGCTCTGTTCCCCGATCCTATTCAGGTACTCGCACCGGAATTTTCCCAGCCCACCCGCCACGGGAATCATAGCGGACGGGACCGGGCCATGCAAAGGTCTGTTAACCTCAGGCTGGATTTTCTGGTGTTGGGGCGAGGGCGAACAGAAAATCCCGCCCTTAATTTCCAAGGAGTTTGTGGCCTCCTTATTCTTTTTACCAAAACGTGCTAATTCACATTTACTTACATTGAGGTTTAATCGTCAATCACATGCTAAAAGTTTATTAATGTCTAGTGATTGAGGTCTGGAATGCACTGCCTGAGAGTGTGGTGGAGGCAGGTTCAATCAAAGCATTCAGAAGGAAATTAAACAGTTATCTGAAAAGGAGGAATATGCAGGGTTATGGAGAGAAGGTGGGAGAATGTCACTAAGTGAACTGCTCATTTGGAGAGCCAGTATAGACACAATGGGCTGAATGGCTTCCTTCTGTGCTTTAACAATTCTGTGATTTTCTTGGATATTTTCGCAGTCCTCTTTTGTATCAACTGCAACCCCCAATTAGGCTTCATCTGCAAATTTTGAAATTGAATTCCAATTCTTGCGTTCAAGTTGTTTATCTAAATGGTGAGTAACAGTGGTTCCACCACTGATCCTTGCTGAATACCGCTTGCTAGCTTTCACCAATCTCAGTATCCACACTCTTAAAGTAAAGTTAATTTATTAGTCACAAATACTTAACACTGCAATGAAGTTATTGTGAAATTCCCCTAGTCGCCACAGTCCGGCACCTGCTCGGGTCAATGTATCTAGCCAGCACGTCTTTCAGACTGTGGGAGGAAACCGGAGCACCCGGAGGAAATCCACGCAGAACACGGGGAGAACATGCAAACTCCACACAGACAGTGACCCAAGCCTGGAATCAAACTTGGGTCCCTGGCGCTCTGAGGCAGCAGTGCTAACCACTGTGCTACCGTGCCACCCCACGTATTGACTCCACGTGTTCTGAACTTAGTCATGATTCTACTATGCAGTATCATATTGAAGGCCTTTTGGAAATCCAAATATATTACATCTATGGCATCAAATGTATTACATCTATGGCAATACTCTTACCTATGCTTTCTTTTAGGTCTCCAAAGGAATGAATAAGTTTGGCCAAGCACTATCTTCCCTTTAGGATTCCGCGCTAACTATCTTTATTATATTTTCAATTTTATGATTTTTCCTTACAGTTTTGAGTAGGGATTTCATTATCTTTTCTACTCTTGACATTAAGCTCATTGATTAAGATATTGCTGGTTGTGTTTGACCTCCACAACCAGCAATTGTATTAGGAACCAGGAATTGTATTAGCTGTCTGCCAATTCTCTGACACAATTTCCCTTTTCCAATTAACTGTTATATATGTATGTACCTATTCAATAGTGCCTCTGCCAACTTCTCCCTAACTTTCTTCTTAATATGCCTAGATGCAATTGATCCAGATGACAGGTTTTATAATCCCTAAATATGATGAGTTTATTAATTATCTACCCCCTTTCTATCTCAAATGTACTTCAATACTGCTCTGGAGTGACAACATAGCTTATGTGATCAAGTCCTCAAACCCACAACTTTCTTTCTCAGACGTGAGATGAAAAGTAAAGTAAAAGTTTATTTATTAGTCACAAGTAATGCTTACATTAACACTGCATGAAGTTACTGTCAAATTCCCCTAGTTGCCACAGTCCGGCGCCTGTTCGGGTCAATGCACCTAACCAGCACATCTTTGGACTGTGGGAAGAAACCGAAACACCCGGAGGAAACCCACGCAGACACAGGAAGAATGTACAAACTCCACACAGACAGTGACCCGGGTCCCTGGCGATGTGAAGCAGCCGTGCTAACCACTGCGCTATCGTGCCGCCCGTACTACGGATTACTACCAAGTGAGCCAAGTTGACATCGAATTACATAATAATATATAATCAAATAACAGACCAGCTTTATTTGAACCTGAAAGTTGTTGCAGTCACAATGGCAGCATCTCGTTAAGATTTTTCCCACATGCTTTCCTGCAAATTATTGTTCCCTGTTTTAGCAAGTACTTGGTTTCACAAAGTCTTTCGATAGAGGAACTGTTGCTCAAGGTTTTCTTTCATTTGAAATATGCAAACTACACAGAAAATGCATATCACCTTACGGAAAATTACAGATTGGTTTAGAATGAGAGAATAATAGTAACAAAATACAATTAAGGTGAAGCTCCATCATGTGATATGAGCACCCAAATATGTTAATTAAATACTTCGAATATTGTAAAAATTACAAAGGTATTCCATTCAAAATGCCTTGAAGAATGTTACTTCATATAATGTGTGATGGAATGTGGCTTCAAAGCTTGTATTTTTTGAGACGTGCCCTAATTGGAATGGGAAACTGAAATAGGAAGCTGAACCTTCTCAGGAGACAAAGACTGAAACTGAGATTGGAAGCCAAAACTTCTGGAGAGACTGAAACTTGTTGAACCAGATAAAAGCCATTCAAGTTCAGTAGGAGTTGCTGATGCCAGTGGTGCAGTACAGGCAGGATGGGGAAGACAGAATCTAGACTCAGAGGCAGAGAATAAGCAGAAAATACAGTTGCTGCAGCTGTTTCTGTTCTAACATTGGTGGATCTACGCCATCAAGGGCATCATAAACAGAATCGGGCGGGTTCTGTAGGTGCGTTTCATTTTTGAAGATTGTGCTGGTGGAACTTGGGTTGGTTTGTGCTGTTAGCGATTGGGAATTAGGTTAAATCCTGGAAGAGGAGGAGCTGGAATTCCTCGTGAGGAAGACAGTGAGTTTTGAAGAACTTTTGTGATTGAGACTGATGACACAGCGGCCTGCCAAGCCAATTCATAACATCTGTCTTCATTATATCGGCCATTTAATGTCTAATTTGTAGATTATAATTGATCAAAATTTTCCTGTTAATCCATGCTTAATTTAGATTGATTCTGGGTTTTAGAGTATTGGTGATTATCTAAGATAGTATAAGGTATTTACCAAGTTTGACTCTTCTATATTTAAAATTCTTTTGTTTTAAACCATGGAATGTTGTGGCTTCATTCTTTTAGTAAATAGCTGGGATTTTGGATCACATTTTTTTTTTAAATCGACCAAGATCATGACAAATACTTGATCTTCATCTTTAGAAATGTGCTGAAGTATTACACAGATGGTGAATTATTTTGTGCCACCTGCCCACCATCCTGTAGGGAAAAGATATTTATTTGTAATCTCTGGATCATGTTGCAAATGTTGTAATTCGGTTCAGTCCTATGCTTCCTGTCCAACCTTATCTCTCTCTTCATCATCTAAAAAGCCTGTTACATATTTATAGATTTAAAGTCATTAGTAGAAGGATTAGAGGGTAGCTGAGGAGAAATGTGTTCACTCAGAGAGTGGTGGGAATCTGGAATTCTCTGCCCGAATGGATAGTAGTGGCAGAAACCATCATCGCTTATGAAAAGTACTCCAACTTACAAGAGCGAGAGGTCTTGCAGTGCAGTAGGTAGCATCTCTGCCTGAGCCAGGAGCTTCAGGTTCGAGTCTCACCCAGGATGTGATGGCCAAGGAAGGTGCACTCATAACCACTGGCCAAATAGGTTGGGTATCAACCTGCAAATCATTCCAACCCACCCTAATGCGGACAGTAAGAGCGGGCGAGATCCTGGTCAGTCATGTGATGGACAGGATATTGGAGCCTCCACCAGCATCACCCATAGCTTCAGATAACAACATGCATTTGCATGGTGACACAGTAATGCTTACTCCCCAACACACCAACCTACAAGGCTATGAACTAAAAGCTGGAAAGTGGGATTAAGTTGGATAGTTCCTAATTGGTGGACAGTTTTGATGTGCCGAATAATCTCTTTCCTTATGATTCCATAACTGTCCAAATTTTTCTCGAATTAAATATGTTTCGTCCCCCGAAGCTTTCCTTAAAACTTAATCCATGAATACCTGAATTATTTCAATGACTTGTCTTTAATGTTAATACATCCACTGAGGTAGGATGACAAAACAGCACAACCCTCTCACAGTTGATCTATATAATATCGGTACAACATGGTGCTGTGTTGTTCTGACTGGGACTGCAGTGTCTTCCAAATGCATTCCTGTACACCATTGACATTACTCCTAACTGCTACACCAGGACCAGGTAGTCTCAGGATATGAGCAATCATCAATCCAAACTAATCTTCCAGTTCAGCCACTGCCAGTGCATACCTTTTTTATGTTTCTATTTCACCTATTTATTGCACTTTGGCCCTGTATTAACGTCAGTTTGAATGGGACAGCTTTCTCGGGGCTTTTAGCCCATCCTCCCTCTAAGGGAGGTACTTGCTTTGACAAATTCCAAAATTTCACCTGCCTGTCACAAAATAAGCCTCCGCGTGAGCGATAACACATCCAACAATGAGGCACATGAACTAAGAGCTGGAAAGTGGCATGAGGCTGGATAGCTCCTAATACAAACATAGAATACTGAAGCTGCTGGACATTTGATGATGGGCCTGATGTGTTAACTCCAATTCTCTCTCTGCAGGCACTGCCTGACCGACTGAACGCTTGTAGCATTTTTACAGTTACCTGTAAATTCCGATAGGTATTACCCGACATCTAATCACATTATAAGCTGCAATTTCTCAGCCTTCTATCTAACTGGTACAGGAACAGAATAAACCATCCAAGTGAATGCATCTGCAATTTAATGATGAGAATTAGCTGTACAAAAAAGATTTCAGATAGGGGATATCGGAAATCAGGGATACATTCATTCCAAGTATCTGTCTGTAGATAGAGAGCTCTTCTTCCATGTGTAATGAATTGACTGTTCTAGCAATTGCATTTCATTTCAATTGTTAAGTCTTTCTAAAGCTTTCCTTTTCATCTTTCCGATTTTATTAATGTGAGCAGCCAAACTCCATTCCCCTCACAATGAATGCTCCTGCTGTCACTTTTATACAATTCAAAATCCTAGATTTCTTTATTATTCCGAGATAAATTGTGTTTCGTGATTTTGCTTCAAACACATCATTTGTTTCAGAGCCAGCAGATGGTTGAAATAAATTACAGACACTAAGAGATCCTCTCTCCAACTGGCCTGTGCACCCATTGATTCAACATCATTCTTGTAGTTTGCTTCTTTATGCTTCAATAAAATGAACTGTCTCATGTGTTAGACAAAAATGCATTTTTCATTTACTGCTATTCAGTAGCATTGGCCCCAGTGTTAATACAAAGGTGCCTTCCCACAGGCGATGGGGGTGGAATTCTGTCCCCCAGGTCTGGAAGTTAGCTGAGTGGATTGCAATCTGCAATCTCAGCTCAATTGTACCAATTAATTTAGAACAAAGAACAGTACAGCACAGGAAACAGGCCCTTCAACCCTCCAAGCCTGTGTCGCTCATTGGTCCAACTAGACCATTCGTTTGTATCCCTCCATTCCCAGACTGCTCATGTGACTATCCAGGTAAGTCTGAAACTATGCCAGCGTGTCTGCCTCCACCACCCTACTTGGCAGCGCATTCCAGGCCCCCTCCCCCTCCCTCCCTCTCCCCCCCCTCCCTCCCTCTCCCCCCCCTCCCTCCCTCCCCCCCTCCCTCCCTCCCCCCTCCCCCCCTCTCCCCCTCCCTCCCTCCCCTCCCTCCCCCCTCCCCCCCTCTCCCCCTCCCTCCCTCCCCTCCCTCCCCCTCCCTCTCTGTGTAAAAAATGTCCCTCTAATATCTGAGTTATACTTCGCCCCTCTCACCTTGAGCCCGTGACCCCTCGTGATCGTTACCTCCGACCTGGGAAAAAGCTTCCCACTGTTCACCCTATCTATACCCTTCATAATTTTGTACACCTCTATTAGGTCTCCCCTCAATCTCCGTCTTTCCAGGGAGAACAAGCCCAGTTTACCCTATCTCTCCTCATAGCTAAGGCCCTCCATACCAGGCAACATCCTGGTAAACCTTCTCTGCACTCTCTCTAAAGCCTCCATGTCCTTCTGGTAGTGCGGCGACCAGAACTGGACGCAGTACTCCAAATGTGGCCTAACCAGCGTTCTATACAGCTGCAACATCAGACTCCAGCTTTTATACTCTCTACCCTGTCCTATGAAGGCAAGCATACCATATGCCTTCTTCACCACCTTCTCCACCTGTGCTGCCACCTTCAAGGATTTGTGGACTTGCACACCGAGGTCCCTCTGTGTTTCTATACTCTTGATGGCTCTGCCATTTATTGTATAACTCCCCCCTACATTAGTTCTTCCAAAATGCATCACTTCGCATTTATCTGGATTAAATTGCATCTGGCATTTCTCCGCTCAATTTTCCAGCCTATCTATATCCTGCTGTATTGTCCGACAATGTTCATTGCTATCCGCAAGTCCAGCCATCTTCGTGTCATCTGCAAACTTGCTGATAACACCAGTTACACCAAATCATTTATATATATCACAAATAGCAGAGGTCCCAGTACAGAGCCCTGCGGAACATCTCTGGTCACAGACCTCCAGCCGGAAAAAGACCCTTCGACTGTTACCCTCTGTCTCCTGTGGCCAAGCCAGTTTTCTACCCATCTAGCCACCTCTCCTTGTATCCCATGAGCCTTAACCTTCTTAACCAACCTGCCATGAGGGACTTTGTCAAATGCCTTACTGAAATCCATATAGATGACATCCACGGCCCTTCCTTCGTCAACCATTTTTGTCACTTACTCAAAAAACTCCACTAAATTTGTAAGGCACGACCTCCCTCTTACAAAACCATGCTGTCTCTCACTAATGAGATTGTTCCGTTCTAAATGCGCATACATCCTGTCTCTAAGAATCCTCTCCAACAACTTCCCTACCATGGACGTCAAGCTCACTGGCCTATAATTTCCTGGGTTATCCCTGCTACCCTTCTTAAATAACGGTACCACATTCGCTATCCTCCAATCCTCAGGGATCTCACCTGTGTCCAATGAAGAGACAAAGATTTCCGTCAGAGGCCCAGCAATTACATCTCTTGTCTCCCTGAGCAGTCGAGGATAGATGCCATCAGGCCCTGGGGATTTGTCAGTTTTAATGTTACCTAAAAAACCTAACACTTCCTCCCTTGTAATGGAGATTCTCTCTAATGAGTCAACACCTCCCTCTGAGACACTCCCAGTCAACAAGTCCCTCTCCATTGTGAATACCGATGCAAAGTATTCATTTAGGATCTCCCCTATTCCCTTGGGTTCTAAGCATAATTCCCCTCCTTTGTCCCTGAGAGGTCCGACTTTTTCCCTGACAACTCTTTTGTTTCTAACATATGAATAAAATGCCTTTGGATTCTCCTTAATCCTATCTGCCAAGAACATTTCGTGACCTCTTTTTGCCCTTCTAACTCCCCGTTTGAGTTCTTTCCTACTCTCTCTGTATTCATCCAGAGCTCCATCTGTTTTCAGTTGCCTGGACCTAACGTACGCCTCTTTTTTCTTCCAGGTTTCACATTCCCAGGCTGTGTGGCAGGAGGATTTGGGTGTGTGCGGTATGATCTCAGCTCCATTTAAAGGGACAGTCCACAAGTAGAAATTGGAAGTGTTTGGGATGGATGGATGGAGAGCAAGAGCTGTAAAAGCAGAGACAACGACACCTCACGAGAATTACTGTTCGGTAGAGTGAGGATGTGGAGGAACAGATTTTTCCTCAGAAACAGGAGGAAGAAACTTGCAGCTCTCACAAAGGCGGTGTTTTTACAGATAGGTAAGGAGTTGCACTCAGGTCTTGGATGCATTGTAGGAAGCAGTTTGATGACCTAACCAGAGCAGGAAAAGTGAACAGATTGCGGATTCACCCATAATACCTGCTTTAAGCACCCCCACCCACTTTCATTCTGTCTTGCTAAGCGTTCTCCACTACATCATTCCTCCTAACCTCAGGACCTCCACCATTTTCTATGTGCTTCATCACCTCCCCATTTATCCATCCACCTTGATAATAATCAACTCAATATTTATGCAATATGATGCATGCTTCAGAGTCACCTTCACCAAATACACTGAATCACTGAGTGAATACTTCATCTTCATTCATTCGCAGGTCTGCCCTTATAGGAGAGCAGCAAATGGAGAGGGACAGGACTGGAGTTGGCCCAGCATACGTAATCCAGCTCAGATTGCAGATTCCAATCCATTCAGTTGACGTCCAGGTCTGTGGGACAGAATTCCACCCCCATCCCAGCTGGGAAGGCAACTTTGTTAGTATTGGGGTCAATACTAATGAATAGCAGTAAATGATGTCGAGAAGGATGCTCTGGAGATAAGTGACCAATCTGCATCCCCCTGGAATCAGAGATGGTGAGACAGGAGACGGAATGACAATTATCTGGGACATACATCTGCTGACTGTATTTCATTGGCTGCGTTTGCTGCTGACATGCACAGTTCTCGTGTTTCTCGGCCATCTTTACTGTTTTACATGCAGCCATGGTTAATTGGGGTGGCCACCTTTAAAACTGGCAGGATTAACAGGATTTTGTACATATGACACGGTTATATTGAAAAGCATTCAGCGTCCAAAAAAAAATCTTTTGCCCCATGCTGAAGTAATGTCGATAATTTAAAGCAGCAAACTAACGAACAGAAAACCTTGGGGGCACTCAGGCAGCATGTTGCATCGAAAGCTTCCAGGGTTTTCCGTTTCCGAGTTGTAGCATCAACAATATTCTTCCTGCCTCATTTGTGAATTGTTAATGATGGCTCTTTGACAATTATTCAATATCATTAAAACATTAGGAGGGGCAGCCGGTTTAGAGTAGCTATTGTTTGGTGACCGTGCCATTGGAACATTAATAATTTCCTGCCCACAAAATGAATGCTTTGGGCACATTTTTATACAATAATTGGCAGGCTGGGTGCAGCAGAATGATGTCTGCGTGGACCAGTGCATGGGTGTAGATAGAATCTTAGAATCCTACAGTGCAGAAGAATCCATTCGGCCCATCGAGCCTGCACTGACAATAATCCCACCCTGGCCCTATCCCTGTAACCACATGTATTTACTCTGCTAATCCCCCAGGCACTTAGCAGTAATTTATCATGGCCAATCAATCTAACCAGCACATCTTTCGGACTGTGGGAGGAAACCGGAGCAGCCAGAGGAAACCCATGCAGAACGTGCAAACTCCACACAGAGACCCAAGGCTGGGATTGAACCCAGGTCCCTAGTGCTGTGAGGCAGCAGTGCTAACCACTGTGCCACCCAATGATGGCCATATTGTGTTGGCAGGAGAGATGGGTATTTCATCAATGACTGAATGGTGAGAAGAGCAAATATGGTGTTTGTCCTTATGATCATATTGCCATGACTAAATCATACCACTTTCCTTTAACCTCCAGGGCCTTCACACTTACAGAAAGTATCACAGGGCATCCGTGACTTCTCAGAGGACTTCATTCCTTCTGAGAGGGTTCACCATCATGGGACATATGGCTCTGCTGATATTCATACTAGAGTGGGTACACTTCAACTGTTAATAATTGGGTTTTCTTCTGGTGATTCACAGCTCTCACATGAACACAGGCAGGTACTGGTAATGGAGACGGTTGCAGAGGATCTGTATTGGGGTGGTGGGGAGGGGTGGTACAGTCCTTTCCAATCTGTTCTGCTGGACACAGATGCTCAACCTCGGGGGATATCGTAAAGAAGGAAAAGCTAGAGGGCCAACAGGAAGTCAGCAAGGTACTGATAGTCATCCCACTCACCCTCTGTACAATAGTGAGATAGGAGCGTCCATCTCAACCACTAGCAGATTTGAGATGCAGGGCATTATGAGGATTTCTGACTTGGAGCTTCAAGCATGGCTCTCAGCTGATTCCACACAAACCATAACCATGCCTGTACAGGAAATGTCTGCTGCCTCAAACAGAAACCATGTCCATGGTGTGCAGTAGAACAGTAGGAATGGTGACCCTGCTGAGGGATGATGGTGAAGGGGGGGCATGAAATGAGAATGTCACTCAAAACACTCCCACTTCTGACCCATTGTTCCCCCACAGCCAGTACTGGAGACACTGCCTCATCTCTCAATGGCCAAGTCTGCCTCTGCTCAGGTGGAGCTGCAGCAGCCATTGGCGGGACTCTGAGGCCTCCAGATCTCAGAGAGCATAGATTAAAACATCTCAGTTAGCGTGTGGATCTGAGCAGCCTGCCTCTATCTCTGCTGAAATCACGCAGGAGATACAAGATATACCACATCGAAGGAACAAGAGGCATCAATTAAATAATTGTAATTCATGCACATGGGTTTGTTATGTTCTTGTTTCTTTATATTGGCACAAAAATGATTAGCATCACTTCCACATCTTGCTCGCTCTTGCATCACGACTGTCAATTCCCCCTTTCACTTCTCTTATAATGAACAATAGATATTGGGCAGATGTGGAATGGATTGATGAGTGGTTGAAAAACTATTTCATGCAAAGAACAGGGGTGGAGAGTGGTGGAAGCAGATCTCAAGGTTGCTTATGTTTCACACAATGAGGTGACAAACCAAGCACCAGGAGTATTCATACACCACAAAGGATATCCATTCATCAATGTCCAAACATTGCACAGCTGAGAGGATTGTAGGTGGAGGTGGACAAAAGAACACATTATTCCCTTCAGATGCAGAAAACATCGAGGAGGAAGATAGAACACCTGTGGTGAGACCAGCTGCTAACATTGCTGTCAGTTTGAAGTGGCTCTTGCCTCCTTTAGTCAGCCATTAAGTCTTTTCCTGAAAGTAAATAGTCTGGGACGTTAGGCTGTCTGGGACGTTAGGCTGTCTGGGACGTTAGGCTGTCTGGGACGTTAGGCTGTCTGGGACGTTAGGCTGTCTGGGACGTTAGGCTGTCTGGGACGTTAGGCTGTCTGGGACGTTAGGCTGTTGCAGTATAAAGACGTCAAGGATTCGGCCATTCTTGACAGCAATGTTAGCAGCTGGTCTCACCACAGGTGTTCTATCTTCCTCCTCGATGTTTTCTGCATCTGAAGGGAATCATCTGTTCTTTTGTCCACCTCCACCTACAATCCTCTCAGCTGTGCAATGTTGTACAGGATGCAGTACACCTCGTTCTCATTCTCAGTATCATTCTCCTTGACCTGACTGGTGAGTAGAGAAACACATATCCTCATAGAATCATAGAAATCATAGAAATCATACAGTGCAGAAGGAGGCCATTCGGCCCATCAAGTCTGCACCGACCACAATCCCACCCAGGCCCTACCCCCACACATTGTCCTCGCTAATCCCCCTACGCATCCCAGGACTCTAAGGGGCAATTTTTTTAACCTGGCCAATCAACCTAACCCGCACATCTTTGGACTGTGGGAGGAAACCGGAGCACCCGGAGGAAACCCACGCAGACACGAGGAGAATGTGCAAACTCCACATAGACAGTGACCCGAGCCGGGAATCGAACCCGGGACCCTGGAGCTGTGAAGCAGCAGTGCTAACCAGCAGTGCTAACCACTGTGCTACCGTGCCCCCCTTGTTGGCATCTGAAGCGCATCTCTAACATCTCAGTGGCTTGTTCAGTTTGGTCACATAGGTTTCATTGTAACTCTGGCACACATCATTGGTTAGGTACTTCCAAGGGGTCATGAGTCAAGTTTGAAGTGGCTCTTGCCTCCTTTAGTCAGCCATTAAGTTTGTTCCTGAAAGTAAATAGTCTGGGACGTTAGGCTGTCTGGGACGTTAGGCTGTCTGGGACGTTAGGCTGTCTGGGACGTTAGGCTGTTGCAGTATAAAGACGTCAAGACAGCTCCCAGAGAATCTGGCACACACCTTCATGGAGCTCTTCTTGTGTTTGGACATTAATGAATGGATATCCTTTGTGGTGTATAAATACTCCTGGTGCTTGGTTTGTCACGTGTGTGCCGAGGGAAATCCAGTCACAGAGGCAAAACCCTGCCCACTCATTCCAGTTTCTGCCATCACAGGAAATTTACGTAACTGTTGTCCCTGACAAATAAGGCGTCAGTAACTAGCCGTATGTATTTATACGCAGCCAACTGGGAGATCCTGCAAATGACCTGCCCTGGAATGAATCAGAGGCAAAAATAGATGACGGCACAGACCATCTTCACATCCACTGGAAATGACCGTTTAGCAGAGAGCCACTCTTCTTTAAGGAAGCTACAGATGTCTACACCAATGGAAGCTACAGATATCTGCACCAACGGAAGCTGCAGAGGTCTGCATCAAAAATTAGCTGGCAATTAACTGTCAGTCACCACTAACTGGTGCATTCTCCATGAAACCATTGTCGATTGTCCTTTAGGGAAGGAAATTTACCATCCTTGCCTCGACTGGCCTCCAGAGCCACAGCAATGTGGTTGACTCTTAAATGCCCTCTGAAATGACCTAGCAAACCATTGGTCCAAGGGCGATTGGGGATGGGCAACAAATGGTGGCTTTGCCAGTGATGCTCACGTTCCATGAAATAATTTTTAAAAAGCATATAACATTAATTATTAGATAAATTGACTCAAACGTCAAAGATGGTTTTCTTTCTGTAATATTGAAAGGAATGATGTGGAGATGCCGGCGTTGGACTGGGGTAAGCACAGTAAGAAGTCTCACAACACCAGGTTAAAGTCCAACAGGTTTATTTGGTAGCAAATTTGCTACCAAATAAACCTGTTGGACTTTAACCTGGTGTTGTGAGACTTCTTACTATATTGAAAGTAAGCCATTAGCATTAAAAGTAAAAGACAATTTTAAATGCAAAACAATTAACATTTAGTTTTGTTTATCCATCATTTCAACTGTCCTATTACCCTTCAATTTGGTTTTCCTCCTTTCCTAGCTGAAATAGTTGTTCAATACAATTCTAACCTTTTTTGTCTTTTGTTTAGTTTTAGCAACCGACAAACTTTACGCTGCAACGTATCTGCTGGATGTCTGTTTCTGCACAGGGACCCACACATTGCAGCAATGGCAGCAAAGAGCATGAAGTTTGTCATTCATGCTCGTACATGAATGAAATGAAGAGCAACAAGGTGTACAGATGTCATAGCGCAGCCCCGGGACAATTAGGGAACTTTTCTTGCATTTCCAATGGCTTGCCACATCTACAAAGCGTAGTGAACAAAGCCTAGTCCATCACGCAAATCGGCCTCCCATTCTTTGACTCCATCTACACTTTCTGTTGCCTCGGCAAAGCAGCCAGCATAATCAAGGACCCCACGCACCCCGGACATTCTCTCTTCCACCTTCTTCTGTTGGGAAAAAGATACAAAAATCTGAGGAGACGTACCAACTAACTCAAGAACAGTTTCTTCCCTGCTGCCATCAGACTTTTGAACGGACCTACCTTAGCTGTGACTATAACACTACATTGTGCATCCTCTCCTTTCCTTCTCTATGAACAGTATGCTTTGTATTGCATGCAAGAAACAATACTTTTCACTATATACTAATACATGCGGCAATAATAAATCAAACATCTCTGCCCTTGAGTAACTAAGTTATGGAACCTAATACCATGGTCAACAAGGGTAGTCACACACTATATTATTTTCCAATTTAAAAAAATGTCCAATAGGGATTTCATAAGGTTTCCCTGTTGTCTGGACAATTCCCCAGCCAAGAGTAGGCTGATGATAACCAGTTGTCAGTGCTGCTCTATAGCCTATCATTCAGAAACGTAGAATGACAGCCATGCCCCAGTGGGTAAGTACCTTGACTGCAGCTCTGCTCCTGACCAAAATCAGGAACTCCTGTAAAAGGAATTCATTGTGTGTGGAATTCCTGTCGCAAGTTCGCACACCATGCTTCCATGTTGGAACATTTACACCACAACGCTTAATGCACAATTCAATGAAAACTAGCTAACGAACAACTGCAGCACTTACTTTATGAGCTATACTTGTGGCAGCCTCAGATGCTGCCAGTTTGGCCATTGCAGCTTCCTGTAAATTAAGAAAAAAAAATCAAAATTCAATGACCGTGAATAAAGTCTTCCATACCATACATATATGCATTGTCTGTAGTTCATTACAGTTTCCAATATTATGATACTGATCCCAGATGAACTCTGAAGCCTCTTCAGGGACCTCTGTCCTATTGTACATGGCGGAGTTACATCAAGTAGGTTCTGAATTATGCCGAGTCCTCGGGAATCTGCCCGATTCCTGTCTCGTGATGGATTTACAGCAATGGCAGCAAAGAGCCAACTGCACATTTGCCAAGACTGCTCGTGTGCTTTTGTTCAAAAGCTTTTGATCATCATTTTCAGTTTCTGGCCAGGGTTTGCCCCATGGGCCTGTACAGATAGGCAAAGGCTTCTTAGTCTGCCTGTCGCACTGCTGCCAGCTCTTTGCATTTGCTGCCAGTGATTCTTGTAGTGGCACCACCTCATTTATTTAACAGCGAGTTAGGGCTGCCATCGACAACAATGCTGCAATATTAAACAGATGTAAAATGAATTGCAGCCAAATCTGTCTATCTTTGCCCGTAATGCAAGATGTACGACTGCAAAAGGCATATCTTTGGAATGTTTCTGTGCTATAAGCAGATTACAAAAAAAATTACAAAATCCCACAAGACTTTCCAAAATGTCAAAGTTTCATTAATGTGATACAGACTTCAATACTCCTTGGAGCTGATGCTGGCAATGTACCAGAAAATCAACACACTTTGATAAATTAAAAATTTAAATCCTAAACTGGAATATAATGTGAAGCTTTTCAAGATTGTCACCACAGGGGCACATAATAAGCCGCAGTCAACTGTAATGTTGCCAATCCCTGATTAACAGCACATACTTTGTACCACTCTAGTCATATTATTACCTATGAACCATTACAGAGCTTTTTTTCTCATTGTAATTCAGCAGGATGCACAGGCATTCCGCGTTATAGAGAGAGAAAAAAGATCATGCAAATTTTTCTTCAGTTCGAATCTCAAGGCTTTTATCTCTCTTTCTCTTTTATAGATGCTGACTAAAATGTATTTCACACACGCCAACTAGCAGCGCTTCATGGTGAGAGTCAGCATATGGAAAGCACAGCCAGCATGCTGGCATCTCTGACAGACATCCACGCAACCAGGCCAACCTCTGCCACGGAGTTTGGTGGCTAATAGGTCTTTCAGGTTCCACTCCTCCTCTGTGAAATTCTCATTGCCAATGGAACTCCTTGTGAGAATGGGGCCATCCTGTCTACTGCACAGAGAGGCAGTAAGCGGCGGAATGGTGTCGAGGGAACCAGGACTAGTTTCCGTTAGTACCGGGTTCGGGTAGGAGTGTGCGTGGGGTGGTGGGGGAAGGGGTGGGCTGCAGTCAATGGAAGCTCAGGGAAGGGAAAACATAAGAACATAAGAAATAGGAGCAGGAGCAGGCCATCTAGCCCCTCGAGCCTGGGAGAAATGGATTGGGGAAAATCGCAAGGAAAAGTCGGTAGGCGTGGCAAGGATAGAGGAAAGAGCAGAGCAGGAGAGGGACCAAAGTGGGGGAAGTGATTGGGCGCTGCGATGATGGGAGGTGGAAGGCCAATAAAAGAGAAAGAAAAGAGTAAACAAATACCAATGGAGTGGGAGGTCAGATCAGGGCAATGTAGGGAAGAGGGCTGGAGAAGAGAATACTCATTTGAAAGTTAAACATATTTCAGGGGGAGCAGATCCCCGCCGGAAATGACTACCCACCCGTTTGCCAATAACATCTGTATTTTCCTCGAAGAGTTTAATGTATGTTTTTTATTTACATTACAAATGAAGGAATGCTCTGGAAATATACCATTGAAATGGCAAAAGAAATGTAACAACCTTTTCCCCCACATCAGGACAGTTGTTAGTTTCTTGGGAGCTTTTTCTAGGTTGTCATGGACAATGGTTCTAATTTCCAGCAATCACAGCTTCCGGGCTGACATTTCACATACAGAAGCAGAGAGAGAGAGGTGGATGAAATGCTAAACTGAGGCCCCACAAGCTCTCTTCTGTCCCATGACATGATTAGAAGGAAAGAAAGGGAGTTCTCCCGGGGTCTTGGCTAGTTTTTACCCATCAATCAACATCAGATTATCTAGTCATTTACTTCATTGCCTTTCCTGGGACCATGCTTCGCACAAAACTGGCTGTGGCCTTTCCCTGTATTAAAACATTGACTTCAGTTCCAAAGTACTTTATTGGCCGAGAAGTACTTCAGGACATCCCGAGGTCTTGAAAACTTCTTTATAAAATGCAAGTTCTTTCTTTTGAGAGATTATCCATTTTGTTGGATTGGTAGAGATCTATTTACACAGGATAGCTTATCTTTCTTCATTTGTAATACCGTCCAAAAAGGCAATAATTAACAATAAAAATTATGTGGATCTTTTCTACAACTAATCCCCATCAGGACTTTGGCAGCATTTTTCTAATCCACATCGAAAAGGTTACTGTATTTCGGGATTGAATTCACCTACAATTTCTTTATCCATAAACGTAAGTCGCAGAAGGAAACGAGGTACTTTATATTCCATTAAAGACAATCGTGCCTTTGAAAAAGCAAGGTACACTTACACTGACTACTGAAAATGCTGTGAATACATCCTCGGACACAAATTGCATCTGACAGGGCAGTGAAATACCAGCTCAATTTGGCAAATTTCGCACAGATCCTCTCCATTCTAATGCCTGAAATCCAAATAATGGTGTTTTCTGATCTAATAAATAAAACCAGGCTGACAATCAGCTTCCCGACCTCTCACAAAACCAGACGATAAACAACACAGCAGCAAATTTACAGATTTAGATGTTTCACCAATTAAATTCATTCTGGAGAGATAAGGCTCAGTTTGACCTTGAATCCTAATCACAGCTTTAAAAAGAAATTGACTTACTGAGAGCGAGTTATCTTCCTTGATCACATATAATCCAAATACCAATCAGGGAAGCAGAACTGCTCTGCTGCCAAGAGATGTTATGGATAAGAAATTGTTGCCCTTCTAACCCAAATGCAATATTTTGAGACATCGAATTTAATGCTTAAGGGACAGCGTGTTTACTGCTCTGAATTTGGCCGGGTGTTTTCATTTTTCTAATTCCAAAAAAATTTTGAATTATATTTTATAAAGATAATTTAGAAATAACAGGGGGCAAAAGTGGATTCTTCAGTTAGACTCCACCTATTTTCCTGCCTCATCCCTCCAGCCACTAAAGTAAAGGCTTATACTATTACATGCCAGTTATATCTTACAGTTATCAGGGTAACTTCTCAGTAACCAGTGTCGGTCTTGGCTCAGTTGGTAGCATTCTTGCTGTTTGAGTCAGGGCGACGCGGGTTTGAGTCGGGGCGACGCGGGTTTGAGTCGGGGCGAGGCGGGTTTGAGTCGGGGCGGCGCGGGTTTGAGTCGGGGCGGCGCGGGCTTGAGTCGGGGCGGCGCGGGTTTGAGTCGGGGCGAGGCGGGTTTGAGTCGGGGCGAGGCGGGTTTGAGTCGGGGCGAGGCGGGTTTGAGTCGGGGCGAGGCGGGTTTGAGTCGGGGCGGCGCGGGTTTGAGTCGGGGCGGCGCGGGTTTGAGTCGGGGCGGCGCGGGTTTGAGTCGGGGCGGCGCGGGTTTGAGTCGGGGCGGCGCGGGTTTGAGTCGGGGCGGCGCGGGTTTGAGTCGGGGCGGCGCGGGTTTGAGTCGGGGCGGCGCGGGTTTGAGTCGGGGCGGCGCGGGTTTGAGTCGGGGCGGCGCGGGTTTGAGTCGGGGCGAGGCGGGTTTGAGTCGGGGCGAGGCGGGTTTGAGTCGGGGCGAGGCGGGTTTGAGTCGGGGCGAGGCGGGTTTGAGTCGGGGCGAGGCGGGTTTGAGTCGGGGCGAGGCGGGTTTGAGTCGGGGCGAGGCGGGTTTGAGTCGGGGCGAGGCGGGTTTGAGTCGGGGCGACGCGGGTTTGAGTCAGGGCGACGCGGGTTTGAGTCAGGGCGACGCGGGTTTGAGTCAGGGCGACGCGGGTTTGAGTCAGGGCGACGCGGGTTTGAGTCAGGGCGAGGCGGGTTTGAGCCAGGGCGAGGCGGGTTTGAGCCAGGGCGAGGCGGGTTTGAGTCAGGGCGAGGCGGGTTTGAGTCAGGGCGAGGCGGGTTTGAGCCAGGGCGAGGCGGGTTTGAGCCAGGGCGAGGCGGGTTTGAGCCAGGGCGAGGCGGGTTTGAGCCAGGGCGAGGCGGGTTTGAGCCAGGGCGAGGCGGGTTTGAGTCAGGGCGAGGCGGGTTTGAGTCAGGGCGACGCGGGTTTGAGTCAGGGCGACGCGGGTTTGAGTCAGGGCGACGCGGGTTTGAGTCAGGGCGACGCGGGTTTGAGTCAGGGCGACGCGGGTTTGAGTCAGGGCGACGCGGGTTTGAGTCAGGGCGACGCGGGTTTGAGTCAGGGCGACGCGGGTTTGAGTCAGGGCGACGCGGGTTTGAGTCAGGGCGACGCGGGTTTGAGTCAGGGCGACGCGGGTTTGAGTCAGGGCGACGCGGGTTTGAGTCAGGGCGACGCGGGTTTGAGTCAGGGCGACGCGGGTTTGAGTCAGGGCGAGGCGGGTTTGAGTCAGGGCGAGGCGGGTTTGAGTCAGGGCGAGGCGGGTTTGAGACAGGGCGAGGCGGGTTTGAGACAGGGCGAGGCGGGTTTGAGACAGGGCGAGGCGGGTTTGAGACAGGGCGAGGCGGGTTTGAGACAGGGCGAGGCGGTTTTGAGACAGGGCGAGGCGGGTTTGAGACAGGGCGAGGCGGGTTTGAGACAGGGCGAGGCGGGTTTGAGACAGGGCGAGGCGGGTTTGAGACAGGGCGAGGCGGGTTTGAGACAGGGCGAGGCGGGTTTGAGACAGGGCGAGGCGGGTTTGAGACAGGGCGAGGCGGGTTTGAGACAGGGCGAGGCGGGTTTGAGACAGGGCGAGGCGGGTTTGAGTCAGGGCGAGGCGGGTTTGAGTCAGGGCGAGGCGGGTTTGAGTCAGGGCGAGGCGGGTTTGAGTCAGGGCGAGGCGGGTTTGAGTCAGGGCGAGGCGGGTTTGAGTCAGGGCGACGCGGGTTTGAGTCAGGGCGAGGCGGGTTTGAGTCAGGGCGAGGCGGGTTTGAGTCAGGGCGACGCGGGTTTGAGTCAGGGCGACGCGGGTTTGAGTCAGGGCGAGGCGGGTTTGAGACAGGGCGAGGCGGGTTTGAGACAGGGCGAGGCGGGTTTGAGACAGGGCGAGGCGGTTTTGAGACAGGGCGAGGCGGGTTTGAGACAGGGCGAGGCGGGTTTGAGACAGGGCGAGGCGGGTTTGAGACAGGGCGAGGCGGGTTTGAGACAGGGCGAGGCGGGTTTGAGTCAGGGCGACGCGGGTTTGAGTCAGGGCGACGCGGGTTTGAGTCAGGGCGACGCGGGTTTGAGTCAGGGCGACGCGGGTTTGAGTCAGGGCGACGCGGGTTTGAGTCAGGGCGACGCGGGTTTGAGTCAGGGCGACGCGGGTTTGAGTCAGGGCGACGCGGGTTTGAGTCAGGGCGACGCGGGTTTGAGTCAGGGCGACGCGGGTTTGAGTCAGGGCGACGCGGGTTTGAGTCAGGGCGACGCGGGTTTGAGTCAGGGCGACGCGGGTTTGAGTCAGGGCGAGGCGGGTTTGAGTCAGGGCGAGGCGGGTTTGAGTCAGGGCGAGGCGGGTTTGAGACAGGGCGAGGCGGGTTTGAGACAGGGCGAGGCGGGTTTGAGACAGGGCGAGGCGGGTTTGAGTCAGGGCGAGGCGGGTTTGAGACAGGGCGAGGCGGGTTTGAGACAGGGCGAGGCGGGTTTGAGACAGGGCGAGGCGGGTTTGAGACAGGGCGAGGCGGGTTTGAGACAGGGCGAGGCGGGTTTGAGACAGGGCGAGGCGGGTTTGAGACAGGGCGAGGCGGGTTTGAGACAGGGCGAGGCGGGTTTGAGACAGGGCGAGGCGGGTTTGAGACAGGGCGAGGCGGGTTTGAGACAGGGCGAGGCGGGTTTGAGTCAGGGCGAGGCGGGTTTGAGTCAGGGCGAGGCGGGTTTGAGTCAGGGCGAGGCGGGTTTGAGTCAGGGCGAGGCGGGTTTGAGTCAGGGCGAGGCGGGTTTGAGTCAGGGCGACGCGGGTTTGAGTCAGGGCGAGGCGGGTTTGAGTCAGGGCGAGGCGGGTTTGAGTCAGGGCGACGCGGGTTTGAGTCAGGGCGACGCGGGTTTGAGTCAGGGCGAGGCGGGTTTGAGACAGGGCGAGGCGGGTTTGAGACAGGGCGAGGCGGGTTTGAGACAGGGCGAGGCGGGTTTGAGACAGGGCGAGGCGGTTTTGAGACAGGGCGAGGCGGGTTTGAGACAGGGCGAGGCGGGTTTGAGACAGGGCGAGGCGGGTTTGAGACAGGGCGAGGCGGGTTTGAGACAGGGCGAGGCGGGTTTGAGACAGGGCGAGGCGGGTTTGAGACAGGGCGAGGCGGGTTTGAGTCAGGGCGAGGCGGGTTTGAGTCAGGGCGAGGCGGGTTTGAGTCAGGGCGAGGCGGGTTTGAGTCAGGGCGAGGCGGGTTTGAGTCAGGGCGAGGCGGGTTTGAGTCAGGGCGACGCGGGTTTGAGTCAGGGCGAGGCGGGTTTGAGTCAGGGCGAGGCGGGTTTGAGTCAGGGCGACGCGGGTTTGAGTCAGGGCGACGCGGGTTTGAGTCAGGGCGACGCGGGTTTGAGTCAGGGCGAGGCGGGTTTGAGTCAGGGCGACGCGGGTTTGAGTCAGGGCGACGCGGGTTTGAGTCAGGGCGACGCGGGTTTGAGTCAGGGCGACGCGTGTTTGAGTCAGGGCGAGGCGGGTTTGAGACAGGGCGAGGCGGGTTTGAGACAGGGCGAGGCGGGTTTGAGACAGGGCGAGGCGGGTTTGAGACAGGGCGAGGCGGTTTTGAGACAGGGCGAGGCGGGTTTGAGACAGGGCGAGGCGGGTTTGAGACAGGGCGAGGCGGGTTTGAGACAGGGCGAGGCGGGTTTGAGACAGGGCGAGGCGGGTTTGAGACAGGGCGAGGCGGGTTTGAGACAGGGCGAGGCGGGTTTGAGTCAGGGCGAGGCGGGTTTGAGTCAGGGCGAGGCGGGTTTGAGTCAGGGCGAGGCGGGTTTGAGTCAGGGCGAGGCGGGTTTGAGTCAGGGCGAGGCGGGTTTGAGTCAGGGCGACGCGGGTTTGAGTCAGGGCGAGGCGGGTTTGAGTCAGGGCGAGGCGGGTTTGAGTCAGGGCGACGCGGGTTTGAGTCAGGGCGACGCGGGTTTGAGTCAGGGCGACGCGGGTTTGAGTCAGGGCGACGCGGGTTTGAGTCAGGGCGACGCGGGTTTGAGTCAGGGCGACGCGGGTTTGAGTCAGGGCGACGCGGGTTTGAGTCAGGGCGACGCGGGTTTGAGTCAGGGCGACGCGGGTTTGAGTCAGGGCGACGCGGGTTTGAGTCAGGGCGACGCGGGTTTGAGTCAGGGCGGCGCGGGTTTGAGTCAGGGCGACGCGGGTTTGAGTCAGGGCGAGGCGGGTTTGAGTCAGGGCGAGGCGGGTTTGAGTCAGGGCGAGGCGGGTTTGAGTCAGGGCGACGCGGGTTTGAGTCAGGGCGACGCGGGTTTGAGTCAGGGCGACGCGGGTTTGAGTGAGGGCGACGCGGGTTTGAGTGAGGGCGACGCGGGTATGAGCCAGGGCGACGCGGGTTTGAGTCAGGGCGACGCGGGTTTGAGTCAGGGCGAGGCGGGTTTGAGTCAGGGCGACGCGGGTTTGAGTCAGGGCGACGCGGGTTTGAGACAGGGCGACGCGGGTTTGAGTCAGGGCGACGCGGGTTTGAGACAGGGCGACGCGGGTTTGAGACAGGGCGAGGCGGGTTTGAGTCAGGGCGAGGCGGGTTTGAGACAGGGCGAGTCGGGTTTGAGACAGGGCGAGGCGGGTTTGAGTCAGGGCGAGGCGGGTTTGAGTCAGGGCGAGGCGGGTTTGAGACAGGGCGAGGCGGGTTTGAGACAGGGCGACGCGGGTTTGAGTCAGGGCGACGCGGGTTTGAGACAGGGCGAGGCGGGTTTGAGACAGGGCGAGGCGGGTTTGAGTCAGGGCGAGGCGGGTTTGAGACAGGGCGAGGCGGGTTTGAGACAGGGCGACGCGGGTTTGAGTCAGGGCGACGCGGGTTTGAGACAGGGCGAGGCGGGTTTGAGACAGGGCGACGCGTGTTTGAGTCAGGGCGACGCGGGTTTGAGACAGGGCGACGCGGGTTTGAGTCAGGGCGACGCGGGTTTGAGACAGGGCGAGGCGGGTTTGAGACAGGGCGAGGCGGGTTTGAGACAGTGCGAGGCGGGTTTGAGACAGGGCGACGCGGGTTTGAGTCAGGGCGACGCGGGTTTGAGTCAGGGCGACGCGGGTTTGAGTCAGGGCGACGCGGGTATGAGCCAGGGCGACGCGGGTATGAGCCAGGGCGACGCGGGTTTGAGTCAGGGCGACGCGGGTTTGAGTCAGGGCGACGCGGGTTTGAGTCAGGGCGGCGCGGGTTTGAGTCAGGGCGACGCGGGTTTGAGACAGGGCGAGGCGGGTTTGAGACAGGACGAGGCGGGTTTGAGTCAGGGCGACGCGGGTTTGAGTCAGGGCGACGCGGGTTTGAGTCAGGGCGACGCGGGTTTGAGTCAGGGCGAGGCGGGTTTGAGTCAGGGCGACGCGGGTTTGAGTCAGGGCGACGCGGGTTTGAGTCAGGGCGACGCGGGTTTGTGTCAGGGCGACGCGGGTTTGAGTCAGGGCGACGCGGGTTTGAGTCAGGGCGACGCGGGTTTGAGTCAGGGCGACGCGGGTTTGAGTCAGGGCGACGCGGGTTTGAGACAGGGCGAGGCGGGTTTGAGACAGGACGAGGCGGGTTTGAGTCAGGGCGACGCGGGTTTGAGTCAGGGCGACGCGGGTTTGAGTCAGGGCGACGCGGGTTTGAGTCAGGGCGAGGCGGGTTTGAGTCAGGGCGACGCGGGTTTGAGTCAGGGCGACGCGGGTTTGAGTCAGGGCGACGCGGGTTTGTGTCAGGGCGACGCGGGTTTGAGTCAGGGCGACGCGGGTTTGAGTCAGGGCGACGCGGGTTTGAGTCAGGGCGACGCGGGTTTGAGTCAGGGCGACGCGGGTTTGAGTCAGGGCGACGCGGGTATGAGCCAGGGCGACGTGGGTTTGAGTCAGGGCGACGCGGGTTTGAGTCAGGGCGACGCGGGTTTGAGTCAGGGCGACGCGGGTATGAGCCAGGGCGACGCGGGTTTGAGTCAGGGCGAGGCGGGTTTGAGACAGGGCGAGGCGGGTTTGAGACAGGGCGAGGCGGGTTTGAGACAGGGCGAGGCGGGTTTGAGTCAGGGCGGCGCGGGTTTGAGACAGGGCGAGGCGGGTTTGAGACAGGGCGAGGCGGGTTTGAGACAGGGCGAGGCGGGTTTGAGACAGGGCGAGGCGGGTTTGAGACAGGGCGAGGCGGGTTTGAGACAGGGCGAGGCGGGTTTGAGTCAGGGCGACGCGGGTTTGAGTCAGGGTGACGCGTGTTTGAGTCAGGGCGAGGCGGGTTTGAGACAGGGCGAGGCGGGTTTGAGACAGGGCGAGGCGGGTTTGAGACAGGGCGAGGCGGGTTTGAGTCAGGGCGGCGCGGGTTTGAGACAGGGCGAGGCGGGTTTGAGACAGGGCGAGGCGGGTTTGAGACAGGGCGAGGCGGGTTTGAGACAGGGCGAGGCGGGTTTGAGACAGGGCGAGGCGGGTTTGAGACAGGGCGAGGCGGGTTTGAGACAGGGCGACGCGGGTTTGAGTCAGGGCGACGCGGGTTTGAGTCAGGGCGAGGCGGGTTTGAGACAGGGCGAGGCGGGTTTGAGACAGGGCGAGGCGGGTTTGAGACAGGGCGACGCGGGTTTGAGTCAGGGCGACGCGGGTTTGAGTCAGGGCGGCGCGGGTTTGAGTCAGGATGATGCGGGCATGAGCCAGGATGACGCGGGTTTGAGTCAGGGCGACGCGGGTTTGAGACGGGGCGACGCGGGTTTGAGTTGAAACTATGCGGGTTTGAGTCCCACTCCATAGACCTGAGCACAAAGCCTAGGCCAGCACAGTACTGAGGGGAAGCTGCACTGGTGGAAGTGACATCCTTTTAGAATGTGACGCTAAACTGCAGCGCACTTACTATATCAGATGGTGTAAAACAGTGATAGGCAAACTAGGTTGGTGAGTGGGCTGCATGAGTGACCCTCTATAATTATAGCAGACTGCAAGATTAAAGTTGGGCCTGTTCACTAACCATGACCCCATGAATAAGATTAAATACATTTAATACACACCAAATATTTCACAATGAATTATAAAAAATGCTCAATCATTCATATATTAATAGAACTCTCATCAACTTCAAATGGTAAAAGCAAGAGAAATATTTCCACTTGATTGGATGCAGAGCGAGTGCACAGCTCCCACAGTCAATGTTGTTATCACTTCAGTCATAACGGTAGGGAAACACTTCACAGATGGAAACCAGGGGAATGTGGCGACGCTGTGTATGGGCAACAGTCAACAAAATGTCTTTTGGGCCGTACTCAGAACCCTGATGGGCCACATGTTGCCCACCATCAATGGGGACGAAGTAGAAATGGTCGAGAGCTTCAAGTTTCTAGGTGTCCAGATCACCAACAACCTGTCCTGGTCCCCCCATGCCGACAGTATCGTTAAGAAAGCTCAGCAACGCCTCTACTTTCTCAGAAGACGAAGGAAATTCGGCATGTCAGCTATGACTCTCACCAACTTTTACAGATGCACCATAGAAAGCATTCTTTCTGATTGTATCAGAGCTTGGTATGGCTCCTGCTCTGCCCAAGACCGCAATAAACTACAAAGGTTTGTGAATGTAGCCCAATCCACCATCACGCAAACCAGCCTTCCATCCATTGACTCTTTCTACACTTCCTGCAGCCTCGGAAAAGCAGCCAGCATTATTAAGGACCCCACCACCCTGGACATTCTCTCTTCCACCTTCTTCCGTCGGGAAAAAGATACAAAAGTCTGAGGTCACGTACCAACCGACTCAAGAACAGCTTCTTCTCTGCTGCTGTCAGACATTTGAATAGACCTACCTCGCACTAAGTTGATCTTTCTCTACACCCTAGCTATGACTGTAACACTACATTCTGCACTCTCTCCTTTCCTTCTCTTTATACGGTATGCTTTGTCTGCATAGCATGCAAGAAACAATACTTTTCACTGTACAATAATACATGTGACAATAATAAATCAAATCAAATCATAAATCAAAACCACTGGGTGTAAAAGATGCCAAGGGTATTCTCCTCAGTGTCAATACTTATCCTTCAACCATCATTCCCTAAAACACATTACCCAGTCATTATCACATTGCTGCTTACAGAACCTTGTCAAGTGCAAATTGGTTGCTGCACTTCAAAAGAACTTTTGCTGACGTGATTTGGGTTGTCCTGAGATGGGGAAAACTGCTCTATAAATGTAAATCTTTTTCTTCATAATCATTCAAGTCAAGTAGATTGGAGATGGAAGGACAAGTCCAGGAGGCAGTCTTACACAGGCTGCAATATCACTTCCAAATCAGACTTTTAAAGTTAGTAGAGAGCTGCGTGCTTTTTTACTGATGGTAAAATTAAATTTCCTCTGGCAGGTTGGAGAGGGGGCTTCTGTAAATGCAAGTTCACCGTTCTGTCACTCTGCAGAGATGAAGTCACAATATTAACTTTGGTCACCTGGCCATGTGGTGTTCCCAGGAGATGTTAGTCACAAACTGGTATGTACTTTGTAAACCACACCCCTAGAGGGCAATTTCGATACCCTATTCTCTGGCTGCGGGAATGGCGGTGGCGCATGTTCAAAATCCGGAGTGCGCGATTTACGCCAGCGAGTTTCCAAGTTCCGATCTTACCAGCCCCTCGCCAGTGGAGTAGCGTGAAACATGCCATGGTACCACAGAAAGCTCATTTTAATACATTAGTAGGTCATTAGTGAGCACTCTCTCTGGGACTACCCGCCTCACCAGATATCAGAGGGGTTGCCGGGAGAGGGGGGGGAGAAGGTGCCGACAATTGGAGTTTGAGGGGGGGGGGGGGCGGGGGTTGCGGGAGGTGTTAGAGAAGTGCTGACTCCAGTTAGTGGGGGGAGGTGGGGTGCCCCGAGACCTCCGTTGTGGGCTGGGGGGGATCTTTACTTAGGGTCTGACCGGGGAACCCTTTCAAGATAGGGCCCCGATCTCTGGACAGCTGGATTTTCCCATGTGCTTAGGCCCTGATTGTATGAAACTCAGCCCCTTTGTTTTTTTGGCTGAATGTTGCAAGGTCTGGAGAGAAACATGTCCGTTTTCTCACTGGAAACAACACTGCCATTTTTTTGGTAAGATTTCTCTCCCTTAGTTTTATGGCAGGCCAAGAGAATACATTTGTTGTTAGGCAGAAGGAGCGAACTAATTAGCTTCACACCCCTGCTTAATCCCATAGCTTTGCAATGTTCTCTCCTTTTCAGGTACACGTCCAAACCCTTTTTACATTTGCATTTACATAGCTGTCTTTGAATAAAAGAAGCAAGATTTATACAGTAGCACCCATCCATTTTCAAGGTATACGTGGGTACAATTTTGTCTTTTAAAAAACATTTAGACAGTTATGTGGGTAAGATCGGTACAGAGGGATACGGGCCAAATGCAGGCAAGTGGGACTAGCTTTGTGGTAGAAACTGGGCAGCATGGACAAGTTGGGCCGAAGGGCCTGTTTCCATGCTGTAAACCTCTATGACTTTATGATAATGCATGTAAGCAACTATTACAAATCCATAGAATGGCCTTGCTGATTGGAGAAGTGATAGTGACCATTGGATGTTGAGAATTAGGAATGCTTTGTTGTGGAATACTAAGTTGTGTCTCTGCTTTTGAGGTGAGGCAGCAGGACAGCAACCACTGGCGTGCTCCTCTGCCTCATTTTCAGTGGGAGGCAAGGAGGGTAATTGACTTAACTGTGGCTTAAACCAAGCCCAAGACTGCCTAGTGAATTGATTCAGAGGATGAAGCTGTATGGACCTTGGGATTTATTCCCTTAAATTTATCCCTGAAATTCAATGTTGACATGAAAACTGCATGTGAAAATGGGATTCAAACATTCGATTATCAAGGATGAAAATACAACTTGTTACTTCTTGTCATAGAATCAGTATTACATTCAATCGGAGCGTTGCAAATCTTCTAGGTGGCACAATAAAATGACGGAGGTGAGAAATTTGAAAAGTTTGAGAATAAAGAACACAAAAGGGCAGGTTTACCTCAAACTGCATCGGAATCAATTGAAAGTGTAACCTTGCAGCAGTATTTATGCTAGTTTTGTCATGTGTTAATGGAGCAAAACGAAGTCACTTTAACATTCAAATTCAACATTCAAACAGCTATATCGCAGCGCGTTGAGCTGAGGGAATTTTAAAAGGTTGTGCTCAATGCGTTTGATCTTTCATTGTTGTTGAATTACAGAAAGCGGAAGACCCAATAGGGTTTTCGATGAGACTGTGGACGAACACTGAATACTGTAAAGGTGACATATGTTCTTATTAATCTTTTAAAGCTTTATTGTAGGGTTTACACTGAATGGAATGAGAAAATAAAATGCTTAAGAATTTGCATTTATATAACACCTTTATTATTCATTCATGTGATATGAGCAATGGTTGGCACGGCCTGTCCCTCATTGCACTTCAGAAGGTAGTGGTGAGCTGTCTTCTTGGATGCAACGGAGTGGTTTGCTCGGCCATTTTAGATGGTAAGACCAACAGCATTGTTGTGGGTCTGGAGTAACAAATAGTCGAGGGCGGGTGGGGCATTGATGAGTCAGATGGGTTTTTACAGCATTCTGGTAATTTCATGGCCACAATTACAGATACAAAGTTTTTAATTCCAGATTTATTGAATTAACTGAACTTATATTCTCCATATGCTGTGGTGCAATTAGAATTCATGCCTCTTTAAATTAATCCAGAGGTCTGGATTATTAGTCCAGTAACATAACCTCTGTGCTGCCGTACCCTAAAGCTCTGCAAACCAATGAGGAATTTGTGAAGTATCCCCATAAACCTATAAATGATGTAGAGGATCAGATACTACCAATGGTCTATGCACTGCATTTTGAATTCAATAACATCTCCGCACTTTGAATTCAATACATTGTGCTATTACATACAGATCTGAAGCCAACACAATTTAACATATTTACAATGTTATGTTGCTATTCAGACCATTCCTGGTAAGGATGGGCGCAGACTGCAGTACAAAGGTTACCCAGGCATGATACAATCACAAGGGGCAGATGCTTGGGGCCAGAAACAAGCATGGCCAAACTGAACAATCATTCAGATTAAGACAGAATATTGCAGATGCTGGAATCTGAAATAAAACAGAAAACGCTGGAAAAACTCAGCAGGTCTGATGGCACCTGTGGAGAGAGAATACAGCCAATGTTTCAAGTCTGGATGACCCTTTGTTCCTGACTTGAAATGTTGGCTCTATTCTCTCTCCGCAGATGCTGTCAGGCCTGCTGAGCTTTTCCAGCATTTTCAGTTTTTGTTTCAGATTAAGCTTCTCCAATGGGGCGGCACGGTGGCACAGTGGTTAGCACTGCGGCCTCACGGCGCCAGAGACCCGGGTTCGATTCCCGGCTTCAGTCAGTGTGTGTGTGGAGTTTGCATGTTCTCCCCGTGTGAGAGTGGGTTTCCTCCGGGTGCTCCGGTTTCCTCCCACAGTCTGAAAGACGTGCTGGTTAGGTGCATTGACCCGAACAGGCGCCAGAGTATGGCGACGAGGGGATTTTCACAGTAACTTCATTGCAGTGTTAATGTAAGCCTTACTTGTGACTAATAAATAAACTTTAAAAATGGTGTTCAGACTAAAGGGTATGATTTTCATGATCAGGTATCAAGCCAGTTCTAATTTGGTTTGCAGTGCATTTGGTCTTGCCTGAGCGTTAACCTCAATGGCTAATACCAATCAATTTTCTGGGCTAGCCCCATTCTCATAGCTATGCATGACTCCCAGTAGAAACGCAGGCTGGCCTAGGAATGACAGCACTGGCGGTAGAAGAAAATTACATGCGAGTCAAATTTGAAATGAAAGGGGTAATAAACTGTGAGTGACACAAGGAGGGGGACAAAAATTTACAAAGAATCTGATGAACATTATAAAGCGTCTCGAACCAGCAGCATCCTTTGCCGAGACTCGAAAAAGGTGACTAAGGTTAGATCACCATGTGGGAAAGGGACTTCTAGGTACAGGTATGAGTCTGCAGATAAGTGACAGCACAGTCCAGCACCTGGACACCTCCTTGCTGATTGTTGAAATCAAGGTGTGGCTACATGTGATGCTTGCAAGGGCAGTTTTCATTAGCGCCATTCCAAAATACCATACCATAAGTCAACCGAGAAAGTACAGGCACAGTTCAGGTCACAACTATTTCTCTCCCAGTGTCTGTAAAAGACAATGTTTAACTGTGGCCGCAGGTGCCCTTACAGGAGATAGCACAGCTATCCACCCTGATTCTATCCATAGCTAATCCAGCCTGATTCTCAATCCCAAGTAGTTAGAGCCATCTTGGTATGTGTGTCCAAGTAGGCTGTTGATCACCCTGGCATACCTTCCTTGATTCACTTTCATGCTCTGCTAATGCAGTTCCCTTTCAGGTGGGAAGGTTCCACCAACAGGCTCTGCCAAAGTTCATTATGCTACCTCCCTGCAAATGTTGGTGCGGGAGTGGGGGAGGTGTGCAGGTGCCAACAGAATATCACAAAGCAAATCTTGGACAGTCTTAAATGTCTGGCTATATTCCACAGCATGACAGCTCAGAGGATAAAATGATTCCTCTTGTACCCTCATTTCAATGCAAATGAAATTGAGTGGTTTCTCTATTGGGCGCCTGACCCATCTGAGCATAATGGCAATTACATGGATGGATTGACAAAGCTGGGGCTGCTTTCCCTAGAGAAGGGAAGGTTGAGAGGAGATTTAATGGGAGGCATTCATTATCATGAAGGGTCTGAGCAGAGCAGGTAGAGAGAAACTGTTCCTACTGGTGGAAGGGATCAGAACCAGAGGTGATTGGCAAAGGTGATTATGATCGGGAATGTGCTGCTTGAGACTGTGCTGCAGGCAAATTCAATCATAACTTTCACAAGTGAATTGTACAGTTAAAATTGCAGGGCTATGGGGAAAGGGCTGGGCAGCTGGGCTAGCTGAATAGCTGAGTTGGCTCAGAAATGACAGCAAATGGCCTTGTCGGTTCTGTAACCATTCTAGGACTCTACGAAATTCTATCCTATTCAGTAATTACTCTGCAAAATTCCAGATTAGTGCAGGATATAGATGATCTGTCACTCTTCATATATTACTGACTTGATTCAAAAATAGCTATAACTTAAAAAAAAACATTAAAAATCCAGGAAACTAAAGCCAAGATATACACTGACGTCTCACTCAGGATCAAATGGGGGTCTAAATTTCCAATATGGAAGGCTGTATGCACCGTCCACCACATTGGTAAAGGTTGAGGTAAAGGTGCCCAGGACTGTCACTTCTATTGGATGCTTTACAAGTAGGGTACTTAATGTCTGCTTCGGGACTCCTTCCCAAAACTGGGCTTCCCTGAATGCAGCCAATATTGGGCCAGCTGTATTCAGGCGAGCCATGTTTACACATGGCCCTGGGATCATTTTGCCAGCAGACTGTGCCATCGAATCTCAACCCCACGAAATGCTGGACTAGTCTTGAAAACATTTCCAAGTGAGAGTGCTGCAAAGACAAGTTGAGAGGTGAGGTTTTACTTTTATGTCTATCTTCACTGCTACTAATTTGTTCTCAAATCCAATGGATTCCATTACTTACTGAATGGGAAGAGAACTTAATTTTAAACTTGAACACAGTCCTGTAATGTCTGCATAAAGCCTTTTGGGATTTTAGGCCCTCCAAACAGTCTGTTTGAGGAAGTTCATGCCGCAAGTGTGAAAGTTCCTGCTGTTTGAATGTTTCAGCAATTTTATACAAAAAGACTTCAGATGGATGCCTAGCTATTATCTACAGTACATGCTGGTATGTACTGAAAAGCTCTTTACACAAAGAGACCTCTGTCAAATTCAATGGCATACTCATGGCAATACCAGAGACTCTGTGGATGTTACGAGGATTTACAATGGTGGCTCTGTTGAGTCAGAAGTGTCTTGCAGGAGGAACTCTCCTGAGTCAGAACAAGAGACAAAGGTTCTGAAGAGAGAACAGGTATTGAGGTGGGCAACTGAAGGGACAATGTCTTTTTAACTGAAACAAGAGCAGGTGTTATTGAGTGATTCGCCATGCAGCTGCCTCCTGAGCACACAGCTGGGCCTGACAGAGGAACAATTATCCAGGGGTAACATGCGTACAGCTGTGTGTTCAATCTGGGCACACGGCCAGAGCAGATGGTTGTTCAAAGTTACATCTTTAAAAAAAAGCCGTGAACTGAAGACAGTTACTTAGATCATTTTACATTTGCATGATGACTGACTTAATGAGTTATGGATCACTGTGTTTGCTCCAGGGCGTGCAAGCAAACTGATTTGCCAGTGGCTCAAGAAGAATTGTTGCCCAATGGCATCCAATTCTTTTAACGGGCCTAGAAAGGCTCTCCCACCCAACAACTTGTACATCAAATTCAGCTCTCTTAGTTTCAGTGCAGTACAAATCTGAATCCCTCCAAGTAATCAGCTTCCCTCTTAAACTGATTTTAGAATGTAATAAGGAGTCTTACTTTCCCACTGTAATGCACGGATAAATCATGATATTGGAGTTTACATCAGATAATCTCACGGTGAACCTGTTCACACAAAGCTGACAAATATTGGTGTCTTCATTATCAGATTAAATCTGAAGAGAAAATTGGTATTCTCACCATCAAAATGAAGTTAATATTTTGCTGATGGATCTCACATTTAGAAATCCTTCAACATCTTTTGTGTACACAAAGCCAAAGAAACTCATTGTCTGTCATGCACAAGCAGTCAATTCTTCCTCCCGGCAATTTTTAGCTCTCAGTTTATTGAACTGATTTTGGGTTTGGGCTGAAGTCTGTTTGCTTTGCTTTCGTCCTAGTCTGTTTTTAAAGTTTATTTATTAGTCACAAGTAGGCTTACATTAACACTGCAATGAAGTTACTGTGAAAATCCCCTAGTCGCCACACTCTGGCGCCTGTTCGGGTATACTAAGGGAGAATTTTGCATGGCCAATGCGCCTAACCAGCAAGTCTTTCGGACTGTGGGAGGAAACCGGAGCACCCGGAGGAAACCCAGGAAACTGCGTGGGTTTCCTCCAGGTGCTCCAGTTTCCTCCCACAGGCCAAAGATGTGCAGGTTAGGTGGATTGGCCATGCTAAATTGCCCCTTAATGTCAGGGGGACTAGCTAGGGTAAATGCATTGGATTATGGGGATAGGGCCTGGGTGGGATTGTGGTCGGTGCAGACTCGATGGGCCGAATGGCCTCCTTCTGCACTGCAGGATTCTGTGAACGTCTATAATACTATGGTACCCAAATTACACACTCACACTCACACTCCACCGCTGCTTCCAATTATTTGCCTTGAAATTACAGCCGTTAATACTGGAAAGAAGAACCTATTTACAAATAGAAATTTCTTATCTGAAGTGTGTCAGTTGAAAGAGAAATAAACTGTCTCTGCCAGCAATGTCTGAACAGTAATGGAATTTGCAGGAACAGCGTTCTTTCAATCTCGTTTTGCCACGTAACAACTTCCAAATTGATGGTTCATTTCCTGTCTAGCACTGAGCATTCTGTTATTATTTGTGAGCAGAGATCAGTAGCAATTCTATACATGAAAAACACTGCAGCAATCAGATTTTCCATTTTGTCACGTGGCTAGAAAAATACATTTTTTGTGTAATATATAATTGTGGCTGGGGTTCTGTGGAATGCAGCATTGCAGTTTCGAAGGTTGTTATTTCAGAAATTATAAATTACATTTTTGTTTCAAGATGGTCTCCCAGTTCTCAGAATGACAGTAATAACACTATTCTTGTAAAAATGAATAAATGATACTTCAGGCATTATTTATTGACTGTGACTGAGAGCTTTGAACTAAGAAAATACATCATGCCATAATACGCTTGATCGATAGACTTGTTTCATATTACAAATGCCCTTAACTCTCTCCTGTCCTTTCCAGTTGGAACAGGCATCCCTTCACAAGTAACCGTGTTTCATGTATTAAGGGCAGCAGGGTATCCCATCACACTGGGGACCATAATAAAGCTCTATTTCTGCCCTCAGCCAAAGTCAATATAAAGCAACTTAAAACAGAGATTAGGAGTAGGACTGCAGTAGATTGAATCATAGGAACGGTCAAAACACAGAAGGAAGCCATTCAGCCCATCGTATCTGCATTGGCTCTCTGTGAGAACTTAGCTAGACCCCTTCATCCCTGGAGCCCTGCAAATCTTTCAGATAATGAACCAGTTCCCTTTTTGAAAGCCAGTGTTGAATTTGTCTGCATCACGGTCTCAGGCAGTGAATTCCTGATCCTATCCACTCACTGTGTAGAAAAGGTTTTCCTCATGTCACTTCGGTTCTTTCACCAACATTTGAAATCAATGAATGACTATTCCACCAAAGTGAACAGATTCCCCCCTATCTACCCTGCCCAGACCCCTCACATGGCCACTTGCACTGCCTAAACCTGGATAACAAGTGCAGGAGACTATTTGACAGCAGGGGAATATCAGAGCAGACATCTAATCCTGTGCTCTCCCATCATCCATATTACAGCAAAGATCCTCTTTGCATTGTGAGTGGAACATTGGATGATAATTTATTCTTCTATCGTTGAATGAAAGAAAGATTTGCATTTTGTATCAGACTTTTCATGACTTCAGGATTTCTCAAAGCCATTTGCAACCAATGGGCTGGATTCTCCCACTTCGGCCGCAGCTGGGTCGGATTTTCCCACCTCGCCCGCAGCTGGGCTGGGTTCTCCCATCTCACCCGCAGCTGGGCCGGGTTCTCCCATCTCACCTGCAGCTGAAATTCTTTGGTCCTGCTTCTGTGAATGGAGATTTGGCTGAGCGCCAAATTCTCCGTTCTCGCTGGTCGGGGCGGCCAGAGAATTGCGGCCAATATTCCTTAAGTGTAGCCACAGTTATAAAGTAAGAAATCGGGCAGCTAATGCGCACACAAACAGTTTTAGGTGTTGGCTGATGGATAAAAGTAAAGTTTAAAGTTTATTTATTAGTCACTAGTAAGACTTACATCAACACTGCAATGAAGTTGCTGTGAAAATCCCCTAGTCGCCACACTCCGGTGCCTGCTCGGGTACACTGAGGCAGAATTTAGCATGGCCAATGCATCTAACCAACGCATCTTTGGACTGTGGGAGGAAACCGGAGCACCCGGAGGAAACACACGCAGAGACAGGGAGAATGTGCAGCCTTCGCACAGACAGTGGCCCAAGCTGGGAATCGAACCCGGGTCCCTCGCGCTGTGAGGCAGCAGTGCTAACCACTGTGCCAAGACCACTGCTGTTCACAATTTATATTAGCAATTTAGGCATTTTCAGTTTCTAAATTTGCGGATGACACCAAATTGATGGAGGTGGAGCTGGGTGGTGGTGTGGAATAGTCAATACCGAGATGTCCTGCAGCAAATTACAGGTGGATTTTGTTAAACTTACGGAATGAGCAAATAATTGGCAAATGTATGTGAGTTAGTACATATTGGTAGGAAGAATAGGGAGGTTTCTTTTTACTCAGAAGGCTCAAGCTTAGATGGGTTGGGGAAACAAAGGGATCTTGAAGTGCAAGTGTACCAAGCATGAAAAGTTCCACCACAGTTTAGCAAGGCCATAAAAAAATGCAAACCCAGCACAATGCCTTATTTCATGAGAGATAGAATTAAAAAGTAGGGAAGCTTTTATGCTACATTTGTTTTGAGCCTTGGATAGACGCACTTAGAATAATGCATGTACTTTTGGCCACTGAGCATTCGCACCACCATGGACTGATTGGACCGAGTGGCCTGTTTCTATGTCTTGTGTAATCCTATGTAAATCTATGATCTCGGATTACTGACCCACTGACTGAGGAATCAGTTTCTCCTTGCCGTATCCAACACCTCATCGTTTTGTTTATTACCATTAGGTCTCCCCTTGTCTTTTTCTGTTCTAGGGAGAGTAATTTCAGCTTCCCCAGTCTTGCTATTTAACTGACATCCTCAACCCTGGCATCGTTGCACACAATAGTCCAGCTGAGGCTTAACTAATGGCTTGTAAAGATTTGCATGATTTCTTTGTTTTAGCATTCAAAGCTCCTATTTATAAAGCCCATCCGATTTCTTAAATGCCTCATTGACTCGTCCTGTCACCTTCAAAGATTTATGACTATGCACCTCTAAGTTCATTTGCTCCAGCAGCCCCTCAAATAGTATCTTTCACATTGTACTGCCTCTTCCTGTTGTTACTCCCAAACTGCAAAACCTCATACATCCACAATAAATTGCATCTGCTATGCATTTGTCCATTTAACTAGTCTGTCCATGAAGTTTGCTTCTATACTGCCCGCTTCTTACTGTGCTTTCAAGTTTTGCATCATTCGCAAACTTCTAAATCATACTCACTATACCCAAGTCCAGGTCATTTATATGTAACAAGACGAGAAATGGCCCTCATACTGACTGCTAAGGGATCCCACAGCATACTTTTCTTCCACCAGGAAATCATCGGTTAACCACTACTCTACGGCTCTTATCCCTTAGCCTATTAACAGGGATTAAAACACGTGCAATGGGCAGGTCAGTTTAGCTCAGTTGGCTGGCTAGCTGGTTAGTGATGCAGAGTGATGCCAACAGCGTGGGTTCAATTCCCATACTGGGTGAGGTTATTCAAGAAGGCCCCACCTTCTCAACCTTGCCCCTTGTCTGAGGTGTGGTGATCCTCAGATTAAATCACCACCAGCCATATGGTCGTCGGGGACTATGGTGACTTTTACCTAACGTGCAATCCTCCAGCCTGTCCTCTGTCACTTTTCCCATATGGAAGGTGGACTGTGGTCAGAGATTCTGTTATATTCTGTTCCCTCAGCAATTTAGGATGCTGTCCATCTGGACCAGGTAGCATGTTAACTCTGAGTGATGCCAATCAATTAACTCCTTTCTATCTACTTCTATCCTATTCAAAAAGCCAACATTAACTTCATTCTATTTGTTTTGAAACAGGAATACAATGTATTAATTTGGTACCTCAGTCATACTCACTACCTTATAAGTGCATTTCATAGAATCCCTTCAGTGCAGAAGGAGGCCATTCGACCCATCGAGTCTGCACCGACCACAATCCCACCCAGGTGCTATCCCCATGACCCCATGCATTTACTTTAGCTAGTACCTCTAAACACTGAGGGGCAATTTAGCATAGTCAATCCACATAATCCACACATCTTTGGACTGTGGGAGGAAACCGGAGCACCCAGAGGAAACTATGCAGACATGGGGAGGACGTGCAGACTCCACACAGACTGTAACCCGAGGCCGGAATCGAACCCGGATCCTTGGCGCTGTGAGGCAGCAGTGCTAACCACTGTGCCACCGTGTGTTCACATGAAGACTTTCTTTTCTGACCCACCCATTGTTTTAGCCTCTGGGAGAAATTGGAGAACTGCAATTTACTTTCTCAGGGGAATATTTGATTGCTCAACAGTTATTTGAGTAAAATTTATCATCATTAATTAATGTAACCAAAATCACCAGAAGCTCACCCAATAGCTTTAATAATATGATTAGCAATTTTATTATCAAACAATATTACAAATGAATTAAATATAAGCTTTTATATTTTGTTCATCATAGCAGCTTCCTTTGCTGTGGCCTAATATTTTACCTCAGAACAAGTAACAAGCATAAATAGCCTGCACCAAATCTCCAAAAGAGCATCCCACTCAGGCCACCCCCTCCATGCTATCACCTTAACCTCGCACATTTACCATTGCTAATCCACAACCTACACATCTTTTAGACTGTGGGAGGAAATTGGAGCACACGGAGGAAACCCATTGCAGATACGGGGAGAATGTGCAAACTCCACACAGATAATGTGAATGTGATAGCATCTACCTCCTTGCTTCACTTGCCAAGATTGACTTAATGTTTAAGTAGTTTCCAAAGGGATAAATGACTTGGGGCTCACGTCTGCAACAGTAGGACCAAGGAAATTTGCACATTCTCCTCGTGTCTGCGTGGGTTTACTCCGGGTGCTCCGGTTTCCTCCCACAGTCCAAAGATGTGCGGGTTAGGTTGATTGGCCAGGTTAAAAAAAAATTGCCCCTTAGACTCCTGGGATGCGTAGGTTAGAGGGATTAGTGGGTAAATATGTGGGGGTAGGGCCTGGGTGGGATTGTGGTCGGTGCAGACTCGATGGGCCGAATGGCCTCCTTCTGTACTGTAGGGTTTCTATGATTTCTATGATTTCTATCAAAGTTATTTAGCAACCTTTCTGTCCTAACATTTTACAATCATGCAGCAGTGAAAATGGACAGGGTTGTATCTAAAAGAGAAACCAATTTCAAACATCAAAGCTGTATCTTGATATATATGAAAGACTTGATACTCTTGTATTACCTTTATGTATGATTTTCCATTATCCTTCAGCATGGCTGCTCTCCAGGTTAACAAGCGAGCACTCTCCAGTGCCAGACCCATATCAGCAAGTTTCATCTACAAACAAACAAAACTCATGTCACTGGCGCCAATGGTGTCATCAATTATTCTTTGGTAAAACCAAAATGTGTACATTGTAGTTTGGTTTGGAACCTTTAGCAGTAGGATGTTGGATTTCCACATTGGGAAAGGGCTCGAGGTTAGCACTCCAGTGGTGAACACCATTCAGATTAATTACAAACTATTCCTTGGATCAACAAATGGAATGGCTCACAGATAGTTAGGAAAATTCTAAATGTAGTATTAGAGTTGTATGATGCTGCACTGAGGAGGACATTTGGTTCATTGTGCATATTTCAACTCTTTGGTAGAGCTATCCAATTAATCTGTTCTTTCCCTATAGCCTGCAATGTTTTTCCCCTTCAAGTATGGATTCCTTTTGAAATTTACAACTGAATCTCCTTCGACCATCCCTTTTGGCAGTGCATTCCAAATCATAACAACTCACTGTGTAAAAAAAAGTTTTCTCACATCACCTCTCGTACTTTTGCCAATCACCTTAAATCTGTGTCCTCTGGTCACCAACCCTTGCTGACACTGTCAAAGCCATTTATGATCTTGAACTACCTATATCAAATCACCCTGTAACCTTCTCTGTTCCAAGGAGAACAACCTCATCTTCCCCAGTCTCTCCATATAACTGAAGTCTCTCATCCTTCAAGTGAATCTTTCCTTTCCTGCACCCTCTCTAAAGCCTGGACATTCTTCCCAAAATGTGGTGCCCAGAATTGAACATAATACATCAGCTAAGGCCCAACTAAAGGATGATCCGGTTATTTTTGTCTTCATTACCTGTATTATGTCCATATGCTTTCTCAGCAGCTTTCTGACCTTGTCCTACCACCTTAATGTTTATGTACACCCCAGAGCTTTCTCTTCCTGCACCTCCTTTAAGATTGTAACATTTAGTTTATGTTGCTTCTCCTCATCCTTCCTACCAAAATGTATCACTTCACACTCCCCGAGGCATGGTACATTGGGGAAACCATGCAGACGCTACGACAACGGATGAATGAACACCGCTCGACAATCACCAGGCAAGACTGTTCTCTTCCTGTGGGGGAGCACTTCAGCAGTCACAGGCATTCAGCCTTGGATCTTCAGGTAAGCGTTCTCCAAGGCGGCCTTCACGACACACGACAGCGCAGAGTCGCTGAGCAGAAACTGATAGCCAAGTTCCGCACACATGAGGACGGCCTAAACCGGGATGTTGGATTTATGTCACATTATCAGTAACCCCCACAGCTTGCCTCCTGGGCTTGTAGAATCTCACTAGCTGTTCTGTCTGGAGACAATACACATCTCTTTAACCTGTGTTGAATGCTCCCTCCACCCACATTGTCTGTACCTTTAAGACCTGGCTGGCTGTAGAGATTCGCATTCTAATTAGTATTCTGTAACTTGATTTCTGTATCTGTGCACTGTTTGAGAGCAGATATCCACTCCATCTGACGATGGAGCAGTGCTCCGAAAGCTTATGGTATTTGCAACCAAATAAACCTGTTGGACTTTAACCTGGTGTTGTGAGACTTCTTACTAAATTTAATCTGCCATGGGTCTCCCCATTTCACTAGCCTACTTCCTCTTGAAGCCTGTTATCCTCTTCACTGCTTACCATTTTTCTGAGTTTACCGTCATTTGCAAACTTTGAAACTGTAGAGCAGCTTGGTAGTGGCTAGATTTACATCACTGCCATTGTTCTGAAGGAGGAGACAGCCAATACAAAGGATTACAGAAATGTAAAACTACTACGATTTTTATAGTACTTATTTCAGAGAGTTTGAAGTGAAATCTAGGTATAAACCACCTGAAGGAAACATTATCCATCGACCTTCAGTTTGAAAGCCTGCCAAATAACTCACTGTGAGACTGTCCTGTCTCCAATTCTCCAAATTGGTATTTTTTTCTTTTACAATTTGTGGCAATTTTGTTCCATGCATGTGCAGGCTCAGCCAATATGGTGACAATATATTGCAGAAAACTGCTTTGTTGAACCAGATATCATACAAACCTTCAAAGATGAATCTCTAAGGGCAGTTAATCCCTACATGTCTCTTTCATCTCGTGACCATGTTATGAATGGTTCATTTTTACTTCTGGCTATATGTGGTTCTCTCAATTTCTGCGGAATCCCTGGAGATATTGAGCCATTTCTCTGGAATATCTGTGGAAGCTCCCACTGATGCTATGGGTGCCAATTGGGAATAAAAGGGGTCTCTTTTTACCTGGATAGCCTGGAGTTTGGAGATCGGTGAGCCAAACGCCATCCTTTTCTCAGCATAGTCCACAGCACAGTCCAGAGCTGCCTGCGCAATTCCCAGAGCCTGTGAGGCAATACCAATCCGACCTGAATCCAGGGTTTGCTGAAAGACAAGTTATGAAAACATTTACCTATCAACATGGTAAGTGATGTTGTCTTGTTGAGCCATCAGGTAAGCCCCTGGGATGCTGGAAAAATTGGTCAGATTGAATTGCTCCTCCCTTTTACAGACAGGACATATCTGGACAATTTTCCATTTTGTCGGGTAAATGCCAGTACTGTAAAGAACAGTTTGGCTGGAAGTGCTTTTCAGCACTGCAGCAGTGATATTGTTGGGGCCCAGTGTGCACAGCTTTTCTTGTTATCAGATGGAGCGAATCGCTTTGGCTGAAGCCCGGCATCTGTAATGGTGGGGAGCTCAGGAGGAGGCTGAGATGGATCACTCAACCGTTCTGGATGGAGTTGACTGCAAATGCTTTGGTTATGTCTTTTGCACTCAGCTGCAGGGATCCGCCATCATTGAAGATGGAGACAATTATGGACCCTCTTCCTCCGGTTAGTTTTTAAATTCTACACCACCATTGATTACTGGATGTGGCCGGACTACAGAGCTTAGATCTGATCCATTGATTGTGGAATTGCTTAGCTCTGTCTATTGCATGCTGCTTCTGCTGTTCAGTGGGCACACAACCCTGTATTGCAGCTTCACCAAGTCAGCATCTCATTTTTAGGTACACCTGGCACTGCTCCAGGTGTGCTTTCTCACAGTCCTCACTGAACTCGGGTTGGTCCCCTAGCTTGATGGAAAGGCGAGAGCGAGGGATATGCCAGGGTATGAGGCCAAAGATTAAGATGCAATACAATTCTGTTGCTGATGCAACAGTGTCTCATGGGTGACTAGTTTTGAGTCGTAATATATCTAGTTTAGCACAGTGGTAGTACCACACAAAATAAAGGGTATCCTCAGTGTGAAGACAGGAGTTTGTCTCCTCAAGGACTGTGCAGTGGTCACAACTACCAATATAGTCATGGATAGATGCAGCTTCAACAGGAAAGTTGGTGAGGACAAGGTCAAGTTGGCTTTCCCTTGTGTTGGTTCCCTCACTATTTACTGCAAGCCCAGGCTGGCAACTTTGTCATTCAGGACTCAGCCAGCCAGGTCAGCTGTGGCACTGTGAGCGTTGGACATTTAAGTCCCCACCCAAAGTACATTCTGTGCCCTTGCTACCCTTAATGCTTCTTCCAAAGAATATTCCACATGGAGGAGCACTGATTCAAAAGCTGAATGAGAGCTCTAGGTAGTAATCAAGGAGGAGGTTTCCTCACTCATGTATGACCAGGTGCCATGAGACTTCATGGTGTCCAGAGATAATGCTGAGGACTCTGAGGGGTATTCTCTTTCAACTGGTATATCCACGTGCTGCCACCTCTGGTGGATCTGTCTTGCTGGTGAGACAGAACAATAACCAGCGATAGTGATGGAGGAGTCTGGGATGTTGGGTGAAAGATATGATTTGTCAGGCTGTTTCTTGACTTGCCTATGAGATAACTCTCACGATACTGGCAGAGGTTTCCAAATATTAGTGAGGAGAAATCTGCAGGGTTGACTGGGCTCTGTACTCCGTTGTCCGTGCATAGGTCAATGATGGGTGGTCCCCCTGGTTTTAATAACTTCTCGTAGTGGTTTTCATACAATGCTGTAGCTTGTTGGGCTGCTTCAAAGGGCATCTGAGGATCAACCACATTCCGGTGGGTATGAAGTCACATATGAACCAGGCTATTTAAGGTTGTTAAGGATGTTAGTAACCAGATAGATTTTTACAACAATCTGGTAGTTTCTTGGTCACTCATTACTGATATCAGTTATTTTTATTTCAGATTTATTTAACTAACTGATTTAAAATTCCCGAGCTGTCCCAGTGGGATCTGAATTCATGTCTCCTGATCATTAGTCCATTCCTCTCTAGATTACTAATCCAGTAATATAATCACTGAACTATTCATAGAAATCATAGAAACCTTACAGTACAGAAAGAGGCCATTCGGCCCATCGAGTCTGCACCGACCACAATCCCACCCAGGCCCTACCCCCATATCCCTACATATTTTACCCACTTTTAACCTACACATCTCAGGACACTAAGGAGCAAATTTAGCATGGTCAATCAACCTAACCCGCACATCTTTGGACTGTGGGAGGAAACCGGAGCACCTGGAGGAAACCCACGCAGACACGAGGAGAATGTGCAAACTCCACACAGACAGTGACCCAAGCTGGGAATCGAACCCAGGTCCCTGGAGCTGTGAAGCAGCAGTGCTAACCACTGCGCTACCGTGCCGCCCCAAAACAAATATTGCACCCTCAAAGATGTTGAGAGCATCGGCTAATCTTCAAAGTGTCAAAGATATAAAGGGCGATTCTCCCAAAAAAGTTCTAAGTATCGAATTTGTGCAAAACCTGGAGTAAATCCTGCTGGTTTTTACAGTGGGTGTTTCAAAATGTATCTCCCACACTCTGTGCACTGCTGAGTGCCCGAGTGTGCATCACTCTAAAAGAAATCTGGAGAGGCCGACAGCAGAGCGCTGAGCGCATTGGCCCTGTGCTGCTGGCCAGCCCTGCGACCCCTCAGCTCTGGCCCGTCGACTTGCCCATGGCCCAATAGCTGCCCCCCACCCCCCGGATATATGTCCGGGCCAGTCTCGACTCCCCCCCCCACCCCCCACCAAACCCCCAACCCTGGTGCCCCGATCACCAGCAGGGTCGGGTCACTAGCTCCCTGCAAGTGCTATAGTAAACCCCGCTGGAGTGAACCACTAGCAGGCCTGGAGATTTCAGTCCCGGCTTTGCTAATAATATTTAAAACAGATTAAAATCAGGATTTACTTAATTTATGCAGCTCCGCGTCAGAAATCGGCGCAGAGCTGATGGTACCGGAAAACCGGCTGCCAGAGACACGCAGAGGCCGTGGCACCCAGCGGAGAGCCCGCTTAATGGCCTCCACTTCAGTCTCCTGGCCCGCTGCACTACAAAAGCTGTGCTGGGAGAATCGGCCCCATAGAAATAAAAATAAACCAGCAGCATTGGTGGAATTTGAATTCAATAAAAAATATCTGGAATTAAGAATCTACTGATGACCATGAAACCATTGTCGATTGTCGGAAAAACCCACCTAGTTCACTAATGTCCTTTAGGGAAGGAAATCTACCATCCTTACCTGGTCTGGCCTACATGTGACTCCAGAGCCACAGCAATGTGGTTGACTCTCAACTGCCCTCTGAACAAGGGCAACAAGGAATGCGCAATAAATACTGGCCAGCCAGCCACCCATGTCCCACGAATGAATAAAAAAAAATGAATTGAGCTTTTTTCTCTGGGCGAAATTCACAAGTATGTTCCAATTTGTAAACCTTCCTCTCTAAACAGTAATTAACATTCACTTGGCCACAAATTGTGTTTACTCATAGAAATTAGACTTTGCAGCCAATAGCTCCACTGTAGCAACGAAAAACACAAAGGTCAACTTGGGTTAAATAAGATAATGGCACTGTCATTACACGAATCCAGTTCAATACCAGCTATGCAACATGGGATCTTTTAGTGCAGTATAAATCTACTTTGAGCCTTGCCTTTGGATATATTTCAATGTAGCAGCGTGATGCAGGCTTTTTTATATGCTCAAAAAAGGGAACGGAAAATAAGGAATGGAGATTCCTTCAATATTGAAACCTACATTATTCACCCATTATATGGGGTGTGTTCTCTCCAGGCAGGGACTCAGCTGGTTGGCAGGAATACCTGAAAGCAGCCTCCAATAATATATGGCAGATCATTTTTGTAACATATACTGCCCTCTTGAGAACTTTCTGCGCACACTTAACTTCAACTTTTTTCTATTATAGCTTTGCCTTTTTCTTAATGTATTTTAGTAATAGTCAAATTGAAATAAATGCTATTTGGAAGAAAATATCAAGTGGAATATTATACCAAATTTTGCACCTGTGCTAGCTTGTAAAAGTCCTACTGTCCTCAAAAGCACACATCATGCAATATTCTGCTAAATTGCTGTACAGAAGGTTATCTTAGAAATAAAAATTTAAACAGCTTTAATCAAATGACTGCAAACATTGATCTTTCACTTTCAATTTGTAAAGTTATGGAGATGTTTGAAATTCAACCACAATATAGTCCCACTGGAAATTCCCTTCATTGTGTAACAAGGTGTAGTAGGAGGATTTGCGTCTGTACACAGACATAAACATCTCTAAACATACCAATTAAGCTGTACTGCTTCACATATAACTGGCGATCTTGTAAACATACAGACTATTCTTTGCTCATATTGCTTAAATACAGTTATCTTTTTAAACAATGTTATCAGTAGCATGATTATCTTGGCTATAAAGTGTTGGCCCTCCTGGGTTTATAGAACTGCCCTGTTACATTAAAACACATAGGGGCAGATATAGGAATGTAAGCTGTGAGGAGGATTCAAACAAGCTGCAAAAATACATTGTCAAATTAAGTGAGGGCAGATAGAGCACAATGTGGAAAAGTGAGAGGTTTTTCACTTTGGTAATCAGAATAGAAAATAGAATAAGTTTTAAAATAAATGAAACTTTTAAATATTGATGCTTGGAGAGACTTGAGTATTCTCATACAAGAAACAAAGTTAGCATGCTGACACGGCAAGCAATTAAGAGCAAAAGACTCGTTGGCCTTTATTCAAAGGGGACTTGAGTACAGGAACAAGTTTAAAGTTTATTTATTATTGTCACATGTAGGCTTACTTTAACACTGCAATGAAGTTACTAGTCGCCATATTCCGGCGTCTGTTCGGGTACACTGAGGGAGAATTTAGCATGGCCAATGCACCTAACCAGCATGTCTTTTGGACTGTGGGAGGAAACCGGAGCACCCGGAGGAAACCCACGCAGACATGGAGAGAACGTGCAGACAACACACAGTGACCCAAACTGGGAATTGAACCCGGGTCCCTGGTGCTGTGAGACAGCAGTGCTAACCACTATGCCATCATGCCACCCATCAAGGAAGTCTTGCTACAATTACAAAGGGTTTCAATGAGACCACACGACTGCGCAGTTTTGGCGTCCATATTCAAGGATATATTAGCGTTGGAGACAAAGTTTCACTGGATTGGTTCCTGGGATGAGAGGATTGTTATATAATGAAAGGCTGAATAAACTGGCCTATATGTTTTGGAGTTTAGAAGAATGAAAGGGGAATCTCATTGTAACATACAAGACTCTAAAGGGGGTTGACAAAGTAGATAGAAAACAAAGTTGCTTTCCTGGCTGGGAAATCTAGAACATGGGTCACAGCCTCAGGATAAGGGGTTGACCATTAGGACTAAGATGAGGAGAAGTTAGAACTGTGAATCTTTGGAATTCTCCACCACAGAGGGGTGTAGGCGACCCATTTTTGAGTATATTCAAGGTTGGGAATCAAGGGATATTGGAAGTGAGTGGCAAAATGGAGATGAGACAGAAGATCATTAACTTATTGAACAGTAAGGCAGAGTGGGAGGGCTGTTTGGTGGCCTATTTCTTGGGTGGGAAGTTTCTGCACTCCTGCCCACTTCTGGTCCCGTCACTGCCAACAAGGTTTTATGTTGTTGGGAAATAAACAACAAATGCTGAAGCCTTTCTGAGAGCGCGCGCGGGGGGAATGAGGGGGAGCGTGCGGGGGGAATGAGGGGGAGCGCGCTGGGGGGCCAGGGGGAGGGGTCCGCGGGCCAGGGGAGGGGGCCGAGGCCGGGCGGTGGGGCTGAGGCTGGGTGGGGGGGCGAGCCGAGGCCGGGCGGGGAGGGGCCGGGTGCACGGGGGCGAGGCCGGGCGGGCGGGGGTGAGGCCAGGCACACGGGGGTGAGGCCGGGGGCGAGGCCGGGCGTGCAGGGGGCGAGGCCGGGCACGCAGGGGGCGAGGCCGGGCGTGCAGGGGGCGAGGCCGGGCACGCAGGGGGCGAGGCCGGGCACGCGGGGGAGAGCATTAATCATTTTTACAATGTGCCACTCTGCAATTTGAATTCATAATCTCTGGGTTCTAAGTCCAGTAATATAATTATTGCTGACCATACTATTTTTTACAATACATAAAAATGATCTGAATTGTGGGATGGAAGGATCAATATTGACATTTGCAGCATTTCTTCTCACTCTCAAAGGGCTGGGGATTTGAATAGCTTCAGGTCATGACACTTAAAAGATACGTCATCCACCTTCCAAGATCATTTACATCTCCTCCATGAAGTTGTGCCTCCGCACTATGGTTATGTCCCTTGGAACAGTGACACTGGGATCTATTTGAATGCATAATGAATTTCAAATGGCCTTGATGAGTTCAGATTTCCTACCTGTGAGATTCATGCCCCACTCCTTCCATCTGCTGGCAATAATGGGACCTCAGTAAGAAGTTTAACAACACCAGGTTAAAGTCCAACAGGTTTATTTGGTAGCAAAAGCCACACAAGCTTTCGAAGCTCTAAGCCCCTTCTTCAGGTGAGTGGGAATTCTGTTCACAAACAGAGTTTATAAAGACACAGACTCAATTTACATGAATAATGGTTGGAATGCGAATACTTACAACTAATCAAGTCTTTAAGAAACAAAACAATGGGAGTGGAGAGAGCATCAAGACAGGCTAAAAAGATGTGTATTGTCTCCAGACAAGACAGCCAGTGAAACTCTGCAGGTCCACGCAACTGTGGGCGTTACAAATAGTGTGACATGAACCCAATATCCCGGTTGAGGCCGTCCGCGTGTGTGCAGAACTTGGCTATCAGTTTCTGCTCAGCGACTCTGCGCTGTCGTGTGTCGCGAAGGCCACCTTGGAGAACGCTTACCCGAATATCAGAGGCCGAATGCCCGTGACCGCTGAAGTGCTGCACTAGACTCTGAGCTCTGGAATTCCCTCCCTAAGTCTCTCTACCTCCCTACCTACCTACTGTGTGCAATTCTGGTCACCCTATTATAGAAAGGATATTATTAAACTAGAAAGAGTGCAGAAATGATTTACTAGGATCCTACCGGGACTTGATGGATTGAGTTATAAGGAGAGGTTGGATAGGCTGGGACTTTTTTCTCTGGAGCGTAGGAGGCTGAGGGGTGACCTTATAGAGGTCTATAAAATAATGAGGGGCACAGACAAGGTAGACAGTCAATATATTTTCCCAAAGGTAGGGGAGTCTAAAACTAGAGGGCATAGGTTTAAGGTGAGAGGGGAGAGATACAAAAGTGTCCAGAGGAGCAATTTTTTCACACACAGGGTGGTGAGTGTCTGGAACAAGCTGCCATTATCGCATTCCAATAATGGGAGCTGCCAGAAATGCGGTTGCAGCTTGTGTATCCAGGTTCCGCCCACCATTTCTCAAGGCCTCCAGCGTCTGCCTGACTTTGTGATAATCTATGCTCGCTCTTCTCAATTCCCACCACAAATTCCAATCCCTGGCCACTGGCTTTGTGGCTCTACCTGGCTACTACTGAGATATAGCCAGATTATTCGCAGCCTCGGCATTCTGTGAGACTCTATGATAAGCTTCTGCCCAATATGCTTGCCACCAGCAACATTGCCTATTCCCACTTGTGTAATATCTCCATTCCCCACACTTGCCTCAACCCATCTGCTGCTGGAACTCTCAGAAATGATTCTGTTAAGTCCAGAGTCAGGCAATTCCAGTGCTTCCCTGGCTGGCCTCCCATGAACTTGAGCTAATTTGCTGCTTGATTCTTAACTCTTACTTACCATCACTCAGAGTCTTAGAGTCATAGAGGTTTACAGCATGGAAACAGGCCCTTCAGCCCAACTTGGCCATGCCGCCCTTTTTTTAAAAAAAACCCCTAAACTAATCCCAATTGCCCACATTTGGCCCATATCCCTCTATACCCATCTTACCCATGTAACTATCTAAATGCTTTTTAAAAGATAAAATTGTACCCGCCTCCACTACTACCTCTGGCAGCTTGTTCCAGACACTCACCACCCTGTGTGTGAAAAAATTGCCCCTCTGGACACTTTTGTATCTCTCCCCTCTCACCTTAAACCTATGCCCTCTAGTTTTAGACTCCCCTACCTTTGGGAAAATATATTGACTGTCTACCTTGTCTGTGCCCCTCATTATTTTATAGACCTCTATAAGGTCACCCCTCAGCCTCCTACGCTCCAGAGAAAAAAGTCCCAGCCTATCCAACCTCTCCTTATAACTCAATCCATCAAGTCCCGGTAGGATCCTAGTAAATCATTTCTGCACTCTTTCTAGTTTAATAATATCCTTTCTATAATAGGGTGACCAGAATTGCACACAGTAGGTAGGTAGGGAGGTAGAGAGACTTAGGGAGGGAATTCCAGAGCTCAGAGTCTAGTGCAGGACATTCAGGAAACCTGTTCTTCTGGGAAGTATAAACCAGGACTTGTAAATTAGGTTTAAAAAGTGTGGAAAAGAAAAACTTTGAATAAGAGCAAAAGATAATATTGGGAATTTGGAATACTGCGTCCAGCATTTGGAATACGCGTCCAGTTCTGGTCGCCACACTACCAGAAGGACGTGGAGGCTTTGGAGAGAGTACAGAGGAGGTTTACCAGGATGTTGCCTGGTATGGAGGGGCTTGGTTATGAGGAGAGATTGGGGAAACTGGGGTTGTTCTCCTTGGAAAGACGGAGGATGAGGGGAGACTTAATAGAGGTGTATAAAATTATGAAAGGCATAGATAGGGTGAACGGTGGGAAGCTTTTCACCGGGTCAGTGGTGACGTTCACGAGGGGTCATAGGTTTAAGGTGAAGGGGGGGAGGTTTAACACAGATATCAGAAGGACATATTTTACACAGAGGGTCGTGGGGGCCTGGAATGTGTTGCCGGGCAAGGTGGTGGAGGCGGACACACTGGGAACGTTTAAGACTTATCTAGACACTATATGAACGGAGTGGGAATGGAGGGATACAAAAGAGTGGTCTAGTTTGGACCAGGGAGCGGCGCGGGCTAATTGTTCTTTGTTTCTCGTTTCAAGGCTTCATTCTATGATCATCTTGCTGGTGCCAGTACAGAGCGAGACTGCGGATAGTTGGGAACCTGTCTCGGGGGCAGGGAATTCAGATGGTGTTCGTAAAGCAGAAGTGGAAATGAATAGGGTTGGGAAGCATTTTCTGATCAGGGCCAGTGTGATCTCCTGGACTCGTTTCGATCGCCTCAGGGGGTCGGAGAGGAATTTCCCAGATTTTTTTTTCCCCATATTGGCCCTGGGGTTTTCACTCTGGGTTTTCGCCTCTCCCTGGAGATCACATGGTCTGGAATGGGGGGGTGGGGGTGAGTTAATAGGTTGTGATGAACAAAGCATCGTAGCTGTGAGGGACAGCTCGGTGGATAGGATATTGGTATGTAGATAGGCTGGAAAATTGGGCGGGGATCCTGGATTCAATCCTGGACCGGGGAGCGGCGCGGGCTTGGAGGGCTGAAGGGCCTGTTCCTGTGCTGTATTGTTCTTTGTTGTTGTTGTTATAATTGCACACAGTATTCCAAGTGTGGCCTTACCAATGTCTTGTACAACTTCAGCAAGACGTCCCAACTCCTGTACTCCTTTACTCATTAATGTACATTGGGTCCTTACAATCTAGCAATGCCCCAAATTCAAATTTCTTGTCTGTGTGCTCAAATCTCTCCATTCCTCCGTATTTCTGCAACCCCCTCAGAACTCCGAGCTCCTCCAAATCTGGCTTCTTACACAGGTTTAGTTTTCTTCCTTCAACTGCTGGTGGCTGTGCCTTTAGCAGCCTCGACTCTGAGCTCTGGAATTCCCTCCCCAAGTCTCTCTACCTCCCTACCTTCTGCTTTCAAATGCTCCTTAAAATCTACCTCTTTGATTAAGATCTTGGTCACCTGACCCTCATATTTACCTTTGCTTACGAAGTTTGGTGTCAAATTTCATTGTATTATTTATTCTCCCATGAACCAGCTGGGGATGACTTACTATGTTAAAGGTGATATATAAATGCAAGTTATTGTGTCATTGCTTCTATTCAATTGTTCACTTCCTGGTTAATAACTATTGGGCAGTTTTAACCTAAACAATGGTCTTGAAGTGTGTAATGTATCCATGTTTGCTGATTCAAAGTTCAAAGTTAGGTGGACACGTAAGCTTTGAAGACAGTGCAAAGGGATATAGATAGATTACGTGAGTGGGAAAGAACATAGCAATTGGAATATACTGTGGGAAAATGTAAAGTTGTCCACTTTGAAAGGAAAAAAAGTAGTGAGAGATTAAGAAATGTTGGTATTCTTGTACAAGAATCAGACAAAGTTAACACGCACTCGCAGTGATTAGGAAGGCTAATGGTCTGTGAGCCTTTGTTACACAGAGATTGAAGTATAAGAGTAAAGAAGTTATCGCACAATTATATAGGGCTGTGTTTAGACTCCACTTGAGTTCTGTGTATAGATTTGGTCTCCTACCTGAGGAAATATATACTGATTTTAGAGGGAGCACAACAAAGGTTCAGTGGACTGATCCTGGTAATGAGAGGATTGTTCTATGAGGAGAGATTGAGTAGACTATGAATATATTCCCTCGGATATAGAAGATGCAAGGTGATTTCAATGAAATATATAAAATTGTTAAGGGACTTGACTGTGTAGATACTTGGAGGATGCTTCCCCTCATTGGGGAGTTTAGAACAAGGGTTGAGGAGTCTTAGAATAAGGGGTCAGCCATTAAGGACTCAGATAAGGAGAAATTTCTGCACACAAAAAGTTGTGAATATTTTGAATTTTCTATCTCAGAGAACTGTGGGTACTCAGTTGTCGAGTGTATTTAAGACAGAGATTGATCGATTTTTAGATGCTAAGAGTGTTATTGGATATAGGTTAGTGCAGAAAAAGAGAAGTTGAACTCGGAGATCATCCACGATCATGCTGAAAGGTAGAGTAGGCTCAAAGAGCCTACTTCTGTTCCTATTTCTTACCCTTTTATCTTACAAAGTTGAAAACATCCACGTGAGAACATTAAATATAATTAGTAAATGGCAGTGTAGTAATAATGATTTCTATTCAATCCCTGGGTTCACTGCATATTAACTGGACATTGGACAGACAGAACAAAGCACAATATGGGCCTCATGGAGTGAGAGCCTGCACAGGACAGACACTGAAACTGAGCATATTATCCAAGAACAATATATTTTTACTCAGCACCTTTAGAGAAATATCTCAATGTGTTTCACAAAAGCATTGGTCCAGAGTTTGATTTCAGAATAATACATAGGCTAATACCATTCCTGTTATAATGAAGTAATTCAGTCAGCAATTTATAGCCTTGCGCACAACATGCAGTTAAATCCAGGAATGCAGAAGATACAGTCCAAATTAATCTGCTCTTTACAGGCTCTGCTATAATAGTACCTCTGAGGTACTATTGATCTTGAAAGCAATGTAAGGAAAATTAAGTTGCACTAATCAGAGCGGAAAGTAAGGGCTGGCACATTCAGGTGTAATTTAATTTTTAATGTTGTGATCAGTCATAATTACCAGCAAACAACTTCTCTGGCCTAAAAATGTAATGTTATGTATGGAGTGTTATTCCTTCAGAATTTAATTAGCACTGAAGACATTTATTTCATCTTTCCTGTCCCTTATCTTTTGCTCTGATTCAAAGTTTTTCTTTCCCACACTTTTTAAACCTAATTTACAAGTCCTGGTTTATACTTCCCAGAAGAACAGGTTTCCTGAATATCCTGCACTATGTATCCACAGGGTGCCTTTAAGTGGAATTTTGCCTGGCAGGCTACTTTGACAAGCTGCAGTTCGCTTGAGGAGGAAGCCTGATTCCCAGTGCGAAGCCTAGTGGAATAAGCAGGTGCATCAGCGCAGTGAGAGAAACTGTGGATTGCAAAGATTGAGTTCGGATCTCGCACGGGATTTATTCAGAGAGTAGGTTGAAGGGGGCTGCAGTTCTCTCAGGGATTCAAGGTAGTTCCAGCTCGCCCATGCAAGGGACTGACGCTGCTTGGATGTGCAGCAGAAAAATTGCTTACTGGGTTAACTTGTTGGGCCTGAGGGAAGCTCTCCTACTCCTCATAGCCCACAAGAGGTGCTGTAAAGGTACTTACTTTAAAGCTGCCTGTGTTTACAAAGGAATGGCCATTAAAAGGAAGGCCGCATAGCCTTATTATAATATTTGAATGGATTAGTCACCCTTCCCCTTACTCCATCTCTGTTTAAACTCAAAATGGCTGGGTTTGAATACTGTTCCAGATCTTTTGCATTTTAGTCTCTGACACAACTCTAACCCACAAATTTTTGAGAGTTTCAATTCAGCCCTGCAGTTCTCAGTGAAGGTTTTTAAATCTGATTGGTTGGAGAGACACACTGTGCTATGCCCAGCTCACGGATGCCACAGGGCGTTGCTGAATCTGACACCCGATGACAGCGGGTCTCCACTCAATAGCCCACCAAATCCCTCGAGGCAGCTGTCATCACAGTGACCGCAAGATCTGGGTCAATGTCAAATACAATAAACGTCACAACTTTCTGGCCTACCCTGGCCCATTTTATTCCCTGTTCATGGGAAGAAAGTCATGCTGAACAAAAAATTTCAAGCCAATAAATGATTTGCACAATTGCACTTTGATGAATCATGCAGTGGGCTCACTCATTGCAAAATAAGATATGACACTGCCACATCTTCTACATTAACTTTGTAGGAAAATAAAAATATGCAGTACATTCAAAAAAAATCCTGAACACTGAATGGGTAGGTGCAGGAAATCCAGTTTTCTGTACGAAAGGTTACTATGGAATAAAAGCACAAATATGCAGAATGAGGATAGACGCTGATGCACTTTCTGAATAGATCTCTTTGATAAAACCAAATTGAAAATATAGTTTATTTAAGCTCCTTGCTGCCAACATCTTTTTTTTAGGTCCTGGTCACATGTATGAAGAGCAAGAAGAGGATATCAAAGTAAACTAGCGCAGCTTTGAACTGCAGACAATGAGTTCACTTTATGAGCTTGGAGCAGCTGCTGCATACCAGTCATTGTAAACACCTTCAAGACACAAATTCTGCTTTGTGCTTTCTGTTTTTATTTTCCTTCTCTGCCCATCAGGATCAGGAATATTACCGCTTGCGAACAGAACACCTTCCATTTCAAGCACCCATTGTTTAGCATCAAGATTCCCAGCATTATGTGCAGCACAGCTAGATAGATGCAGGGTGAACTCACTCAGTTTTCAGATGTCCCAAGGTGTTTCACAAGAGTATCATTTCAATAAAACTGACGCCACGCCAGGCAGTTGACATTGGAGCAGGCTTTTTGGTGAAAAAAGGTAGATTCTAAGGAGGAGGAAGAGATGAAGAGGTTTAGGGAGGGAATTCCAGAACTTGGGGGTTAAACCACTGAAGGCAGTCACCAAAGATGGGAGTGTTTCAAATTGGGATGCGCTAAAGGCCAGAATCAGAGGAGCTTTAAAGGATTGAAAAGGTTACAGACAAACAGCAAGGCCAGGGGCATGGATGGATTTGAAAACAAGGATAATCATTTTAAAACTGAGGCATTGCTGAACCAGAAGCCAATGTAGATAAATGAGCATAGGGGTTATAGGTGAATAGGACATGGTGCAAACTAGGATATGGGCAGCAAAGGTTGGACGAGTACATCAGGTGGAGAATGAAAGGCCGGAGAGGCGAGCATTGGAATGTCAAGGCGGGAGATAACAAAGGCATGGATGAGGGTTTCAGAAGTAGATGACTTGAGTTAGGGGTGGATCTCAGTCAATATTTTACAGGTGGAAATAGTCAGCCTTGGTGATGAAGCAGATATATGTTCAGAAGTTCCTCTCTGTATCAAATACAATGCCAGCGTTGTGAATTATCGGAAGCAGCCTCAGTGGTCAAGGGGAGTTGGTAGATAGGAAACTGAGTTTATTGGGGGACCGAAGACAATGTTCTGGATTTTATAGGCAGCTTCGGGAACCTGATGTCAAAACTTTTTCTGGGACCAATCCCACTCGAGGGCATCGCGCAACATCTGTCAGAATCTTTGTGGTGGGTCACCAATTGGTGGTTCACCTGAGTGATCATCATTCAGGTAGGGATGGCAGTGGCATTCAGTAACCTCATCAGCAATCAATGTGGCTGAAATCAGCCTGCATCATGACAGAGGGTCCGATTGTAAAGAGCATTCACTTGTCAGACAGTTTTGTATGGACAGTCCCATGATTCAGAAAGCCTTCCTGGAGGTCTGAGAGAGAGCCCGTAGGGTCTTTTTGTTTCCAAGGTGCAGCAGAAGGTGGCCAGCCAGTCAGATTAAACAGGTTGAGCAAGAGGCCAGCATGGCGGTGAGCCAGAAATGGGCCCCGTGCAGGGGAGCACTTCAACAGCCGCCTCAGGTCGACACGGCAAGCTGAGTAAGATGCAATGCCCATTCGGCAGCCATGAAATAAATACATACTGAGCTCCCCTCTGAGCAGATGTGATTGCAAGGCAGGCATCATCAGGGAACACACATGACATATGTGTCTGTGTCAACTCCTCACCCAAGGAAAGGGCTCACAACAATGGGGCTTTTGGAGATGCACAGTTAAGCCTATAGACAGTAAATTGCCATGATCATTACACGTGAACGCACCTTATGATGCTGTGATGGGGAAGTATTACTCTCTTAACACTGTTGATCTTAATCTTGCAGGAAATGTAGAGGGAGGTCAGAAGCTTCTTGTCTTTACGTGCAAGTGACTTAAAATTTTGCGTTCACTATGATGACAGCTGCCCACAGAGATTTTGTGTATTTGTTTCCTGTATCTCAGAGTTGATGGTGAGTCAGGGGTCTGCTAAAGCAACTCCTGAGCAATGGGAGGTGAAGTCACTGGTGTGTGCTCTCTTTCACCGGGCCAATGCTGGGGGAGCAGCATCAGGTCATTCTGAACACCTCACCAATCTAAGACAAAGAGCTGCACTTCACGGATTCACCATAACAGATGTCGAGTGCACTCTGTACCAACAGGGTGGGAAGTTGACGTAGTCAGAACGGGGAGCACAAGGTGAGTCTCATTTCACATTTGACCTGGAGCAGATGGGAGAAGCATCAGCAGCTATTGGCAGGGCCAACAGAGGACAGCCTCAGTAAAGCTTCACTGGCTGGAAGTGCTAAGCCTTAGGGGCCACTTAAGGAACGTAAGATATAGAAGCAGTAATAGGTAATTTGGTCTTTTGAGCCTGCTCCGCCATTCGATAATTAAATGGCTGATCTGGCTGTGGTCTCAACTTCACTTCTGTGTGTCCCCCCCATAACCTTTAACTCCCTTGCCTATCAAAAATCTATCTATCTCAGCCTTGAGTAAATTCAATGACCCAACCTTCCACACAGACAATCGACCTTCTGAGAGAAAAAACATCGCTTCATCGATCTCAAAAGGGAAATATTTTATTCTTAAACTTTGTGCCCTCATTCTAGTCTCCCCCACAAGTGGAAATATCCTCCCAGTATCCACTCTATCAAGTCCCCTCAAGATCTTATTTGTTTCAATAAGGTCACCTCTCATTCTTCCAAACTTCAGTGCATATAGGCCCAACCTGTTCAACCTTTCTTCATACAAAGCAGGGGTTTGTGTGACAGCAAAGGGAAATCTGTGGCCATCTGTCAGAGTTCACTGGGACAATGCAGGCCCTGGTCCGAGAATGGCAGCACCCATACATGCCATGAACAACATCACAGGCAGACAAGTGCATTAGCACCTTTACTCAAATGTTAGCCAATCGCACTGAAGCCATTTGTCCACCAAAAGGATGCAGGAGCAGTAGACGGACATGAACAGAATTCATGAAACATTCTGCAGCATTGACCGCTTGGTTGTATTGATGGCACATTTATGGTTCATAGATGCATGGACGGGCAGCCATGTTGTTTCCTGCTGGTGGTTGGTGCTGGCCATAACGTTTATATCAATAGTATGAATACTTGTGGAATGAAATGGCACTTTTTGGACTCTTCCACGTGCCATTTCATTACCAATGGGGCATAGCAACACCAGTAAAGGTGGTGTGAGATAATGGCAGTGAGTGGGCCACAATGTGTGCATAAGTATTGCACGAAGACTATTGGACATCAGGAGAGGACTATGTGGATTGCAATATTAATGTTGCAGGCAAATGATGAAACAGATATTTGCATGGGAAAATTCCAATACCCAATTTGCCGGCCTCAGGAGAAGCCCGGGATCAAGGAATCACAGATTTAACCTGCTGTCCTGGTCAGTGTGTTGTGCCCTCAGAAGGCCATGCAAGGCTACCTGCTGCTCCTCATCACCATCCTCCTCTGACAATGAGAAGCTGCTTCCAGAAAGTTCGTGCAGTGGTGGCAAAGTGTCCAACTATTGGCACAATGCCCTCCTGCGCAAAATTGTCAGTGCACCCAACTATGCAGTAAAATACTGCCCAATAATATCAGTCTTCCCAACACTTAGTTGGAGATTTCTCACCAAAGGCAGGGTATCGAATAAGCAGTGTGACACATCAGAGACAATGGAGGGAACAGAGAAAATGGTGGTGAGGTAGTGCTGGCTGTCAATGTTCATACACAATCTGCATTTTGTTTTCAGATGTTTGCCACTTCACTGGGCATCATTTTCATTTCAGTAGCCGTCAAACAAGGGGTTAGTGTCACTCTGTCAATCACCTGCAGGTTACTGAGTAGATCCTCACTTTGTGCTAATGTGCCAAATGGGTTATAGCAAGTCAGCAGCCCATCTCATATCGCCCAACTTTTACTTCCATTGACCTCAGAGCGAGAGAGATGTTCACTCGCTTCCAGCCTTCAAACTGTGGTGATTCACACACAATCGCTTAAAGGTATGTTTCCATTCCAAGTTTCATGGTGGAAAGCTCTATGTGGTGTCACTCATACAGATCATTAGCAGAGACCCTAGGTTCTGGTAATGCTTTGAATCTAGAGAGATTTTATAAACTGAAAGAGGCAATATTTGGAGCCATTTTACCTCTGACACTTAATAGAAAGGAAATTAAGTACAAACTGAAAAAAATAACTTGAGAAAAAAGTACATTTCCACATTAGTACATCCCTCTCCTGTGCTACGCAGAGGAGAGCAATAGTATTGAAAATCCATAGAATCCCTACAGTGTAGGAGGGCGGCATATGGCCCATCAAGTCTGCATCGACTCTCCAACAGAGCATCTTACTCAGGCCCAACCCTCCCCCACAATCCCACTCATCCACCATGGCTAATCCACCTAACCTGCACATCTTTGGACTGTGGGAGGAAACCGGAGCACCCGGAGGAAACCCACGCAGACACGGGGAGAACGTGCAAACTCCACACAGACAGTGACCCAAGGCCGGAATCGAACTCTGGTCCCTGGTGCTGTGAGGTAGCAGTGCTAAAAGGAGAATGGTTCAGCATCAAAGGAGATGACACCTCACCTATCAATGCCTTTCCAATGCCAGCCTCAGCAGTCCTGAGGTTTCAATGTGGCAACGCATTACAAGGTTGAGTTTTCCTCCAGATTTATGCTAGATGCTGGTTGCCAACGACGAGGCCACTTCAACAAAGGCCTTGTAAATGACTATTAAAGTCACCATGGTGTTGAGTTTGTTTAGCAATGGGTAATTCCAGGCTCCCCCACGGTCGATAACTGTATTAAGGTGACAGATACTCTGTTTATTGGACATTTAATTTTATTCCCCTCTCTATGGGCAGAATGAAGTTTTACAGAACAATAAGATTCATAAAGAAAAGTGCAACAGGTTTTTGTCTGCATCCTCTTAAATTTCACCTCCATGCAATCTTGAGCTCCAACCACTTGATGGCTTCTTGCATGGCCACATCTGCACCAAGAACTGTGGGCAATTATGCAAACAAACTGATCCATAAAAAAATTAACAAGATTTACACCAGTTAGAACTGGTGTAGAAAGTGATGGTTACATACTGCAAACCCCAACTCACTAAAAGCATAACTTGAGATTGTCCAAACTCATTTCATGTACAATACTGAATAACAACATACAAAGGAGACATTCAATCCATCAGTCTGGAATGGATCTGAGCTACAATTTATTTCCAGTGTTTTTTTGTCCTGTCAGCCATGATCTGTGGAAGGAACAAACTTGAATGGCTTTTCCTTGTTCTAATTGCAAAGCTAAAAATATCAGCTTCCTTCTATTCTCAAAATTGTAAGGAGAAATTGTAAGGGCGGCACGGCGGCACAGTGGTTAGCACTGCTGTCTCACATCGCCAGGGACCTAGGTTCAATTCCGCCCTCAGGTCTGTGTGGAGTTTGTACGTTTTCCCCATGTCTGCGCGGGTTTCCTCCGGGTGCTCCGCTTTCCTCCCACATTCCAAAGATGTGCAGGTGAGGTTGATTGGCCGTGGGAAATTGTTCCTTTGTGTCAGGGGGATTAGCAGGGTAAATACATCAGGTTATGGGATAGGGCCTGGGTGGGATGGTTATTGGTGCAGGCTCGATGGGCCGAATGGCCTCCTCCTGCACTGTAGTGATTTTATGATTCCCTGAAAAGTTGCTCGATTCTTGTGAAGGCCTGGAGTTTCAAGTGGGGAAAGTCTGATGATATCTTTAAACCACATGAGAGCAATGCGTATGTGCAGCATTAACAATTGCATTTTAATGGGCTCAACGGTGGCCGTGCTGAACTGATTTAATCCCTAGAATTTTGCAGGTAGCAGAATTAATCTACATCATATTGTAATTGATTGACAGTGCATGTGGTTTATTAGTCCCCTCAAACAAACTTTCCCTTCTGTTTCATTCAATCATTCTCCATTTCTTGACCCCAGGGCTTTTATCTATTTGCAAATTATCTATCTCCAACATTGAAGAGTACTCAGTTCAGCTCCAGGGTTGATTGGGAATTCAAACAGTTCCACATGCACTGCAAGATAAGCACTTTTTTGCTACTACAATTCTAAAATCTAAAAGCATTTGGTTTCTGATTTGGTTAAAGTTGCAATCCTGGTCACTGAGGGCACGTTTTGGAAATTTCTAAGATCAAAACACACTCAGAAATTCTCTCTTTCCGGCTAATCAGCCATTCTTTGGTCTCACCGAGAAATGAAATGAGCTGCTTTTCATATTATGAACAACATATCTTATTGATTCCCCCCTCAAGCAAAGTTCGACTTAGCAGAGTACTGCCACAACAGATGAAATGATGATGCATGGGTCGAGTGCTCTGACAGCCTTTCAGAGGTATCTAGGAAATTTTAAATTACCAGTTCGAAAAACAAGCCAGGGGACACGGCACAGGGTATTTTCGAAAAAGGTAGTGTCAGACCCTAGGGGAACACAGGTGAATTAGGGACTTTAAAAAAACCAAATCAGTCTTAATGAATGGTGCCTCCTGTTAATCAAAAATACAGATCACAAATTTGTGCGAGAGGTTACTTGATTAACAATGGCTGAGCTGCCAATCTCTTGTTTTATTTCTTGTTATATTTGCTGCTTTAATTTCTTGTTCAAAATAAAAGTTATTGTCTGAAGTATAGGAACGTTTACTAAGTTCTAGATATAAGATTTTTGACTAAGGAAGGATACACTTGTCTTAGAGGGAGTGCAATGAAGGTTCATTGGACTGATTACGGGGATGTTATTATGAAAAGAGACCGAGTAGACTAGGTCTATTTTCTCTCAATGCATTAAAGATACTGGCAAAGATACGTCCGAAGATGTGCAGGTTTGGTGGATTAGCCATGGTAAATGTGCTGGGTTACAGGGATAGGGCGGGGTGTGGTTCTGGGTAAGATGCTCTTTCGGAGAGTTGGTGCAGACCTGATGGGTCAAATGGCCTTCTTCTGCACTGTAGGGATTCCATGATATGAAGAGTGAGATGTTTTCTCATTGAAATATAAAATTCATTAGGGACTGGACTGGGTAAATGCTGCCCTGGCTGAGGAGTCTACAACTAGGAAGTCACAGTTTCAGAATATGAAGTCAGCCATTAACAATTGAGATGAGGAGAAATTCCTTCACTCAAAAGGCTGTGAATCTTTGGAATTCTTCACTTCAGAGAGCTGTGGATGCTCAGTCAGTTGAGTTTATTTCAGACAAAAGTCAATAGAGTTTTGGACGTTATGGGAATCAAAGAATAGTGTGGGAAAATGAATTTGAGGGAAAAGGTCAGCCATGATTCAAGGAACTACAAAAGGTCGTGAACGTAGCCCAATCCAGCCTCCCATCCATTGAATCTGTCTACACTTTCTGCTGCCTCGGCAAAGCAGCCAGCATAATTGAGGATCCCACGCACCCCGGACATTCTCTCTTCCACCTTCTTCCTTCGGGAAAAAGATACAAAAGTCTGAGGTCATGCACCAATGGACTCAAGAACAGCTTCTTCCCTGCTGCTGTCAGACTTTTGAATGGACTTACCTTGCATTAAGTTGATCTTTCTCTACACCCTAGCTATGACTGTAACACTATATTCTGCACTCTCTCGTTTCCTTCTCTATGAGCGGTATGTTTCATCTGTATAGCATGCAAGAAATGATACTTTTCACTGTATGTTAATACATGTGACAATAATAAATCAAATCAAATCAAATGATCTTATTGAACAGCAGAGTGCACTCAAAGGGCCTTCTCCCATTCCTATTTTATATGTTCTGATGGAAATGTAATTTATCCTTTTCTTTGTGCTAACGAGGTGACAAACAATATTGGACACGAGTACCTACTCTTGCCAAACTGATTCTAACCTCCGTGCCAACATTTCCTTGCTTAACCAACATGCCATTTCAACCTGCCATTTGTCTCGTCAATGTTTTAGGAATGTCACTAGTGCAGAGTGGCTGCATACAAACCCTCCAAAATGAAGTCATTGTGTTACGTGTTTTGCGATGTTTCAATGGAAGAGGGTAATATATACAATTGCAACTGTTTACGCTGATTCAGTAAAGGTCACATCCATTAAACAGTCGGCTTATGTACATGCTGCCAAGGTAACCCATGTCTGATCTTTGTCTTCTTTTGGAAGTTATTTTTCATTCACATTATCTATCTGCACAACATATCTTCCCTGGGTGTTCAGCCAACTACTAGAAAGTGTATGGTACTGCCATTCTGTTTTTTTCTGTCTTGACTCAAGAGAATTGTCTGATGTCCATGTTTTATTATTAGAATCTCAAAATCTCAGGCCAAGTGAGGTGTCAAATTGGTTCTTCTCATGTTTCTAATAAGTCCTGTGGTTTTTCACTGGGGGGAAGCTTTCTCTTTCCCTGGAGCATCTCTGAATCTCCCTAGTCATTTAGTTTACACTACATATCAGAGAAAAATATTGGAAAATGAGAAAGATGCACATCTTCACTTTGCACAGTAATAACTTAATTGTCCATAAACAGAAAAAAAATGCATCTCTTCTCCCCTTCAATCCATCTTTGCACGTACTTACAGTTGACCCTACCATTCTAGGAGCTCAGAGAATTCTCCCAAGAGTTACACATATAAACTTAAAAATATCAAGACAAATTAATGTGTATGGAATGGCAACTCCTGCCTCTCCTGAAACTTTAGGAATACTGGCAGTATGGAAAACCAGTTCACAACAAGCTTCCATCACAGACCTTAAAGAATAGGTCACATAGTAGTCATTTATTAGCCTGATATTTCCTCAAGTATAGAAGATTAAGGGGTCATGTAATTGACGGGATAAGATAATTAAAGGAATTAACAGGGTAGAGGAGGAGAAACTACTTCCTCTGGTGGCAGAGTGCAGAACAAGGAGACATAACCTTAGAATTAGAGCTAGGCTGTTAAGGATGGTGTTAGTAAGCATTCTTTACACAAAGCCTAATGGACATCTGGAACTCTCTCCCACAAAAAGCTCTTGAGGCTTTTTGTTACGTAAGAGCATGAAGGGTTACGGAACCAAGATGATGAGATGCAGTGAGGATACAGATAAGCCATGATGACATTTAATGTGGAACAGAAACATAGAGTCATTGAGTCACAGAGTCGTCATAGAGGTTTACAGCATGGAAACAGGCCCTTCGGCCCAACTTGTCCATGCCGCTCTTTTTTTTTTAAAACCCCTAAGCTAATCCCAATTGCCCGCATTTGGCCCATATCCCTCTATACCCATCGTACCCATGTAACTATCTAAATGCTTTTTAAAAGATAAAATTGTACCCGCCTCTACTACTACTGGATCGTTTTGTGATCTCCTGGACTCGTTTTGTGATCTCCTGGACTCGTTTTGTGATCTCCTGGACTCGTTTCGATCGCCTCAAGGGGTCGGAGAGGAATTTCCCAGATTTTTTTTTCCCCATATTGGCCCTGGGGTTTTTCACTCTGGGTTTTCGCCTCTCCCTGGAGATCACATGGTCTGGAATGGGGGGGTGGGGGTGAGTTAATAGGTTGTAATGAACAAAGCATCGTAGCTGTGAGGGACAGCTCGGTGGATAGGATATTGGTATGTAGATAGGCTGGAAAATTGGGCGGGGATCCTGGATTCAATCCTGGACCGGGGAGCGGCGCGGGCTTGGAGGGCCGAAGGGCCTGTTCCTGTGCTGTATTGTTCTTTGTTCTTTGTACTTCTGGCAGCTTGTTCCAGACACTCACCACCCTCTGTGTGAAAAAATTGCCCCTTTGGACACTTTTGTATCTCTCCCCTCTCACCTTAAACCTATGCCCTCTAGTTTTAGACTCCCCTACCTTTGGGAAAAGATATTGACTATCTACCTTGTCTATGCCTCTCATTATTTTATAGACCTCTATAAGGTCACCCCTCAGCCTCCTACGCCCCAGAGAGAGAAGTCCCGGTCTATTCAGCCTCTCCTTATAACTCAATCCATCAAGTCCCGGGAGCATCCTAGGAAATCTTTTCTGCACTCTTTCTAGTTTAATAATATCCTTTCTATAATAGGGTGACCAGAATTGCACACAGTATTCCAAGTGCGGCCTTACCAATGTCTTGTACAACTTCAACAAGACGTCCCAACTCCTGTATTCAATGTTCTGACCGATGAAACCAAGCATGCCGAATGCCTTCTTCACCACTCTGTCCACCTGTGACTCCACTTTCAAGGAGCTATGAACATGTACCCCTAGATCTCTTTCTTCTGTAACTCTCCCCAACGCCCTACCATTAACTGAGTAAGTCCTGCCCTGGTTCAATCTACCAAAATGCATCACCTTGCATTTGTCTAAATTAAACTCCACCTGCCATTCGTCAGCCCACTGGCCCAATTGATCAAGATCCCGCTGCAATTGGAGATAACCTTCCTCACTGTCCACCATGCCGCCAATCTTGGTGTCATCTGCAAACTTACTAAGCATGCCCCCTATATTCTCATCTAAATCATTAATATAAATGACAAATAACAGTGGGCCCAGCACTGATCCCTGAGGCACAATGCTGGTCACAGTCCTCCAGTTTGAAAAACAACTCTCTACAACCACCCTCTGGCTTCTGTCAAGAAGCCAATTTTGTATCCTTTTAGATACCTCACCCTGGATCCCGTGAGATTTAACTTTATGCAACAACCTACCATGCGGTACCTCATCAAAGGCCTTGCTAAAGTCCATGTAGACAACATCAACTGCACTGCCCTCATCTACCTTCTTGGTTACCCCTTCAAAAAACTCAATTAAATTTGTGAGACGTGATTTTCCACTCACAAAGCCATGCTGACTGTCCCTAATCAGTCCTTGCATCTCTAAATGCTTGTAGATCCTGTCTCTCAAAATACCTTCCAACAATTTACCCACCACAGATGTGAGGCTCACTGGCCTGTAGTTCCCAGGATTTTCCCTGCAGCCCTTTTTAAACAAAGGTACAACATTTGCCACCCTCCAATCTTCAGGCACCTCACCCGTGACTATCAATGATTCAAATATCTCGGCTAGGGGACCCGCAATTTCCTCCCTATCCTCCCACAACATCCTGGGATATACCTCATCAGGTCCCGGGGATTTATCTACCTTGATGCGCTTTAAGACTTCCAGCACCTCCTCCTCTGTAATATGTACATTCCTCAAGACATCAATATTTATTTCCCCAAGTTCCCTAACATCCATGCTTTTCTCAACAGTAAATACTGATGAGAAATATTCATTTAGAATCTCACCCATCTCTTGTGAATCTGCACATAGATGACCTTATTGATCCTTAAAAGGCCCTACTCTCTCCCTTGTTACTCTTTTGCCCTTTATGTATGACTCAGAGTCGAATGGCCGACTATGTTCGCAGTTCCTAAAAGCTTGGTCAAAAACACTGGGGTAAATATTCCAGGCCCGCCCACCATGGGAATCATTGTGGGTGGGATGGAAGATTTGGTGGACCACTTAAAGGTCCGGTGAACGGATGGGAGGCTGGTTTGCATGATGGATTGGGCAACATTCACGACCTTTTGTAGTTCCTTGCAGTCTTGGACAGAGCAGGAGCCATACCAAGTGTGATACAGCCAGAAAGAATGCTTTCGATGGTGCATCTGTAAAAGTTGGTCAGAGTCGTAGCTGACATGCCAAATTTCCTGTCTTGAGAAATTAGAGGCATTGGTGGACTTTCTTAACTATAGTGTCAGCATGGGGGTACTAGGACAGGTTGTTGATGATCTAGACACCTAAAAACTTGAAGCTGTCAACCATTTCCACTTCATCCCCATCGATGTAGACAGGGGCATATCCTTCACTACAGTTCCTGAAGCTGATGACTATCTCCTTTGTTTTACTGATATTGAGAGATTATTGTCAACGCACCAATTCACCAGATTCTTGATCTCATTCCTGTACTCTGTCTCGGTATTGTTCGAGATCTGACCCACTACGGTGGTGGCGTCAGCAAACTTGAAAATCGAGTTGGAGGGGAATTTGGCCACACAGTCATAGGTTTATAAAGAGTAGGGGGCTGAGAACACAGCCTTGTGGGGCACCGTGTTGAGGATGATCATGCAGGTGTTGTTGCCTATCCTTACTGATTGTGGTCTGTGGGTTAAGAAGTTCAGGATCCAGTCACAGAGGGAGGAGCTGAGGCGCAAGCCATGGAGTTTGGAGATGATTTTCGTAGGAATAATGGTGTTGAAGGCTAAGCTGTAGTCAATAAATAGGAGTCTGACATACATATCTTTGTTATCTAGGTGTTCCAGGGTTGAGGGCAGGGCCAGGGAAATGGCATCTGCTGTGGACCTGTTGCGGGGTAGGCGAACTGTACTGGATCCAGGCAGTCCGGGAGACTGGAATTGATTTGTGCCATGACTAGCCTTTCGAAGCACCTCGTAATGATGGATGTCAGAGCCACCAGCCAATAGTCATTACGGCATGCTGCTTGGTTTTTCTTAGGTATCGGGATGATGGTGATCATCTTGAAGCAGATAGGGACCTCAGATTGTTGTAAGGAGAGGTTGAAGATGTCTGCGAATACCCCCGCCAGCTAATCTGTGCAGGATCCGAATGCTCGTCCAGGTACCCCATCCGGGTCAGTCGCTTTCCATGGGTTGACCTTCGAGAAAGCTGCTCTGACACATCTGCAATGGTGACCTCAGATACGGGTTCATTCAGGGTTTCCAGGGTGGAGGGCATGCTCTCGCTGACCTCTTGCTCAAAACAGGTGTAGAATGCATTGAGCTCAACAGGGAGAGGTGCGTTGGAGCCGGTGATTTTACATGCCTTCATCTTGTAGCCTGTTATGTCTTGTAGACTTTGCCACAGTCGGTGGGGGTCTGTGTGGCTGGCCTGGGACTCTAGCTTGTCTGGTACTGTCTTTTGGCATCTTTGATGGATCTCCTTAGAGCGTATCTGGCTTTCCTGTATAGGTCAGGGTCGTCTGACTCGAATGCCTCAGACCTGGACTTGAGCAAGCAGTGGATATCCCTGTTCATCCATGGTTTCCGGTTGGAGAACATGCGGATTTGCTTCTTTGGCACACAGGTTACTAATGAAGTCAGTTACTGTAGTGGTGTACTCGTCCAGGCTGGTCACAGAGTTTTTAAACACTGACCAATGCACTGATTCCAAGCAGTCCCATAGGAGATCATCCGATTCCTCAGACCAACATTGCACAACTTTCTTTGATGGATTCTCCAACTTTGGATGAGCTGAAGTTTATAGAGGGTAGAAAATGCCAAGTTGGCCGAGACAGGAATGGAATAGAGAATTCTGAAGATAACAAAAGGCATTGTATTACTGTCATCCAATAAATTTACTTCAGAGTTAAGTGAGGTCTAAAGTTTTGATGTCCTACTGCTTTTTAAAAATGAAAGAAAGATTTTGTGGAGACACAAAATAGGTCCAGGAGCTAAAATGCATTTTTAAAGAAAGGCTTTATCTTCATTATCAGTGACACAATATCAAAATCTATTTAGGTATGAAGGTCAGTGAAGCGGCTCTTGTGATAGTATGCTGAAGAACAGGAACTGAAGGTTCTAGATACGAAGGGCAGATAAAACCTAAAAACGTCCCAGTTCTTTCTGCTTGTGAAGGAAGAGGAATTGGGGAAATGACCCAACTGGCCTCATAGGTGCCGTATACATTGGGAAATTCAGTACAGGGCTCTTCTTCCAGGGTGCACTGTCATGCCAGTGTGCATTAAGGACAGAATATGCTTCAGACCACAGCACCTGATGATATGAAGAGCTGGCATCTGAAGCACAACATCGCCATGGTTACCAAAAATGTATTATTGGCCCCAAGGCATCTGCCTCACAGTCTAGTGAACAAAATATTTTTAAAAAGTGGGTACAGGCCAATGACAGCCATTGGAAGGAATCTCCGTGGAGTTGATCTCCATCCCAACATCACTTTAGCTCTCCCTCAATTTGTTATTCCTGTCGACACTTCTGAAGAAAAATAGATAGCAGGAATTGCATACATATCAATGCAGAGATTAGACATGGGAATGGACTGAACTCATTCCTTGGCAGATATTTTTGGGGTCTTTCTGTGCCTGAAATGCCGCTCAAGGGGTTGAATGGCCTTCTTCTGCACTGTAGGTATTCCATTCCATGATTCTATTCTAAGTATCCATCAGGTTAAGCATCTGCTGACTTTAACGTTGCTTCAGGCTACATAAGGTTACAACATCTGATGCTCAAAAATACAATAATGTAAAAGCAAAATGCTGCGGATGCTGGAAAACTAAAATAAAAACAGAAACTGTTGGAAAAACTCAGCAGATCTGGCAGCATCTGTGGAGAGGGAAACAGAATTAATGTTTCAAGGGTGGCACGGTAGCACAGTGGTTAGCACTGCTGCTTCACAGCTCCAGGGACCTGGGTTCGATTCCCGGCTTGGGTCACTGTCTGTGTGGAGTTTGCACATTCTCCTCGTGTTTGCGTGGGTTTCCTCCCGGTGCTCCGGTTTCCTCCCACAGTCCGAAAGATGTGCTGGTTCCTTGCATTGACCCGAACAGGTGCCGGAGTGGGGCAACTAGGGGAATTTCACAGTAACTTCATTGCAGTGTTAATGTAAGCCTCACTTGCTTTAATGCAGGTGGGGCGAAATAGAAGGTCAGTGGTAGAGGTGAGCTCGGAGAGATTGGACAAAGACGTTTAGGGCGTAAGATAAAGGAAGTGTTAATGGCAGTGTTGAGGACTACAGATGACGCTGATAGTGGCATTAAAGTAAGAGCAGAATGTGTTACTAGGAGAAGTAAGAAGTCTCACAACACCAGGTTAAAGGCCAACAGGTTTATTTGGAATCACGAGCTTTCGGAGTGCTGCTCCTTCATCAGGTGAGTGGAGGTTAGTTCTAAAAGCTCATGAATCCAAATAAACCTGTTGGATTTTAACCTGGTGTTGTGAGACTTTTTACTGTGCCCACCCCAGTCCAATCTCCACCGCATTAATAGGAAAACAAAGTTCAGCGCTCAGTGGAAAAGCTGGTAGAACTTGACGCCCGACTCATCACACGTGTGCACTCAAACATATGCCTGCAGCTGTGCTTGCTGGCCTCTGCTTGCTGGCCTCTGACTGCCAGTGGAATTTTGCCAATGTCATTTGAAATCAAAAGGCGGTGTGGCAAGCCATTTAAGCTCTTTCTGAGCGTCAACTTTTGAATGCGATATCCAGTGTGAATCAGCTACAGTTAGACTGCAGCCAGCACTCGTCAGGTGAGAAGCCCCTTTCCCAAGCATTCTGACCACTAATAGCAAATTGCCTATTTCCGTGAATTTAGTCGCGTTAATTGGATATTTGACACTGGATTGTTCCGGACCAATGATAAACAGAGGCATTAGTGAATTATACCCGAAACATAATGGAAAACAGATTTTGTAAACAGCATATGAGAGCCCAGATGGGACCTAAATGAAGGCAAAGGAAGGCAATGTTAAAAAATGGAGTACTTTCCAAAGAAAAGATGCAGTGTAGTACCTCTGAATGATGAGCATTATTTAATATGCTGGTTGTATCCTAAGCCTGAATCAATGCTACTCTCCACGCTTCAATGAGTTGGGGACCTCTCTTAAAGATGCACATTATGTGAAAAGCAGACTGGCTGTCAATATTGAACTATGTACTTATGTGTCAGACTACTAATAATGGCAAATGGTATTTACTCACTTCAGTAAAGACTATATTAATAAATGCAGCTGCAACACAGTACTGAGGTTTGAGTGAGGCTTGGTAAAATCTCAGATGGGATTGGCTCAAGTTCAATCGTTTAGCTGTTTTGCTGCTTCAAGTCTTTGCTTCTGAAGGGCATTTTAATCCTGTACAGACGGTGGTTATTGAAAATATAATGCAGTTTTGAATTATTGCTTCAATTTCTAATGAATAATTTTTCACACAACATCAGAAGCTAATGTTATAAGCCATAATCCTTATCCTGTTGCAGATTGCAACATTCAACATTCCAAAAATTACCTGGCAAGTGAACCAGAAATAACATTGATGGCATAAACTACTTGTACAGAGAAATCTTGCTACAGGTTGATTTAAATGCTAATAGTATTAAGTGTTGCCTGCCAACCTAACAAGTAAAAATGTTGAAGTTTTAGCCCCCGTCAATGAGCATCTGGGAGAAGATGATAGGTTTTGAACAGAGGAAGGGTCCGAATCACAGAATTGTTACAACATAGGAGGCGGCCATTCAGCCCATTGTGTTGGCAAATTACCTTGTGCAAACCCCCCCACCTATAACCCTGTTCATCCTTCCTTTTCAGATAACAATCCAATTCCTCCTCGAGTGTCTCGATTGAACACACCTCCACCACATTCCCAGCAGTGCATTCCACATCCTAACCACTCTCGGTGTAAAAACAAATTCTGATGTAGCCATTGCTTCTTTTGACAGTTAACTCTGTGTCCTATCTACTCTGTCCAGGCCCCTCGTGATTTTGAATAAGTCCATCAATTCTCCTCTCAACCCTCTCTTCTCCAGTGAAAACATCCCCAATTTCTCCAATCTATGGAACTGAAGTTCCTCACTCATGGAATCATTCTTGTGAATCTTTTCTGTACTCTCTCGAATGCCTTCATATCTTTCCTAAATTGTGGCACCCAGAACTGAACGCAATACTCCAGTTGAAGCCAAACCTGTGTTCTATACAAGTTTATCATAATTCCCTTGTTCCTATCCTTTAGGCCACTGTCAATAAAGCATAGGATGCTGCACACTTCATTAACTGTCCTCTCAACCTGTCCTATCTTTAATGATTTATGCATGTATACACCCAGGTTTCTCCGCACTTGGACCACCTTTAGAATCATACCATTTATTTTATCTTGTCTCTGTGGGGGCGGGGCGGAGGGGGGCGGGGCGGAGGGGGGCGGGGCGGAGGGGGGCGGGGCGGAGGGGGGCGGGGCGGGAGGGGGGCGGGGCGGAGGGGGGCGGGGCGGAGGGGGGCGGGGCGGAGGGGGCGGGGCGGAGGGGGGCGGGGCGGAGGGGGGCGGGGCGGAGGGGGGCGGGGCGGAGGGGGGCGGGGCGGAGGGGGGCGGGGCGGAGGGGGGCGGGGCGGAGGGGGGCGGGGCGGAGGGGGGCGGGGCGGAGGGGGGCGGGGCGGAGGGGGGCGGGGCGGAGGGGGGGCGGGGCGGAGGGGGGCGGGGCGGAGGGGGGCGGGGCGGAGGGGGGCGGGGCGGAGGGGGGCGGGGCGGAGGGGGGCGGGGCGGAGGGGGGCGGGGCGGAGGGGGGCGGGGCGGAGGGGGGCGGGGCGGAGGGGGGCGGGGCGGAGGGGGGCGGGGCGGAGGGGGGCGGGGCGGAGGGGGGCGGGGCGGAGGGGGGCGGGGCGGAGGGGGGCGGGGCGGAGGGGGGCGGGGCGGAGGGGGCGGGGCGGAGGGGGGGGGCGGGGGGCGGGGCGGAGGGGGGCGGGGCGGAGGGGGGCGGGGCGGAGGGGAGGGGGGCGGGGCGGAGGGGAGGGGGGCGGGGCGGAGGGGAGGGGGGCGGGGCGGAGGGGAGGGGGGCGGGGCGGAGGGGAGGGGGGCGGGGCGGAGGGGAGGGGGGCGGGGCGGAAGGGAGGGGGGCGGGGCGGAAGGGAGGGGGGCGGAGGGGAGGGGGCGGAGGGGAGGGGGGCGGGGGCAGGGCGGGGGGGCGGAGGGGGGCGGGGCGCGGAGGGGGGAGGGGCGGCGGTTAGGGGCGGCGGTTAGGGGCGGAGGGCCAAAGGGGGGGGGGGCGGAGGGCCGAAGGGGGGGGGGCGGAGGGGCGAGGGGGGGGCGGAGGGGGGGGCGGAGGGGGGGGCGGAGGGGGGGGGCGGAGGGGGGGGGGCGGAGGGAGGGGGGCGCGGGGGGGGCGGAGGGAGGGGGGCGGAGGGGGGGGGGGCGGAGGGGGGGGGGCGGAGGGGGGGGGGCGGAGGGGGGGGGCGGAGGGGGGGGGGGCGGAGGGGGGGGGGGCGGAGGGGGGGGGGGCGGAGGGGGGGGGGGCGGAGGGGGGGGGGCGGAGGGGGGGGGGCGGAGGGGGGGGGGGCGGAGGGGGGGGGGCGGAGGGGGGGGGGCGGAGGGGGGGGGCGGGGGGGGGGGCGGAGGGGGGGGGGCGGAGGGGGGGGGGCGGGGGGGGGGGCGGAGGGGGGGGGGCGGAGGGGGGGGGCGGGGGGGGGGCGGAGGGGGGGGGCGGAGGGGGGGGGCGGAGGGGGGGGGCGGAGGGGGGGGCGGAGGGGGGGGGCGGGGGCGGAGGGGGGGGGCGGAGGGGGGGGGCGGAGGGGGGGGCGGAGGGGGGGGGCGGAGGGGGGGGGCGGAGGGGGGGGCGGAGGGGGGGGGCGGAGGGGGGGGGCGGAGGGGGGGGGCGGAGGGGGGGGGGCGGAGGGGGGGGGCGGAGGGGGGGGGGCGGAGGGGGGGGGGCGGAGGGGGGGGGGCGGAGGGGGGGGGGCGGAGGGGGGGGCGGAGGGGGGGGGCGGAGGGGGGGGGCGGAGGGGGGGGGCGGAGGGGGGGGGCGGAGGGGGGGGGCGGAGGGGGGGGACGGAGGGGGGGGCGGAGGGGGGGGGCGGAGGGGGGGGGCGGAGGGGGGGGGCGGAGGGGGGGGGCGGAGGGGGGGGGCGGAGGGGGGGGGCGGAGGGGGGGGGCGGAGGGGGGGGCGGAGGGGGGGGGCGGAGGGGGGGGGCGGAGGGGGGGGGCGGAGGGGGGGGGCGGAGGGGGGGGGCGGAGGGGGGGGGCGGAGGGGGGGGGGCGGAGGGGGGGGGCGGAGGGGGGGGGGCGGAGGGGGGGGCGGAGGGGGGGGGCGGAGGGGGGGGCGGAGGGGGGGGGCGGAGGGGGGGGCGGAGGGGGGGGCGGAGGGGGGGGCGGAGGGGGGGGCGGAGGGGGGGGGCGGAGGGGGGGGCGGAGGGGGGGGCGGAGGGGGGGGCGGAGGGGGGGGCGGAGGGGGGGGCGGAGGGGGGGGCGGAGGGGGGGGCGGAGGGGGGGGCGGAGGGGGGGGCGGAGGGGGGGGCGGAGGGGGGGGCGGAGGGGGGGGCGGAGGGGGGGGCGGAGGGGGGGGCGGAGGGGGGGGCGGAGGGGGGGGCGGAGGGGGGGGCGGAGGGGGGGGCGGAGGGGGGGGCGGAGGGGGGGGCGGAGGGGGGGGCGGAGGGGGGGGCGGAGGGGGGGGCGGAGGGGGGGGCGGAGGGGGGGGCGGAGGGGGGGGCGGAGGGGGGGGCGGAGGGGGGGCGGAGGGGGGGGCGGAGGGGGGGCGGAGGGGGGGGCGGAGGGGGGGGCGGAGGGGGGGGCGGAGGGGGGGGCGGAGGGGGGGGCGGAGGGGGGGGCGGAGGGGGGGGCGGAGGGGGGGGCGGAGGGGGGGGCGGAGGGGGGGGCGGAGGGGGGGGCGGAGGGGGGGGCGGAGGGGGGGGCGGAGGGGGGGGCGGAGGGGGGGGCGGAGGGGGGGGCGGAGGGGGGGGCGGAGGGGGGGGCGGAGGGGGGGGCGGAGGGGGGGGCGGAGGGGGGGGCGGAGGGGGGGGCGGAGGGGGGGGCGGAGGGGGGGGCGGAGGGGGGGGCGGAGGGGGGGGCGGAGGGGGGGGCGGAGGGGGGGGCGGAGGGGGGGGCGGAGGGGGAGGCGGAGGGGGAGGCGGAGGGGGAGGCGGAGGGGGAGGCGGAGGGGGAGGCGGAGGGGGGGGCGGAGGGGGAGGCGGAGGGTGGGGCGGAGGGTGGGGCGGGGGGGGCGCGGAGGGGGGTGCGGGGGGGGCGGGGGTGGGCGGGGGGGCGAGGGGGGGACGGAGGGGCGCGGGGGGGCGGAGGGGCGCGGGGGGGGCGGGGGGGGCGGAGGGGGGCGCGGGGAGCGCGGAGGGGCGCGGGGTCGCGGAGGGGCGCGGGGGGCGCGGGGGGCGCGGGGGGCGCGGGGGGCGCGGGGGGCGCGGGGGGCGCGGGGGGCGCGGGGGGGCGCGGGGGGCGCGGGGGGGCGCGGGGGGCGCGGGGGGCGCGGAGGGGCAAGGGGGGCGCGGAGGGGCAAGGGGGGCGCGGAGGGGCAAGGGGGGCGCGGAGGGGCAAGGGGGGCGCGGAGGGGCAAGGGGGGCGCGGAGGGGCAAGGGGGCGCGGAGGGGCAAGGGGGCGCGGAGGGGCAAGGGGGGCGCGGAGGGGCAAGGGGGGCGCGGAGGGGCAAGGGGGGCGCGGAGGGGCAAGGGGGGCGCGGAGGGGCAAGGGGGGCGCGGAGGGGCAAGGGGGGCGCGGAGGGGCAAGGGGGGCGCGGAGGGGCAAGGGGGGCGCGGAGGGGCAAGGGGGCGCGGAGGGGCAAGGGGGCGCGGAGGGGCAAGGGGGGCGCGGAGGGGCAAGGAGGGCGCGGAGGGGCAAGGGGGGCGCGCGAAGGGGCAAGGCGGGCGCGCGTAGGAGCAAGGCGGGCGCGCGGAGGGGCAAGGCGGGCGCGCGGAGGGGCAAGGCGGGCGCGCGGAGGGGCAAGGCGGGCGCGCGGAGGGGCAAGGCGGGCGCGCGGAGGGGCAAGGCGGGCGCGCGGAGGGGCAAGGCGGGCGCGCGGAGGGGCAAGGCGGGCGCGCGGAGGGGCAAGGCGGGCGCGCGGAGGGGCAAGGCGGGCGCGCGGAGGGGCAAGGCGGGCGCGCGGAGGGGCAAGGCGGGCGCGCGGAGGGGCAAGGCGGGCGCGCGGAGGGGCAAGGCGGGCGCGCGGAGGGGCAAGGCGGGCGCGCGGAGGGGCAAGGCGGGCGCGCGGAGGGGCAAGGCGGGCGCGCGGAGGGGCAAGGCGGGCGCGCGGAGGGGCAAGGCGGGCGCGCGGAGGGGCAAGGCGGGCGCGCGGAGGGGCAAGGCGGGCGCGCGGAGGGGCAAGGCGGGCGCGCGGAGGGGCAAGGCGGGCGCGCGGAGGGGCAAGGCGGGCGCGCGGAGGGGCATGGCGGGCGCGCGGAGGGGCAGAGCGGGCGCGCGGAGGGGCAAGGCGGGCGCGCGGAGGGGCAAGGCGGGCGCACGGGGGGCAAGGCGGGCGCGCGGAGGGGCAGGGCGGGCGCGCGGAGGGGCGAAGGGAGGCACGGAGGGGTGAAGGGAGGCACGGAGGGGTGAAGGGAGGCACGGAGGGGTGAAGGGGGGCACGGAGGGGTGATGGGGGGCACGGAGGGGTGATGGGGGGCACGGAGGGGTGAAGGGGGGCACGGAGGGGTGAAGGGGGGCACGGAGGGGTGAAGGGGGGCACGGAGGGGTGAAGGGGGGCACGGAGGGGTGAAGGGGGCATGGAGGGGTGAAGGGGGCATGGAGGGGTGAAGGGGGCATGGAGGGGTGAAGGGGGCATGGAGGGGTGAAGGGGGCATGGAGGGGTGAAGGGGGCATGGAGGGGTGAAGGGGGCATGGAGGGGTGAAGGGGGCATGGAGGGGTGAAGGGGGCATGGAGGGGTGAAGGGGGCATGGAGGGGTGAAGGGGGCATGGAGGGGTGAAGGGGGCATGGAGGGGTGAAGGGGGCATGGAGGGGTGAAGGGGGCATGGAGGGGTGAAGGGGGCATGGAGGGGTGAAGGGGGCATGGAGCGGTGAAGGGGGCATGGAGGGGTGAAGGGGGCATGGAGGGGTGAAGGGGGGCATGGTGGGGTGAAGGGGGGCATGGTGGGGTGAAGGGGGGCATGGAGGGGTGAAGGGGGGCTTGGAGGGGTGAAGGGGGGCATGGAGGGGTGAAGGGGGGAGGGAGGGAGGGTGATTGTCAACGCACCAATTAACCAGATTCTCTATCTCATTGCTGTACTCTGTCTCGTAATTCTTTGAGATCCGACCACTATGGTGGTGTCGACAGCGAACTTGAAAAGTGAGTTGGAGGGGAATTTGGCCACACAATCATGGGGGTATAAGGTGCAAAGTAAGGGGCTGAGGACAGAGCTTTGTGGGGCACCGGTGTTGAGGATAATAGTGAAGGAGGTGTTGTTGCATGTCCTTACTGATTGCAGTCTGTGAGTTAGGAATCCAGTCACAGAGGGAGGAGCCGAGCCCGAGGCCATGGAGTTTGGAGATGAGTTTTGTCGGGATAATGGTGTTGAAGGCTAAGCTGTAGTCAATAAAAAGGAGAAAAAAGCAAAATACTGTGGATGCTGGAATCTGAAACAGAAACAGAAAATTTTGGAAAATCTCAGGTGGTCTGACAGCATCTGTGGAGAGAGAATAGAGCCAACGTTCTGAGACTGTACGACCCTTCGTCAGACCTGCTGAGATTTTCCAGCATCTTCTGTTTGTGTTTAATAAATGGGTGTCTGGCCAGTTGAAGAGCTGTTGGCCAATCTGGTTGGCCAGCAGCTCTCATGGGTGGGACTTCCATCCGCCCTTGACAAGAAGTTCTGTTCAAGTGAGTGTTAAATGGCAGCGAGAGTTCAAAGTTGGCAGCAGTGCATTAGGTGCTGACTCTCAGGATGGCGAGTGCCGTCCGCTCTCCATCCTTAAAATTCTATCCTTTCCAAAGGGTATGCGAAACATGAGAAATTTCTGTCTTAAAAGCCCTTTAAAAGGATGTGTTAACAGGTCGCGAGATGGAACATTACATCTAGATATTGACAACAGGGCAAGGAAAATGTCCTGGCACCTGCATACGATGAACAATGCATGACTCAGATGTGGTGACGCTTAAACTAAGAGAACAGCAAACATGTGACAAATGATGATAATGTCAGATCAGAAACTCTAAATGTTAGTCAATTTTTCGAACAGTGTAAAAAAGATACATAAAAAAGAAGTTATGTTAACAACCCAGTATTAAAAATAATTCACTATGACCAACACGAATGCTGAGTTCAATTTACTGAAGCTACGAAACGGGGAAAAAAAGAGCAGAGGCATGTTATACTAAATGCTTAATCTTCCTAATAAAACATGGAATTTCCTTGATTTATGCTACCAGAGATTGTGGATACATTTATTGTGTAGCTACATGCAGAGTCCAGTCAGGAAGCATGTTGTTTGTATTCCATGGCTCCAAATCAAGGTCTTGCAGCCAGGAGTGCCTTCTGGAAGTCCATATGAATAACATTCATAGAAACTCCTTTATCCACCACGTTAGTGGCTTTCTCAAAAATTCAACTTGGTTCATTAGACAGAACCTACACTTGTACAAATCTCTGCTGGTTCTCTTTGACCAGTTCACTTTTTTTCTTTATTCTTTCATGGGATGTGGGCATCGTTGGCAAGGCCAGCATTTGTTGCCCACCCCTCATTGCTCTTTTGAACGGGGTTAAAAGTCAACCACATTGCTGTGGGCCTTGAATAATGCTTCCCAAATCTTGTCATGACACACCTTTCCACTACAAAACGTTTTGATGCACACCTATTTTCTCCAACTAAACTGCTCTCTGGCAAAAACCTTTTATATACAAGGCTCGATGAGCCAAATGACCTCCTTCTGAACTGTAGAGATGCTAAGATTCGAGATATAAAACCTCCTAAAAACACGTCAGGCCATCATTTAATGCAATTTTCATTAAGAAGTTTACAATGGATCTTGATCAATTGGGCCAGTGGGCTGACGAATGGCAGATGGAGTTTAATTTAGACAAATGCGAAGTGATGCATTTTGGTAGATTGAACCAGGGCAGGACTTACTCAGTTAATGGTAGGACATTGGGGAGAGTTACAGAACAAAGATCTAGGGGTACATGTTCATAGCTCCTTGAAAGTGGAGTCACAGGTGGACAGTGGTGAAGAAGGCATTCGGCATGCTTGGTTTCATCGGTCAGAACATTGAATACAGGAGTTGGGACATCTTATTGAAGTTGTACAAGACATTGGTAAGGCCACACTTGGAATACTGTGTGCAATTCTGGTCACCCTATTATAGAAAGGATATTATTAAACTAGAAAGAGTGCAGAAAAGATTTACTAGGATGCTAATGGGACTTGATGGATTGAGTTATAAGGAGAGGCTGGATAGACTGGGACTTTTTTCTCTGGAGCGTAGGAGGCTGAGGGGTGATCTTATAGAGGTCTTTAAAATAATGTGGGGCATAGATCAGCTAGATAGTCAATATCTTTTCCCAAAGGTAGGGGAGTCTAAAACTAGAGGGCATAGGTTTAAGGTGAGAGGGGAGAGATACAAAAGTGTCCAGAGGGGCAATTTTTTCACACACAGGGTGGTGAGTGTCTGGAACAAGCTGCCAGAGGTAGTAGTAGAGGCGGGTACAATTTTGTCTCTTAAAAAGCATTTAGATAGTTACATGGGTACGATGGGTATAGAGGGATATGGGCCAAATGCAGGCAATTGGGATTAGTTTAGGGGTTTTAAAAAAAAAGAGCGGCATGGACAAGTTGGGCCGAAGGGCCTGTTTCCATGCTGTAAACCTCTATGACTCTAATGTAAGCCAGTTGCATGTCAAATACAATACTTATATTGAAAATGTACACAATTTAAAATTGTTTTCCATTAAAGATTTTAATTGTTTTCAGTTTTTCGAAGTCTACATTTGTCAATGTGAAAGTTCATAAATAAAGGGTAGTTGTGCAACCAGAATCTTACTGACAATGTTAGCCTGACACCTGGGCCTGCCTCTGTGAGCAGACTCTCTTGATCTGGGATGGAATTGATGACAGGGTGACTTTCAGGTCCTGTTCCACTGACGGGCGCTCCGTCCTTTTGTTTTTTACATAAGCCAGCATTGAGAACGTCAACTCACACAGGTAGGTCGTGGGAAACAGGAAGAGAACTGCCATAGCATGATGTGAAATAAATGGATATTCTTGTTCGCAAGAAACCAAAATGTGTCCAGAGGCATCTCTGCAAACTTCAGTGCATGATCCATCCTGAGCACTGCAAATTCCTCTTGTTCTTTTAGTGACAACTGCTTTGATGATTCAAGAGAATGTGAACTGAATGGATCATGTGTCCAGTCAAAGTCTTCCATATCCGAGGAGGGGAAGTAGCAGTTAAACTTCTCCTGTAGTGTTTTAAGATGTGTGGAGATGAGGTTGAGTATGGTTTTGCCAGCAGGATTTGCTGATGCCAGCTTGAACATCTCATTCGACCCACTTGCCACTTTTCCCCGCCAAAGGGCCAGTTTTGATCTGAAGCCTGAAGTTTGTCTGCGGCAGTCAGAATGTTCTCATTTCCCCCTTGCATTTTAACATTCAGCTCGGTCAGACTCCTGAATATATCTGGAAGATTTGCAAGCCGAATGCACCAAGAATCATCACATATTAAATCTTTGTGTGGCAATTCATGCGGAGCCGAAAACCCTTTCAGTGCATTGTGGACTTCATAAACATGAGCCAGGACCTTTTCCCGAGACAACCACCACACCTGTGTGCATGAATAAACCCTGGTACTCGACTCCCATCTCTCCACACAAGATGGTAAACAAGCGCGATTTCAAAGGACGTGACTTAACATAATTCACGATTTTCACAGTTTGTTCCAACACGAGTTAATTCAGATGGTACTGTTTTGCAACAAGGGTTTCACGATGCAGGATACAGTGGCTGACGCGGATATTAGGATTCTGTTCTTTCACCTTACTCAGGAATCCTTTGATCTTTTCCCATCACTGAAGCCGCTCCATCAGTGCAGATGCTATGGCACTTGGTCCAGTTAACATTGCTTCTCTTCAGATAGTAAGAAGTCTCACAACTCCAGGTTCAAGTCCAACAGGTTTATTTGGTAGCACAAGCCGCAGTAATTTTGGTAATTTTGTCATTTCGCAGTAATTTTGGTAGCTTTCCGAAAGCTAGTGGCTTGTGCTGCCAAATAAACCTGTTGGACTTGAACCTGGTGTTGTGAGACTTCTTACTGTGCCCACCCCAGTCCAACACCGGCATCTCCACATCATCACTTCAGATAAGCAGGGTAGATGTGATACAAAAGATTTCCTCTCTGGTCGCATGACCAGGCAGTTCTTTGCAAAAGAAGAAACGGTCTCTGATAGAATCCTCATTAACATACCTCGCGTTGGCAAACAGCCAGCAGTGTCTGCTAATATCTGTGGGAGCATCAATCAGCAGGGCAAATTTTCCACTTGTTTCTAATTCCTGTTGAAGCACTGGTTCAATATCAACTGACATTTCATCAATACGCCGTTTGATTGTACTATTAGACAGAGGAATTTGTGTCGATTTCTTCAGCAACTTCAGCTCCCAACATTACTCTCTCAATACTTTTGCATGCTGACAGGATTCGGGTTTCAGCAACGGTGTGCGGCTTCTTTGATTTTACCATGAGCTCAGCCATCAGCTAACTTGCCTCCTGCACATTATCTGAAACCCGCACACACTCCATCATTTTGCTTTAGGTTCTCTCAGGTTTTGAGGTACTGTACATCCTTGCTGGAGAGCAAATGGTGTTTTGTATAGAAATGGCACTTCAACTTGCTTGGTACCATTGCAGCATTTGAGCGTCTCCACAGATGAGGCATCCTGGGACTGGGCAGGAGGCATCACCAGTCCACGAAAATCCAAAGGCCAAGTAGCCATCACTGTACTGACTGTGTACATACCTCGCTTTTTTCCACTGAGGTTCCATTCTTTTGGCCACATCGGCATCAGAGTGGGATTCTTCACTCCTCCAAGACCTTATCCATGTTGTGGTCATATACACAACACTACACAAGAAATGCATCAACTTACAAGCATAATTTCAGCTCTTCTGCTGTGCCAAGCCAAAAAGTGCTCCTCCAAAGGTGTACCCTTGCCTCAGCGTCACGTAACATGGTGTTATCTACCTTCAGCTGCCTTCTTGATCTTTGCAGCTTCTTTTTGGGTCTCTTTGACCATCTCACTTAAGGTCTGCTCCTTGTAGCCATTTTTCCAATGGGAACTGTTTCGCCTTTTCTGAACTTCATTGCTTCCTGTTTCTTACCTCTGTCTTCTTCCCTTACTGGAAACATTGTTTTTTCCCCCCCACTTTTCCCTGTTTTTATTGACCACTCACTGTCTCCCTCGCATCTCTCAGGGTTTGTGCGTCCTTGTGTTTTCGCTTTTTGCGCAGGACCTTCATCTTCAGCTCCATAGTCAGCATCACCAATCCCGAGGAACCTGGGGTCTCCCCTGCATGCACCAACTGGGAAAAGACTGCACGTACACGGTTCAGATTGTTTTGCATTGGTCAGGCCCATCAACAGACATCTGGCCAATGCTAAAAATCCAAATGGAACATGGAGGCTGGCACACGCGTGGAAGGCCTGAGATTCATCAGGACTTGGAGATTTGGTTTATTTAAATTCAACTTTAATCATTTGAATCTTATTTCGTGGCACACCAAACCCCTGGTCTAGAGTCACATGTGGGCCAGGCTGGGTAAGGGTGTCAGGTTTCCTTCCCAAAATGGTTTTATTTCACAATAATCAGTGATAGTTGCCATGGTCAGTATTACTGAGACTTTATATTCCAGATATTTTTATTATCAGTTGAATTTAACTTCCACCAGCTGCCATGGTGTGATTTGAACCCATGGCCTCTGGATTACTAATCCAGCAATACTACCATTATGCCACCATCTCCCCCCAAGTGCTGAGATGTAAGAAAGTATCAATAACATAAACAATAAGCCCTTGAAAACACTTAAACTTGTGTAAATAAACATTGTGCAATTGACAGCAGAGATCAAAGAGCCTGAAGTGTCAATCAAACAATGCTTTCTCTGGGGTGCAAGCTGTTTCAGGAAGAGTAATGGTTGTCTAAGCTCTCAGCCAAGACTCATTATGGTACTTGATATTGATACTTTAAAGGGTCTGGGTGACTGACACTTTTATTGCCTTCGAAGTGAAATGACATTTTTTAATATAGTAGAAAAATATGAATGAATTACTGACTTTTAAAACTTTTTTTGGACATCATCCTGTCACTGTAGGGCTTATTGGTTCTATATAGCATACAGTGGGTTAATGAACATGGAAGGCATAGCTTGAAATTGAGGGCATGGGGGTCTCGTGGGTGAGTGGGGGATTTGGCTTGACATGGGGGAGCATGAGGAGTACTTTTGAACCTATGTTTTAAAAGGTCTCCTCATGCAGGCTAGGGCCCACGTCTGCTTTGAGGGGTTGTGAACCACAACTCTTTAAAAACCTGGCCCAACTCCGTGAATTTTGCAGAGAGGTAGGAAGTGCCTATTTGCACAATGCAGCAGGCCAGGCCAGGAATGCTGGATGCGGGTTTTGACAGGAATCAGCCCACACCTTTCAAAGGCACCCTTGAAAACCAGACAGCCCTGGAAAGGGTCAGGAATCCCGAAATCAGGACTTCCCCACCATTCTTAAAGGGCTCCCATCTCATCACGACTCTGAACATCCAGCATTTAGGCTGTAGTGTGAACATTTCACATGACTGATTTAATGTACAAGATAAATAACCAATTTCCTGTATCCAGTAGTTTCAATGCAGCACCAGTCACACAATGTATTATCACAGAAACCAGCACTCTCTTATGTTTGGCACTTTTGTGTGTCTTGTGGCACTCATCATCTCCTTCCCAAGGCAATTAAGGGTCATCTTATCAGTGATGCTCACATTACAAGAATGAAGAAAAAAAAACAGAGGCAGTAATTCCCATCACAGTTCAATTATTGAACAAAATTATTTCACAAGATGTGGGCAGCATTGGCTTGGCGAGCATTTATTGTCCATCGCTAATTGCCCTTGAGAAAGTGGTGGTGAGCCACTTTCTTGAACTGCTGCAGTCCCGTAGATACACCCACAGAGCTGTTAGGCAGGGAACTCCTGGATCTTGATCCAGCAACAGTGAAGGAACTGTGATATATTTCCAAGTCAAGATAGTGTGACAGTTGGAGGAGAACTTGTAGGTCTGGTGTTCCCATGTATCTGCTGCCCTTGGTCTTCTAAGTAGTGGAGATTGTGGGTTTGTACAGTGCTGTTGAAAGAGCCTTGGTGATTTGTTGTAGTGTACATTGCAGATGGTACCGGCTGCTGCTACTGTGCATCAGTGGTGGAAGGAGTGAATATTTAAGGTCGTGGATGGGTTGCCAGTCAAGCCTGGTGTTGGATGGTGAACTTCCTGACTGTTAGGGCTGCACTCATCCAGGCAAGTGGAGACAATTCCATCACACTCCTGACCCCTTGTGCCTTGTAGATGGTGGACAGGCTTTGGGGAGTCTAGAGATGCGTTACTCTCCGTACAATTCCCAGCCTCTGATCTGCTCTGGTATCCACAGTATTTATATGGCTGATCCAGTTCAATTTCTGGTCAATGGTAACCCCCAGGATGTTGATAGTGGGGGAGTCAGTGGTGGTAATGTTACTGAATGTCAAGGGGAGTTGGTTAGATTCTCTCTTTTTGGAGATGGTCATTGCCTAGCACTTGTGTGGCGCAAATATTACATTCAACCCAAGTCTGAATATTTCCAGGTCTTGCTGCGGATGGCTTCAGTAACTGAGGAGTTGCATTTGCAGCTGAACATTGTGCAACCATCAGCAAACATCCCTAGTTTAGACATTAAGAGGGAAGGAAGGTCATTGATGAAGCAGCTGAAGATGGTTGGCTCTAGGACACTACCCTGAGGCACCTCTGCAGTGAAGTCCCAGAACTGAGATGATTGACCTCCAACCACCACAACCATCTTTCTTGGTGCTATGCATGACTCCAATCAATAGAGAGTTTTCCTCTCCATTCCTATTGATTCCAGTTTTGCTCGGGTTCTTTGATGCCACCCTGAGCTCTCAGCATGGTTCGGTGAATATGACTACGTCAGGCTGTTGCATGACTAGTCTGTGGAACAGTTCTCCCAATTTTGGCACAGGCCCCCAGATGTTAGTAAGGAGGACCTTGCAGGGTTGACAAGTGCTAGATCGATGCTGGGTGATCCATCTGGTTTCATTCCTTATTGACTTTCTGTAGAGATTTTGAGACAACTGAGTGGCTTAATAGGCCATTTCAGAGAGCATTTAAGTGTCAAGCACATTGCTGAGGGTGCAGAGTCACATGTAGGTTAGACAGGGTAAAGATAGCAGACATTTTTCCTAAAAGGGAAGATTTTTCTTTGAAGAACATTAGTGAACTAGATGGGTTTTTACAACAATCAACAATGGTTTCATAGTCATCATTACTACCCAATTTAGTAATGGAATTCAAATTCCCCAGAGCATTAGCTCGGGCCTCTGGATTGCTAGTCCGGTGACATTACCACTATGCCTGCACCTCCCCTGTGACGAAATACACAGCAATAACCACAGGTGTAATTTGCTAAGGAAACGTTAACATCCATCAGTGTAGCAACATACCATACTCTTCATGGGTACATACATGCTGTGTGTTGGCTGTAGTTGAATTGGTAGCACTCTCACTACTGAGTCAGAAGGTTCTAAGTTCAAGTCCCACTCCAGGACTTGAGGTCAAAAAATCAAGACTGACTTTTCAGTGGAATGCGAAAGGAGCGCTGCCTTTCAGAGGAGATCCAGTCTGTCCTTCCTCTCAGGTGAATGAGAAAGAAGACACTGCCTATTGTGCAGTAGAGCAGGGGAGTTATCCCCAGCTTCCTGGTCAATATTTATCCCTCAAATCAGCATCACGATTGGAAGGTCATTATCATATAGCTGTTTGTGGGAGCTTGCTGTGTACAAATTGGCTGTTGTTTATCCAACATTACAACAGTGACTACACTTCAAAATAACTTCATTGGCCAGAAAGCGCTTTGGAGATGTCTGGTGGTCATGAACAGGACTATAAACATGCAAGTTTGTTTTCTTACTTGATACCGTTGTTAAAGTAGTGAAAGCACATACCATGGCAATTTTGAATCCAAAGCCTGGTTCTCCCAAGATGTTGTCCTTTGGAAGTCTGCAGTCTTCAAAAATGAGATTTGTGGTAGACGATGCTCTAATTCCCAATTTGTCTTCTTTCTTCCCCAAAGATAGTCCTGGTGTAGGCATCGGAACCAAAAATGCACTTATTCCCTGTAAACACAACGCAAGCAAAGCATATTAGATACACTGGAATAAAAAATGGAATGTATTTTCATAAAGTCATTTTCAAATTTTTAATAAAAACTTTTAAAATAAACTTTATAAAACACTGGCTTGGAATCAACTGGGGCATTTTGAAGGATGTGAATGAGAAATGATTGCTCTGTGGGTGAGGGGTTTCAGTTAGATCGGTATGTTAGAGAAGCTGGGGTCGTTCGCCTTAGAGAAGGGAAGCTTAAGGGGAGATTTTATAGAGATATCCAAAAGCATGAGGGTTCTCAACAGAGAAGAGAGAGAAAAAAAACTGTTCCCATTGGCAGGAGAGCAAACCAGGTTGGCAAACCAGGGGAGATTGGCAAAAGGAGCAATAGACATATGAAGACAAGCATTTTTACACAGCGAGTGGTAAGAATCTGGAATTCACTGCCCGAGAGTGTGGTGGAGGCAGATTCAATGATGTCTCCCCAACAGAGAATTGGATAATTCTCTGAAGAGAAAGTGCAGGACGAGGGGAAAAGAGCAGGGGAGTGGGACTTGGGCCTTTACTTGAGAGAGCAGTCTTACAGAATGCCCCCACCATGGACATGACAGGCCAATTGGCTTCCTTCTGCGCTATAACCATTCTTTGATTATATTACTGGGCGACATACTGGCACAGTGGTTAGCACTGCTGCCTCACAGCGCCAGGGACCTGGGTTCACTTCACTTGGGTCACTGTCTGCGTGGGTTTCCTCCCACAATCTGAAAGACGTGCTGGTTAGGTGCATTGACCCGGACAGGCACCGGAGTGTAGTGACGGGTTAGGTTGATTGACCATGCTAAAATTGCCCTTAGTGTCCTGAGATGGTTAGAGGGATTAGTGGGTAAATATGTAGGGATATGGGGGTAGGACCTGGGTGGGATTGTGGTTGGTGCAGACTCGATGGGCCGAATGGCCTCTTTCTGTACTGTAGGGTTTCTATGATTTCTATGATGATGATGACTCGGGGAATTTCAAAGTAATCTCATTGCAGTGTTAACGTAAGCCTTACTTGTGACTAATAAATAAACTTTACTTTACTTTTATGATCTTCCTATTCTCCCACCTACCCCATTGATCCCAATTTATTTTGCTGAGGTAGAACACTTTGGAACTATGGGCACTATGAAATGTTTTCAATCTAATTACTTGCTTGTTGCAGCTGGAGATTTGCTCAATTTGTGTGGAAAGGCCATTCCCAGAAAATTTGCCTCACAACTTCGCCATAGCTAGGATGTTCCCAATGAAAAGCCACTACTCTGGAACCATAGTTAGCAAGAAGCAAGGTCAGGGACAGAGAGAGCTCTACATTGTTCTGTAGACGTGATAGTGATAAAGGTGGAACAAAAACATAGGCAACTATTAATAAAAAGTACTGAGGTGAAAAAGGAACAAGGAATTTTTAAAAAGCAATCATAATCTCGAATTAACATCAGGTGTTGGTGGTAGAAATAGGACTGTATGGAGAAGGAAGAAAAAGCTTCAAGGAGAAAGATAAGTTTAACATAACGATTAGTACTTGGATGAAAAACAGGTCAATTAAAACCAATTAAAAGTAGTGCCAAATGAAGGGCAAAGTTGTGTTATTTTGAACCAAGAAAAGCCTTATGTATTGTTGGCTGAGAGCCCAAAAATCCATTAGCATATTTAAACAATGAGCCCCAGGGAAAATATTGCTCAATTGACAGCCGGGATCTCTGATCTATGCTGTCAATTTCACAGTGTTCATTTATACAAGTTAAAGAGGTTTTGAGCACTTGTAATTTTGGTTTCTGATACTTTAAAGGGCCTGGATGATTGACACTTCTATTGGGCTGTAGTGAAAAAATTATTTTAAAGGAAATGGAAAGTTATCAATGGATAGCTGTTCTTAAAAGCCTTTTTTTTTTTACACATCCTACTGTCACTATAGTATTCTTTCTATACAATATGTAGTGGGTAAATGGGCATGGGGGGCAGGAGGGACATATGGGTTGTTTGGGGGTCATTCCACCTCTGGCATGGGGCAGCATAGAAATTGTTTGGGGGGGGGGGGAGACCATGTGGGGGGCAAAGTGATGACGGTTAGCACTGGAGGGCCTTTCTGTTTTTATTTTAACTGGAATGAAATCCCTCAGCAGTGAGGCGGGTCTTTTAAACGGACCACCTCCACACTCAGCTGCCTCAGAACTTCTCTGGCTGGGCTATCCCGACTGCAGCCCATACCTCTCAATGAAAATCTCATCCTGGTGAGCACTTTCTCTCATGGTGGGCATGCCGAGTCACTATTTTCCCAACTCAAGGATGAAAATTCAGTTCAGTGTGTTCACAGCATCATAGGAGTTATAATGTTGAAGGAGGCCATTCAGCACGTTAACCTGTGCTGATGCCAACCATTCAACTGGAGTTATTACCTTGCCCTTTTCATAGACTTTATTTTATATACTTACCAAATTCCATTTCAAATAATGCTACCATGTGTACCTCAACAGTAACTTGTAGCAACCCATTCATAGGAACATAGCAAGCCTGTTCTGCCATTCAATTAGATCTTGACAGGTTTTTTTTCATTCATTCATTTGTTGCCCATCCCTAATTGCTAGGCTATTTAAGAGTCAACCACATTGCTGTGGGTCTGAAGTCACCATGTAGGCCAGACCAAGTAAGGATGGCAGATTTCCTTCCCTAAAGGACATTACTGAGCCTGATGGGGTTTTACAACAATTGACAATGGTTTCATGGTCAGCATTAGACTTTTAATTCCATATTTTTATTGAATTCGAATTTCACCATCTGCTTTGGCGGGATTCGAACCTGGGACCCAAGAGCATTATCCTGCGTCTCTGGATTACTAATCCAATGACAATACCTCTACACCATTGCCTCACCATGACTGGTATTTCAACACTACTTATCTGCCTTTCATCCAGATTTCTTGATAGCCTGACCTATCGACTCAAGTTTTGACATTGTTAATTGACAATCCAGTCCTTTCAGACAAAATTAGAATTAAGAGGTAGCCGCACAGTGGTAATGTCACTGGACTAGTAATCCAGAGGCCCAGGTTACTGCCCTGGAGACATGGATTCAAATCCCACCATGGCAGCTGATGGAACTTAGAGAAGAAAGTCTGCCATCCTTACCTGGTCTGGCCTACATATGACTCCAGACTCTCAGCAATATGGTTGATTCTTAATTGCCCTCCGAAATGGCAGAGAAAGCCACCCTATTAACGGGTAATTAGTGCACTTAGTTGGCACTTGCCAACAATGCCCACATCCCAGAAAATTAAAAAAAACATTATGTATGGGCTAGCTCTTTGAAAGAGTTATGTAATTACTTACCACATAGCCTGCAAACTTTTCCCCTTATTCAATTTCCATTTGAAATTGACCACTGGATCCATTTCCACCATCCCTTCAGGCAGTGCATTTCAGTCTATGGAAACTCAATGCATGAATTCATTTTCCTCATGTTGTATCTGGCTCTTTTACCATTACTTTAAACCCGAGTCCTCTGGTTACTGACTCTTCTGCAACTGGAAACAGTTCCTCCTTATTTGTTCTATTAAAGTCCTTCATTGATGTTAAATACGTCAATGAAATCTTCTCTTATCCTTCTCTGCTCCATGGCAAACAACCCCAGTTTCTCGTTTCTCCACATAACTGAAATCCCATATCCCTGATACCATTCTCGGAAATGTCCTCTGTAAATCTTCTTAAATTGGGGTGTTTATAATTCAGTACAATGATCTCGCTGAGTTTAGCAAGTGTTTTATAAAGGTTTATACCTCCCTTGCTTCTGTACTCTGTTCCTCTATTTGTAAAGCTAAGAATCCCATATGCCTTTTTATGAGGCTTTTCAAATTGTTCTGCCACTTACAATGATTTGTGTGCATACATCCCTGGTCTATGTTCCTACAGTTCCTTTCATTCATACCCATTTACTTCATATTGCCTGTCCTCATTCTTCCTACCAAAATCAATCACTTCACACAATCCCCTCCATTAAGTTTAATCTACCGTGTATCTGCCCATTTCACAAGTCTATCACTCCCCTCTTTGCTGTTTACTGAAGTTCTGCATTTGGAATCATCTGCAAACTTTGAAATTAAGCTCTGTCTATCCAAGTTGGAGAGAAGTCTTGAGGCACAGTGGTAACATCCCTAACCTCTGGGCCAGAAGCTCCGGGTTCAAGTGCCACTTCAGGACTTGATGGCCACAGAAGGTGTTCATAATGTGGCCAAACGGGTTGATCATCAGCTTACAAATCCTTCCAATATGCCTGAGGGGAGGCAGTAAGAGCAGGGGAGTTTCCTGGTCAGCCATACTGCAGAAGGTAATGGTAAAGCACTGCAAGACTTTGCCAAGCTTACTCGTGGTTCATTCCATTGGAAGCCCATGGTTGTCAATACCCTCCTAGGGCACAATGCTTGAAAGACGATATCCAAGTCTACATTAGTAATACATATCATAACAGCAGTGTCTCGAATACTGATCGCTGGGTAACACCACTATATAGTTCCCTCATGTCTGAAAAACAACTGTTCACCAATAATCTCTGCTTTCTCTCCCTTAGCCAATTTTATACCCATGCAGCCACTGCTCCTTTAATCCCATGAACTTCAATTTCGCTAGCAAGTTTATTATGTGGCACTTTATCAAATGCCTGTGAAAGTCCAAACACTGACCAACTACAGTAGCCTCATTATAACCCTTTACATTACTTCATCCAAGAACTTTTAGTGGGGTTGAGAAGGGATGTTAGTTGCAGATTTCTGCAACTATTTTTGTGAAAATATGCTTCCTTTTTTTTAAAAACTCCTAGACAGACCAGCTTTAATGTTAAATTATGCCCTCTTGTTCGGGATTATCCCACCAGAGGAAATGGTTTCTATGTACCTGCCTTATCAAATTTCTATCTTTTTAGATAGCTTGATTAAATTAAAACACAAGGGAATACAAGCCAAATTTATGCAACAAATGTTCACATTTGAACCACTGATATCACTTTGGTGAATTTGTGCAGTGCCCTTTTAAAGGCCAATGTATCTTTCTTGAGATGTAATGCACAAAATTGAAAGCAGTGCTGCAGAAGGATCTGACAACTGAAACATAACTTCCTCCCCTTTGTGCTGCAACTCACTTGAGAGAAAGACCACTTTTGTCTCTTAGCTTTGGCTTTTATATCTGAATCCCTCTCTCCTTCACAACGCCTAGTTTCCCACCCTTAAGAAATATTCCGATTTGTCTTCCTTAGGTCTAAAGTGGATGGTACCATACTTTGCACAATGAACTCCTTTTTCCATGGTTTTGGCCAATCATTTAGTCTGCCTCTGCCCTTCTGTAGCTCCGGTCTCCATCCACACAATTTACTGCGCCTCCCAACTTGGTGTCATTTGCAAACTAGCTCTCTGTTCTTTCATCTAAGTCATTAATTTATAATGGTGAAAAGCCTCAGAAAAGAGCCCTGAGGAATACAACTTGTATCTGTGATCTGACAAGCGCAGACCAAACCCTGCATCTCTACTCTCATCCTATTTCCTATTGTCTTTCGCTCTGACGAAGGGTCATCCAGACTCAAAACATTAGCTCTGTTTCTCTCTCTACAGATGCTGTCAGACCTGCTGAGATTTTCCAGAATTTTCTGTTTTTGCTCCTGCATTGCTACGGTTTTCCACCATGAAGATCTTTCACCCAGAAGCAGTAAGAAAAAAAAACTGAAATCATTTTAAAATGCTCGGGAATCCGTCATTGTTTTTAAAATATATTTGAAAAGAACTTTGAAGAGTTTACATCAACTGTCGAGGGATCAGTTATAAATTATGGATACTGTGGACAGGGTTCTCTGGCTGTTCACGCCAGTGGGGTTCTCCAGTTCTGCTGCAGTGAACAGATTTGGCTGAGTGCCAAATTCTCCATCCTGTCTGGCAGCGGTGGCAGGGTGCAAACGGCCAGAGAATTCCGGTCTGTATGTTGGTCCATGTGAACTGGCGACCCTCGACTTGGAGGTAATACCTACATGAAGGAAGTTAAGAGTACAGGAGCCACAAAGAGGAAGCAGAGGAGTTGGCTGCACCTTAAAACCTGGACCCTCACCAATATCTCCTATATTGCTCCGTCTCAAATGTTTTTGACACCCATCTGTATCTTGGGCACTACTTTAAAGGCGCTACACAAATAGAAATTGTTGATGATGTTGCTATTGTTGTGTGTGCAATATGATGGTCTAATGCTGCTGGTGCCAAATGGTGCCTGGGTTCATGGAAAAGACATTAAAGGCCAACTGACTGAAGCAGTGCATTGAGCAGCAGAAAAAGCACAAAAGCTGAAAAGACCATTTTGTTAATGAAGCTCATTTAAATAAAGTGTGCAATGCAGAGACTTGACCCCACCCATTTAACCGCCTGAGCAAACATTTGTTAGTAAACCATCCATTCAGAGTAGTTGTGACCAAAAGGATAGAATAGCAATTCAGGAACCACTTTGCAGAGTTTCGCCACGCAGATGAGAAGGGCCACAACTGTGATCCTCAGTTCCAACAGTGAGGGTGGAGGAAAACAAAACATTAATATCGGGTTATGAGAATATTCTCAGCAACTCCATCAAGTGGTTAAACTGCGGGACAAGGGGACCACATAGGCGAGTCTGTCAGTGTACGCCACTGGCAGAAGTTGTCTTTTGTGCTGAAACCGCAGCTGACAGTGAGGCACAGTGCTGACGGAATTTGTTGATAGCGGGAGACAAATTTCCACTTGTACATTTGGATCAGCATCTGGCTGCAGAAACAACGCCTTTCACCATCATCTAAAATACAGGGTATTCATGCAAGAGCAAAATGTTAAAGCACAGCCATTCTAATCTTGTAACAGCCGCAGTTGAAATAGCATTACAGCTGACGGTCCGCAGACACTTTTGCCAGTGATCCAGCAAGCATTAACAAAATCTAAAGCCCTTAATAAACACTCTGATTCGTTCTTCTCGAGAACAAAATGCTATTGATGTGGAAGCCTAACCCACTGAATGCTTGTTAAAAAGAAACTTGGGTCTGCTGTCTGCTTCTCAGAGTGAAGGATGAAGTACAGTGGCAAGCAAAGGTTCCATTGTCTTTAGATACAGACCTGCCAAATGTGTACTCAGTGAGCAAAGTACATTCTGTAATTCTGAGCCTCGAACAGCCCTTTTACAAAACTGAACTACTTCCATTGGACCCGCATCGGCTCCTGTTGTTATAGTCAGAGGTTTACAGCATGGAAACAGGCCCTTCGGCCCAACTTGTCCATACCGCCCTTTTTTTAAAAAAAAACCCTAAACTAATCCCAATTGCCCGCATTTGGCCCATATCCCTCTATACCCATCATACCCATGTAACTATCTAAACACTTTTTAAAAGATAAAATTATACCCGCCTCTACTACTACCTCTGGCAGTTTGTTCCAGACACTCACCACCCTCTGTGAAAAAATTGCCCCTCTGGACACTTTTGTATCTCTCCTCTCTCACCTTAAACCTATGCCCTCTAGTTTTAGACTTCCCTACCTTTGGGAAAAGATATTGACTATCTACCTTGTCTATGCCCCTCATTATTTTATAGACCTCTGTAAGATCACCCCTCAGCCTCCTACGCTCCAGAGAAAAAAGTCCCAGGCTATTCAGCCTCTCCTTATAACTCAATCCATCAAGTCCTGGTAGCATCCTAGTAAATCTTTTCTGCACTCTTTCTAGTTTAATAATATCCTTTCTATAATAGGGTGACCAGAATTGCACACAGTATTCCAAGTGTGGCCTTACCAATGTCTTGTACAACTTTAACAAGACATCCCAACTCCTGTATTCAATGTTCTGACCGATGAAACCAAGCATGCCGAATGCCTTCTTCACCACTCTGTCCACTTGTGACTCCACTTTCAAGGAGCTATGAACATGTACCCCATGGTCTCTTTGTTCTGTAACTCTCCCCAATGCCCTACCATTAACTGAGTAAGTCCTGCCCTGGTTCAATCTAGCAAAATGCATCACCTCACATTTGTCTAAATTAAACCCCATCTGCCATTCGTCAGCCCACTGGCCCAATTGATCAAGATCCCGTTGCAATTGGAGATAACCTTCCTCACTGTCCACTCTTGAAGAGATTCACTTGATCCCAGCTGCCTATGTACTTCATGTGCCTCTTTCTTCTTCTTGACCAGGGCCTCAATATCCCGAGTCATCCAGGGTTCCTGACTTCTGCCAGCCTTGCCCTTCACTCTAAGAGAAATGTGTTTACCCTGAACCCTGGTTAACACACTTTTGAAAGCGTGCCACTTACCAGACGTCCCTTTTCCTTCCCACAGACTTCCCCAATTAACTTTTGAAAGTTCCTGCTGGATACCATCAAAATTGGCCTTGCCCCAATTTAGAATATTACCTTTTGGGACAGACCTATCATTCTCCATAGCTATCTTAAAACTAATAGAATTATGATCACTGGTCCCAAAGTGATCCCTCACTAACACTTCTGTCACCTGCCCTTCCTTATTTCCCAAGAGGTCGTCAAGTTTTGCCCCCTCTCTGGTCGAGCCAGTCACATACTGAATGAGAAATTCCTCCTGAATACACTCAACAAATTTCTCTCCACCCAACCCTCTAATACTATGGCTGTCCCAGTCAATGTTGGGAAAGTTAAAATCTCCGACTATTACCACCCTATTTTTCTTGGAGCTATCTGTAATCTCCCTACATATTTGCTCCTCAATTTCCCGCTGACTATTTGGGGGCCTATAGTACAACCCTATCAAAGTGATTTCCCCCTTCTTATTTCTCAGTTCTACCCATATAGACTCAGTGGCCGAACCCTCGGATATATCCCTTCTCAGTACAGCCATGATGCTTTCCCTAATCAAAAGTGCAACTCCCCCTCCTCTCTTACCTCCTGTTCTATCTTTCCTATAGCATCTGTACCCTGGAACATTAAGCTGCCAGTCCTGGCCCTCCCTTAGCCATGTTTCAGTAATTGCTATAATATCCCAGTCCCACGTACCCATCAATGCCCTGAGTTCATCTGCCTTGCCCGTCAGGCCTCTTGCATTGAAATAAATGCAGTTTAATCTGGACTTCCCTTGCTCTCTGTCTTACTTCTGTCTGATCTGTCTTGGTTGTCAAATTATCTTACTCTGTAGATGATTCTGTTTCAAGAATGCTACACGCACGACCAAGTCCAATGCCTTTAAAAATGACAATTCACGTACACTAACTCAGTACTCAAATTGTCTGATCACCACCTTCCCTATCTCCATAACCCCCTCCAACCCCAAAATCCTATGTGGTGTGCGATCTTACTGCCTCATCCCACCCGTCTTTCGGTGAGGCGAGGTGGTACAATTGGGTGAGGGGCGAAAAATGAGAAATGCGGCCTGTTTCTCACCTCCCCTGATCGATACCGGCCCTGTTTTGCTGGCAAAATTGGATTGGAAGCCTATTTATATATCGATGTCATTAGTGAGTCCCAGAGCCGGATGCTATTGGCTTCACTGGCAAGCTTACGCTCCTCCTCCACTACCCCTCCCCCACTTCCCCCCGCTTGTGAGAATAGCATCCTGGCTCTTTCTTTGCACTAAGGGCCGTAAGATTGCGACTCTCAGCTTGCCAAAAAAGCCCACGTGACTCTCGCCTGTTTTCTCACTCGTTCTGCACTTCAAATTTCTTTCGTAAAATCCCGCCCTTGATCTTTCCAACAACGTAATCAGCTACCAACCTACCTCTCTCTCCTCTAACATAATAAACTTTTGGTTATCTGTCCTAATATCTTCCTCATATGGCTCAGTGCCAAGTTCTGTTTCATAACCCTCCTGTGCGACACACAGGTTAAAGGTGCTATGTATATAAATGCAAGTTATTGTTGTTGCTGAACAGAACCACTACACACTTTAAGTTTCTCTCCCTCTAACTGATCTGTTGGGCTGTCTCCAATTTTTAACATCCATCTTGGAGGAAATCAGTCCACTAGAAAGGAAATGGGGTTTGAAGGAAATCTGAGGGAGGATATCACTTACATAGAGAATTGGCACCCAAATAGGACCTCAAGTTTCTCATGTTATGTGTGAGCCAAGCATAATCCTGTCCTTCCAAATCTGAATTCATTTGTACTTTCCGGGAGGCTCATAAGAAAGCTATCAAGAGCTGTCTTGGTGATTTGATTCATTGTGGGTATAACGAAGGACAGCATTTACTCTCTGGGTTGTCCTTTAGTGGCGAGCTGCCTCTTGGACCAGTAAAGTCTGTGTGGTGAACGTACACCAACAATGCTGTTACGTAGATGATCATGAATTTTGACCAAGTGACAGTGAAAGAACAGTGGGACATGTCCAAGTCAAGATGGTGATGGCTGTAATAAAATAACATAATGGAGGTGGGCACTGTAAGAAGTCTCACAGGTTAAAGTCCAACAGGTTCATTTGGAATCACGAGCTTTCAGAGCGCTGCTCCTTCATCAGGTGACTACATAATGGAGGTAGAAAGAAAAGACATAACTAACAGAGGTTAGAAACGGATTTGACATGTTTGAAATAAAAGATAAAAATTGATCAACCATGTCAATTAGAGTATAATACAGACCACCCAATAGTGGAAAGGACGTGGAGGAGGAAATTTATGAATAAAAAGTGGAATTTCACAGTAACTTCATTGTAGTGTTAATGTAAGCCTTACTTGCGACTAATAAATAAACTTTAAACTTTTACTTTAAAAAATGAAATGAGTAAAAGACAGAATGATAAATAATGGGCAATTTTAAACACCCCAATACAAACTGTCAAGAAGGTGCAGCATAGTGAAAGGGCTAATGGGAATTGAATTTTTACAATGTGTGCAAGACTCCCTTCTTACCCAGTATGTCAATCGCCCAATAAGATAGGAAGCGGTGCTGGATTCAGTGATGGGAAATTAACCAGAACAGATTAGAAGTGTAAGCATATGGTATGCTTGCCTTTATAGGACGGGGTATAGAGTATAAAAGCTGGAGTCTGATGATGCAGCTGTATAGAACGCTGGTTAGGTCACATTTGGAGTACTGCGTCCAGTTCTGGTCGCCGCACTACCAGAAGGACGTGGAGGCATTGGAGAGAGTGCAGAGAAGGTTTACCAGGATGTTGCCTGGTATGGAGGGTCTTAGCTATGAGGAGAGATTGGGTAGACTGGGGTTGTTCTCCTTGGAAAGACGGAGAATGAGGGGAGATCTAATAGAGGTATACAAGATTATGAAGGGTATAGATAGGGTGAACAGTGGGAAGCTTTTTCCCAGGTCGGAGGTGACGATCACGAGGGGTCACGGGCTCAAGCTGAGAGGGGCGAAGTATAACTCAGACATCAGAGGGACGTTTTTTACACAGAGGGTGGTGGGGGCCTGGAATGCGCTGCCAAGTAGGGTGGTGGAGGCAGGCACGCTGACATCGTTTAAGACTTACCTGGATAGTCACATGAGCAGCCTGGGAATGGAGGGATACAAACGATTGGTCTAGTTGGACCAAGGAGCGGCACAGGCTTGGAGGGCCGAAGGGCCTGTTTCCTGTGCTGTACTGTTCTTTGTTGTTCTTTGTTGTTGGGGGGGGAAGGGAAAGTCAGGGAACCAAGAGGTGAAGGAATCAGTGGGAAGCGTAGCTGCTTAGGATTACAAAAAATCACGAAAAGACAGCACTCAGGAGAGGTTACGATAGTCCCCATCTCACAAAATATGACACAGTGTCTGGAAAGGCTCAGTAAACCAAGGTCCACCACACTACGAAAACAAAAAGGGACGGTCAATAGGGAATTAAAGGTGCTATATTTAAATGCCCGCAGTGTCCGGAACAAGATAGATGAGCTTGTGGCCCAGATTGTGACTGGCAGGTATGATGTGGTAGGCATCACAGAGACGTGGTTGCAGGGGGTTCAGGACTGGCAGTTAAACATCCAGGGATTCACAACCTATCGAAAAGACAGAGGGGTGGGTAGAGGGGGCGGGGTTGCCTTGTTAATTAGAAATGAAATTAAATCAATAGCACTAAACGACATAGGGTCAGACGATGTGGAGTCTGTGTGGGTAGAGTTGAGGAACCACAAAGGCAAAAAAACCATAATGGGAGTTATGTACAGGCCTCCTGACAGTGGTCAGGACCAGGGGCACAAAATGCACCACGAAATAGAAAGGGCATGTCAGAAAGGCAAGGTCACAGTGATCATGGGGGATTTCAATATGCAGGTGGACTGGGTAAATAATGTTGCCAGTGGACCCAAAGAAAGGGAATTCATTGAATGTTTACAGGACGGCTTTTTGGAACAGCTTGTGATGAAGCCCACGAGGGAACAGGCTATTCTGGACTTAGTGTTATGTAATGAGCCAGACGTGATAAAAGATCTTAAAGTAAGGGAACACTTAGGAAGCAGTGATCATAATATGGTAGAATTCAGTCTGCAATTTGAAAGAAGGAAGGCAGAATCAGATGTGAAGGTTCTACAGTTAAATAAAGGTAATTACAGGCGCATGAGGGAGGAACTGACAAAAATCGACTGGAAGCAGAGCCTAGTGGGAAAGACAGTAGAACAGCAATGGCAGGAGTTTCTGGGAGTAATTGAGGACACAGTGCAGAGGTTCATCCCAAACAAAAGAAAGGTTATCAGAGGGGGGATTAGGCAGCCATGGCTGACAAAGGAAGTCAGGGAATGCATCAAGGCAAAAGAGAGAGCCTATAATGTGGCAAAGAGTAGTGGGAAGTCAGAAGATTGGGAAGGCTATAAAAACAAACAGAGGATAACAAAGAGAGAAATAAGGAAGGAGAGGATCAAATATGAAGGTAGGCTAGCCAGTAACATTAGGAATGATAGTAAAAGTTTCTTTAAATACATTAAAAACAAACGGGAGGCAAAAGTAGACATTGGGCCGCTCCAAAATGACGCTGGTAATCTAGTGATGGGAGACAAGGAAATAGCTGAGGAACTTAATAAGTACTTTGCGTCAGTCTTCACAGTAGAAGACATGAGTAATATCCCAACAATTCAGGAAAGTCAGGGGGCAGAGTTGAATATGGTTGCCATCACAAAGGAGAAAGTGCTAGAGAAACTAAAAGGTCTGAAAATTGATAAATCTCCGGGCCCAGATGGGCTACATCCTAGAGTTCTAAAGGAGATAGCTGAAGAAATAGTGGAGGCGTTAGTTATGATCTTTCAAAAGTCACTGGAGTCAGGGAAAGTCCCAGAGGATTGGAAAATCGCTGTTGTAACCCCACTGTTCAAGAAGGGAACAAGAAAAAAGATGGAAAATTATAGGCCAATTAGCCTAACCTCAGTTGTTGGCAAAATTCTAGAATCCATCGTTAAGGATGAGATTTCTAAATTCTTGGAAGTGCAGGGTCGGATTAAGACAAGTCAGCATGGATTTAGTAAGGGGAGGTCGTGCCTGACAAACCTGTTAGAGTTCTTTGAAGAGATAACAAATAGGTTAGACCAAGGAGAGCCAATGGATGTTATCTATCTTGACTTCCAAAAGGCCTTTGACAAGGTGCCTCACGGGAGACTGCTGAGTAAAATAAGGGCCCATGGTATTCGAGGCAAGGTACTAACATGGATTGACGATTGGCTGTCAGACAGAAGGCAGAGAGTTGGGATAAAAGGTTCTTTCTCAGAATGGCAACCGGTGACAAGTGGTGTCCCGCAGGGTTCAGTGTTGGGGCCACAGCTGTTCTCTTTATATATTAACGATCTAGATGACGGGACTGGGAGCATTCTGGCCAAGTTTGCCGATGATACAAAGATAGGTGGAGGGGCAGGTAGTATTGAGGAGGTGGGGAGGCTGCAGAAAGATTTAGACAGTTTAGGAGAGTGGTCCAAGAAGTGGCTGATGAAATTCAACGTGGGCAAGTGCGAGGTCGTACACTTTGGAAAAAAGAATAGAGGCATGGACTATTTTCTAAACGGTGACAAAATTCATAATGCTAAAGTGCAAAGGGACTTGGGAGTCCTAGTCCAGGATTCTCTAAAGGTAAACTTGCAGGTTGAGTCCGTAATTAGGAAAGCAAATGTAATGTTGTCATTTATCTCAAGAGGCTTGGAATACAAAAGCAGGGATGTACTTCTGAGGCTTTATAAAGCACTGGTTAGGCCCCATTTGGAGTACTGTGAGCAATTTTGGGCCCCACACCTCAGGAAGGACATACTGGCACTGGAGCGGGTCCAGCGGAGATTCACACGGATGATCCCAGGAATGGTAGGCCTGACATACGATGAACGTCTGAGGATCGTGGGATTATATTCATTGGAGTTTAGGAGGTTGAGGGGAGATCTGATAGAAACTTACAAGATAATGAACGGCTTAGATAGGATGGACGTAGGGAAGTTGTTTCCATTAACAGGGGAGACTAGGACGCGGGGGCACAGCCTTAGAATAAAAGGGAGTCACTTTAGAACAGAGATGAGGAGAAATTTCTTCAGCCAGAGAGTGGTGGGTCTGTGGAATTCATTGCCACAGAGGGCTGTGGAGGCCGAGACGTTGAGCGTCTTCAAGACAGAAATTGATAAATTCTTGATTTCTCGAGGAATTAAGGGCTATGGGGAGAGAGCGGGTAAATGGAGTTGAAATCAACCATGATTGAATGGTGGAGTGGACTCGATGGGCCGAATGGCCTTACTTCCGCTCCTATGTCTTATGGTCTTATGGTCTTATGGTTGTTCTTTGGGAACATCTGGGCAACAGTGATCACAGCATATTAAGGTTTAAGATCAAGATTGAGAGGGACACCGGTAAGACAAAGACCAAGATAATACATTTGAAAAAGAGGTTGATTTTAACAGGATGAAACTAAGGAAAGCAAACGGGAAAAATTTACTGAGAAATAAAACTTAGAACAGAAGCCGACAACATTTAAAATGGTGTCAACAGAGTCTAGGAGAAATATATTTCACATAAAACCAGGAATAAACTAGCCAGTAGTGACATACCATTGAGGAATAAGAAATAAATAAGAGGTAAAATCAGATCTTAGGTAAAAGGTACACGGCAAGTACATAGACACCAAAGGATAGAATGACAAAAGAGAATGCAAAAACAAAAGGTGAACAGCCAGAAGTCATGGTTCATATTTCATAGAATCCTACAGTGCAAAAGGAGGCCATTCAGCCCATTGAGCCTGCACAGACCACAATTCCACCCAGGCCCTAGCCTCATAACCCCATGTATTTACCCTAGCTAGACCCTAACCCGACACTAAGTGGCAATTTAGCATGTCCACCTAACCCTGATTGGTACCAATCAGGGATAGAAAGAAGTATGAGATCTTCAATGCAGATTTCATGCAGCAGGGAAAGTATTAAAAAGCAGGAAATGAGGGGAAGTTAATCTCCAGGTTACACCCAGTGCCACAGGCTCGGGAGTACAGAAATAGGAGGAGGGGGCAGCTGAATGCATGGCTGGAGAAATTAAACTCCCAGCATGTTGGTTTTGAGGGAAGTCGGTCCTATACAAGCGGGACAGGTTGCAATCAACATGACCATGAATGATATCTTGGCAGGGAGATTTGCTTGTGCTGTCGGGGGCAGTTTAAACTAGCTTGGCAGCAGAGTAGGAACGGTGTGTGGATTCAGAAGAAAGGGAAGCAAGTCTGGCAAAAGGCAGAAAATTAGTAAGTGAACGTGGAAAGTCGAGCAACAAAAAATCCTAGAAATAGACAGCAAAGGAACTAATCAGTGATATTTAAATACAAGGGCCAGAACTTTCTGGCTGTTCACACGGGTGGGATCTTCCAGTCCCGCAGGCGGCGCACCACTGCCACAGGTTTCATGACGGCGAGGGGTGCCTTCAACAGGAAACCCGTTGACAATGGCAGGACCAGAAAATCCCACTGCTGGCCAATGGCAGGCTGCCTCCCACTGACACAAAATATGCGGTGGGTTGTGCAGTAAATCCTGTCCAAGGAATCGAGTGAATAAAGCAGGTGAGCTGGGGGCACAGTTAGACATCTGGAAACTGGAAAACGGCAAATGAAACCTGTTGGACTTTAACCTGGTGCTGTGAGACTTCTTACAATTAAATTCAAGCTAGAGATGTCCGATGTAATGCATTTGGAGAGGACAAACCATTGCTTTTTTTTTTACATTTTCCCTCTCTAGCCCAAGGTACTTGGACCAACTTTATCACTCCAGCTGACATTGACAGACTGAACGTGGAACAAGATTGAACCAAGGATGTTCTTGTTCAGTATGACTCAGTGTAACAGCGCACGCTGCACTAACCCACAAGTTCCCTTTGGGGAGGAAGCTTCTAAACCCAGGACAGAGCTTCGAGGTGCTGCATTACCATCGGAGCCCTGCAGGCAGATCATCAGAAAATCATGGACACACTGTCTGCAATTTTTCTCATATTAATGTCAAATGTGAAGTCAGGGATGGCCTGAGCACAACATTGTTGCATGATCAGGCGAGCACAAGGAAGGCAATTTTAATTTAGATGAAAGCATGAAACTTACAATACAGGCTTGACCATCCTATTTACCATTCCACGCATCACATCACCCCCACAACCCCACCTCCACCTGAGTTAATCATCTCTACCAATTGTCTTCAAGAGAAGCACAAATCAGGAGAGCCAATATCATCCAATTTACCCCAGTGCCTAATATAACAACCCTCGGTTTCCTCAATTCAAAATTTGGCCATCTTAATTGAGAAGTAATATTACATTCCCTTTCACTTAAAACTGATTGATTTTAGGAAACAAATAAAGGAGAAGGCAAGCAGCATTATAATATTGCCACCACAGAGGCAGTCCTCTCCTTACCAGGCAGGTTTGTGAGAAGGTAAATTGCTTATTCCTGTGGTGAAGCTCATCTATAATGAAGTGACAATCATACTTGAAGATTAATTATCAAGTTCAGCTGCATATATTTCCCTCTTATGCAAATATCAAAATCAAGGAGTTTGCCTTTGCTTCTTGCCATTTCTGATGTACTGCTCTTGAATCCTGCATGATTGAATATATTTAAAGGGAGAATAATATATTATTAGGAATTAAAAACACCTTATATTCAGCCAACAAGCTGAGCATCTTCCTGAATCAGTCTGATGCTGCAGGATTTCTTCACATAGCAATTTAAAATGTACTGAAGGAGGAACATATTATGAAATGTGAGAGAGCCCTGCCTTGTTTATACTGCGGGGTGCATTCAGTAACAATGGTGGGAAATTTATGCAGTGGCTCAGGCCACAACTATGATTTGAAAACTGCTTTGCCAGCTTGTCATTAATTACAACATGGACCTATTGGGCTGAATGGTTCAGTTCTGCAAATACTGTGTATCATCTTTTTGGCTCTGTTATTCTGGTCGATACCCACCATGAAAAGAAGGAAAAGTCTGCATAGAACAGCAATGCTATCAGCGCATTAAGAAAAAGACTTGTGCCAATTAGCGCCTTTTTTATAACAGGACATCTCAAAATACTTTACAGACAATTAAATACATCTCTGAAGAGACAGGGGATTAAGAAGCGGTGGCCAACAATGAAGGGGATGGGAACAGCAAGAGCAGCAATGTGTCTACAGTCAAGTGACAGAAAAGCTGAGTAACTGATCACCTGATTCGTCAGTTGTAAAGTGGAAAAATGCAGCAGTGAATTTCTGATCAGGAAGGTCCAGAAACAGCAATGTGATTTGGGCCTGGTGATCTGTTTCAGTGATATTGATTTGAGGGATAAATATTGGTTCGAGCAAGAGGAGAACTCCCCTGTTCCAGCTGAAAAAGTATATGGAACCTTCTACCTTTACCTGAGAGCGAGTCAGTTTAATAATTCATCCAATAGGTGGCACTCCAATGATGTAACATTCATAGAATCATACAGTGCAGAAGAGACCCTTCGAGCCTGCACCTACACACGAGAAACACCTGACCTCCAATCTAATCCCATTTACCAACACTTGGCCCACAGCCTTGAATGTTATGACGTGCCAAGTGCTCATCCAGGTACTTTTAAAGGCTGTGAGGCAACCTGCCTCTACCACCCTCCCAGGCAGCACATTCCAGACCATCACCACCCTCTGGGTAAAAATAGTTTTCCTCTCATCTCCCCGAAACCACCTGCCCCTCACCTTGAAACTCTGTCCCCTCGATACTGCCCTTGAACTAAGGGGAACAGCTGCTTCTTATCCACGCTGTTCATGCCCCTCATAATCTTGTACACCTCCATCAGGTTGCCTCTTAGTGGCACAGTGGTTAGCACTGCTGCCTCTCAGCACCGGGGACCTGGGTTTGATTCCTGGCTTCGGTCACTATCGATGTGGAGTTTGCATGTTCTCCCCGTTTTTGTGTGGGTTTCCTCCGGGTGCTCTGGTTTCCTCCCAGTCTGAAAGACGTGCTGGTTAGTTGCATTGGCCATACTAAATTCTCCTTCAGTGTACCCGAACAGGTGCCGGAGTGTGGCGACTAGGGGATTTTCACAGTAACTTCATTGCAGCGATAATGTAAGCCTACTTGTGATACTAATAAATAAACTAAGTTATAGTTTATAGGTTAAACTATAACCTCAGTCTTCTCTGCTCCAAAGAAAACAACCCAAGCCTATCCAATGGCTCTTCATAACTTAAATGCTCCGTCCCAGGCAACATCCTGGTGAATCTCCTCTGCACTCCCTCCAATGCAATCACATCCCTCCTATAATTATTGGAAAGTATTATAAGAGATAGGATTTATAATCACCTAGAAAGGAATAATTTGATTAAGGTTTTGTGAAGGGTAGGTCGTGCCTCACAAACCTTATTGAGTTCTTTGAGAAGGTGACCAAAGAGGTGGATGAGGGTAAAGCGGTTGATGTGGTGTATATGGATTTCAGCAAAGCGTTTGATAAGGTTCCCCATGGTAAGCTTTTGCAGAAAATACGGACACATGGGATTGAGGGTGATTTAGTGGTTTGGATCAGGAATTGGCTAGCTGTAAGAAAACAAAGGGTGGTGGTTGATGGGAAATATTCATCCTGGAGTTCAGTTACTAGTGGTGTACCGCAAGGATCTGTTTTGGGGCCACTGCTGTTTGTCATTTTTATTAGTGACTTGGATGAGGGCGTGGAAGGATGGATTAGTAAATTTGCGGATGACACTAAAGTCGGTGGAGTTGTAGACAGTGCGGAGGGAAGAGGCAGGTTACAGAGGGACATAGATAAGCTGCAGAGCTGGGCTGAGAGGTGGCAAATGGAGTTTAATGCGGAAAAGTGTGAGGTGATTCACTTTGGAAGGAGTAACAGGAATACAGAGTACTGGGCTAATGGTAAGATACTTGGTAGTGTGGATGAACAGAGGGATCTGGGTGTCCACGTGCATAGATCCCTGAAAATTGGCACCCAGGTTGATAGGGTTGTTAAGAAGGCGTACGGTGTGTTAGCTTTTATTGGTAGAGGGATTGAGTTTCGGAGCCAGGCGGTCATGCTGCAACTGTACAAAACTCTGGTGCGGCCGCATTTGGAGTATTGCGTACAGTTCTGGTCGCCGTATTATAGGAAAGATGTGGAAGTGTTGGAAAGGGTGCAGAGGAGATTTACCAGGATGGTGCCTGGTATGGTTGGAAAAACATATGAGGAAAGGTTGAGGGGCTTGAGGTTGTTTTCGTTAGAGAGAAGGTTAAGAGGTGACTTAATAGAGGCATACAAGATGATCAGAGGATTAGATAGGGTGGATAGTGAGAGCCTTTTTCCTCGGATGGTGTTGGCTAGCACGAGGGGACATAGCTTTAAATTGAGGGGCGAGAGATATAGGACAGATGTTAGAGGTAGGTTCTTTACTCCGAGAGTAGTAAGGGCGTGGAATGCCCTGTCTGCAGCAGTGGTGGACTCGTCAACGTTGAGAGCGTTCAAGTGGTTATTGGATAAACATATGGATGATATTGGAATAGTGTAGATTAGAGGGGTTTTAGATTGGTACCACTGGTCGGCGCAACATCGAGGGCCGAAGGGCCTGTACTGCGCTGCAATGTTCTATGTTCTATAATGTGGTGACCAGAACTGCACACAGTACTCGAGCTGTGGCCTCACCAATGTTCTATACAACTCCAACATGATTTATCTGCTTTTGTAATTTGTGCCTCGATTGATAAAGGCAAGGGCCCCATATGCCTTTTTCACCACCTCACGAACATGCCTTCAGAGATCTATGGGCAAACACACCAAGGTCCCTTTGTTCCACAGAACTTGCTAGCATCATGCTGTTCATTGAATATTTCCTGATCAAATTACTCCTTTTAAAGTGTATCACCTCACACTTTCCAGAGTTAAATTCCATCTGCTACTTATCTGCCTATTTGACCATTCTGTCTATATTTTCCTGTCGTCAAGACATTCAGCATTACTGTTAACCACCCCCGCCCACCACCACAGTCATCTATGTCATTTACATAAGTGACAAATAATAGGGGACTCAGCACTGATCCCTGTAGTATGCCACTGGTCACTGGCTTCCAGTCATCCTATATGGACTGACTGAGCAAACAGACCACCTGTCACTGGAGACAAATACCATATGCAATACCAGCAAAAGCAGAACAGATTTGCTACCTCAGTAACCAGTCATTGCAAGCATTCAACAAAATCTCGTCCCAAGGAGTCTTCCCACTATCTGTGGCAGCTCTGTGGGGCAGCTGTTGTTAAACTAGTTAGCTGATAGCATTCTTCCAGTCGGTGGAGACCCTATTATAAAGGTGGCATCACTCCTGTCCGAGCAAGCCTTGAAGGTTTCTACGGCAATCTTCCCAAGTGTGTCAAAAGTATCAATTACTTATCAGGTAAACTGATCACAGTTCAGAAACAAGGGATCAATTTTGATCTCTTACACAGAAAACGGTTACACACAATGCAAAAGGAGTTGGAAACAGCAAGAATCAGTTCTGAATGATCTCTATTCACTCTTTGCCTCCAAACTTGAATCAAGCAAGAGCTTCATTAAATACTCGAGAGGGAGGGACATGCTGTAATGCTCTGAATCTTCTGAGCTGACATGTTGAGATGAGGAACGCCACACATGGAGGAATAGAAAAAGTCATACAGCACAGAAACAGGCACTTCTGCTCACCATGTCTAAGCAGATCATCAATCTATACATAGAATCATAGTCAGACACCACAGAAACAGGTAGGGCACGCTGCACCAAAGATGTTCCATGTCCTCACCTTGGTATTCACGCACACATCTGCAGTCAAAATTGAAATTGTCTCGGGTTGACAACGGTGGACATTCCTGGTTACAGTGGAACATGTGACAACAGACCTCTCCTCCCAGTGATCCTGTCAATTATGCAAAAGCCTGACTAACACGGTATTTCGTTAGAGAAAGCATGCCAGAGTGATCATTGGTCACCAGAATCTGGCTGCCACAAAACCAAGATCCCATTAACCATATCTGCCAATACTGCAGCACAAGTGTGCAGAACTGTGTCACTGTCAATGAGTACACTTGCAGCTTCAATTAAGGCCTGAAACATGTCTGCATCTTCCTTTTCAAGCAGCACCACCTTGATGTTAGCAGCTATCAAACAGGTTAGGTATTTAAAGTTTTAAAGTTTATTTATTAGTGTCACAAGTAAGCTTACATTAACACTGCAATAAAGTTACAATGAAAATCCCCTAGTCGCCACACTCCAGCATACTGTTCAGTTACACTGAGGGAGAATTTAGCATGGCCAATGCACCTAACCAGCACGTCTTTCAGACTGTGGGAGGAAACCGGAGAACCCAGAGGAAACCCATGCAGACACGAGGAGAATGTGCAGACTCCACACAGACAGCAGGGAATCGAACCCGGGTCCCTGGCGCTGTGAGGCAGCAGTGCTAACCACTTGCCACCCTTCTGTCACTTAGTTGCAGACTCATACCTGTATTTAGAGTCCCTCTCACCCCCACCCCGCCTTCATTTTTGGTTGCTACTTCTTAATCCCTGGCCTCTTCAACCTTGACCATGACAGCTGGTGGGTAGTGTCGCCTTTCCAAATTCACCAAAGATTTTCTGAACTTAAATCCACCTGTCGTGGTACGTGCCAGTAACTGGCACCGTCCCATTAAAATCTCTTTACATGCAACGTCTTTCTACCACTCATGTCCCCCAAATCCGTTCACGTCCACAGCTGAACCTGTGAACTTTTAAGCAAATGAGCATATGCCAGGATATGGAATGCTATTAACATTTCCCCATTGAAACAGGATTTGTCCCCGTTCTTAATCAATAAGAACTGGTTTATACCAGTAATACCAAAATCTGCCTCATTGTGCTTATCAGTTTCAACAGATGTGCATTGAGTCAATTAGAATCAACAGGAAGGAATGCTTAGAAATGTCTCAAAGCAAGATTCATCCTTCCGCAAGCAGAGTGAATCTTCTTGCAATGTCCTTCAGTTTAAATCATGAGATACAACAGCAGTGTGGAGGATGGTACTTCTGGCAATGATAAGAAGTTTATCAATGTCCTCATGACAGGATTCAACGGGCAGCAGTCTCTATAATGTTGAAGCAAACTTTGTCTATTTATAATTGAAACCATGCAACGGAAAAATCCCAACACTGCAAAGCTGCATTTAATTTTACAGATTTGAAATTCCAGGCACGGTTTTGAAACTTGGTGGGGTTGGCGGTTGTTAAGTATTAAATACAGACAACTGAAGATCAGCTATGTTGCTTTATGCAATCTTGCAAGAGAGTCGGGTTTAATACTGAAAGTAATTATATGCTATCTCGTTTCTTTGCTGGGTAGAAATCACGTTGCATACCCAAGAACAGAATATGATTCTAATTATAGAGAAGTGATCATCCGTCTGGCTATGTGCAGTATGGAACCATCCAAAATAGTGTCCGGCTTCTTAGCCACATATCTTCCAGCATTCAATAATCTTAGAACCTCCATTTATATTATTTTCTAGGCCACATGAATGTTACCACTAATTGCATGAATTTAGTCTGGAGTTCAAGAAATATATACACTATATATCAAATATTGGGCGAATTCTCAAAAAAAAATTCAAAGTGTCAGAACGGCGAGGATAATAGTGATCTGTGCCGGTCTCTCAGGCGTGCGCTGCACCGTAACCCTCCCACACTCAGTCACGTTTTTAGTGAGTTGGGAGATACGCGCTGGTACTGAGGTGGGGTGGGCCTAAACACGCCAGTGAGTCTGGCTTCAGGGCACTCGGGCACCATTTCGCAAGGGTGCTCCGAGAGACTGAGACCCCCCCCCTCACCCCCACGGACATTGGGGGCCCCCCACCCCTCACCGACAAGGGTCACCGATGGGTCCCCTTGGCTGACCCCCGACACACTTCCCCAAAAAGGACCTTTGACATGCCACTCCCCATCAGAACCTCTGATTGGTTCACACCATTAGGGAGGGCCCAGGAGACATGCAAACTGGCGCAAACTGTTTGGTGCTCACACGTTATTCTCTGGGACCGGCACGATCTGCACCAGGCGCGGCGAGGTCAGAGAATCACCCCCAATATCTGAAGAACTCAATAATACATTTGTTATAAAAGCACAAATCTTATCTTCCTGTGAACAATTTAATATATTTGCTATTAATATTGCACAGTCCTAATTCAATACTCTGTACCAAAGTCAACACAGCCTTAAATTTATTTTACAACTGGATCTTCCTAGGCAGCATCTTTTGACCTGCACCAAATTAATTGTAGAAGTTAACCACTATATTAAAAAGTTGATTGTTGTTCTATTTTGGAGGGACATACAATTTCCATTTCCCCCAGTCAAACCAGATAAACGAGAGAAACCATCAAGTTTTTTAAATTATTCGTTCAAGGGATGTGGACATCACAGGATAGGCCAGCATTTCTATCCAACCCAAATTTTCGTTGAGAAGGTGGTGGCGAGTTGTATTCTTGAACCGCTGCAGTCTACATGGTGCAGGTACACCCAGGGTGTCGTTAGGGAGTTCCAGGATTTTGACCCGGCGACATTTAAAGCACAGCGATATATTTCCAAGTCAGGATGGTGTGTGGCTTGGAAAGGAACTTCCAGGTCGTGGTGTTCCCATGTATCTGCTGCCATTATCCTTCTAGATGGTAATGATTGTGGGTTTGGATGATGCTGTCTAAGGTGCCTTGGCGAGTTCCTGCAGTGCTTCTTGTAAATGGTACCCACGACTGCCACTATACGTCAGTGGTGGAAGGAGTGAACGTTTGTAGGCGTGGTGCCAATCAAGTGGGCTGCTTTGTCCTGGATGGTATGGAGCTTCATCAGTGTTGGTGGAGCTACACTCATCCAGGCAAGTAGAGAGTCTTCCATCACACTCCTTACTTGGGCCTTATAAATGGTGGGCAGGCTTTGGAGGGTCAGGAAGTAAGTTACTTGTTGCAGGATTCCTTGCCTCTGATCAGCTCTTGTTGCCACAGTATTTATCTGGCTAGTCCAGTTCAGTTTCTGGTAATCCCCAGGATGTTGATAATAGGGTATGCAGCGATGATAATGCCATTGAATGTCAAGGGCAATGGTTAGATTTTTGTTTCGAGGAGATGGTCATTGCCTAGCACTTGTGTGGTTCAAATGTTACTTGTCAGCACTAGCCTGGATGTTTGGACATGGGTTGCTTCAGTATCTGTGGAGTCGTGAATGATGCTGAACATTGTGCAATCATCAGCGAATATCCATTCATCTGGCCTTATGGTGGAGGGAAGGACATCAGTGAAGCCACTGAAGGTTGAGCATAGGGCACTACCCTGAAGAACTCCTGCAGTGATGTCCTGGAACTAAAATAATTGACCTTCAACAACCACAACTATCTTCCTTTGTGTCAGATATGACTCCAATCAGCAGAGAGTTTTCCCCCAATTTCCACTCAATCCAGTTTTACTCGGGCTCCTTGATGCCACACTTGGTCAAACGTTACCTTGATATCAAGCTCTGTGGACTACCAGAGTTCCAAGGAGCAATTAACAGAATACATATAGCACGCAATGCCAGGACCTGTTATAAACCCTACCACCATGATGTGATATCAGCTGGTGGGAGGAAATAGAGTGGGGAAGTCTGCTATTGAGGTGTTAATGTATGGTAATGTGATTCTGACCTTTCATGGCGGGAACCGCATGATGTCATTAGTGGGGGGATGACAATGACAATCTGAACAGGAAATCCCGTCAATACAAAAGCCATTTGGGGACTTGGGTTGGATTCCCCAAAGTTGGAATCTCTGCCCCCACCGGCTTTGCTACCCGCCAAAAATGGAGGGGGAGAATCCTGGCCTATGTTTTTATAGTGTAACAATCTAGTTATTGTAGCAATTGCACACCTTTAAATTAGACACAAAAGCAGCGGCACTCTTAAAGCTTTAAGGACCCATATATTCTTCACCTTGTAAGGGGACTAAAAGCCAGTGACCATGTTCATTTTTTATTATGCGTTGTTGTAATGTGAGCATTTATTGTCCATCCCTAATTGTTCTTGAGAAGGTGGTTGAGAGCCACTGTGATGCATTGTATTTTTGATTTTGTATGTAATTATTCAGCCAATATATCCTAATAGGGCAGCACAGTGGTTAGCACTGCTGCCTCACAACGCCAGGGACCTGGATTCAGTTCCAGCCTCAGGTCACTGTCTGTGTGGAGTTTGCTCATTCTCCCCGTGTCTGTGTGGGTTTCCTCCAGGTGCTCCGGTTTCCTCCCATAGTCCAAAGATGTGCGCGTTAGGTTGATTGGCTATGCTAAATTGCTCCTTAGTGCCAGAGGGACTAGGAGGGTAAATGCGTGAGATAGGACCTGGGTGGGATTGTTGTTGGTGTAGACTTGATGGGCCGAGTGGCCTCCTCCTGTACAGTAGGAATTCTATGATAAAACACTATTATTTTGATAATTGTTTCACTAGTTTTGAACATGTTGCAGATTTATGTGCTACGACATCTTGGTCTTTTTTCTGCTTAAGTGCACAACTCTGCATGGTGAACACATGCTTGGGTTAGCCCTTCCTATGTGTTAATACTACATTTCTTTATTAAATGACATCTGTCAGGCACAGACCTCATCGCATCTAGATCTGCTTGCGATCTACTTTTCTCATCTAAGGTCCCAAACATGCCTTTGCATCATTTGTGGACAGTTACCCCAATCCCATTGTCAAGGTCACAGAAGGGCAGTGACTTAATGCCAATTTTAGTGGAATTCCACCTGCAACTGGTCACTGGGCAGAACCATCACTATTAAGATCAACTTCCAGTCTGTCAATCCAGTTTCTTTTCCGATTCAAAATATTCCCACTAATCCTGCAGGACTTTGTCTTTTGGAGTATCCTATTGCATGGCACTTTGTCAAATGCTTTTTGAGAATCAGGGTCTACACTGCTAGCCTGGTTACCTACATTAAATGTGTTTAATGGCTACCAATTTCATGCAATTAATTGGGGTTTCACTTGAGCACAATTTAAAAGGCATTTATTGAAACTGGGAGGTGGGTGAGTTAGGTTTGTGACTGATCAAAATGAGAAGATTTATTCGGGCAGGAACCAAATACATGAAGAGACTTAATTGGGAACACACAGACAAAATTGAGGCTTGGGAGAGAGCATACAAACTTCTAAACACCTCAACTGCCCCGAGCCTTTAAGCAGTACCTGCCCAAATGCGGCAGAGCTGACAGATTGTGCATTGGAACCCATCGAACTGGAGTGAAAACAAGTAATCCTCTATCACAAAGGACTGCCTAAGGAGAAGGTATGCTTGTTGATGTGATTGCTTGCTGCCAAATGATGTGCTTTGTGGTTTTCTATATGTTAGCCCATGTAGCATATACCGCAAAGAGTCAGATTTATATTTGGGGGGGGGGTCATGTATCTGAAAGTTTATTCACAACTATGTACACTAATGTAACATCTCATACTCACATGTACAGCCTGGGTTATTGAGATCTCCTATGCATGCTTAGCCCTGTTTGCTTCAGTCTGTGCAAAAACTCCATTTTAAGATATTTCTGCCTATGCAGTTACATTTAAATGCTAGACTGTAGGGGTTAACTAACACTGCTAACTTGACTACATTTTAAAACTCAGAAGGCGTGCTGGGTTAGCGAACAATTGACTGCATTCCTGAAGGATACACAATTCAGGAAAACAACAGCAGCTGCAAGGACTGTTTTTTTTCCAGAGAGCCTGCAAAGGACACTCACAATAATAAGGGTTGTGGATTTTGGTGCGTTTTCAGTTCAGTTTCACGATCCTGTCCAGTACAGAGCAGTGACTGGCTTGTTTAAAAGCCAGTCTCCAAAGTTTGCCTTTTCTTCTTGCTTTTGTCAAATTTCTTAAGTTCTGTTCATTAAAAAAAATTCATTTTAAAACCCTGTACCAGTGCTGTCCTCTCATCTATTCAAAGGAATGAATGGACCCACCAGTTATATACTTATTACATTACATAGATATTTGGCTGGCTGACTAACTGACTGACTGCTTGCTAACAGATCAACCAATGGAATGGAGAGAGAGAGTAGATGGAGATCTCTTAGAGCTTCACATGCCGTGATGTTGTTTAGCTGTCTTAAAAGGTACAGTGCCTTTCTGAGATCAGTGCAATAATACAACAGTATCAGCCTTTTCCGAACCCATTGAACTGGAGTGGAAGCAAACAATCCTCTATCCCAACTGACTGCCTAAGAAGAAGGTATGCTTGTAATGTTTCACTCTGCAAATAAACCTAAGACTGAGTAAAGCTTGGCTCCAATACCATCCTTCACAAAGCAGCTTTCTGGATTAGGGCAATTTACATCCTCCACTCTAGTTAACTTCCTCAAAAAAATTAACCAGATTATTGAGGATAAACCTGTTCCCCAGAAGCCAAGCTGAGGCTCTGTCATGCTTGCTTCTCTACCAAGGTAATCATACAATGTGTTGTTAATGATCTGTCCTCGCAAATTGGAAGTAAAAAAATTAAGGCGAATGGGTCTAATTTCATGGCTCTGAATTATTGTCCTTGCAGCACAGAATGGGCCTCTCTCCAGTGCATGGGAACATCTGTCTGGCCCCAAGCAGGCTGTTTAATATGTGAGGAAGGGGCCCACAGAGCACAGCCCCCATTTCTTAGAGCATCATTGAATAAATGCTAACAGAGCCAGCAGCCCAATGCCTTGCTCTAGCCAGGACAATACCGGCATCTGCTTGGGAACTTTGAACTTTATGAACATTACAATGCATTACTGGCGAGGTAGCACCATCTTCTGTCCTGAAGATTAACACAATATAGGATGGAATTCCCCCCCAAAAAATTCTAAACGTTGAATTTGCGTGAAAACTGGAGTAATTCATGCTGGTTTTTTCAGTGGGAGTTCAGAGAAGAATCTCTCACATCCCACACTGCAGAGTCCACCAGTGTGAATATCATTAAAAACTAGGGTGCGGGCCTATCTCCGCTGGAGGTGTTGAAATCAGCGTGCTGAGCGGGCCACTGCGCATGCACTGATCTGTCAGTGCCAATCTATCAGGCACTGATGGCCTCCCGATTGCTGGCCAGCCCCCCAACCCCCGCAACACCGGCTCTTCGCCCCACCATGGTCTGATCGCTGGTTCCCCGCCCCCAGAGCACTCCCAGGCCAGCCCCAAATACCCCCCCTCCTGCCCCCCCATCCTCAATTCCCCACAGTCCTGACCCCCACCCCCCCAGCTGACCCTCCTCCCGGCTCACCCCAATCGCCACCACACTCTCCCTCCAATTTCTCCATCCCCACACTCCTGACCATCACCCACACAGTGCCGACCATCCCAGCAGGCTGACAACAACCCCCCCCCCCCCAACCACCCTCCCCAGCCCGCCCTAATTGCTGCCCTCCCTCCTTCCTCTACCAATCCCAATGCAGAATGGCAGCGGGACATCCCCCACCCCGCCCAACCCCCAGCCCCATATGCCCTGCCCCCTTGGGCATGGACACATTGCCCCTTCGGGAGTGCAGGGGCGACAGACTGGCACTGCCAGGGTGCCAATGCCCAGGATGCACACCCCCCCCCCCCCCCCCCCCCCGCCGCCTGACCCTCTGGGGGGTCCCAATTGACCACTCTTCACTCTAGCAGGGTCAGGCCGCTAGTTCCCCGTGAGTGGGGAGCTATGCTAAACCCAGCTGGAGTGAACCACTCCGGCAGTGGGGAGGAGATGGTAGCAGGCCTGGAGACTTCAGTCCCGGGCCTGCTAATCACATTTATATGATATGCAAATAACCATTTATATGGTCTTTGCACCTCCCCACCGATATCCAGCGTGGATCCTGAAATCCGGTGCTGGGAGGTGCTAGTGAGGCGCAAACTCCGCAAATCGGCCGACGTGAGAATCTCCCGGCCCACTGCTCTAAAGAATTAGCTCAGCAGGATGGGAGAAGCGCGGCCATAGTCTTTGAAAACCTCTAATATCCAAAAAGTCCACTTAAACCTTGTGAGGAATCGTTCAAAGCTGTGATTACTTTTCCCATCAGATTTTATTACGAATCGTTCAGAATTGCACTGACTCCTAACGTGGCTTAAAGAAAGAAAATAGAAAATGCTGTAAATTCTCAGCAGGTCTGACAGTATATGAGGAGAGGGAATAGAGCCAATGTTTTGAGTCAGAGCTCTGACGAAGGGTCATCCAGACTCGAAACGTTGGCTCTATTCACCCTCCATAGATGTTGTCAGGCCCACTGAGATTTTGCAGCATTTTTTGTTTTTGACTCTGCAATCAATATCTGGCTGCTCTTAAAGCAACTTTCCCTTGCATTAGCTGAGATTGTCACTGATCGTTGTTGTTCTGAGAATCATTTTCCTTCAAATGTATTTTTGATCAAGTCTGGTTTGTTCTTGCACGACTGATAGCTAATTTACCTTTATTTTTACCATGTGTTCTTCTTTTAACTCAAGAGACATACATGGTTTCCATTTCCAATTGGATTGTTTTAAAGGCATTTCATTTTCCTTGTGTGTTGCTCTGTCGCTACCTAGTAGGTCGCCCAATTGAGACAATTCAAGTTCCTTTCCACCTTTACAAATCTAACCCCCTTCAGATTTGGAACTAGCATTAAATTTTCAACCACTTTGGTTTGGTTGATCAAGTTTCATTGAATAATGTTGTGTTTGCTGTTGTTCCACTGAAATCTGGTACTGCATTGGAATTCATCTTCTTCAGGTTCCCTCTTTTCCATTGGTGATCGTGGCTTTCCAACTTCCAGGCTGCTGATAGCAGCCAACATCTTGGTGTTGCTCTCAAATCTTGCACCTGTCTTGCTTCTGAAGTTGTCGGTGTATTTCCTCTTCTATCTCCCTCTTGCTCTGCTGCCCTCAATTTTATTAATCAATACCAGATGTTCTAGTTTCTCTCCTTTAAATGCGTGCCCAAAGGATTGTAGCTGTCTCTCGCTGATCATCTACAAAAAATTTTCATATGTCTCAAAAATTCCTAAGCAGTGTGTGTCGTTCAACTAATCCTTGTCAAACGTCTCTGGGGTTGCTTTTGTCTTGCTTATATTCCTACTTTCCCATCTGTATACATTGGCCAGATATAGCATTTTAGAAATCTCACTCGACTTTCCACAGAGATGTTCTTATTTCTGATGCGGTCTGACATTTTTGTGAAGGTTTGTTTTGCAAGTGTCATGCGCTTCCTGATGTCTTGGGTGGCACAGTGATTAGCGCTGCTGCCTCATAGCGCCAAGGACCTGAGTTTAATTCTGGCCTGGGGTCACTGTCTGTGCGGAGTCTGCACGGGTTTCCTCCGGGTGCTCCGGTTTCCTCCCACATTCCAGAGATGTTCAGGTTTGGTTGATTAGCCATGCTACATTGCCCTTAAGTGTCAGGATGACTAGCAGGGTAAATATGTGGGGTATGGGGATCGGGCCTGGGTGGGATATTTGCCGGTGCAGGCTTGATGGGCTGAATGGCCTACTTCTGCACTGTAGAGATACTATGATTACTTCTCCCATCAGATGTTATTAGGCTACCCAGTAACAATCATTTTACTTGTTATATCTATTTTGCTTCCTTTGTTATTTTGCATCTTGATGTAATCCTTTTCTTTGATATTATCATGCATTCTGTTTTAACAGTTTAATGATAATCCATATGTTTGACTGTTTGTGACAATTATGTCTCAAAGCCTTGGTAGATTTTCCTCTATCAGCCATAATCACTGTCATCTGCATATCTCAGATTACTGCTCAAGATTAAATTAAGGAAGCGATTATCCTTCATTACCTCACTAACATACTGTGAAGGGAAACAGCCATTTATTATATTGAGAACCAGTGGGCACTGATTTAAGGTGAATGCCAAAAGAACCAAAGGCAACGTGGAGAAAACCCTGTTACGCAGCAGCTGGTTAGGATTTGGAATGCATTGCCTGAGGTGATGGTGGAGGCACATTCATTTGTAGTTTTTCATAGAATCCTACAGTGCAGAAAGAGGCCATTCGGCCCATCGAGTCTACGCCAACCACAATCCCACCCAGGCCCTATCCACATATCCCTACATATTTACCCACTAACCCCTCTAACCTATGCATCCCGGGACCCTAAGAGGCAGATTAGAATGGCCAATCAACCTAGCCCGCACATCTTTGGACTTTTTTTAAAAAGGGAATTGGATAATTAACTGAAGAGTTAAAAAAAAGTTGCATGGCGACTGGGAAAGGGTAGGAAGTGGGACTAGCTGTACAGTGCTTATAGAGAGTTGACATGGACCGAGTGGCCTCCTTCTGTGCTGCAACCATTTTATAATTCTATCCTACCGATTACCTGGAAAATTAAAATCGCCCGTTACACTGACATTACTTAATTTGCGCGCTTGCTTAGCTGTACACACAGTAGCTTATGCCCTTGAAGAAATAGCAACTCAGGTTTGAGAAGGTGCAAGAAGCTGACAGTACATATTGTAAACCTGACGCAAAATCCTGTCCCCCCCCCCCACCCCCCCACCCCGAGGCCTCTGCTCTTCCAGTAGTTGCTGTGCTTTTTGCTCTTGTTAAAAACACACGCTGCAGTGTATTATCCCCCCTCCCTATAAAATTCTAACAGGACTAGACAGAGTGGATGCAGGAAGGATGTTCCTAATGGTGGGGGCATCCACAACCGGGGTCATGGTCTAAGGATACGAGGTAAATCTTTTAGGACCAAGATGAAAAGAAATGTCTTCACTCAGAGTGGTCAGCCTGTGGAATTCTCTACCACAGAAAGAATTGAGGCCAATTTTCAATAAAGAATTGGATATAACTCTTGGGATGAAGGGGATCAAAGGATACAAGGGCTGGGGGGGGGGTGGGAGAGGGAGAGGTGGGATTAGGCTATTGTGTTGAATGATCAGCGATGATTGTAATGAATGACAGAGCAGGCTCGAAGGGCTGAATGGCCTACTCCTGCTCCAATATTTTATGTTTCTATGGTTCAATGTTTCTCCCATCAGCAGTAACAGTCAGAAGCAGTGTTACACATTCTAACCTGTCTTATTTGGGCACTAAAGGCCCCAAGATAAAGGAGCAAAGTGGCAATGTCAATGATGGAATCTCCCTCCCGACCCCGTCCTGAACTCAGCAACAAGGAGGAAATTCAGCCCCATACATCTCAGAATTTAAGACATTTGTTTTCAATTTGTCACTGCTTTCACATTGTCAGCTTGCATTATACAGCACGCTGAGTGTCGTAACACAAGGTGCTTCACAGGAGCAGTATCAAAAAATAGAAACTCTTCACAGAAATGTTGTGGATTTTTAAAAGATTTGAATGCTCCTTTTATTAGGTGGTATCTAAAGGTAATCTTCGCTGCTAAAGCTATAGTGCCAGCCTGATTGTCATTCTAGAAGGCTGAAATTAAACTGCATGTTATGACTGATTAAGTCACACAGAGGCTTACTGCTTTCCTGGCCCCATCACACTCCAGACTTCCCAGAATAAGAAATTAAATAATTAGTTAACAAAATATTTCACAATGCGTAATCACAGATAAGCAATCACTCCACCTTAAAAAAACCCAGCTGACCGCATTAAAAGAGCTTAACATGACAAAACAGATCAGATCATTAAAACATGATTGGTGCTGCTTTGCTGTTAGATGCCCTGAATTTTTTATGTGGATGGCTGAGGAAAGGAAACAGCTGTCAGAGTCTGCCATCTGCTGGTCTTGTTGTTATAGATCTGCTACTGTTCAGTGACAAGGAACAAACCTGCATTAGAATTCACAGAATCCCTACAGTGCAGGAGGCCGCCATTCGGCCCATCAAAGCCTGCACCGACAACAATCCCACTCAGGCCCTATCCCAGTAACCCCACATATTTATCCTGCTAATTCCTCTAATACTAAGTGGCAATTTAGCATGGCCAATCAACTCAACATCTTTGGACTGTGGGAGGAAATCCGAGTACCCGGTGGAAACCCATGCAGACACGGGGAGAACGTGCAAACTCTACATAGACAGTCACCCGAGGCCAGAATTGAACCTGAGCCCTTGACGCTGTGAGGGAGCAGTGTTAACCACTGTGCCACAGTGTCATCACTAAATTAGTCAACAAAGAAAGGGGAATACCTAGCTAATAGTGTCCAAAACAGGATTAAATTCCATATGGATTTGAGAGAGAGGTGGGTGTGACACAAACTAAGGTTTTAAATTTAGATAAGGCGGACTTTGGAGGGGGACACAGCAGAAACAGGTGAAAATACTGATAAACAAGTGAAGAGGGCCCTCAACAGAGCCCATACCTCTGCTACGTTGTGTTAAGTCAACGTTACTACAATTATGCAGCTTGTTGTTAAGACTTTCTCCTGATTGATTAATGCTCTGCAACTAGAAGGCAGAAAAAAGAAACCTTTTTATCAAGAGCTCCCATCTCACTGAGGCGGCTTCAGGCCAATCCACTTCCAACAACCTGCTCTGAAAACTCTACTCATATTTTGCCATTGCGACAAATTTCACCTCCACAGCTGAGACAATCCATAACTTTCTAAAACAAGCAACTATATTCCAAATAAGATAACACACAACATTATAAAAAAAGTCAATCACCCTATTGCCCAATGTTAAGGGATCCTTCAAAAAAAATCACCCAAAAGTGGATCATTGCCAAAACCTAATCTGTTCTTCCTGGGCCATTTTCTAACTGTCTACCAGGTTTAACTGAAATCTGACCATTAAATTTTGGGATGTTTTCAGACAAACAAGACCAACAAAAAGGGACAAAAACATTACGTTCACCCACCTTCAGTGGCGGAGGTAACAACAGGAGATGTTGAAGGGAGTCTTTGGCAGAATACAAAACCTGAATGTATTGCTAAAGGACAAGGGCTCTACTTACTAAGCTGAGCAACCTTGGTTAACATAAGAGATAGCATATAAAACTAAATTAAAGAATATATGAATGTAGAACAGTGGAGATTCCACAGATCGGGAATACAATGGAATGCAAAGAAAATACGAGAGCTGGAAAAGGGGAATCCAATGAAATGTCTGGTGAAGGAGATCAAGGACACCACCAAATGTTTCTCAAGTACATTAAGAGAAACAGGGTGGTTAAGAGTAATCTGGGACTCCAAGGTGGATGCAGATATGTACCTGAAACTCAGAAAATGTAAAATTACCAGATATGTAATATATTTCAGTCTTCATAGTCAAAGTTGAGAATAAAGTAAGGAGGAAAATTAAAAATAAATCCAAAGGAGGAACATACCAGATTTAATACAAATACAAAAATGTGAATAAAGAAAATAAGATTAAAGAGAGACAAATATCCAGGGTGGTTTCCATCCCACAGTGTTAAAAGACATGGGTGAGAAATTTGTAGATGCTTTAGTCATGATCTTCCAAAACACAGACAGTTCAGAAATTATCTTCTTGGGTTAAAAAAAAACTGCCAATGGCACTCCATTATCTCAAGAGGTGAGGGAGAAATATTTGGAAATTATAGGTCCACTGGTCCTAACCTGTGGTAGGGAAGTTCCGAGAATTTGTTACTGGAAAGAGAATGACTGAATGTTTAAGTTTATTTATTTATTCATGTCACAGGTAGGTTTACGGTAGGGTGGCACAGTGGTTAGCACTGCTGTCTCAACTCCAGGGAACCGGGTTCAATTCCGGCCTTGGGTGACTGTGTGGAGTTTGCACGTTCTTCCCGTGTCTGCGTGTTTCCCCTCCGGGTGCTCCGGTTTCCTCCCACATTCCAAAGATGTGTCGGTTAGGTTAATTGGCCATGCTAAATTGACACTTAGTATCAGTGGGATTAGTGGCGTCATGGGAATAGGGCCTGAATGGGATTTTTGGCGGTGCAGGCTTAATGGGCCAAGTGGCCTCCTTCTGCACTGTAGGGATTCTATGATTCTATTAACACTGCAATGAAGTTACTGTGAAAATCCCCCAGTTGCCACACTCTGGCACCTGTTCGGGTACACCGGGGGAGAATTTAGCATGGCCTGTGCACCTAACCAGCTCGTCTTTCTGACTGTGGGAGAAAACCAGAGCACCCGGCGGAAACTAATGCAAACACAGGGAGAACGTGCAGACTCTGCACAGACAGCAACCAAGCTGGGAATCAAATCGGGTTCCTGGCACTGTGAGGCAGCAGTGGTAACCACTGTGCCACCGAGTGTTTGATTAAATATGAACTTATCAGAGAGAGCCATCATAGATTTGTAAAGGGCGAGTCAAGTCTAATGAACATGGGTAATTTTCTGAGAATCTGAGGTAAGTGTCTATGGTTGTTATTGGGGTTGGTTTAGATCAATTGGCTGGACAGCTGGTTTATGATGCAGAGCAACACCAACGGAATGGCTTCAATTCCCATACTGGCTGAGGTTATTGCTGAAGTTCCTCCCTTCTCCACCTTGTTCCTCGCCCTTCACCTGAGGTGTGGTGATCCTCAGGTTAAATCACAAACAGTCAGCTCAGCTCTCCTCCTCAAAGGGGAGAGAAGCCTATGGTCATCTTGGACTATGGTGACTTGATCTTTTTTAATTGCATTGACTTCCGAAGACAATTGATAAAGTCGACCTAAGAGGCTGTGTTAACAAAAATTAGATCACAGGGAATTGGAAGCAACCTACTGACATGGGCAGGGAATTGATTAGGGAGGTAGGAGAGAAGGTAGGGATAACTGGTATGAAATCAACAGACTGACTAGTAGAAACTCCCAATGTGACTTTAACAAAGTCAGGGTGAAAACAGGAGTAAAAGTTGTGATGTTAGCGTACCTTTCAGAGTCGTTTTTAATTCATGCTCACAGCCTTAGATGATGTCATTGTTGGCAGGTCAGGTGACAGGGATTTCATTTTCAGTTTGGAGCTGCAGGTTTGCGTTTTTAGTTTTAGAAGGGACAGCAAGCTAAAAAGAAGTGTTTTCCCTCTCTCCCTGGTGTTAGGAAAATTCTGTTGGTTTCCTGAAGGGTGAAAACCTGCTGTTGTTGGGCTGGACCCGAGTCTCTCTGGTGTTTTGGGAAATTGCCTTGTCTTCATACAGTTCTCAGTCTCAAGAGCATTTGACTGCAGAATTCAACTAACGGCCTCAATCCCAGTATTACTGAGCCTTCGTTTATGCTGTGTTAAACCTATGAAAATGGTCTTTTGTCGATGGCAAAGGTTTTGGTTTGATTGGAACACATTAGGTATCTTTGTTAAGGGTTGCACCTTATAGTGATTGTTTGTAATTGATAAAAGTTCTTGCTAATTCTTTTACTCAACATGTTAACTATATTTTTAAATAAACTTTGTTCGATAAAAGCTCCCTAGTGGGTCACTTGAATCATACCTGAAGTGAAACATCTCATGCTTATCCTAGCCAAATTCAAGATGTAAAACTGATGATTCAGGCAGGCTTCAGAAAACACTTTGGAGTTTCTAACCTGAACCATAACAAAGTCTACAGGAAAAATCGTTATTCTTGTTATCACTGTAACAACATTAAACACAATTAATCATGCCTCAAAGCCCTGTTGATCATCAGTCACTGCCAGTTTCTTCCCACAACATTCCTGGGTTCCCCAACCTAATTGCCCACTGTTCCCCCCTGCACAATTTGACCTTTTTGCTACAGGCTTGGCTAGCTGCCTATCTTGCTAATCTATCTATTTTTCTTGTTTCCACTTTCAATATAATTTCACCAAGCTCACCGACAAGGGACCGACAAAGCTACCATTGACACTGACCTCCATTACCAGCACGGTCAATTTGACAAACATCCTACTTCTTGGCAACACAGACCAATAGAAAAATGTTCAAAGGACAACAATGCAATTTAAACAGGTAAGGCACAAGCAAACAAAAACTTGAGAATTAATAGTGGATTGTAAAAGATGATAGTTAGTCATTCTGCACACATTTCTCTTTGATGTGGAGATGCCAGCATTGGACTGGGTCTGCACAGTAAGAAGTATCACAACACCAGGTTAAAGTCCAACAGGTTTATTTGGTAGCACGAGCACGAGCCACCTGAGGGAGGAGCAGCACTCCGAAAGCTCGTGCTACCAAATAAACCTGTTGGACTTTAACCTGGTGTTGTGAGACTTCTTACATTTCTCTTTACCACTTCTCCATATATAATCAACATTTTTCTTAATCTATGACCACATGACTTTTCAAATGAAGAAGAGATAAAATTCTGTCTAAACCCAGACATACCTGGTTCTCTATGAAATACAAAGATTGTTGCTCAGCATAAAATGTGGGCAAGATTCCCAGATACTAGTCAGCTTTTGAAAAACAGTTCTTTGGAGCTTCCTGAATATTAACATTAAATCAATACACGTTAAATAATTTAGAGAGTTTAATTGTCTCTGTTCTTTTTCCTTGTACATTCACATGCGTTCACACAAGCAAAATATACAGGGACAAAAACTTACAGAAAATAGAAGGAAATGTATGGGGTATCCAGGAAAAGTCTGGCATTATTATGAGAGCAATGATACATAGAGCTAAGTTAAGGCTTTAACTCTCAACTCTTCAGCTTTAAAGCTGAGTTAAGAATGTTGGAAATGTTTAAAAAGTTAAGTTTATCTATTTGTCACAAGTAGGCTTACATTAACACTGCAATGAAGCTACTGTGAAAATCTCCTAGTCGCTACACTCCTGTGCCTGTTCGGATACACTGAGGAAGAATTTAGCACGGCCAATGTATCTAACCAGCACGTTTTTCAGACTTTGGGAGGAAACTGGAGCACCTGGAGGAAACCCACGCAGACACAGGGAGAATGTGGAAACTCCACACAGACAGTGACCTAAGCCAGGAATTGAACCCAGGTCCCTGGCACTGTGAGGCAGCAGTGCTAAACACTGCCGCCCCAACACCATTTCATAAATGTTAACATTGGGAGCTAACGCAAAGGGTAGTCTTCTGGATGTAACGTACTTCCAGAAAACTGTTGTTAATCTTCAGACCCCAACTATCAGCTGACGAATGATTCAGCCGCAATGTTCACCACGTAGCTCAGCTAGCAGTCCTGGCTTCTGCTTTTCAAAATCAAGGTATTAGCTAACCTTTTACTTGGTTGGTTTGTGACTGCATGTTTGAATTTTGTTTCTCAATTTTAATAAGAATTTTAAAAATTGATACCAATAATTATGGCACAACAATACCCACATGTAGTAATATGCACACGCACATACATTTACACTAGTTGCAGATACAAATGCTCATACATTACAGAGAGATACCATCACAAATACACTGGCTACACATACACCTGCAGTGTGAATCATCTACGGGATGCATCATAGCAGCTTATCAAAGTTCTTGGGCAATACTTTCTAAACGTGTGACCTCTCCCACCTAGAAGGTCAAGAGCAACATTTCCAAGTCACACACCATCCTGGTCCAGGCAAATATCATTCCTTCAAAGATGCTGGATCAAAACTTTGGAAGTCCTTCCCTAATAACATATTGGGAGTGCCTTTCATCCCAAGGAGGAGGAAACATGCTAAGGGGAGGACGAGACATCCATGACTGACAAGGGAAGTCAAGGACAGCAGAAAAACAAAAGAAAAAGCATACAAAGTGGCAAGGATTAGTGGGAAGCCAGAGGATTGGGAAGCCTTTAAAAGTGAGCAGAACGCAACTAAAAAAGCAATAAGGGGGGAGAAGATGAAATATGAGTGTAAGCTAGCTAATAATATAAAAGATAGGAAAAGTTTTTTCATTATAAAAAAGGTGAGAGGCAAAAATAGCCATTGGACCACTGGAAAATGAGGCTGGAGAAGTAATAATAGGAAACAAAGAAATAGCAGAGGAACTGAATAGTTACTTTGCATCACTCTTCATGGTGGAAGACACCAGTGGGATGCCAGAGCTCCAGGAGAGTCAGGCGGCACAGGTGAGTGTAGTGGCCATCACTAAGGAGAAGGTTCTGGGGAAACTGAAAGGTCTGAAGGTGGATAAATCACCTGGACCGGATGGACTACACTTCAGGGTTCTAAAAGAGATAGCTGAGGAAATTGTGGAGGCATTGGTGGTGATCTTTCAGGAATCACTGGAGACAGGGAACGTACCAGAGGACTGGAAAGTAGCTAATGTGACACCGCTGTTTAAGGGAGGGAGGGAAGCAGCAGATGGGAAATTATAGGCCGGTTAGCCGGACTTCAGTCATTGGCAAGATTTTAAGAGTCCATTATTAAAGACGAGATCGCAGAGTACTTGGAAGTATATGATAAAATAGGATAGAGTCAGCACGGCTTTGTCAAGGGGAGGTCATGTCTGACAAATCTGTTAAAGTTCTTTGAGGAGGTAACAAGGAAGTTAGATAAAGGAGAACCAGTGGATGTGATTTATTTAGATTTCCAGAAGGCCTTTGACAAGGTGCCGCATAGGAGACTGATAAATAATTAAGTGTCCATGGTGTTAAGGATAAGATCCTGGCATAGATAGAGGATTGGCTGACTGGCAGAAGGCAGAGAGTGGGGATAAAGGGGTCTTTTTCAGGATGGCAGCCGGTGACTAGTGGTGCGCCTCCGGGGTCGGTGTTGGGACCACAACTTTTCACAATATACATTAACGCTTTGGCGGAAGGAACTGAAGGCACTATTACTAAGTTTGCAGATGATACAAAGATATGTAGAGGGACAGGTAGTATTTTGGAAGCAGGGAGGCGACAGAAGGACTTGGACAGGTTAGGAGAGTGGGCAAAGAAGTGGCAGATGGAATACAACATGGAAAAGTGTGAGGTTATGCACTTTGGAAGGAGGAATGGAGGCATAGACTATTTTCTAAATGGGGAAATGCTTAGGAAATCAGAAACACAGGGACTTGGGAGTCCTTGTTCAAGATTCTCTTCAGGTTAACGTGCAGGTTCAGTCGGCAGTTAGGAAGGTAAATGCAATGTTAGCATTCATGTCGAGAGGGCTAGAATACAAGAGCAGGGATGTCCTGCTGAGGCTGTATAAGGCTCTGGTCAGACCCCATTTAGAGTATTGTGAGCAGTTTTGGGTCCCATATCTAAGGAAGGATGTACAGGCCTTGGAGAGGGTCCAGAGGAGGTTCACAAGAATGATCCCTGGAATGAAAAGCTTGTCGTATGAGGAACGGTTGAGGACTCTGGGTCTGTACTCGTTGGAGTTTAGAAGGATGAGGGGGGGGATCTTATTGAAACTTACAGGATACTGCGAGGCCTGGATAGAGTGGATGTGGAGAGGATGTTTCCACTAATAGGAAAAACTAGAACCAGAGGGCACAACCTCAGGCTAAAGGGACGATCCTTTAAAACAGAGATGAGGAGGAATTTCTTCAGCCAGAGAAGGGTGAATCTGTGGAATTCTTTGCCGCGCAAGGCTGTGGAGGCCAGGTCATTGAGTGTCTTTAAGACAGAGATAGGTTCCTGATTAATAAGGGGATCAGGGGTTATGGGTAAAAGGCAGGAGAATGGAGATGAGAAAAAAAAATCAGCCACGATTGAATGGCGGAGCAGACTCGATGGACCGAGTGGCCTAATTCTGCTCCTGTGTCTTATGGCCTTTACCACATGAACTGCAACGTTTCAAGGCGGCCCATCACCACCTTGTCCAAACCAATTAGAGATGGACAATAAATGCTGGTCTCACTAGTGCTGTCTTCGTCCCAAGATCACATTTTTAGAAAAATATACATTCCCCTTTTGTACAATGGCACATCCACCACTCACACCTTACCCACACACCCCGTATATACAAATCTAGACAGAAAACTGCTCATAAAATTGCCACACATACAATTGCACATATCTTACACGCATATACACCCCCAAATGCATTAATCTCACATACAGCTGCACGTACACTACCAGCTCATACAACACCCACACATGCGTCATTGGATCAAAGCAGCATCTAAATTTGCTTCTTCCACTTTCTCAGAATTTAGCATTTGGCCCAAAAACATTTATTTTCTTACAATACTGACGTAAAATGTTTTTGTATTTCAAGATAGCAGAAAGTAAACAGCAAAGGGTCTATAACATTTTCACAAAAAGCTCCCAAAGATATTTGAAGTTCACACTGAAAGCACTCGTTGCTGAACATGGTGAACTGCCATGCTCCTGAAAGTCACTTCCTTTTGCTGTACGCTCCGTTAATTTCATGATTTGAAAGAACATTAACCACAACACTGTGATTCTTCTTACTGATTTGCCACAAGTTATCCTCCTGGAGATTCTCAGAAAATCATCAGAATATTCCCAACACTTGAAGATTCATTTGGATTCCCTTGTTTGTTAAGAGATTTCCCATAACACACTCCTTCGTTCTGTAGTGATTTCCCAGAAGATTATAGAATCATAGAATCCTACAGTGCAAGAGGCTGCCACTCAGCCCATCGAGTCTGCACCAACCACAATCTCACCCAGGCCCAATCCCCTCAACCCCATGCATTTACCCTAGCTAGTCCCCCTGATGCTAAGGGACAATTTAGCAAGGCCAATCAACCTAACCCGCACATCGCTGGACTGTGGGAGGAAACCGGAGCACCCGGAGGAAACCCACGCAGACACGGGGAGAATGTGCAAATTCCACACAGACAGTGACCCAAGCCAGGAATTGAACCCGGGTCCCTGGCGCTGTGAGGAAGCAGTGCTAACCACTGTGCCACCCCCTCCTAGAATCCCTACAGTGCAGAAGCAGGCCATTCGGCCCATTGAGTCTGCACCAGCTATTTACCCACTTTTACCCCATAACCCCACTAACCTAAGAGGCAATTCAGCATGGCTAATCAACCGAACATGCACATCTTTTTGATTTATTATTGTCACATGTATTAGTATACAGTGAAAAGTATTGTTTCTTGCGCTCGATACAGACAAAACATACCGTTCATAGAGAAGGAAACAAAAGAGTGCAGAATGTAGTGTTACAGTCATAGCTAGGGTGTAGAGAAAGATCAACTCAATGCAATGTCATGCAAGGTCTTTAGACTGTGGGAGGAAACCGGAGCACCCGGAGGAAATCCACGCAGACACAGGGAGAACATGCAAACTCCACACAGATGGTCACCTAAGGCTGGAATCGAACCCGGGTCCCTGGCGCTGTGAGACAGCAGTGCTAACCATTGTGCCACCGTGCTGCCCCAAGAAGAAGGGTGCAATACTATTACAATCTCACATTGGAACTCTGCATTATCCTTTGGGGAAAATAAAGTTGCAAACAGCAGACCGAAACTGGACATTCGGATCCTGACCCTTAAGGCCAACTGGCCCGTGTTTAACGGCTGTTCACACGGAACCTTCTCCATTTGGCCAAAGTTCTCATTTGAATATTTGCGACTACCATCTAGACTTGCACCTGTGGCAGGGGCTCCACCCGGACCTGTCCCTTAGGCTTCTGTGCTCATTCCAGCAGCCCTCCTACTCAATAGTATCGGAGTAGTTTATATTGGTTTTTCATCAGATGTATGCTCAGTGCTTCGGTTTTCCTCCTGACACTCTCATTTAGACTTGAGATTACATGGTGGACTCCATGTAATCTCAAGAATCATGACAATTCTTATTTGTGGAGGAGGTTTCAGTGCCCTGACGTTCCCTTACGTGTTAATATAATTCCCTGCCACAACTTTAAAACCAGCATTCCTCATGTACTTCGCTTCTCACTCATTAGCTAAAGTTCACTTCTCAGTTTATCACCATTTTCTGGTCTATTTAAAAATATACACTATTCTTCTCTTGATGATGCGTTACTTCTCAACTCCAAAACTTGAGAGATTTAGGGAATGTTTTTATTTTCACAAAACTCATTTGTCAACACAACGTGATATCCCTATATCTTGTTTGCCACGTGCACTTATTTTCACTCGAAGATTTTCCAAAGCGCACCAGTTTTCTACAGTAACTTATCAAAATGTTCTCACATCCCCTCCAGTTTTCCAGATTCAGGTCCATCCACCGGTTCAGATACAGAAGCTTTATTTATAACAGTCACTTCCTCTCAATGGCTAAGTTTAATCACCATCTTTGCATTTTGTGTCAACTGCACCTCACTGAGGTTACCTCCTAACAAACTCTCTCAAATTTATCATGTTACATTGATTTTTGCATCTTTCATCAATCTGATTCTATATCTGGGGTTAGCTCAGTTGGAAGATGGCCAGTGTATGGATCAGATTAATGTAAACAGCCTGGGATTTGATCCCTTTTGTGGTGAGATAGGCTCACACCTGCCTCCTCACTCTGCCCGTAGTAAAATAAATCATTGCCTTTAGCCATGATTTGGTGAATAATCGCCAAGGACCTGCTGTCAAGCAGAGAACTCAAGAAGAGAAGAGATTGAAATGTAAGGCACTTCAGAGACATTTGTAAAATCCAGTGTTAGACTTCATAGAATCCCTACAGTGCAGAAGGAAGCCATTCGGCCCATCGAGTCTGTACTGACAACAATGCTATCTAGACCCTATCCCCATAACCCGACATATTTACCCCGCTAATCCCTCTAACATACGCATCCCAGGACACCAAGGGTCAATTTAGCATGGCCAATGCACCTAACCCACACATGTTTGGACTGTGGGAGGAAGCACCCGGAGGAAACCCACACAGACATGGGGAGAACATGCAGACTCCCCACAGGCAGTAACCCAAGTCAGGAATCGAATCCAGGTCCCTGGCGCTGAGGCAGCAGTGCTAACAACTGTGCCACCCACTTTACTTTTGGACTGTAATAACTGCCTGCAAAAGTATTGCCATTAGAATTACTGCCACTCCCAAACCCGACAGGGGTGAAACCACGATCAGACAGGGTACGGAGCTAGCCCATTGTACTGGGGGTGTGTGACTCTACAATCGTGGTTCACTAAGCTAGGGTAGAGTAAAGAATCAGGGGAGCAAATGAGATTAAACCGAGGCTTTACCCTGATGCAATTTTTCAAAGCTATCTCGGCCTTTTGGCTAAGATGAAGCGTCAGATCCTGCCCAGGAGGGGGTGCAATGCCTCATCCTGTCAGCTTGGATCTTGTTTGATCCAGCCCATGATGGGATGCAATGTCTTGTCAGCTTGGATCTTGCTTGTCCCTCACATGGGGACCATGATTGGACTTAATTTGAATTGGCTTTTTTGATTAGAAAAAATGTACAGAAAAGGTACGAATTAAAAAGAAACAGCCTTAGTAGTGTAGAATCTGCGGGTGCGCATCACCTCCAGTTACCTTGTGCTTGAGTGATTTGTCAGTAGTGGCAAAGACAACTGCAGCAGAAGCATCCCAGCCATTTGTGATCCAAGCCTTTGTGCCGTTTAAAATCCAGTGGTCACCGTCTAGTCTGGCAGTGGTGGAAGCTGCACCAGCATCACTTCCATTTCCTGAAAAGCACAGAGATGCAGTACTGAAAGACTGTTAACCTTGACTGGCAGTCAACAACTCAAAATAACTTTCAAATACATAAAACAGTGCATAAGCATAATTAACCATGAACAAGTGTGCAGGCTTGAAGCAATTCTGGTGTCCGTGGCCTGGGCCTCGGCTCCTCCCTCTGCGACTGGATCCTAGACTTCCTAACCCACAGACAGCAATCAGTGAGGATAGGCAACAACATCTCCTCCACGATTACCCTCAACACCGGTGCCCCGCAAGGTTGTGCCCTCAGCCCCTTACTATACTCCTTATACACCTATGACTGTGGCCAAATTCCCCTCCAACTCGATTTTCAGGTTTGCTGATGACACCACCAGAGTGGGTCAGATCTCAAACAATGACGAGACAGAGTACAGGAATGAGATAAAGAATGTGGTGAACTGGTGCATTGACAATAGTCTCTCTCTCAATATCAGTAAAATAAAGGAGACTGTCATCAACTTCAGGAAGCATCGTGGAGGACATGTCCCTGTCTACATCAACGAGGATGAAGTGGAAATGGTCGAGAGCTTCAAGTTTATAGATGTCTAGATCACCAACAACCTATCCTGGACCCCCCCATGCCGACGCTATAGTTAAGAAAGCCCACCAACGCCTCTACTTTCTCAAAAGGCTAAGGAAATTTGGCATGTCAGCTACAACTCTCACCAACTTTTACAGATGCACGATAGAAAACATCCTTTCAGGTTGTATCACAGCTTGGTATGGCTTCTGTTTTGTCCAAGACCGCAAGAAACTACAAAAGGTCACGAACGAAACCCAGTCCATCGCACAAAACAGCCTCGCATCCGTTGACTCTGTCTACACTTCCCGCTGCCTTGCAAAAGCAGCCAGCATAATCAAGGACCCCAGCACCCCAGACATACTCTCTTCCACCTTCTTCCGTCGGGAAAAAGATACAAAATCTGAGGACACGTACCAAACAACTCAACAGCTTCTTCTCTGCTGCTGTCAGACTTTTGAATGGACCTACCTTATATTAAGTTGATCTTTCCCTACACCCTAGCTATAACTGTAACACTACATTCTGCGCTCTCTCCTTTCCTTCTCTATGTACGGTATGCTTTGCCTGTATAGCACGCAAGAAACAATACTTTTCACTGTATGCTAATACATGTTACAATAATAAACCAAATCTTTCATTAGCCTTTTTTCCTAGTTTTTTGAATTTAAGTGTTCATCTGCACTGTGATCCTTAGTCCTTCTTTAATAATTCGCCATTTTAAAAAAAAGTCTGGATTTATCTTGGAGCAGGATCCTAGCTTAGCTTTCAGATCTCGTCTTTTTTAAAATTCAGAATATTTTTAAATATCTCCATCAAATCTGCTTTGAATCTATGCTTCGTTAGAGTAAAAAGCACTGTTCCTTAAGTCCAGTGTTGTGACTGTTTCTCACCAACACCATGCATGCTCAGAGCATGTGCAATTCCAACATGCTGCTCTGTAATGTGATTTGTGTAGACCATGGCCAGGATTAAAGATAGTGCTGCCAAAATCATCACACATGGGCAGCAGTGTCCTTTTAACAGGCACTCAAAGAAATGTGAAACTGTGTTAATTTGTATTCATCCCTTGTGGGTTATTTAAACTACAGTACGCATAAAGGAAAGACAGATTTAAGACACTGCACCCTCTCCGTCATGGATACCAGCGTACTGGAATGAATGTCAGCTGCTTGAGATCAGAATTCATATGGCTCGTTTGCTTGAAAAAAAAACTGTTTGTTTGCAAGGAATAATTGCAGAGGTGCCTATGGAACAAGGAGTGATAGTGAATTGTTGGGTTTCACTGTGAAAACTACATTGTCTGCCATCCGTAAGGCCTGGAGAAAGCATATGGGGTTTGATCACAATGACAATTACATAGGCAAGCACTGACAGAGCATTCCCAGAGAGTGTTTGCCCAGAGAGCAATAGCGTGCGAGAGCGATAGTGTGCTATAGCGACAGCGTGCGTGGTTCACTCGTCTCAGGATTCTCACTCATCCTCATCCCCACACACTCATGTACACTCTCTCATACACATGCACACTCACATTCTCTCTCACACCCAGACTCACTCTGACAGACCCCTATGCGGCCCTACCCCATTCCATCCCCCCCCCACCCCCTCCCAACCTCGTCCCCACGCTTCTCCAGCCTCTGGTAGGCCTCATTGAGCCTGTCAGTAGCAAAATGCAGGGAGAAAACAGCCTGTGATTGGATTAGCAGCTCCACAGGATCTTTCAATCTAGTCTATTGTTCCTTGTTATGGGCCAGAGAAAGGGGCATGGCAAGCTGGAATGTCTATTGAACTAGCCTGATGTACAGTCTCTATGCATCAAAGCTCAGGCTTAGATCATGGCCTACCTGGTTCACTCAGTCCAAAGCAGCCAATTTTTTTGCCATCTGTGAATGGGGTTATCCACGTGTGCTTTTGTTCTTCAGAACCAAATTTCAAAATTGGACCTAGATACAATGACTGGAAAAGGAAGAGACAATTGTGAATATTTCTTGTATTCATAACAAATAATATAAAGAAAGTTGCCCAGCATTATACAAGGCGACAAAATATCAATCTGGGTGTGACTGACACATGCTGAACGACTGACTAATTTTATAATAATTGAGGAAACTACAAAAATTAGACTCTACACTTTCCTTGGATATGATTCCCTCGATGTCATGGTGCTTCATACTTTACCTTAGTATCTAATTAGACTATTCAAATTCAGGAGACATCGCAGTCTCACCAGATGTCCAAATGTGTACTTCCAGCAGAGATCACAAAGTATTGAGAAGCCATAGCCCTAACTCATTTCTCCCTCTTCCAAACACAGCAGTGCTCAGACCAATGCAATACCTCCCCAGTCACATTCTGCTGCAATGTGGCTCCAACTCTCCTGGCTTAAATCAGTAAGAAAGGGAAAGAAGAATGTGCAGGGCCACGGGGAGAAGGCAGGGGGAGTAACATTAGGTAAATTGCTGCGACCCCAAGCCAGCACAGACATAATGGGCCAAGCGATCGCCTTACGCTTTGTAACAATTCTGTGATTCTTATTGACTGGTTTTGAAATTGAGCCTTGTGTCTCTCTGGCTCTGCAACTTACTGGCGTATACAGCTGTGCACTCATGGGAAGCCAAAATGAAATCAGGAATATCAACACTTCTATAAACATTTATCGTGTGAAAGTGTAGCAATTTAGCAGCAATGCTTTTGTCAAAATACCCGATGAGTTTACTGCAATTTTGTCAGGCGTTGGTGAGGCCACACCTGGAGCATGGTGTGCAGTTTTGGTGTCCTTATTGAGTAAGAATGTCCTTGCTTTAGAGGGAGTACAGTGAAGGTTTACCAGGCTGATTCCTGGGATGGCAGGTCTGTCATATGAGGAGAGACTAAGTCAGTTAGGATTATATTCACTGGAGTTTAGAAGAGTGAGAGGGGATCTCATAGAAACCTCTAAACTTCTAACAGGGTCAGACAGGGTAGATTCAGAAAGAATGTTCCCAATGGTGGAATGTCCAGAATTAGGGGTCAGAACTGAGGTGAGGGGATATTTCTTCACCCAGAGTGGTGAATGTGTAGAATTCACTACCACAGAAAGTAATTGAGGCCAAAACACTGATTTCAGGAAGAAATTAGATATAGCTCTTGGGGCTAAAGGGATCAAGGGATATTGAGGGGGGGGGCAGGGGGAAGAGGCGGGATCAGGATATTGAATTTGATCAGCCATGATCAAAATGAGTGGCAGAGTCGGCTCGATGGGCTGAATGGCCTACTCCTGCTTCTAATTGCTATGTTTCTATGAGTTGTGTGTCACAATACCAGTCCACATGGCCGATTGCCCACTTACACATGAAATTGAGTGGTGCCACCATCACAGGTTTCCATGTGTATGAAACGCTACTGACCACTTGGTGTAAGTGAATTAGAATGACACATGCATGTGTGTCCAATGTGTGCCAAAAATCTGAATCGACATTAAGTGTCAGCCAGCCAAACAGCGTGATGCAACGCCAGAACACAATATTTGGTCAATGTATGTATCGACAACATATTTCTCATTCGCTCCTGAAACAAGTGTTATGCAAGAACATGGGTCTTGTTGTGGGTTTATTTGAAGGACCATTCAACAAGTTGCAGCTGGAGCAATTTGAAGATAATTGTTATAAATAGTAAGGGAGGAAAGACATCTTACATAGGCAATTGTTGCAATAGCTCTAGGTGCAGCCACACCAAAAAATTCATCTTGGTGAATGCCAATTATCCTGACAGCAACCATAACTCATTTAACCTGTGCCAATCCACATGCATATTTACCCCTAGGCTGTACAGGATGATAGTTGCTTCATAGCAAGAGCTACCTCCTCAACACATAGCTGATGGCCCCTTTCTCATTGCACGAGGTCAGAGAATTTTGAAGCCACCTAGAATGCTGGGCAGCAAATTGTTAGTCACCTAAAGCAATGGTTTTGCTGCCTAGATCACTTGGAGGTGGGGTGGATCTCTACGGTACATGTTCAGAGGGGTGTTCATGTTTGTAGTGGTGGTGCAGCATCCTCCATAACTTAGGCATTACCTCCTGGATTCCAGAGGCTACTTTGGGAGGAAGTGGTGGTAGAGAGAAGACCGCATCCACCATATGCGACTGGATGCAGCAAAAAAAGGGACCATATTTTATGGCTTTGTTTCAGTGGAAGGGGGTTTCCCTTTTAATGTTGGACCAATCATTCTGCATTCTCTTGGTCAACATCAACAACAAAAAGCTTTCACCCACTAATGTTATCGTGCAACACATCAATATTAACAAACACAGAAATCACTTCTGTGCATCCCCTTAGCGCCTGTTTTGTGAGGCATTTGCCTGCCCTAGTGCTCCTACATGACAGTGTCCAATGGCTGCAGCCTGGCTAGTGAAATGTGGCTGACTTATTGGGAAGAGTGCTGATGGTCTCGTCAGACATCCTTGAACACCTCTGGGCCTTTAGGGCCTGGCTTCAGACCACACCACCTCAGCAGCCTGTGTTAGCTGGTTCACAGGCAACAGCAGGCACTGGAGGAATCATAAATGCTGCCATCCTGAGGGGATAGCAGGCTCACACAGCCCAGAGCTACTCTGCTGGTGCACAAATTTCTGAGCTGCTGTGAAAGCCTGCATACTTTCTTCAACATTGAAATCCGCAGCCTTGATGGCAGCATTCTTTGCCTGCTTACCAGGTATGATCCTGCAAGCCACCAGCCACAGAATGCATGACCTCAGGTTATTACTGTTGCTCGGGTTTCCACTGCAAGTGCGACATCAGGAGCTTCTGCCTTTGTGGCATTGAGACAAAGGCCAGCAGACATTCCATCATGGGCTGGTATGGCTGTGCTGTCATGAGGTTTCCCAGCATTGATGGGCTCCAAGTTTTGAATGATGCCCACCACCACAAAGGAGCTTGTCTCCTCCGTGCTTCTTGCCAGTGAGTGAGGCTGTCTGGCAGGCCTGCCAATGCATTAAGTATCTCGGTGTGTCTTGCCATCCGTATCTTTGTTGTCCACCTGAGCAAGGTCATCATCTGAATCGCTTGCAGCTGAGCTGGCACACAAGCTTACACAAGTAGGACAGCCTACTTGTGACTCATCACATGCTGATCCTGACCCTAAAATCAACTCTAAAGTTTACGCAATGCCAACAAGCAGCTTGTGGCTGGGAATGTAAGGTGGCGTGACAGGACCTCCTATTTATTCTTGTGGGATTGTACTTCCTCTTCTGTGTGGTTCTTTATAGGATGAGTAGTTATTAATTCTGGACTCTGAAAGCTCAATGCTACAAGAGGAGGGTGCGGATAAGGATGGGGAAGAGAGCATGGTTCCATCACCTGCATCATCTGCTGTTTCTATTTCATGGTACCTTTCAGTATGAGGAAGAAGAGTGAGTGGAGAAGGTGCATAGGGCAGCAACTTACCATCATTCGCAATGGGCTTGGCAGCACCGGGTGCCAATGACCCTTGTGGCATTTATCCCACTCACTGAGGGCGCTGAAAGGGTGGAGGCGTGCTGGCGCTTTGGGTCTCCCTCCGGTTGTGGGCCCCCTTCCCCTAAAGAGGGCCGAACATCAGTGACCTTGTTCACTGTACCTGGGTGATGTGCCTACCATAGCTGAATATCTATAGGTTTACAAAGGTGTGGCAAGGTTTCCCGATACATCTGGAAGATGTGTGTGGGTGAGGTGTAGCCTAAGGATGTTAAATGCGAGTCTTTTGTTCTAGGGTGTGCTGCTGCTGATTAATGTGGTGTATTGATCAGTCTGACAGGTAGCTAGTATAGTGTGTCCGAAATGTCACATGCAGATGCATTCACTCACCTTGGGCAATCTAAGTATAGGCAATAAATTTTTCTCCTGCACGGTTGCAGGAGAAACTCTGGGCATGAATCAGCCTTGACACCTACTCCCATTTTTTCTGAGGGTGTGTCTTGAAGACTTCCGGCCCCCAAGGGAAACATTGGGCGGAGGGGAATTTCCACAGGCCCCCCAAGGGAAACATTGGGCGGAGGGGAATTTCCACAGGCCATTGAGGTGAGCTTGGATGCAGGGGAGCCAGGAAAACGCTATTGGATAGTTATCCCAATGTGTTCCTACCTCCTTTCATCTTGAGCAGGAGCAGGTTGGTGAAGGACTCAGGAACCCCTGCAACTGAGGCTAGAAGATAATTGAAATCATTAAGGAGGTGACAGAGATTTTCCGAGTGGATTCCCCCTCTCCTAACAGGAATCATCCTCCAATCTCTTCCCAATCTAGCAGTTGGGAGGTGAAAGCACAGAGAGATGGACTTTCTCAAAGAAACTGGCGAGCTGGGAAAGTTTTGATCAATTGCACTGAAGAGCTGCAGAAATGGTCAGGTTGAGAGGCTGCCTTGCACTCCGTCTGTCAGAGAGTGCTATCATTGCTCGACAGGCGAGAGTCAATTGCCAGCAGGGCACTTCACCTGACCAGCACTTCACCCATTCTCAGCTCTACCTCCCTGCTGCCAACATTCAGCTGCACCATCCCCAACCACAGAGGATATAGGACAGGGACTTTCCCCTGCAACCTGCCCCAGCTGCAGCTTCACCAATACCAGCTGCCTTCTATGCAGCCACATGTCATTCCATAGCACAGAGTGGATGGCCACTGAGATGTAGGTGCAAGGAGGAGAGATTTCCAACACAGAGCCTGAGGACGAGATAACCAGACATGTACAAGCACCAGTACATGAGGTTCGGGCTCTCGTGGTAGGTTGGTACCTCATGGTGCCCAACTTCGCTCCCATTGGACCCACTGCCAGCGGCTGACAAGTGCCTGTCACTGAAGGCCCACCCCGATCCTCTGCCTTCCACAACCCGTATCTCTGATGTGTCAAGTTGAATGTGATCTCTTTTCCTGCAAAGAGAGAAAGCAGGGAGGTGGGAGCGTTAGGAATGGCTTTTGTTCAGAGGAGTTAAGACCAACATCTGTGTATGGTGATTTAGCGGAGAAGATTTGGCTGAGAGAGGTCAGTAGGCTGAGGGGTTGAGCGTGTTGGCAGCTCAGATGGGCAAGAAAAATACCTGCAGAAAGAGAATTATATTCATCTTTTTGTCTTTCCAAAAAACAAAAAATTTGGGGTGACACAGTGGTTAGCACTGCTCCAGGGACCCAGGTTTGATTCCCAGCTTGGCTTATACTCTCCGTGTCTGCGTGGGTTTCCTCCGGGTGCTCCAGTTTCCTCCCACACTCCAAAGATGTGAAGATTGGGTGGATTGGCCATGCTAAACTGCCCCTTAGTGTCCAAGGGTGTGTGGGTTAGGTGAATTAGCCATGGGAATTGGGCTGGGTTGCGGGGTGGGGTGGGGAGGAGAGGAAGGCCTGGGTGAGATGCTCTTTCGGAGAGTCGGTGCAGATTTGATGGGCCGGATGGCGGCTTTCTGCACTATAGGGATTCTATAATTCTATTCTATATTGAGCTGTATTGTTTGAGGTTATGCAGGAGAATGCTGTGCAAGTCAGTGTGTGGGGCTTAGCACCCGACAATGCTCTGTCGGGTGCACTGTCTCCAGATTGGAGGGACCACACAGCTGCTGCTCACTTGCTCGGTCACTTCCATCCATGCCTTATTTGATTGGAGAGGCTGTCCTCATCCTCTCCCCTCAGGAGAGGTTACCTGACTGCAAGCCCTCAGTTGGGTGGGAGGCCTTTGGGTAGGCAGCCTTCCCAAGTCTCCTCACCATTCCTGAAGGGGCTGCAGCCTGAAAAATCCAGGTGCTGGTGAGATATTCTGTAACGTTTTGTGGTTTCCCCCCCAATTATAAATCCTTCCTCTGACAAAACACCCTCATCATCTCACCTACCCTTGCTAACTGGTCAGGAAGTCCAGAGGCAGACTCTTTATTGGTTTGTGTTGGTCACGAGCAACTGGAGTGGGCCACTACTCCACCAATCAGATCGATGTCCGGAAAATGGTCGTCTGGGGCAGTAAGATTCCATCCATGGTGTCTCTCCTGCCTTCCATTGGTCTCCATGATGTGGAGATGCCGGCGTTACTTTAACCTGGTGCTGTGAGACTTCTTACTCCATTGGTCTCCCCGGTGCCTCCAGGGTGGTGTCACTGAAGCAGGGAGCCCTTTCCTTGGCCTGGTGCCACATCTCCCTTGATCCCAAGTGCTCCAAAATGATTATCCTTCAGTACATCCATCCTTCAGTACATCAGTGCAGTCTCCCTTTTATAGGGGCTGTCTCTTTGAAAAGGGGCTGCCTGGATCACATGGCTTGTTCACAATGCTAGCCCGTACCCTGTAAAGCACAGATACTGCCAGCAGCATCACAGAGAGGAATGCAGCATGGAATCCAACTGGGCTACGCTACAATCATGGAAATGAGGTTGGTTCTCCAACTATACATGCTTTCCACCTTGCTGGGGCCGGCGTGCACAGGTTGTGAATTGCAATCCACATGATCAAAAACCCAGGTACACCAATTTCTAGCCCTTAAAGTTCAATCGCTCACCTGTGCCAAGTTACAGCTTCAGGATATGAAGCAGGAATAGAACGAGCGGACAAAGAAATAAAAACAGCCAGGATTTTAAAAAATTCACCTGGGGATATGGGCATTGTTAGCAAGGCCAGCATTTACTGTCTGTCCCTCTGATAGTGACCTACAGTCCGGAACCACTGCAGTCGGTGTGTTGAAGCTTTTCTTAGTGCTGTTGGGTAGGAATTCCAGAATTTTGACGCAAAAACAATGAAGGAGCAACAATATATGTACAAGTCAGGCTGTTGCGTGACTTGAAGGGATGCTTGGAGGTACTGAAGTTTCCATGCAATTACTGCCCTGATCCTTCAAAGTGACAGATGGGGAGGTAGTGCTGAAGAGGCCTTGGTGAGTTTACCTTGAAGACAATACACATTGCAGACACTCCTGATTACAAAATGTGGCTCCTTCTACGTTCTACCAATTATCAGCTTGTTGACAGGCATCACCAAGGTTCACAGACGTAGAATGAGAACTTGAGCGAGAGACTATCGGCTAGTGCTGTCCATTTTAACTACATCTCAACAAGAGTCAACATATTTACGAGGGAACTGGAGCGGAGGAGATTATTTGGAACCTTTGATTGTCTCACAACAATTTGAGAGATCCGATGCATGCTTAGTCCTATTTGCTTCAGTCTATGCAAAGACTTCATTTTAAGATATTTCTGCCCGGGCAACTAACTCTGCTAAGCTTAAAAAATTGACTGCTAACTTGACTACATGTAGAATCAGAAGGCTAAAGGATAGCTAAAAATTGACTGCATTCCTGAAGGGTACACAATGCAGGCAAACAACAATCCCATAACAGCAGCTGCAAGAATTGTTTTTCTAAGACGGAGACAGCCTACGGAAAAACGAGATAACAGTTGAACAAGAGTTTGAATTTTAGTGTGTGCTTTTTCAGTTTGTTTTCGCGATCCGTCCAGTGCAAGGGCTGGCAGTAGAAGCCAGTCTCCAAGTTCGCTTTTTCTCTGCTTCTGCCATGTTAATTTTAAGTTCTGTTCAATAAAAGAAAACCATTTTAAAACTCATCAGTGCTGTCCCTCGTCTATTCAAACAAATGAATGGACCCAACAAACTGTAGACATGTGTACGATCAAATGATACCACCCTGGGCCAAAATATTCAACTTGTGTATGATCCTCATTAAAATATCTTCATACATAATGGAGTAAAAGGAACAATAGTTCCTTCCAAAATACAAAAAGCATTTTCAATAGGGACTGTGTCTCAAAACATCTCAACAACTGCTAAATTGTCTCCTGTAGTTCTGGATGGGATGGGGGGAGAAGCTTCACATGGCACTTATTGTGATCTATCAATGTCTAAATCCTCAAAAATCAAACTCAAAATTAACAGGATCCTGAAAAAACAGAAGAATTAATTCACTTGAGAATATTCGGCCAGCAAAAATGAGAAACATTTATTACACATTATAAACTTACATTATTCACACTCATGATGACGCCAGATGAAGCACAACCCCGACTTATTTCCTCCATGGCAATGGCGTATGCCAAATAATCCAATCCTGCTCCACCATACTTCTCAGGCACATCCATCGCCATGAGCCCGAGTTCTCCCATTTTCTTCACCTAATAAAAAAATATAATTAAGGTTACAATACCACAACACACAAAAAACTCGAATAGAACTCAATAATAATATCTAACAAAACGGAGTCTATTGCTTCTCTGAATAAGAACTGTACTTAGATGGCAACTTTCATGATTTCAGTCCCAGGACATTGCTGCAGCAGTTCCTCAGGGTTGTGTCTCAGGCCCAACCATCTTCACCTGCTTCATCAATGACCTTCCCTCCATCACAAGGTCAGAAGTGGGGATGTTGGCTGACGTCCAGCACCACTTGCAACTCCTCAGATACTGAAGCAGTCCATGTCCAAATGCAACAAGACCTGGATGACATTTAGACTTGAGCTGATAATTGGCAAGTGACATTCATGCCACACAAGTGCTGGGCAATGACTACTTCCAACAAGAGAAAATCGAATCATTTCCCCTTTTTTATTTGAAGTGTACTTATTGTGGCAATGTGGGAAATGACAGAATTAGAAATATTCATCACACATGTCCCTTTCACAGCATGTACAGCCTGCCCAGTCACAGCTTTACTCCACCCCTCTGACACCCAGACGGTAAGCTCTGCACAGACTTTTCCATGATCCCTAAAAATATTCAATAAAACGTCTCCACACTGCTGCTCTTCAATCATGTTCTGTTGAAGCACTTGGAAAAGAGTTAAAGGTAACCTGGTGGGTTGCAGTATTTGTTCCATTAAAAATATGCCAGCTTTGGCAAATTTAAATGGAAACAATTCTATCATACTTTGAAAGACAAAATATGAAGACAATTGCACATTTTTAAATTAATTGATATTTCAAAAAGCATCGGCACTACCTGTCAGACCTAGTTCTTAAACACATTCAAAATAAAAGGGGTTAATTGCTGGTTCCTACATAATCCAGCTGCAGAAAACCGGTAGGCTAGCTGCTCTCTGCCAAATACAATTCCTTGATTCATGTGGCTACCCTGTTATTCATATGAATACTCATTCAATGAGCCAATGGGTCTCCTGTAGTATTGCTCACGATGAGGTAGATGATAGATGGGTTATAAAGATTGGAGTATTGCACCAAGTCATGCATGATGACTTGTATAGAAACAGTGATCTCATGTTAAATGGCTGGTTTTTTAAAAACATGTGTACGTGGAACAGTTTCCCTGGAAACCGCTGATCACCAACTAGTGGCTTTAGTGGTGCATTAGATGTCCTAATGCTCCTATATGTGCTTCACCTGACACTATGGTCATGAGACATCCACCAAATCTAACTAATCTTTTCAGACAAAGCGAAAAGGATTATTCTCATACTAAAATGAAGAGAAGGGCAGTGTAATGAGGATTATGAAAGACTGCACAAGAACACAGACAGGCCAGCAGATAGAGCTCAACACAGGAAAAAAAAGAAATGCATTCAGAAATTAAGGATGTAGGATGGACAAAAACAATTCGTTCAATCACCAACCTATTGGTCTGCTCTTGATCATCAGTAAAGTGACGAAAGGGGTTGCTGCCTTCTGCTGCCTCAGTCCTAACCTCTGGAATACTCTCCCTATACATCTTTGCCTCTCTACCTCATTTCCTTCTTTAAGATACTGCTTAAAACCTACCCCTTTGCCCAAGCTTTTGGTCATCTGGCCTAATATCTCCTTATGTAGCTCGGTTTATTAATTTTGTTTTAATGCTCTAACATTTGTGCCTCGGAACATTTGATGACATAAAAGGCATAATATAAACACAAGTTGGCGTTGTTGATCTTATTATCCGATTCACGTAGACATTCCTTAAGCTTCACTATCCCTTTTTGGATTGTTCTATTTTTGAGCACATGCAATTAAGGAATGGATTATCTCAAATTGGATTTCTCCTGTTACAATCTCCTCCTCACAATCACAGTGTTACAAATCCAAAGAGCCAATACAAAACTGCACATGCTCCAGAGATAGGGACCGAGAGAAGAGCCAAATTGGTGGCTTGCTCCACACACACAAGGAAAGTCAGCCACTCATTTTCAAGGTCAACAGTGGAAACTGGCCGACTGCTTTGATATTCTGAACAGATTTTGATCTGATTTATTATTGTCACTTGTATTGGGATACAGTGAATAATATTTTTTCTTGCGCACTATACAGAGTACACAGGGGAGGAGGAAAGGAGAGGGTGCAGAATATAGTGTTACAGTCATAGCTGGGGTGTAGAGAAAGATCAGCTTAATATATGGTAGGTCCATTCAAAAGTCTGATGGCAGCAGGGAAGAAGCAGTTCTTGAGTCGGTTGGTACGTGACCTCAGACTTTTGTATATTTTTCCCAACGGAAAAAGGTGGGAGAGAGTGTGCCCGGGGCACGTGGGTTCCTTGATTATGCTGGCTGTTTTTCCAAGGCAGTGGGAAGTGTAGACAGAGTCAATGGATGGAAAGCTGGTTTGCGTGATGGACTGGGCTAAACTGTTGAATCTATGATTGTGAGAGAGAAATAAGGGGTATTTACTGTGTGTACTACATACATTTGGCTGCAGGGCATTTTTCATTGCAGTCCAAATGTAAAAGTTTAAAGTTTATTTATTATTGTCACAAGTAGACTTACATTAACACTGCAATGAGTCGCCACACTCTGGCGCCTGTTTGGGTACACTGAGGGAGAATTTAGCATGGCCAATGCACCTAACCAGCATGTCTTTCAGAATGTAGGAGGAAGCCGGAGCACCCGGAGGAAACCCACACAGACACGGGGAGAGTGTGCAGACTCCGCACAGGCAGTGCCCCAAGCCGGGAATTGAACCCAGGTCCCTGGCACTGAGACAGCAGTGCTAACCACTGTGCCACTCTTTTCCTCTTCAGACTAGCATCCAGTGCTAACTAAGATGAATTCATTGCTTTAAGCACTTTAAGGTGTTTTAGCATGAAAATACATTGTACAAATGCAAGCATTTCTCTTTTCTTTCTGACATCTTAGAATCTTAGAAACCCTACAGCACAGAAAGAGGCCATTCGGCCCATCGAGTCTGCACCGACCACAATCCCACCCAGGCCCTACTCCCATATCCCTACATATTTACCCATTAATCCCTCTAACCTAGGCATCTCAGGACACTAAGGGGCAATTTTAGCATGGCCAATCAACCTAACCCGCACATCTTTGGACTGTGGGAGGAAACCGGAGCACCCGGAGGAAACCCACGCAGACACGAGGAGAATGTGCAAACTCCACACAGACAGTGACCCAAGCCAGGAATCGAACCCAGGTCCCTGGAGCTGTGGAGCAGCAGTGCTAACCACTGTGCTACCGTGAGCCATTTCATAGAATCCCGACAGTGCAGCAAGAGGCCATCCAGCCCATCGAGTCTGCACTGACTCTCCAACACAACATTCCACTCAGCCCCTATCTCTGTAACCCCACTAATTCCCCTAACCTATACATCTTGGGACATTAAGGGGCAATTTAGCATGGTCAATCCACCTAGCCTGCATGTCTTCGGACTGTGGGAGGAAACCGGAGCTCCTGGAGAAAACCCACACAGACATGGGAAGTGTGTGCAAACTCCACACAAACAGTCACCCAGGTCCCTGGCTCTGCAAGTCAGCAGTGCTGCCCATTGTTCTACCCTCATGGGAAACTCTTGTCTTCATGATGTCGACTAGCCAGCAGAAAACAAATATTTATTTAGCATATATTTAGTGAAAGTCCTGTTGCCATTGGAAAATGGTAAACTGCATTTCTCTTGTATGAAATAAAATGAAAGAAAGTCATTACAGTATAAGAAACAAAAACAATTTATGTGACCCAGTATTATTATTTTTCATTTCAGACAGAAATACTTGCTGTTTCAGAAGAATTTAAAGGTCTGGGGTCTAAGGTGAATGTGTTTGCAGACTTCTAAATGAGCTAAAAAATATAACTTACAAAATATGTTAGAATAGTCAAATGATGACAGATAGAACAGTGTCTACTCTACTAATGAGAAAAATTCTCAAAGCATCTCAAAGCCCGCTCAACTTGACCATTTCAATGCTCTTGTCCAACCTTTGTCAATCTCTCCTTAGCTCCAACCTGTTCCTGAACTTCTATTCTGCCCCATCTCGTCCTTCCACCTCCAACAATATCATTCATTACATTTCTATCCCTCTTCAGTTCTGAAGAGTCATAGGAACTTGAAACATCAACTCTGGTTCTCTCTCCACAGATGCTGCCAGACTTGCTAAGTTGATCCAGCTTTACATGCATCTTTAAGAAGTACTGCTTTTCTCTCCAAAGAGATGTCAACTTGTCTCTTTCACCTTCACTGCTTTCCATTTCCCTCTTGGTGTTTGACAAGGTGTTTACCAAAATTTAGTTCCACAGTCACATCTCTTTCCTCAGCGACTATCTCCATCTCCAACATACCTCACGTGGATTCTAACTTAAGTTTCATTCCTTATGTTTTGAATAAACGCAGGATTACAGGCAACTCTGGGACACATACACTCTTCCTACTGCTGCTTTCACTACGTTCTTAGATCCACACTCAGTGCCACACACTGCACTCAACATCTCGCTCCAACAACAACAACTCGCCCTCTTTCAAAGTTGTCCTCCTTCCCAGTTTCATTTCTTTCTTTGCCTCATCTGACACCTTACCAAGAAACTTTTCCTTTTCCTTTCGGGTGTTAAGGAACTCAAGTTCCAGTACCTTACAAACACTTTGGGACCTTCCACACCTACCTGACCCTCTGACCCCACTCCTCCTAATCCTAGCCCTGGTTGTGCATTCACTATACCCTCTGACCTGCATCTCCCTGATGCTGAACATTCTGTACTCAGCAAAGGTCTCAGTTTCATCCCCTTATGTCTTCACCTCAATGAATTTTGGCCTTGACACTTTTCTTCCATTACCTTTGTCTTTGTGAACACTTCTTTGGGCAGAGGTCCTCCCCCGTTCAACAGATCTTTTCACCCAGCTCCAGTCACCTCCCTCTACCTGGAACCCTCTCTCTGGCCTCCGAACTGCTCTTGATCTTTATATTGAGAACTGTTGGTGTGACCTCGGCCATCTCAATTTCTCTGCTCCGCTCACCCACTCCAACCTGTGTCCTTCTGAACTTGCTGCACTCTGTTCTGTCAACTCCAACCCGGACTTTGTGATCAAACCTGCCAACAAGAGTGGTACTGTTGTTGTCTGGTGTTTTTATCCTTACCTCGCAGAGGCTGACCATCAACACACAAGGCACTTCCTCCTTCCTCCCCCTGGACCATGACCCCACCATCAAACATCAAGCCATTGTTTCCAGGACTGTCACTGACCTCATTGCCTCTGTATTCACTGCTTCCAACCTCAGACTCCAACACTGCACAGGCCACTTCTACGTCCTTTCCAAAATCAAAGACCGCACTGCCCTGGTGGACGCATCGTACCAGCCTCTTTCTGCTCCAAACTAATTTCTTCCAAGTTTGACTCCATTCTCACTCCCCTCATCCAGTCTCTTCCCATCAAAACTGCGATTCCTCCAATGACCTATGTCACAACAACAATTTCCAGTTTCCTGGCTCTAATCGCCTCCTCTTCACAATGGACGCCCAATCCCTCTGCACCTCCATCCCCCATCAGGAGGATCTCTGTGCTTTCCACTTCTTCCTCAAGCAGAGGCCCATACAATCTCCATCCATTACTCTCATCTGCCTAACTCTCACTCAACAATTTCTCCTTCAACTTGTCTCACTTCCAGCAAATAAAAGGTGTGGCTATGGGTACCCAGAAGAGCCCCAGTAGTGCCCGTCTTGTTGTGAGGTGTGGGGAACATTCCAGTCTTACTCTGGCCCTCTCCCACAACTCTCCCTCCATTACATCAATGATTATATCGGAGCCGCTTCATGCTCTCATTTGGACCCAGAAAAATTTATTAAGTCTCCAATTTCCATTCCGATCTCATCTTCACATGGTCCATCACTGACACTTCACTTCCTTGGCTTGTGTCTCCATTTCTGATGATTGACTAACCAGCAATATTCATCGTAAATCCACTGACTCCCACAACGATCTCGACTACAGCTCTTCACACCACACTCCCTGTAAGGACTCCATCCCATTCTCCCAATTTCCCCACCTCTGTCGCAGCTGTTCCGATGATGCCACCTTCAAAGAATAGCACTTCTAATATTTCTGCCTTTTTCCTCAACCAAGTTCCCCCGCAACCCTCCCACTCAACTATGTCCAACCCATCTCCCACCCCTCTGCCCTCACCCCTTTCCCTCCCTCCCAGAATCAGGACATGATCTCTCACTTTCCACCCCATCAGGCTCACATTCTAAGGATCATCCGCCGCAATTTCTGCCAACTCCAGCATGATGCCACCACCAAACACATCTTCCCTCCGTGACCCCCCCCCCCCCCCCCCAACCCTTCATCCCTTCCCCATGGCAGCTTCCCTTGTGATTGCAGAAGGTGCAACACTTGCCCCTTTACCTCCTCCCTGTCCAAGGGCTTAAACGCTCCTTTCAGATGCACCTTCAATTTTGTCTATTGTATTCATTGCGTCTAATGCGGTCTCCTCCTTATTAGGGAGATTAAGTGCGGACAGGGTGACCACTTTGCAGAACATCTTTGCTCCATCTGCAAGCCTGACCTCAACCTTCCTGTTTCATGCCATTTTAACTCAGCACCTTGCTCTCATGCCCGCATGTCCATCCTCAGCCTGCTGCAATGCTCCAATGATGCCCAATGCAGAATGGAGGAACAACACCCTTTCTTCCAATTAGGCACCTTGCAGCCTTCTGGACTAGAGTTCAACAACTTTAGACTGTAAACTTTCCCCTCCATCTTGACCCCCTTTTTGTTTCCTTGGTTTGACCCAATGCAAACACCCTGCTCCCCCACTGGGCAATCTGTCCCTTGTTTTTCAGTTTTGCTGCCACTGAGCACTGACCTTTGCTCTCCCAAATACAATTCTGCTTTCTTACCTTTGTGCCACTATTGGAACACCTTTAATCCTTAATGCAACCATTATCATTCCCTTTGTCTTGTGTCCATGACATCTTTGTCAATCTCTCCTTAGCTCTGACTTATCCGTGACCTTCTATTCTGCCCCACCCCCCTCGACAACGATATACTTCATTGCATTTCTATCCCTCTTCAATTCCGAAAAAGAGTCACGTGGACTCGAAATGTTAACTCTGTTTCTCTCTCCACAGATGCTGCCAGACTTGAAGTTATCCAGCATTTTCTGAAATGCCTCCCACCCTGCAACCTCAGGAGACTCAGGCTCATCCCAAAACTCTTTGACCTGTACACTAAGTCATGCCCATTTACTCATCACTCCTGTGTTCATTAACTACACTGACTTCAGCAATGCCTCGGTTTTTAAATTCTCAGCCCTCCCTAGTTTTGTCACCGCCAACCCTACAACTCTCCAAGCTCTCAATTTTAGCACCTTGTACATCCACAATTTTCTTCATTATTGGCAGCCCTGCCTTCAGTTGCCTTGGCCCAATGCTCTGGAATTTCCTCCTGAAACTTTCCCACCTCTTCATTTCTCCCTTCTCATTAACACTTGCGTCTTTTGCCAAGCTTTTGGTCATTTATTTGAATATCTCCTCATGTGGCTTAGTGTCATGCTCTGATGGAAGCTTGCTCCTGTGAAATGCCTTGGAATATTTTACTAGGTTAAAGGCTCTATGCAAATGAAAGCTGATCTGGTGATTGTAAGAGATCCTGAAAAGAAATACTGATATAAAAACCTTAGCCATATGTCCTCAAATGCACTCGATAACCAACATATCTACTCCTAAGATATAAAAAAAAAGGCTGAAAAAACTCAGCAGGTTTGGCAGCCTCTGTGGAGAGGTAAACAGGGATAACGTTTCCAGTCTGTATGACACTTCAGAGCAAAACGTGACTGTTTCTCTCTCTACAGTTACTGCCAGACCTGCTGAGCTTTTCCAGCATTTTCTGTTTTTATTTCAGAATTCCAGCCTCTGTAGGTTTTGCTTTTAGATCTACTCCAAGGTTGCATTGTGCTTTTATTCGGACGAAAATTATTACCCAAGCGACTGACAGCATAAAGCAGCTAATTTGGTAGTTGAGAGTTATATCTGTATGAAGGAAGAGATTAGAATCACAGAATCCTTACAGTGCAGGAGGCCGCCATTTGACCCATCGGGTCTGGACCGACCACAATCCCACCCAGGCCCTAGTCTCATAACCCCACATATTTACCCTGCTAATCCCCTTGACATCAGGGTCAATTTAGCATGGCCAATCCCCCCGAACCTGCACATCTTTGGACTGTGGGAGGAAACCCACGCAGACACGGGGAGAACGTGCAAACTCCACACAGGCAGTAATCTGAGGCCGGAATCGAACCCAGGTCCCTGGCGCTGTGAGGTAGCAGTGTTAACCACTGTGCCGCCCTCACTATGCCTTGGGTTGTGTAGAGTTAAGTGTGATTTGTTACTGCCTTCACATTTGCTGCACTCTCAATTATTTCCATGTCATTTTTTATTTAATTTGTTCAGCTGTAGATGCTATTTCACACAATTCATATTATTGTAGTAGTACAGTGGCCCCAGAACAGAACATTTCATTTAAATAAACTCTCAAGCAGCTGAACCAAATGTTGATTTCTGTATACCATTTATATGACAAGATCTTTACCAGCCTTCA